>NW_027187419.1:39808133-39821519 GCF_028583685.1 Petaurus breviceps papuanus | reverse complement strand
TCTCTCTCTCTCTCTCTCTCTCTCTTTCTCCACCCCAAACTCCAACCTCTTGTGGCAAAGCACATAATATCCTTTGATAATAATAATAAGCATTTTATAGCACCTTAAGTTTTGCAAAGTTACAAACAACAATCCCAGGTAGTTAGGTATTATTATTATCTTCATTACACAGATGAGGAAACAGAGGCAGAAGTTAAGTGCTCCAAGTCACAAAGTTAATGTGTCTGAGGCAAGATTTGAACTCAGGTCTTCCCAACTAACTCCAGGTCCAGATCCAGCACTCCATCCATTGTACCACCAGGCTGCCTGCTATACAGTACCAGGTCAATGTGGAGGTATCTAATAGCGCAGTCCTTCTTCTCTACAGGTCCACCTGTATAGTCAAACAGCCTGAGGTTGTCTGGCTTCTATGTTGTGACAAGCATTATTGATGCTAAGGAATTACGCAGCTCTTTGAAAAATCCCAGCCACAATATTTGTCTCCATTAACATCCATGGCAGCACTTCAGGGAATCAATATGATACTTAACACTGAATTACACAACACAGTCAACCAGCCAACCCTTCCTGGGTCTGACCTGTCAGGCGAACGCTCCAGAGGATTGTCAAGTCCCATTGTGCCAACATCAAGCCTGCATGATAGGGTGCGTAAAGAAGCACTGCTGCTTTCTTTTTCAACAACAAAAATCCAAGTATATAATATGCATTTGTTTACCTACTGCAACTGGACGACTAATTCTCTGTCTTTCCAACCATCATTACTTCTTAAGCACCTAATGGTGTCTTGGCTGTCTTCTGGCAGAAATGATTCATGTTTTACTTTCTAAAAAGGATCTGGGGTTTTGTTTCTTCCTGGCAGAAATCAGAAGAGGGTAAAAAAAAAAGAGGTTCAGCAAGAATAAAAGGTAATTCAGGCCACAAAAATCTCTGTCTCTCTGTCTCTGTCTCCCGCCTCCTCTCTCTCTCTCTCTCTCTCTCTCTCTCTCTCTCTCTCTCTCTCTCTCTCTCTCTCTCTCCCCCCCTCCTCTTCTTCCTCCTCTTCCTCCTCCCCCTTCTTCTCCTCCTCCTCTTCCTCATCTGGGTGGTCTTATTCTCACTTTACTCTCATTCTAATTGATTTAGCCCCAAATGCCATTTTCCTTTTTGAGGGACTCTTACCTTCCTCCAGTTATCCATAGGCTGAGAGCTAGAATGGATCTAAGAGGTCATCTAGTCCAACCCCCTCATTTTACAAATAGGAAAACTGAGGCCCAGAGAGGTGAGGTGACTTCCCCAAAGTCACTTAGATAGCAAATGTCAGAGGTAGGATACAATTCAGGTCCTCCAGCTCCAAATCCCCCTGCAACATAGTCTCCAAGCAATAAGCCACATCATCCTGCAATAGTGAGCACTATCCCTCCCAGGCCACACGTATAGAAACTACATCACAGATGGTCTTCCAAGCAGACCAAGAGAGAACCAGAAATAAGCTTGGTGCTGTCTTTCCCTCGGGCTCTAGGATCCATGGCATAAATAAGGACTTAGAAGGCAGCTGGTGGCATAATGGCCGGGAGATGAGAAGTCTCATCTTCATGAGTTCAAATCTGGCCTCAAACACTTACTAGGTGTGTGACCCTAGACAAGTCACTTAACCCTCTCTGCAAAACCCTCTCTTTCTTCATCTGTAAAATGTGGATAGTAAAATCACCATCATTGTTGAGATAATTGGAAATCATTGAGCACAGCATCTACTACATAGTGTTATAAAAATGTAGGCTATTATTATTTAATATTAGAAATATAGAGATATAGATATATAAACTAAGTACTCTCCTGTGAGAATGTAAGCTCCTTGCTGGCAGGAATTTTTGTCCTTGTATCCCTAGCACTTGGAATAATGCCCAGAAAATAGTAGGTACTTGATAAATACTTATTGAAGGGGTGGCTAGGTGGCCCAGTGAACAGAACACCAGCCCTGAAGTCAGAAGGACCTGAGTTCAAATCCAACCTCAGACACTTAACACTAGCCATGTGACCTTGGGCAAGTCACTTAACCCCAATTACCCTGCCTTCCCCCTCCAAAAAGCAAAAACAAATAAATAAATACTTATTGATTTATTTGATTGACTGGAAGCCAGGAGTCCAATTAAGAGATTTTTGTAATAGACCAGATGAGAAGTGATTAGGGAAGATGGTGAGTGAATGTGTGACTAGGGAGAGAAGCGAACAGATGTGAAAGATGGTGCATGGGTAGAATCAACAAGAATTGGCAACTGATTGGAAGGGGTTGGTAAAGATGGAAAGTGATACACAAATCCCAAGAAGGACAATCAGTAGCAAAGTATTCTTTTGGCATCTGTTCCTAGAGCTGTGTCTCCGTTATGCTATGGAATTTCTCGTGCCCCTTTTCTGCTGGCCCACTGGGTGAGTTCACATGCCAGTCTCTATTCACCAAACAGCTGGAGACTGCAATGGGGCTGCTGCTGCGCAATTTAACTTCCCTCTGCCTCAGAAGCAGAATGCAACAGTCAACCCTAGGGACTGTGTTATCTCCACACCCCACCAAAAAAAATTATGTCTGACAGCAGCCCAAAATGAACATTTTTCACCCAAATGAAAGCCACACTGGACAAGATAATTATCTTCATAAGGTCTGCAAAACATGACAATATATCTCATTTTATAAAGCCCATTAAGGTTGGAATTTAATGCAAAGCACTAAAACAAATCTAAAAATATAAGGTAATACAGTAAAAATCAATAGGGATTATTAGGAGTAAAGTGTTATATCTGAGGCAATAAAGCCTTCGCCATCCAAGAAAACAATGTTCTAGTAAAACTATAATAAATGACTATAGTTTAATCACTTGGTAAATAACTTGGTATTTCTATGAGTCTTAGAGTGTCTCGGTAAAAAAAAAAAAGTGCACATTAAGGATTCATCCGAGACGGTTCTTGTGAAGAGCGCATCACAGAGTAGTGTCATTTTGGCAATTTACGCTTTTAAATAATAGTATATTATTTTCTACATGGATCCACTTTTTAAGCTTTTCACATGCTTTTAAGATATCACTTACCATTAGGCTATCACTCTGCAGACTCTCAAGGCTTTGAACACACAAAATTATATTACTCAGGACTATCTCCCACTCCATAGCACAGGCAAACACTTAGGAATTCCTGGAGGAACTCAATTTTTCTAACAACTCTTCCTTAGTTGAGTCCTAATTGCAAGATATGGGTACATTGGATTACAAGACTGGAGCTCCTATCACATGATATTCTCATCACCTATTTAATAACCCAAATCAAAAGAGGTGTCTTCCTCCCCCCCCCCCCGCCCCACAGTCGTTCAGAATCGTCAAATGAAGATAAACTCTTGATTTAAGTAGCTGCTTCTTAGCAGTAATTAACATGTACATCAAATGCTTTTTTTTTAAGTTTGATATGGTGCTAGAATTTAAGCTCTGATGAAGGTTCCAAAATTAACTGCAATGGGAAACGCATCATAATTTTTAGGATGACTTTGTCTTCTGCATTAGCTAATATCCAAGTGCCTTACTTGACTCTATGTCCCAGCTGTTGAAAAAAAAATCCTGCCACCAGCTAGTTGGTCAGGTACAAAGGTCTATGAACACAGGGGGGGAAAGTCCTCTGGCCTCACTCCCATTTCTTCATGGCAAAAGCACAGTACAGCAGAAAAATTATTGAATTTGGAGTCAAAAGACCTAGACTAAAATCCCACCTTTGTCTCTAATTACCTGGGTGACCTTGGGCAAGTCATCTGACCAGTCTGGATCTCAGTTTCCTAATCTGTAAAGTAAAGGTGGTTGGATGAGATCACCTCTAAGGTGAGTTTTGGCTCTAAATCTATGATTTATGATCCCTTTTTTTTCCCAGTGTTCCCTATCCCACCTCACTACACTCAACTCATTTCTTCCCCAGGGAATGGATGGTTTTCAAAAAAGTAGACCATGTCCAAGGTAGGTCGCACAACTGGAGATCTTGAGGAAAGGGAGACATGTTGTCTAGTAAAGCTTCTTTCCCTGTTGTATCCAAAATCCTTGTAGTTAACTCCTTCTTTGAGAAGAGGTCGGGGTAAGGCCCAGATCCCAGGAACAGTCCATCCCACAACACCCTGTTCTAGTCAGACCATATCTGAAGTGGTCTTTTCAGTTTGGTGTACATTTTAAGGGGGCTATCAACAAACTGGAACCCATCTAGAGGAAGGTAACCAGGATGGTGGGAGTCAGTCATTCAACAAGGAGGGACAGCCATTGAAAATGTCTGCAATGGGGAGATGGAATGTCTTATGTGAGGAACGACACAAGACTGGTGTTGCTGAATCACAGAGTGCATGGGAGGGAGTAAGGTGTTAAAAGACTGGGAAGGTAGGAGGGGCCTAGGCCATAAAGAACCAGCAGAGATGTTGTATTTGATTGTGGACTTCATAGGGAACTACTAGACTAGGGGAATGACATGGTCATTTAGGATCAGTTTCACAGCTGAGTGGAGAATGGGCAAGTGGGGAGAGATCTGAGGCTGGGAAACCAACCATAAGGCTATTGCAATAGCCCAGGCCTCAGGTAAGAAGGGCCTGCACCAGGGTGGTGGCAGTGTCAGGGGAGAGAAGGGAGCGTATGAGAGATACGTTACAAAGATAGAATCAACAAACAGATTAGTTATGGGGAGTGAGAGCAAAGAGTCAAGGATAACACCCAGGTATAAGCCTGGATGACTGGAAAGATGGTGGTATCATCAACATAATAGAAAAGGAAGGAAGAGGGGAAGGTTTGAGGGGAAAGATAATGAGTTCAGTTTTGGAAACGTCCTGTGTGAGATGTCTAGAGAAATCCAGTTCAAGAAGTCCAATAGGCAGTTGGAGATGTGGGATTGAAGATCAGGAGAGAGGTTAGGGCTAGATAAAAGATCTGAAAACCAATAGCATAGAAATGATCATTGATTCCATGGGAGCTGATGAGATCAAGCAAAATAGTAGAGAAGAAGGGAAGAGGGCTCAGGACAGAGCCCTGGTGGAACCAATGGTTAGTGGGAGTGATTTGAACCAACATCCAACAAAGGAGACAGAGGAGCAGTCAGACAGGTAGGAGGAGAACTCTGGAAACTAGACCATATGAGGAAGAGATGAAGAAAAGGGGACTGCTTATCCTGGACAAGAGAAAAACAGGGGAAGACAGACAATAGCTGTCTCCAAGCATTTGATGATGTAGATAAGAGAATAAATATGTTTCTTCTGGCTTCAGGAGGGCAAACTAACAGAGATAATAAAGAGAAGTTTATTTCAGTTCAATAATAAGCAGCTTTCTAGCACATAGAATTGTCTAAGAGAGGAATGGGGTGCTACAGAAAGTGGTGAGCTCCCAGTACCCTGGAGGTGTTCCAGCAGGAGTCTGGGTGACCACTCATTGTGGAGGGGATTGCTGCCTGGGAAAGAAGGATGGATCAGATGACCACTGAGGTTCCTTCTACCTCTGAAAATTCTGTGACTCCTTAGTCCAATCAAAATTTTCATATTTTGTCTTTTGGGAGCATTAAAAGCCTTTCAGAGGATCTTTTGGTATGATGTTGATTAAGGCATAGTCCTCGGGATCAATGAGATTAAAGTCCAGCAGGGGAAATGCTCCAGTCTCTCCTTACTCTAATCCAAACTACCTAAGACAGTATGAAGAGACCCCTACAATAGTCTTGGGGCAGGGGAAGAACCAGGGGAAGAACCACTTAAAAGTCAGGGCGATGGTGGTAGGACTAGAGACATCATGATGTAACAGGAAAAATACTAGCCTAAGAGCTAGAACTGTTATCTTCAGAAAGGCAATAGCTCCACCATGTCCTGCCCTAATCAGGCCACCTCTGGACAGTAATGTTCAATTCTGAGTGCCTCATATAAGGAATATACACCAACTAGAGGGTGTTGAGAAGATGGCAAATAGTGTGGTCAGAAGCCTGCCAACTGTGCTGTATAAGGTGTGGTTAAAGGATCTGGGCATGTTTAACTTGGAGAAAAGATGAATTAGGGGATATTCAGTGGCTGCTTTTATGTATTTGAAGGGCATTCTTGGTCACATGGGTTTGGGCTAGGTGACCCTAGAGGTTTCTTCTGCCTTTTATTTGTTTTTGTTTGTTTGCTTTTTGGAGGGGCAGTTGGAGTTAAGTGACTTGCCCAAGGTCACACAGCTAGTTAAGTATTAAGTGTCTAAGGCTGGATTTGAACTCAGGTCCTCCTGACTCCAGGGCCAGTGCTCTATTCACTGGGCCACCTCGCAGCCCCTTTCTTTTGCCTTTTAGAGCCTGTAATTCTGTGCTCTAAGTTCTCATCCCACATTTGCCTTTAGTTTTATGACCTTGGGACAGTTATTTTTCTCAGACTCAGTTTTCTCATCTATAAGATGAGTGGGTTTGGTTTACTGGCCCCCAGGGTCCCTCTCAGTTCCGGGGTTCTAGATCATATGCATATTAGAGATATTGTGGAAATGGAATTGACCAGGCTGGGCAATTGACTAGATGTGAAAGCAACAACTTCCTAATAATCAGAGCTGTCCAGCAGTGAAAGATGGGGTGCTGTGAAAGGGGATGAACTCTCTCTGCAATGGAAGTCTTCAAACAGAGGCCGGCTGGGAACTCTGAAGAGATTGCTGCATAGGGTAGCAAAATCATTACCCTGTCTTCCAGCTGAGCTGCCGTAGGACATCCCAGAGCAGAAGGAGAGAGCCGGTGTTTAACACACTGTGGGGCAGTGCTAACAAACTCAAATAGAAGCACAGGCCACTAAGCCATAAGTACGTATCCCCGCGGGCCACACATTGACTTTAGTTTTAAAATGTAATATTATCTGTGTTGTATTGTACTTTTATTTATTTTGTTAAATATTTCCCAATTACACTTTAATCTGGTTCAGGCTGTACTTGGGAATGTTGCAGACCCAGTGTTTGACATCTCTATTGTAGAGGAAGAGATTCTTCCTTATCATTACCATCCTTATCATTGTCCTGTTCTCCTACAGATCTGCCCTAAAACACACACACACACACACACACACACACACACACACACACACACACACACACACCCCATTCCAGTTTCAGCCCTGGTGAGGCCTTCACTTTAAAGAAAAGAAAAAAAATAGGTCATGGCTTTGAGGCAGATCCACCATTTACAAGAAAGACCTTTTGCTATGGCTTCTCCCATTCTTCCACCTCCACCTCCACCCCCTCCTTAACCTTCCTCTCCTCCATCTGTTCCATCAGAACTTCATTTCACCATTCCCCTTGTAGCTCTCTCCTAATTGACAGCTCCAGCCCTGTAATGTTATTTCTCTGTCTTTAGTACGGGCATCAGATTAATGGAAGATCTGCTTGGAGCATCCTTCTTCCACCTCCCAGCACTCTAATGCCACAACTCCTGAGCTTTGCCTCAAAGCAGTGTTGGCACTAGGGCATAGCAGCTTCAGTGATGGTGCACAAGGGAAGCAGCCTCATGCTGCCCTTACTGGGGCTCATCTCACTTGCCTGTTGCTGGAAAGGGAGAAAAGAGAAGCCAGATCACAGAAAGGTGGGAAATGCAGGCATGAGAAAAAGAAAATGAGTGCCTTAACAAACCCCAGAACTTCACGCTGCAGTATTGGACTGTATATGGGTTCTTTCCAGGAGGCTATATTTCAGATGGTAACACTACCCCACATGGGAATATGGATGAGATCCCAATGCTGGTTTCACATTGTATAAAGGCTGATGGGGGTGGGAGGGAATAGTACATGAGGACTGGGCCTTACTGGACTAGCCACATAGTCTTTTTGTTAGGAATTCAAAACAAAAAATCATCTCCCCTTAGAAACAATGCCATCCTAGGTGGTTGGGTGTCTTGGCCAGGCCACACAAGCCTCTGTAATGTGTACAATGGCTACATATACAATGTTGTTCAGTTGTTTTTCAGTCATGTTCAACTCTTTATGATCCCACTTTGGGGTTATCTTGGCAAAAATACTGGAGTGTTTGCCATTTCCTTCTCCAGTTCATTTGATAGATAAGTGAACTAAGGCAAACAGGGTTAAGTGACTTGCTCAGGATCACACGGCTAGTAAGTGTCTGAGACCAGATCTCATCTCAGGAAGATGAATCCTTCTGATTCCAGGCCTAACACTTTATTCTCTGAGCCACTTAGCTGCCCCTCCTTTACATATACAATGAAAAGCAGTAAAAAGCACTAATATGGCAGTATAGGAATCATCAACATAAATATCAGCTTTTTATGGCTAACCTGCTAGATATTAGGGAACTGTCTGAGGCAGATATAATTTAAGTGACTTGCCTAGGTTCACATAGCTTTTAAATATAAGACTCAAGATTGGAACTCAGATCTCCCTGGGACCATCCCCAGCACCATGCTATGCTGAAGAAGCCATGGGATAAACATATGACTGGAGCCAGAGGACTTGATTACAAACCTGAATTGGCTACTTACATACCTGTATAGCCAAAACACATCCCTATTCTGAACTAATCTATTCCCATCAAGGACACCATCTTTTTCCTAGTCACCCAGGATCACAATTTCAATGTCATCTAATACTCCTCACTCTCGCTCACTTCATATATCCATTCAGTCACCAGAGCTTGTTTCTACATCCATAATATTTCATATATCTATGTCTATCATATCTGTGTGTGTGTGTGTGTGTGTGTGTGGAGATAGAAATAGAGATATATCCTTCTCTTCACTTACACAGTAACCTATCTAGTTCTAGTCAACGTCAACTAGCCTTTATTAGGCCTAGGTGCTAGGCACTGTGCTAATGAATTAATAAGCTCAGACATTTATCACCTCTCAAATGAACTACTGAAATAGCTTCTTTTTTTAATGCAATCAGGGTTAAGTAACTTGCTCAAGGTTACACAGCTAGTTATTTTTGTGTGGGTGCCAAGTATCTGAGGCCGGAACCGATCCCAGGTCTCCCAATGCTGGGGCCGGCACTCTTACTCACTGTGCCACCTGGCCACCCCTAAGCAATTGGGGTTAAGTAACTTGCTCAAGGTTACATGGCCAGGTGTTTCTGGGTGGGTGCTAAGTGTCTGAATCCAGATTCTATCCCAGGTCATCCTGACTCTGGGGCCAGCACTCTTTCTCACTGTGCCACCTGGCCGCCCCTTGAAATAGCTTCTAATTGGTCTGCCTGGCCCAAATCCATCTCCACCTCAATCTGTTCTCCATACAACTACCAAAGTGATTTTCCCAACATGTGGTTTTAGAAATGTCACCCATCTCCCATCCATAAGTAATAGTGGCTCCCTATTAGCTCAAAGATCAAATATAAATTTTTGTTTGGCATTTAAAGCTCTTCACAGTCTGGCCATCTCCTACCTTCACAATCTTTTTAATACTTACCTCCCTTCTACATAGTCTTTGGTCCAGCAGCCCAGGCTTCCTGGCTGTTCCTTGTACATGATATGTCATTATCCATTTTCATAACTTTCCACTGTATTTTCCCCATCCTGGAATTCTCTGCCTACTCACCTCTGTCCCATGGCTTCCTTCAGAATTCAGCTCAAATATGACCTTCTGGAGGACTTTCCCAGTCCCTCCAACTGCCAAAGTCTTCTGCTCTAAAGTTACTTTCTGTCTACTCTGTATATATCTTGTTTGCACCTATTTATATACAGTATCTGTTGTCTCCCCCTTTAGAATATAAGCTCCCTGAGGGCAGCAACTGTTTCATTTTTATCTTTATATACCCAAAGTTTAGTGAATTGCCTGGAACAGAGTAAGCATTGTTATATGCTTATTAATATATTGACTTGCTCTCTCTGGGCCTCAGTTTCTTCATCTATAAAATGAGAGGTTTAGACTAAATGTCCCCTAAGGTCCCTTCCAACACAAAAGCTGAATCCTATGATTTCTTACTTCCATCAACAGAAACTGCATATATGATGGTAACTCCTGAGACCACCCTCCCCAAGCTATGCAGGTGTGCTTTGTATGACTTAAGAAACCTAAAAGGAAAACCAGAAAAACTTGGCAGTAATCCCATCCCCCAACCTGCAGCAATGCAGAAAAACTAGTGATTAAACAAAGCAGGAAAGCATGTAATCAAATGAGCTAATTTCCTATTTATCTTGAATGCTGGTTAGAGGAGAAAGTAAGTTTGATTAGGGGAGGTTGAGGAGGAGGAAGCACGGTACAGTAGAAAGAGAAATGGAAGCTGGACTAAAAGACAGGAGATTTAAGTGCTAGTCACTTCACTTCTCTAAGCCTCAGACTTCTTATCCATAAAATGAGAGGGTCAGCCTAAATGGTCTCAAAGATTCCTTCTAAGCTCCACCATTTTGGGTAGGTGGAGGATTTTGTGGAGTTTCTGAAGGAGGCTTCCAGGTACTTTCCTAAGTGCTTTTGAGGTTGATGATACTGGTTCTTCATTATTTCTAACTTCACTCCAAAATCCAGGGCTTTCCTTGTCTCAGATAACTGCTCTAGTGCTAATATTACTTTTACACTTATTGACCATGATTAGAGTCATTTTTCCACCTCACTAATGGAACAGAGAGAAATAGAGAGAAAGTAAGGAGAGGGGGAAGGAGATATTTCCAGTGCAATACTTAGAAGAGAAAAGGAATAGGGGGAATTTAGACAGGATCTATGTGTATGTGTGAGAAACGGATGCCCTGAGGTGAAATAACTGAATTGTGAATAGGCTGAGGGAAAAGAAGAGCACATTAGTTCCCTAACACCTAATAAGGAAAAAAAGAGGTTGGGGGAAAGAGATAATCTGTCAGACACATGGTTATCATGGCCACCAGAGGTAGCTCAGAACAGTGCTGCCCAAAAAGAAGAAGGCAGCAAGAAAAGAGGGGAGGAGAAAGAGGAGAGCAATGTTGTATGGGCCAGAAGCAATATGGTATAGAAGAAAAATCATTAGGTTTGATGTCTAAGAACCTTGTTCAGATCCTTGCTCTGCTACTTACTACCTGTGTGATTTTAACTTGTCACATTTATCTCTCTAGGCCTCAGTTTCTTTACATGAAATGGGGGGTTTAGACTAAGATCGTCATTAATATCCTTTCAACTCTACATCTCTAAGCCTATGGAATAGAGTATATATGAATCATGATGCCTATAGTGAAATTTCATCACTCTGCTCTTTCTCCATCTCTTCCATTTTGGGGTCTTAATCTGTGAGCTTAGGTCTTGTAGAAATGTCAGCACCAAATATACCCATGTCACCTTCTCTGGCTTCATCAGGCTGGCTCTCTTTCCTGGTGCTCTGTAGGGTGGATATTTAATGGCTGCTCCATTCTGGGACAAGAAAAGTCTCTGAAAAGCCCTTATCAGATGTAGTCTACAAAGTCCTTTTGGATGCCATCAGATTGGTAAGCCAAGGAAACTCCTTGGGAGTAGGGATTGTCTCATTATTTGTCTCCCCAGTGCTTGGCACACAGCAGGAGCTGAATAGAGGGTTGCTAATTGACTGATTATATATTGATTGATTATTACTGCCATTTTAACACCCATTGACTCAAACCACCAGCAGAGAATACTTTTGCCACCATAGAACTTTTTTTGAAAGCCCCTGCAAGCAATTTGTTTATCATTGTATCCTTTACTAATAAGTGCAAAATTCTTCCCCTGTTTAACACTATTCCGTTTCTACTAGAATATTGCATCTAGATCTAGCATATCTGTTTTTTAAATGTGATGCCTTTTATTGATCCCTTTGTTTTTACATCACAGTTATTTCTAGATAGGATTCCATGTAGCTCCAGAAACGAACTCTGCCTTGTAACAGAGAAAGACAGTTAATAACATAAAAGCAACCAAGGCAGTGACCACACTTGACAATGCATGGGACATTGTGCCCCGTTAGCCCTCTTCCTTTCTGCCAAGAAGAGGAAGATATATTTCATTGCCTGTTCTCTGGGACCAAGATGAGTTATTACATTTACATAGAATTTGCTTCTTTTAGCGTTCTTTTCACTTACATTGTTATAGTCATTGTGTATATTGTTTTTCTGATTCTGCTCGTTTCATTCTGTATCAGTTCCTGCAAATCTGTCTCTCTAAATTCCTCATGTGTCTCACTTCTTACTGCAGCCAAGAGTCTGTTACATTCATATGCAGCAGTCTGCTCATAGTCATATCACCTATTGATCTCCCATAGCACTTCAGTTAGACTCTTCCTGTGGTCCTTGAGCACAATAAGTGCTTAATAAATGTCTGTTAAAATTAATTAACCATCCTACCCTGTATAATAGCTACATGCATACAAAGATCTCAACTCCCCTACTGGATTCCCAGTTTCTTAAAGAAAGGAGCATGTCTTATTCATTCTTGAATATCCCTCAGAATCCAGCAAAATATCTTGCAAATAATAGGTACTGTATGATTGAATGAATGAATGCATTAATCCTCTCTGGAGTGAGGACAGAGTAAATTATCTCCTGAGATTTCTCCCAGGTCTCAGATCCTATCATTCTAGATGCCCAAAGTCTTCCTATTCCCTTTCTTTGGATATATTTTTTTCTGTGTGTATACATTTACATATGTATGCATGAAAGGGCAGAAGAAAATAAGTATTCATTAATTGTCTACTATGTGCCAGACACTATGCTAAATGACTTACAAATATTAACTCATTTGATTTCTCATAACAACACAGGAAGGTAGGTACTATTAGTATGCCCAATTTTCAGTTGATGAAATGAGGCAGATGGAAGTTAAATGACTTGCTCAGGGCCTCACAGCTAGTAAATGGCTAAAAATGAATTTGTACTCAAGTGTTCCTGACTTTGGGCCCAGTACTCTATTCCCTGCACCACCAGCTACATGGTTCTATATGTGTTGCCTATGAGGGTTACCAGTATTGAGATGGGGAGGAGAACATAGAATCAGGGGGTCCCTGATCCCCTGGAAGAAACTTTAGAGATTCTCTAGCCCAACCTCTTATTTTAAAGTTGAGGAAACTGGAATACAAGGACTTGCCCAAAGCCACATAGCTAGTAAGTGACAGAAAACAAGGACAGAATGCTGGTCTCCTGATCCCAATGTTATCTCCTCCATCATGGACTAGAAGAAAGCACCCAAAACAGGAGGGTGCAATACAACAGTGACAGCTGTGTTATGCCTGTCTAGGATGCTGCCAGGCTGTGTTCCTCAGTCAGGGATAAGAGGAATCAGCGCCTAATGGAGTAGGAAGATGCCCATCCCCTCTTCCCTTTAGCATCAGGCTAAACAGGCCTTGTAGTCAGCCCAAGTGAGAGGCAAAGACTCAACAGTAGTAAAGGAAATGACATTAGGAGACAGAGAGAGAGAGAGAGAGAGAGAGACAGACAGAGAGACAGAGAGAGACAGAAAGAGAGAGAGAGACAGAGACAGAGAGAGACAGAGAGAGACAGAGAGAGA
>NW_027187419.1:39793830-39808033 GCF_028583685.1 Petaurus breviceps papuanus | reverse complement strand
AAGAGAGAGAGAGACAGAGAGAGAGACAGAGAGAGAGACAGAGAGAGAGAGAGTCAGAGTCCTTTGGTAAGCTGCACAAAACCACTGATGGCTGTCATCAGGGAAACGAGATTCACTCTAAAAACAATGAGCCTGCTTTGTGTCTTCTCCTAGCTTATGTCTGTGAAACGTAAACTACTTTACCAACATTGCCTCATCCATCATCCCAGCATCCCAGGACTGGGAAGGAGAAGAGAGGCAGCTACTATCACAGCTCCTGGTAGAGACAGAAATTCAATTAAATTTAATTCAAATTCTGCTGAGATCTCTCAGCTTCAGTGTCAAAAGGGCCCAGCACAGAAGGCCAGGGGTTCTTGCACCCAGCCCAGCACCCAGGACCCCTCCAAACATTTCCCGTTCAGCTTTCCCCCTTCCAGTAATAATAACAATGACAATAGCAGCAAGTTACATCTATTAGCCACTTAGGGTTTCCACAGTGTTTATTTCATAATTTCCCCATAAGGTAGATAGTGTATCCTCATTTCACAGATGGGGAAACTAAGCCCCAGAGGAGTTACATGACTTGTTGTTCATCATCACACAGTCAGTAAATAACATTACCAACTGAGATAATGTATCTGCAGTGCTCAGAAAACTTTAAAATGCTACATATTATTATAAAGTCAAGATTTACACTTAAGTCTGGATACTTCAAGCCCAGTAAATCAATCAATAAACATTATTAAATGCCCACTATGTGCCAGGCACTGTGCTAAGTGCTAGGCACAAAAAGAAATGTGAAAGACAGTCCCTGCCCTAGGAGTTTACAATCTAATGGGGGGAAACAACAGGCAAAATATATATATATATATATAAACAAGCCATATACAGGATGACACAAAATAATTGAGAGAGTTCAATGTTTTTCCCACTGCCCCCACACTATCCTAACTTGTATTAGCTATTTGTTTCTCAGTTTCATTCTCCCATCTCTCATCTCCATGACTTTGCACAGGCAGCTCCCTATGCCTGGCAGGAACTCTCACTGCCTGACTTCCTCACCTCCTCTTAAAATCTCTAGTTTCCTTTGCCCAGTTCAAGTGCCACCTTCTGTGGGAGTCCTTTTCTGATCTCCCAAACTGCTAGTGCTCCCCCTGAAATTATTCTCCATAGGCATTTACTTATGTACATATCATCTCTCCAAATAGAATGGAAGATTCTTAAGGACAAGCATTGTTTCATTTGTCTTTGTACCCCATTCCCTGACATACTGTAGAAGCTTTAAAAATGCTGATTGATTGGATCTGATTTGATTGAATCTCCACCACTAGACTGCAAGCTTCTCAAAGGGAAGGCGTATCTTGTTTCATCTTCATATTCCCAACACCTAGCTAAGTGCCTCACATAGGATAGGCACTTAGTAAATCTTTGTTGGATTCAAATCAATTCCACAATCTTTGCCCAGATGTTTCCAGTCTTTGCTTGAAATGGAATCCTGAAATGCATACATTCTCTCAGCACCGGCTTTTTAGGCAGTATGGAGAAGACAAAAGATGGACAGAATGGAGCATGTCCGGCCCCTAGAGCACATTTGTGACCCTTCTAATGTAAGACTTTAAAATTCACTGTGCCACACCTCCCTCTCTCTTGGGGAGACTGAATAACCCATGTCAGAGCCATATACACAAGGGGAGAGTGCTGCTCAGTTTCTAGCCAAAGGAATTATACAGCAAAAGAAGCTGTCGTAAATCAAGAGCCAAAAGCAATTCTTAAAACCAAATTAAAGTCCTGCTGCATACAGCAGTGCTGCTTTAGAAATCAGTCCTTCAGGTTCACTCCCTTGCTAGATAAAGGGGAAGGGGAGGAAAGAAACATTAGTATTAAAATTCCAGAAAAGTAATATGAAATAAATAAGTGATATTTTTCTGGCCAAGATAATGCAAGGTTTTTCGTTCCCAATATGGTCGGGCTGCTTTACATTTTAATAAATGCACATTTTGAGAAAATAATATTATTGCTCTGATATTGGGAGATTATTTGTGAACATAAAATATGAGAACTTGTCAGGAAGGCATTTATTTTCTTTTTGTCTTTTTTTTCCTTTTGCCATATTCTTCTGCCTAATGGAAGATGATTGCAAAAATAATTATATCAAACAGTGGCCAAAACGCAGAACATAAATGGGAAAAATGAAGGTTATCTGGCATCAGATTGCAAACATGGGGGAGGGGAGGAATGTGTGTTGGAGCTCCAGGGAGATAATTGCACATCAATCAGATGATTACAAAGTGGGTGGAAAAAATTAAGACGACTGATTGGCTGCTGAATGTTCTGATCCCAGACGGAAATCAGAACATGGATCGGAACTCATTAGTCAAATTACCCATTTCCTATGCCCATGTGAAAAAGCAGAGAAACAGCTAGAGTTCTGTGTTTGACAAACTCCAGGAATGATCTAATCTACCCTGCCAAGTGTCCTACCTTTTTTTTCCCCTACCTTTAGTAGGGAACTTTAGTAACACTGAACCACCTTGGCCACAAGGAGTCCAAAGCATTCCACAGACCTTGCCCTCTGACCTTGGTCCCATCTAAAAAAGAGAAGAGGGCCCAGAATTGAAGGAATCAACACAAGTGTGCTAGCCCCTGGTGTTTTACCCTATTCGATACACAGACTCATAGATCTAAAGTTTGAAGGGACCTGGGCCCATCTAATCCAATCTCTCTGTTTTATAAACAAGGAAACTGAGGCCCAAAGACATTAAGTAATTTGTCCCAGTAAGTAAGTGTTAGAGGTAGGAGCCTGATTTCTAACCCAGTTGCTCTCTCCATGGTACCATGCTCCCTCCTAATCAACAAACATTTAAAGTCTCTTCTACGTCTGATAACTAGAATGCTGGACTTGAAGTCTAAGCTAAAATTATTTTTCTGACACTTCCTAGCTATTTGACCATGGACAAATCACCTAACCTCTCTGTGTCTCAGACAACATTGACTTATCTGCTAAGTCAGATGGGTGGGTAGTTTCTACACAAATAGAGAGAGTTTCTATGCAGACAAATCATTGATATGTGGAAGGCATTGTACTATTCCCAAGATCCACATCATATGTAGCAATCTTTTTCCTAAACGATCCACCAAGGTTTGTATCCACCTTGGCCTCCAGGCTTGAACACACCTTCCTTTGGATTCCCCTGATCTTTTGTTTGTCCTTCTCTTACACACTTCTCCCTTTTCTGCACATGTATCTTATCCCTGCCAATACCTCCCTGAAGACATCTCATTCCTATTAAAAACCCCCTCGGTGCAGTAAGGAGTAGTTATGGACTCGGAGTCAGGAAGACTTGGGTTCAGATCCTGCCTCTAACACCTCCTTAGTAGTGGCACTGTGGTCAAGTCACTTAAATTCTGAGTATCTGTTTCCTCATCCATAAAATGAGGATAATAATGTCTGTAGTACTTGTCTCCCAGGTAGGCCTCAGATAAGATCGTGTGTGTGTGTGTGCGTGTGTGTGTGTATCTATCTATCTATCTCTCTCTATATATATATATGATTTTGCAAATCTAAAAAGAGTTACATAAATGTCCAATACCAAAATTAATTAACCACAAATTGTGTTAGTAGATGCCCAATAAATAAGCAATAGCTGAATGAGGACTGAATCTTTGTCAATTCAACTCACCCATTTGGACTTTCAAAACTCCTTTGAGAAGGTTTTACATCACAGATGGGGCAGCAAGGTAGTGCTGTGGATAGAGTGCCAGGCCCGGAGTCAGGAAGACTCATCTTCCTGAGTTCAAATCTGCCCTCAGACCCTTGCTAGCTGTGTGACCCTGAGCAAGTCACTTAACCCTGTTTGTTTTCTCAGCTGTAAAATGAGCTGGAGAAGGAAATGACAAATGACTCTATTATCTTTTCCAAGAAAACCCCAAATGGGGTCGTGAAGAGTCAGACACGAATGAACAACAACAAAACATCCCAAATAGTTAAAAGTCATCCTTTGAGGGGTACAGGCCAGATCCGCTGGATGGGCATTTATTAATCACCGTTTGTATCTAAGCCCTGCAACTATGATCATTTGAAATAAGGTGACAGTGAATATCAAGGGCAGCCTTGAAGGGGAAAAGAAGTCCCGAAAGGGCAACGAGGAGGATGGGGAAAGGAAGAGGGCAAGACTATGAAAAGGAGTGCTAGAGATGGAGTACTAGAATATTTGTGAGCAGACTATAAGAGTTTTAGCCTCAGTCATTTTTAGCATCTAATGTAGGAGCTTTTGTCTTTTCTTTTTGCCTGTTGACAGTTCCCTTAAGTCGCTGTCCAGAGCCGGCAAACAGTAGACAAAGGTTTGGAGCCAAAGCAGTGACCTCATGGGTCATATCTAGGGACATCTAAGGACAATACTACTCATAAAAAGACAAAGTATTGTTATGAATGAATGAATCAGTGAATGATAAAGCATTTCTTAAGCACTTATTATGTGCCAAGCTCTGATGATACAAAAACAATCAAAACAGTCCCTGTTCTCAAGCAAAGGGAGAAGGGGAGAGGGAATATGTTCAAAAGTTAAGGAAATTCAAAGTCTATACAAAGTGATCTCCAGAGAAAGAAAGAAGAATCAACACCTGGGAATCAGGAAAGGCCTCATGCAGAAAGTGATGTCTAAGCTGTGCTTCTAAGGAAGCTAAGGTTTTATGAGAAAATGGAGGAATCAGTACTTTATATGGTGTTAGTAAGTCATTGGAATTCATTATGGCAAAAAGTGAAACTGGTATAAAACATAAAGGACTCCAGAAGAGCTTCACTAACATACAGGGGTGATACCCATTATGATAAAGTAACAGAGTGATATTATGGGCCCTTGATACTGTTATAAGGATTAGAAATGTACAGGACTCAACTCTAACCATTGAGCTTGCCATTAAGAAAAGTAACTTTGCCCTCCCACAAAGAATCCCTTCTTGCCACTGTTGAAGATAGATTTAAAGAAGTAAATAAAGCCCTGGTCTAAATTCAATCTTTTGGAATTCTGAAACCCAGACCTTCATGTCTCTCCCTAGTATAGGGAATCTGTCTAAACCAGGGGTGGGGATCCTGCAGCCTCAAGGCTACATGTGTCCCTCTAGGTCCTCAAGTGCAGCTCTTTGACTGAATCCAAACTTCACAGGACAAAGCCCCTTAATAAAAAGATTTGTTCTGTAAAGCTTGGACTCAGTTAAAAGTTTGTACCTAAGGACCTAGAAGGCCACATGTGACCTCAAGGCAGGAGGTTCCCCACCAGTCTGAACTAATGCTGATTTGGGATAATCATGGAAATTACTTAAAGTCCCCAAGAAAAGAATCAGATAATCATAGATTCAGAAGTAGAATGTGTTAAGAGATCAACTATACAACCTCTCCCCCACCTCCATCTTCTGTAGGAGGAAACTGAAACCCTGAGAGGCTGTTTCTTGCCTGAAGTCCTCTGATACCAAATCTAGGTCTTATGGGGAATTATATTGTCTGGAAATACCCTTAATTAGAGTAAAGAAGTTTTTCTTTTCCTAGTGAAAGCTCTGATCTCCCAAGCTCAGAATTCCAGCACATTATTGTGGAGGGCAAGGAGTCATCTCTCAGGGAATAGGGCTCTGTCCAGAGTCTTCATTTCTCTCCTTCTCTCTTGGATTGTCTTAGTCACTCACCCCAAAGGGCTCACAGTTACAAACATTGGCTTCCTTCCTGGTTTTTGGTAGACTGTTTCATGACTTCCCTCACAGAGACAATCCACACAAAGCCAGCTGCCCCACCCCTCTTTCTGCTGGACAAAAAGGACCAGGCTAAAACAAGAAGAAGAGAGAATAATGCAAGATTATAGTTACTTTACAATCAGCCTAGACCAAAATGAGCCTGTCACTTCAGAGGTTCTATAGGAAAAAAAAAATGAGCAAGAAGCTTTTATTTCTTCATATTCCTTCCTCAGGATCTGTGCCCATCTCTTTCCCACACGCTTAGGAAGTGTAGGAAGTGCTACCTAAGCTGTTTTTGAAGGCATAGGTCAATCTACAAATGCTTATGAAGTGTCTGCTCTGTGCTAGGTAGGATACAGAGACCATTTAAAAGTCCCTGCCTTCAAAAAGTTTGCGTTCTCTTGGGGGAAACAATAGGTACAATGTTGTGTTTGTCCTTCTCTTTTAGTTTGATTTTCACTGAAGTGGCTTCTAGATTCTTAGGCATTACAGGTAGAAAGTAGCTGAAACAACATCTCATTCAATCCTTTCATTTTGCAGGTAAGAAAACTGAGAAATAAAGAATTCAAGTGACTTGCCCAAGGTCATACAGCTAGTAGAAAAGGGAGCCAAATCCAGGTCTTCTGACTTACAGTCCAGAACTCTTTCCATTATTTTAAGCGGCCTCCATCTAAGTCTTATTAGCTAAGTGACTCTGTGGATGAAGCATTGGACCTGAGTTCAAATGTGGCCTCAGACACTCACTAACTGTGTGACTTGGGGCAAGTCACTTAACTTCTGTTTGCCTTAATCTACTGAAGAAGGAAATGGCAAATCACACCAGTATCTTTGCCAGGGAAGCCCCATGGACAGTATGTATAGTCCAGAGGGTCAGGAAGAGTTGGACACAACTGAATAAAACTGGCAAACCACTGGCACTGCCAAATCTGCCAAATCCTGACAAACCCAGGCAGGATTACTACTACTCTTTCCTCAGTTAAACCTTTTAGACTGTCTAGCTTCCTTCAAGAGCCACTTCCTACAGGAGATCTATTTTTGTCATTCAGAGAGACAGAGTGTGTGTTGATTGTCCCCTCTTCTCCAAATTTATTTAGGTGTGTGTGTGTAATTTACTATTGTACATGTTGTTTCCCCCAAAAGAATGCAAACTTCTTGAAAGCAAGGGTTTTTTTATAGTCTCTGTATCCTACCTAGCACAGAGCAGACACTTAATAGGTATTTGTGGATTGACCTATCCCTTCAGATCTTAGGTAGCACTTCCTACACCAGGCCTTCCCTAATCACCTAAGGTATTATGAAATGGATGGATGGATGGATGGATGGATAGATGGGGAAGAATTCATAAATGATAGAAGTAGCATAAACAATATATCATTAAGCCACCATGAGGCCCCAGGAGAAAGGAATGTGTTGTAGACATTAAGGAATTTGCCCAGGGCAACACAGTCTGCAGCAGCCCTCAGTATCTGAGCTCAGACTGGGAGGCTGCAGCTGCCTCAGTCAACCCTGCCAACATAATCTACCCTCACTCCTTGCCCATCATACTCATCTCTGCCCCAGAAGACAAGTTGATACTCAACCAAGGATGAATGGCACTCATTTAAGGGTCCCCTCAATTTAGCACAATTAACTTTAGAGCCAGAGTTGGCAATGGCTTAACCGGCTTCTATGGAAGATTTTTCCTTCTCTCAAATATTACCAATTACTTCACAATTCTGTCCTCCACCTCTGCCACTCTGGTCACAGTATATCAGGTACCTATACCATCGATGACTAATTTATTTGTAAAGACCAAATTGTCCACACTGCTCTGGCTCACTTAGCCTGGGAGCCAAGGAATTGAACGTTAGGCTCAGGCATCTTTGCTTTCCCATTCCATCCCATCCCTTCCCAGCCTATCCCATCCCATCATGGAACAATGCTCAGATCCCAAGCAGACAGGTGCTATGCATGGTAATGCAGATGCAATTAGGCCCCAGGAAATTGCAAATCACACAGGCAATTACCAGTTTCCAAGTACACCCAACTATGGGACAGGTTTCTAAAAACTTTGCCGCTAGAGCCTTAGTTTTTCTGCAGGAAAAAGGGGGAGTTTTCCCATTTGGGCTTCTCTCTTTGGGCTCTCTGCACCTTGGAAAGGCAGTCACTCTAAAAGCCAGGTAGAGGATGGTGTCACCAATAGGCCTTAATGGATCAATGCTACTGCTGGGGCCCATTGGTTCAGTGTAATTACTGGGCTCAGAGTAAAATGCTGCATAAAGGAGTGTGGTGATTAACCGCCCCATTTAAGGAGAAGAGAAAAGCACTTGCACCTGCTTGGGAAAACAAGCGCACAGCCAGGAATTCATCTGCAGTACCTGACAGTACCAGAGGGGACCTAAGGCAGGGTTAATTATTCTAATGAGGGGATCAACAGCTGGCCTAATATGGCTTGGTGGTTTGGGGGCTGGAGGAGGAACCATGGGCAGGAAATCCTAAGGGAGAAGCCTTGGAGAGTCATTTTGGGTGTCCAACTAATTAAGCAACTTTTGTTATTCCACCCTTCGTTCAAACAGCCTATTGATGGGGCTGATGATCTGGGAGGGGGGGAGGGGGGGAATTGATTTTCCTCCAGTTTGAGTCACTTTTCATTTCTCCCAGACAAGCCTGACACCTTACTACACACATCTAGCATCTAAATTCCATACAGGCCTGACTCTAACTTGTGTTCTGAGCACTAGAATCAGACAGACCTGGACTCAAATTCTGTTTCTGACTCATTAGCCATGTGAACCTGGGCAGGTAATTTGCCCTCTGTCCTTATGCGAGCCTCAGGTACTCATCTATAAAGGCGGAAGGAAGGAGGAGTCATAATACCTGTAGAACCTAACCTACATGGCATTTGTAAGGCTTAAATTCAACTTATGCAGAGTTCTTTGCAAATTTTAGAATGCTAAATCAATCAGCAAGCATATATTAAACACCTCTGTTATAGGCACTCTGGTACACCCTCAAAGAGTTTGCATTCTAATGAGAGAAAT
The DNA here is from genome assembly GCF_028583685.1 of Petaurus breviceps papuanus. Taxonomy (NCBI): domain Eukaryota; kingdom Metazoa; phylum Chordata; class Mammalia; order Diprotodontia; family Petauridae; genus Petaurus; species Petaurus breviceps. The sequence goes on along the minus strand of NW_027187419.1, from coordinate 39,799,313 downwards.
GAGAGTTCAATGTGTATGAGTGTTGTGGTGGGGGCTCTGCCGACCCAAAAACTTTTGGGGTTTCATGATGTGTTGTGGTTGAACCGTCTCAAAGAATTCAGAGTCAGACCACCTCTAATCCAAGTATAGGCATTTATTGAGATTGACGCCTCTCATGAAGTGGACTAAGTTCCAAGAGGATCCAGCAACTTCAGAGAAAACAAGATGAGTTTTTGTAGGGTGAAGAGGCAATTATATAACAGAAATCATGAGTATTTAAAAGGCAGGAGTAGTTTGTGAAGGGATTAGGTAATGGAGGAGGGGTCCCATTTATGGTTTGGTGATCAAACATTCTGGTTGTGCTGCCCTCCAATTGGCTAGCTAGTGGTCCTGCCTGGTTAGGATAGATAGTTAGGTATTGTGGTCCTGTCTTGGGCTAGATGGATGATGTGATTGTGATTGAATACAAGAACATACCTGTTTCTGTGGGAATGGGTCTGGGGGCAGTGACCAGGTAGAGGCAGTAGCTGGGTTCCCATCACATGGACACACCTGCTGTTTCTGTGGGAACTAAGAGTTCAGGGACACACCTGTTGTTCCAGTGATGCAGTGAAGCACAGATGAAGAAGTTAGGACATTGGGTAGGTGGGACCAGGCCTATAATGAAGTTAGAATATTGGGACTGGGGGCAACTTTATTAGGCTTTCATCATTAGTATATCCAAATACTTAGATTAAACAAATACAAGATCATTGCCATTTATTATTATTATTACTAAAAACCTGTGTAACTTAATATGGAAAACCTAAAATTTGTTTGATCATCTTTTAGTCATGTTTGAGTCTTCCTGACTCCATTTGGAGTTTTCTTGGCAAAGACACTGGAGGGGTTTGCTGTTTCCTTCTCCAGATCATTTGACAGCTGAGGAAACTGAGGCGAACAGGGTTAAGTGACTTGCCATGGGCACATAGCTAATAAGTATCTGAGGCAAGATTTGAACTCAGCCAGAAGAGTCTTCCTGACTCCAGGCCTGACATTCTATCCACTGCACCCTCACTTTACTATATCACAGACCCCTTTTGTCACTGTCTATCCTTCCACTCAAGCAGAGTGTATGGTCTCTGTAATTTAGTAGACCATCTTCTATAGTTAATGCTCAGAAAAATTCATCATCTTGTGGCCAAAATAGAGATGAGACCTCCTCACCCAGGATAGCTGGGCAGGTTCTGCCAGAAGTTTTTCCAACTGGTGGGACCTATTAGAGTTTGCACTCTCCCTAGATAGTATTAAAAAAGCCAGGATCACCTACATACCACAATGAAGCATTAGAGTGGCACCATATAACACACCAGCGAGGTGGTACAGTGGATAGAATGTCAGGCCTGGAATCAGGAAGACTTATTTTTATGAGTTCAAATACTACTTCAGACACTTACTAGCTCTGTGTGACCCTGAGCAAGTCACTTAACCTTAATTGCCTCAGTTTTCTCAATTGTAAAATGAGCTGGAGAAGGAAATGGCAAACCACTCTGGTATCTTTGCCAAGAAAACCCCAAATGAGGTCGACAAAGACTCAGACACAACTGAAAAATGACTGAACAAGAACAGTAAGCATAACATACCACACACCCCAACATTTATGAAGCACCTACTATGTGCAGGACACTATGCTGGCACTGGGAATATAAGCAACAAAATAACAAACAGAAATGTAAAATAACAAAATAGAAAGAAATAATAACATAAGCATATGATAAAATAGCATAAATGTAAAATTACACAATAAAAGTAATTCCTGCTCTCAGAGAGATTACATTCTATTTGTTGGGAAGGTAAAGTGAAGTTGAACAATACATATTCAAATAAACATACTAAAAGGGAATTTGAGGACAGAGACAGCACTAACAACTTGAGGGAACCAGGGAAGGGGCTTAGTGCCTGAGATGAGCCTTGAAGGAAAGCCAAGTGTGAGAACCATGGGGACCAGCCACCCTGTACAAGTGCACAGAGGTGGGAAACTACATGTCCCATACAGAGAAGAGCTCATGGACCAATTCAGCCAGGAGGTAGAATTCATGAAGCCACAGTTTGTGCAAAGTAAGACTGGGAAGGAAGGCCTGCTGCAGCCAGATTGTGGTGTGCCTTAAATCCTAGACAACAAACTTTGTCCTTTCCCTGGAGTCAATAGGGAGCTACCAGATTTTTGAGCAGGGGGATGACGTTTTTAAAGCTGTATAATCTCAGGGACCTTCTTTTAAGGAGCCAGAAATACACAACACAGAACATAAATTATAGCTGCATAGACTATTATAGACTCATTGCCTGGGGTAGAGGGAAGGCATGGAAGAGGAGAAGGGTGGAAAGAAGACTCTGGGTGCTGCTGAAGTGACTCCTGTGGTCAGAAACCACCCAAGCTTGATGGCTTCAGGGAGCATTAACATCAGGGCACGTCAGTCCTCTTTGTTGTGACAGGGCAGCTGTTGTGTCTACTGGGATGGAGATCAGCAGTGCAATCACCAAGACCTCTCCAAGCCGCAGAATCCTCTGCAGCTGCCACTTTTTCCACTTGATTTTAAGAAAGGTCAGGTCTAAAGCCATTCACAACCTGGCTCAGGCCAACCTTTCCCAGGATTATTAGACAATACTTCCCTCCGTGCCCTCTTCAGCCCAGCCAAACTGGCCTTCCTGCTGTTACTCACACACTGAGGCTCAGAGAGTTTAAACTATTGGCTCACGGTCCCCCAGCTAGTCAAAAATCTTAGCAAAGGACAAAATGTATATTAAGGACTTTGCAAACTTTAAAGTGCTATATCAAAATCATTTATAGCCCATTAGACTGAGAGCTCCTTAAGGGTAGGAACTGTCTATTGCCTTTCTTTGTATCCCCAGGATTTAGCACAGTGTCTAGCACATGTTATTCTCCTCCTGCTCCTTCTTTATTCTTCTTCCTTCTTTCTTCTTCCTCCTCCTTTTTCTTCCTTCTTCTTCCTTCTTCCTCCTCCTCCTCCTCCTTCTTCTTCTTCTTCCTCCTCCTCCTCTACCACCACTACTACTACTACTATTTCTTTTATGTTATTTCAGTAGTATCGGACTACTCACAACTCCATTTGAGGTTTTCTTGGAAAAGGCACTGGAATGGTTTGCCATTTCATTCTCCATCTCATTTTACAGATGAGGAAACTGAGGCAAACAGGGTGAAGTGACTTGCCCAGGGTCACACAGCTAGTATGTATCTGAAGCTGGTTTTGAACTCAGGAAGATGAGTCTTCTCTTTCCAGGCCTGGAACTCTGTCCCCTAAGCCACCTAGTTACCCCAGGCACATAGAGCTTTATAAATGCTTGACTGATTTATTATAAGGCCAAGATCTGAACTTGCATCTTAGAACTCCAAGCCTGGTGTTCTCTCCACTACACAACACTCTTGCTTGTATATTGGTCTCATTTTCCCATCCCATCCCTGTGTCTTAGTACAGGTTGTCCTCCCGTGCCCGGAATGCACTCCCTCCTTACCTCCTGTTAGAATCCCTAGTTTCCTTTGAAGCTCAGCTCAAGCATCCCTTCCTGTATGAGGTCTTTCTCAGTCCTCCCAGCTGCTAGGGACTCCCATCCCCATTACTCTGTATTTATTCTGTATATAATTATATATGTGTTGTCTCCACTCCAAAATGTAGGCTTTTTGGGAAAAGATTCTATTCCATTCTTTACCTGGCACACAGTAGGCACTTAATAAATGCCTGTCGATTGATTCCATTTATATAGAGCCTTAAGGTTTGCTAAAGTGCCTATTATCTCATTTGATTCTCACTGGATCTAATTTGATAAATTAGCTTTGAAGGGCAGTGGCTAGACTTCAGCAGATAAGGTCTGTCATTGATTCCCATCCCCTCCCCTTGAACAAAAACTTCTGAGACTTAGTTTCTCCATCTGAAAAATGGAAATAACCTAAACCCCTCCCAGAAGGGTCAGGAGAATGGACTCAATTAAATAGCAAGGCCTTACTCAGAGCTCACTGGAAGGTAGGTCAGATGAGTTTTGTGTCACTGAAGGCAGTGGAAGCCACTTAATGTCTAGGTTAGAGCCTCAGAAAATAATTCACAATACCAGGGTCCTGTCTGCTTATGGCTCATGGAGTAGCTCTGGCTCTCAGAGGAGCTGAACCACCTATGGAAAGGCTGCTCCCCCCAGTGGCAGGAGGCGGTCATTATTAGGAACATCAGACAAGCAGGGAAGGGAAGGGAGGAATTCTAGTGTCTGGTTCTCAAGTAAACCTCTGGGTGAATGAGGGAGACCACCGTGCTCTTCCCTCTTCTGACATGGGGAGGTCAGACATGGACTGACATGTTATGGGCATGACATGTGCTGGTCCAGACCCCACCCGGATGGCTCCCTTGGGACTCTTTCTTCTTCTTCGTGTAACCACTCTATAAATGAGTCCAAGATCTTAGGGCTCCTGGAATGTCCGAGTCACGAAAGTCCTTTAGAGACCATGTAGTCCAGCCCTCTCAGAGCAGGAAATAACAACGACCAAAATAACATTAATAATAGCGACAAACGAACTCACATTTATAGCATTCTGGGGCAGAAATGACAAATACTTAGCCCACCACCTTTGGCAACACTCTCCAGGATGGCCCAAACTAGATTAAAATGTACATTGAAAGGATTTAACAAAAATAAATAAATATACAACAGGAGGTAGATAATGTTGATATGTGATTTTCTAAATCAATTCGCAGCCTCCAGGGATCCTTATGTAGATTTATGAGTGTGATACCCCTGCTCTGAGATTTACACAGCACTTTTCCCAGAGCAACTCAGTGAAGTAGTAGGAAAGTATTGTAAATCCTATTTTACAGATGAAGAAACTGAGACCCAGAGAGCTGAGGTGTGTTCTCCATGGTCACCACAGCTGGATGTTACCTTCCAGATAAGCCACCACCTTCCTTGTACACCAAGTTAGTTTCCTTTTTGGACCCTCATTCCCTCATCTATAAAATAAGAGGTGATGAACTCCAAATGATTCCCAAGATTCTTCCAGCTCTAAGAGTCCGTGATTCTCTCTGAATTTAGGAGATATAACCCTGCCAGAAACCCTAACCAACAAGGCAACACCCGCACTGCCAGCAGGCGTCCCACCCCACCACTGATAGCACCCCAGAGATCCTTTGACTATTAATAAGCCTTCTGTGACAGGCGCTGCAGTTGATTCACTAGCTGCCTGGGAGAACCCCTCTTAAGTGAATAACTGTTTAATGAAGTAAACATAGAACATGCAATTAATAAGCACAGAAATAGGCTTTGTAGCCGACGGGCAGGTACACCAGAGCTGCTTGCTGAAGCAGGAGATCACTTACCTTCCATAACTTGTCTGCCTTTCTTCTCTTCCAACTGGCCTGAGCTGCTGCTGCTTCCTACCCTAGATGCTTCCTCCTAGCTCCCTTTCCATCTTTGATCAAGCTGAGAGGAAGGAAGGAAGGAAGGAAGGAAGGAAGGAAGGAAGGAAG
>NW_027187419.1:39792423-39793730 GCF_028583685.1 Petaurus breviceps papuanus | reverse complement strand
GGGAGGAGGAAGGGAGGGAGGAGGAAGAGAGGGAGGAAGGAGGGAGGAAGGAGGAAGGAGGGAGGGAGGAAGAAAGGAAGGGAGGAAGGAAGGAAAGAAGGAAGGAAGGAAGGGAGGGAGGGAGGGAGGAAGGAAGGAAGGAAGGAAGGAAGGAAGGAAGGAAGGAAGGAAGGAAGGAAGGAAGGAAGGAAGGAAGGAAGGAAGGAAGGAAGGAAGGGAAATAAATTCGTTACTGTGTATCAGCACAGGAAAAGATGTAAGTCGTAGACAGAATGTCAAAAGAATGACTCTGGCATCTTAGGTATTCCCTTGGAGTGTCCACCCCTCCTCCAACCCTGGATCTGAGTTATACTCCCTAGAAACTCAGACTCAAGTTCTCGGGTCACTACTCAGAGGCAGCTTTGCATTTCTCATTGCACTGAAATTCCAAGGATCACTGTCTGGCACCAAGCCCCGTGAAGTGTGCTAAGATTTCTTGATGAGCTTTTATGCACTGAGATGTAGCTGAGTGCCCCATTCAAAAAAATCAGTGAAATAAGGGAATGGGCTCCCCAAGGAACCTACAAAATCCCCTTTCCTGGAGAGTTTTTAAGGTAACTCCCTTCCAAAAGGGATAGTTTAATACCTTATTTCTCAGAGGCAGAGGGATGGATGGAATGACCTCTTAAGGGTCCTTTTACTGCTAGGCATCCCTTATTCAGTCATCAAAAATGGGGAGAACAGGAATAGTCACAGTGTTCATCTGCCTTTCTGCCCCACCTCTAGGGCAAGATGTCTAGGGGCTTGACATTGCCTTAGGATGTCTCTGCTCAGCATCCTTCTCCCACTGTCTCTACCTGCAAGCCCACCTCAGTTCCTGGAATATTTGATGCTCCCCTGCTCTACTCACTACCCCCTGCAGGGATCATAAATGTGCAACTCCAAGCCCAGCATGATGGATATTTATGGCTGGGAATGGCGATGTATTTATTAAGTGAAACCGACAACTTTCATTAACCCAAGTAGACATTATTAAAACGTACGGGTTGTCTCTGGGAAATGAAGTGCCCAACGCAGGCTATGAGCAGTTTCTACATGCACCACCCTCCCCACCCCCACCCCCAGCGCCAGCTGGATGTTGGCTGGGCCTCCTGGTCTGCATCTCATCTATCATCTTTTCTAGGGCAGCCTCTGCTCAGTGCCTCCCCATACCCCTACCCAGTAGGCATCTCCTTCATGATAGCTCCTTCCTCCTCCTTATACATAAAAGATTAAGGGGAAGAAGGAAGGAAGGAAGGAAGGAAGGAAGGAAGGAAGGAAGGAAGGAA
>NW_027187419.1:39731941-39792413 GCF_028583685.1 Petaurus breviceps papuanus | reverse complement strand
GAAGGAAGGAAGGAAGGAAGGAAGGAAAGAAGGAAGGAAAGGAGGGAGGGAGGGAGGCAGGAAGGAAAGAAGGGAGGAAGGATGGAAAGAAAGAAGGAAGTGAGGGGGCTCAGATGGACTAAGGTCTAGAGATCATGGTAGCCTCCTTATTTGTAAAATGCTTAACACATAATAGACTCTTAATAAATGCTTATTCCCTTCCCTTTTCCTGACCCTGAAGATATGGCTACCCACAGATTCTTTGACTAACCACATTAGATATAACATATTCCACCTGAGGAGACCAGTAGCCAATAGTGAAGGGGACACCATATTGAAACTTTGGCTTAGTGGAATCTTGAGTTAGCACAAACTAGGGTAAGCTCCTAGAGAGTGCTATCCACAGGTTTTGTGGTTGGATGGGAATGTGGGGAGTGGAGCAGGAGAGAAAGCCAAGAACGAGAAGAATAGAGTGGAAAGATAGGGCAAAAGTGATAATATGAGTTCCCTATATTACCTATGAGAAAGACTTTTGCTGATTTACAAGTTTCTGTTGATGGAAATTGTTGGTTATTATTACTATGTATGAAGTATCTTTTCATTTTGTAAACATTCAGGGCTAGAACACTAGAAGGCCAAATATCTAGGGGTATCAAGGATGTGAGCTAAATTAGGAAAGTTAGCAGAGCTGGTCATCTAAGCTGGGAAGGTTATGAAACATAATAACAAGATAATAGCTTATATTTCTATAACAATCTCTTGTTTTTTAACATGCCCTTGATTTCATCCATGTAGTGAGGAACTCCCCCTATCAGTGCAGATCTACCACCTCTGCAGCTTATGGTTTTAGATGAGTGCATTGTCTTGGCCATGAGAGGATAAATGACTTGACCAAAGCTCTGCATCTACTATCCCATGCTGTTTCTTTATTATTATTATTTTTATTATTTATTATTTTACCTATATTATTATTATTATATATTATATTTTTTTAATTGAGTTCCAAATTCCCTCCCACTCCTCCTCCACCCACAGAGAAGGCAAGAAAAGTGATATCAATTATACATGTGAAATCATGCAAAACTTGTTTCCATATTAGCCATATATCACAAAAATTAAAAAAAAATAATAATAAAGCGAGAAAATCACACTTCAATTTACACTCAGAATTCCCCAGCTTTCTCTTTGGAGGTAGGTAGCATATTTTCATCAAGAATCCTTTGGAATTGCCTTGGAACATTGTATTGATCAGAGTATCACGTCTTTCACAGTTGATCATCATTACAACGTTGTTGGTAGGGCAGCTGGGTGGCACACTGGATAGAGCACCAAGTCTAAAGTCAAGAAGACTCACCTTCCTAAGTTCAAATCTGACCTCAGATACTCACTAGATACATGACCTTGGGCAAATCACTTCACCCTATTTGCTTCGATTTCCTCATCTGTAAAATGAGCTGGAAAAGGAAATGGTAGATCACTCCAATATCTTTGCTAAGATAACCCCAAATGGGGTCATGAAGGTTCACAAATGAACAACAGTAATAACATTGCTATTACTGGGCACGACAATCTCCGGGTTCTCACTTCACTTTGCATCAATTCATATAGGTCTTGCCATTTTTTTTTCTGAAACCATGATAGTACTTCATCATGATCATATGCCACAACTTGTTCAGCCATTCTCCCATTGATAATCATCCCCTCAATTTCCAACACCTGGCCACCACAAAAAGAGCTATAATAAATATTTTTATTTATAAAAGTCCTTTTCCTTTGATCTCTTTGGAGTACAGACAGTGGTATTGCTGGGTCAAAGGGTATGCACAATTCTATAACCCTTTGGGTATAGTTCCAAACTGTTCTCCAAAATGATTGGACCACTTCACAACTCCATGACAAGTGAAAGATGAGATAACTGAGGAAACAAAGATTTGAGTTTCTGAGCATTTTGATTTATTAAGCAGTGCATGGCAATCACCCAACCAACAGGGACCAGACCCCCTCAGCTTAGGCCTGGACCCTGAATACAGGGGGATTTGTGTACATTAAAAATAATCAAATGAGGCTAATTAATTAAAAAGAAACAAGGATACAAAATTAGGTAATCTGATTTCTAATTGCAGGAAAAATTAGGGGCTTTTCAGGTTGGGAGGGAAAGAATGAGCCAGCACACATTCCCCCAAATCAGAAAAAGAGGTGTCTCATTCCCCTTAAGTGTCTATGAGCAATTAAAGGAACATGGAACCAATACTTGATTGATTAGTATGGGTCCAGCTTTCAGGTAAGACACATGGATTGCATGAAATGTAAAGTTGTGAGAAAACTCCTTGCATCAGTCTGTGGGTCTGACTGGGCTTCTGGTCAGCATAACCTACCGTGTTTCCCTGATAATAAGACCTATCCTGAAAATAAGCCCTCCCCTTACTGTGTAAGATTCCTCTAAAATAAGCCCTCCCCCGAAAATAAGCCCTATTGAGATTGCTACTGTAGTGAAGGTGATGCCCTGCGCTACACGCTACATTACGGTACCCTCTGTATGCACCGCTTCCCCCCCCCCCCCCGTGAAACGCACGCCGTGCTCCGAGCTGCATCCAATCAGAGCTGCAGCAGTGAGTGCGTCATCCTGTTCTTCCCCAGGGATTTGCTTGCTGGCGCCATTGAGAGCAGTGCCGCGGAGGAGAGCTGAGGCAGGACAACATAAGCCCTCCCCTGAAAATAAGCCCTCTTGTGTTTTTCTTTCCAAAAAAAATAATAAGACAGAGTCTTATTATTGGGGAAACATGGTAGGTCTTTGGCTAAGGATCTTTAAGTAGCAGGTAGAAGTGGTCCAGCCTTCCAACTATGCAGAGCTAGGTTCAAACAATGCAACAAAGTTTTCTCCCAATTCCCATAATTAAATTAATTTTCTCATTTGGACTAGACCCATAATTGAATAGAAAGGGAACTGAGCTAACTACAAAAGTCTGTACAGTCCACTCAGTTCACACTACTACTTGCTACTCCAATCCCTTCAATTCCCTCAATTTTCCTCTTTACTTCATGGGGAAGTGAGTAGCCCACTCCCCCCGCCCCAGATCACTTGTCTATAAGCCAAATCTATAAGGTTTTTTCATATATTCATAAACAGATTTTCATGTTACAGATCAACCTACTTAGAGGGCTCACAATGAACTAATTTTGAGAAGGGAGATTTATGTCACCAAGGTAACCAAGAAAACATAAACATAAACACCATGAAACAAAAGGCCAAAGCAATGCAATGATGGTAATCGATAGTAATTAACATCAAGTCTTCTTGTATGCTAGTAACCCACTCCCAATGTCCATTTAATGGGCACATTTTGAGTCCCAGATGTCTCATGTAGCCATTTAATCCCTGGAGATCTTCTCTTGGACATTTATGGAATAGGCCTCATTCTCAGAGAAGCTCTTAAGGGAGGCTCTGCTCTTCTGGTTCCAAATCATTTATAGAAATTCCTAGGAAATTATGCTAATAACAAAATTTAATACAATTTCTCAAATTTGTTTCTCAAACCTGAAACTTAAGAGAATTTCAACTTTTATATATACCACTTAGTGTTTCTATCTTTGCTAAAACCCTGTACCTGATATAAGTATCCAAAAAAAATAATAATAATTCATGGGTGTCTAACTTGTAAAATGAATCCTTCTGACTTTTAACATCGGAGAGATAATTTTGAAAATGGGGAAATAATTTCACTTTCTTTATAATCATCGATGCAATTTACATGTAAAATCCTTACTCCAATTTTGAGGGCTTATTACTAAAACATATTCAAAGCCTGAATTTCCCTACTAGATACCTTTGAAAGCCAATCATATTCATATGTATATATTTTCTTAGAGAAAATGTTCTAATCCCAATGTTTTCTCAAATTTTACTATTCTATCTATTTAAAAAACCTTTTACATTCATCTTTGTCTAATTACTTTTTCTAATTTCCCCTTTAGGACAAGATCATCCCTATGTTATAATTTGACCACAAATACATATTAAAATTGTAAGATTTTTCATACTTGCATTCTATTACAGTAACTCAGAGATGTTCCAATATCAATCTATCAATTAAGATTTAGTATTGTACTTTCAAACCTTCTACTGCTCACCTGCCTTTATGATAGAAATTTTCTATGAAAGGAAAAGTAGGGACATAGTTATAACAATGTCAAGACTCATCCCCTGAAGGGCACAGACTGACCTGATATATCTCATAAAGGGTGAAAAATCCTTAGCTCTGTTTGATCCCAAGAATGTGTCATATCTGACAGTCTATTATGTAGTCACAAAGTATCAAAAACAAGGTTCAGGATTAACCAGGTTGGGGAAATTTCTTGTTAAGAAAGGAAATAGCATAATGAGGAAACTGAATCAAGGGACTCCTATCTCAGGCCATGCCAAGGTTACCCTTTCAACTTTTCCCATCACCTGACATGCACCTCTACCAGTTCTCAGACTATAGTACATGCCATTTTCTATTATTGTCTTCATAATAATAATATTATCTTTAAAAAAAACCAAAATATATTTCATTAACCATTTTCAAATATTTATTTTTATCACATTCTTTTAAAAGCTTAATCCATAATCTAACAATATCCAAATAAAAAAGAAGTTATTTGTCTAACAGCATATCTGATACAATGGTCTCTCAAATTTCTCACTATAAGAGAATTTAGAAATGCAATAATAATATACACAATATGAAACAAAACTTATTACTAGTCAGATGACATCAGTTCAGTTGAGTTGCTGCCTATACTATGCTATGCTGGCTCTGACCCTCCATACTGTTTCTTGACATAGCACTTTAAAGCTCACACTATACCCTCTTTGCAATAATCCATTAGGGTAGATAGTACAAATGTTATCTCCATTTTACAGATAAACATTGAGACTCAGTGAAGTTATTTTGCCCAAGGTCACCTAACTAGTAAGTGGCAGAGTTAGAACTCAAGCCCAGATCATCTGATGCAAATCCAATGTTCCTTCCACTCCAGCAGGTCTCTCTGTCCTTCTTGTACCAGGTATCCAACTCTGTTAGTGACATAACCACTAACACCTGACTACAAGGGAAGCTTTGTTATGTGATACTGGCTTGTCCTGACTTGTGGTAGTAGTAATAATAGCTAATTCGTTATATGGCATTTTGAGGTTTGAAAAGTTCTTTACCTATGTTATTTTGCTTGATCTTCACAACAACCCTGGCAGGTAGATGCTATTACTGGACCCATTTTACAGATGAGGAAATTGAAGCAAACAAGAGTTAAGTGATTTGCCCAGGGTCACACAGCTAGTAAGTCAATTGTCTGAGGCTAGATTTGAATCCAGGTCTTCCCGACTCCCAATAGCTCTATTCTCTGCACTACCTAGCTGCCTCATTGTGGCACCTAGTATCCCATTACCTGACTACAGGTATCCCTTCCATATTGCAGGGTGTCAAAGCATGACTCACCCATGATGCAGAAGAGCCACATAAAACTTTTTGGCCCTTCCTTCATAGGAGAGTAGATGTCTGAATTTTTTATTTTTCTTTTATGGGGAATTTACTGTATGTTATTGCAAATTTTGGGTTAAGTATTTAGTAATAGGCTATATTATACAATACTATACACATATTTTATGCATTTCTGAGTTTCTGAACTTTTCTGGTGTCATTTTCTGGGCTTTGCATGTCATCTTTGACTTCCACAAAACTCCCACATTCCCATTTAATTTCTTATACCAATGTATAAGAATGTTTAAACCACAACGTGGAAAATAGTGATGTGGAAGGAATAACTGTAGTTTTTTTCAAAGATCTGGAACAAATCATATTATAGTTCCATGGTATCTAGAATCCTCATACAAGGAAAATATCAGTATGGGAAACAGCTTTACCATTGCTAATGAAGAAATTGAGGCAGAGAGAGGTTAAGTGACTTGGCTAAGGTCACACACCTAGTAACTGTCAGGCTGAATTTGAATTCGGGTCTTCCTGACTCTGAGTCCAATACTCTATCCATTGTGTCACCTAGCTGCCTGGAGACTGATCCTAGGATATTTCTCCAGGTCTACTGGAAATCATCATAATACCGTTCTCTTTGTATGATGCCTTTACTATTGACCCATCATCAATTATATGTATGCTCTAAGTTGTTGATTCACACTCTTGCCATAAATAACCTTGTGACCAGTACATTTTTGCAGGATGGCTGATTATTATTTGGGATACTACCTGGGTCGGTGGAACTGAACAAAGCTAACCGGCCAACAATTCGGTTCAATTCCACAGTTATTAACTGAGTACCTTCAGTGTGCCCAGTACTAGCCTATGAGGCATAATGAGAGAAGAAGGATAGGATGTTATTATTGGAAGGTTAATCTTAGAAATAATCTATTCCAAACAACTTTTTTATAGATGAGTCAATGGGGTCCAAATGAAGTTAAATGAGTCATCCGTGTTTTGCAGGTAGTGTAACCAGACTCCTAGCTCTCATTTCTATTCACTCCATACTGACTGTGTGATGCCTCCACTGCCATCACCATCCCCATTCCATCTGGTCTAGATATTTTATTTCAAAACTAAATTCAATATTTAGTTCTTAGAGAAGTATAGCAGTACATAGACAGGAGAGACGGAGGATTAGACCCAGCTCTGCCTCTGAGGCACCCACTACTAAGGATAGAGATTGTCAGCTTGACCTGGCCTAGATCTTAACACTTATCAGAGCCTTCCATTCCACTGTTACAATTCAGTTGAGGTCTTGGCCAAGACTGTCATTGTCTATGGCAAAAAAAAAAAAATGTCTTCCGGTCACCTCACTGGACTATTGGGACAAGGTGGGCTGGTATTTTGGGTTATCCTAGAAGTGATCTGGGAGAAAGAAATGGCAAACTACTCCAGTATCTTTGTCAAGAAAACTCCCAAAGGGGGCATGAAGACAGACACAACTGAAAATGAGTAAACCACAAGAAGTGAGCTAGTTGGAACAGCTTTCTTTCCTTCGGATCTGAGTCTATTTCTTTGGCCTAATTACTAGCTGGGAGGAGATTAATAAGGGCATTTTTTTTCTCTTACACTTATCTTCCTGTTTCCCATTAACTAAACACTCCATTTTCATGGAGCCACTTGAGGAGGCTACAGACAGGAAGAAAGAAAGAGAGGAAGATGAGGGGAAACATGAAATGCTATGACCCAATGACAGTAGCAGTTGGAGTGTAATGCTTCTTTGAGGATACACTGTGGAATTGGTTGTCAGTCAATGGGGAACAATGGAAGCTGTATTCATATCAGAGGTGCAAGGGACACACTTGACAGACCCCTCTGTATTCCTTGGCTGACCCTCTCTCCTTCTGCCACTTGGCCAGCCCAGGGATGCCAAGGCAGAAGGATCAGGAAAGGTAGCCACTCCGATGTATGTTCTGTTGGGGGAGGGGGTGGGACAGGGAAGTCGAAGAGAGGCAAGGGACTCTTGGATGACTACTAGCAGAGGCAGACAAGTGAAAGCAGCTGCCTACTGTCAGAGCAAATGCCTCATTAACCATCTTGGCATATTGCACTACTGCAGTTGTTTCAAGGGAGAATGGGTCTTTTACTTTCCTCCCAGGTAGATGTATTCAGATACATATAGAGGGAAGAGGAGGAATGGAGATGGGCAGTTAGTAATTACATTTTCCCTCTTTCTTTTTTTGTTTTTTAAAATATTTTGTTTATTTTTAGTTTTCAACATTCATTTCCACAAGATTTTGAGTTACACATTTTCTCCCCATCTTTCCGTTACCCCACCCCAAAATAACAAGTCTACTGAATACCCTTTCCCCCAATATGCCCTCCCTTATGTCCTCCCCCATTCTCCCTCTGACTTTCTAATAGGGCAAGATGGATTTCTATACCTTGGTGCCTGTATATCTTATTTCCCAGTTGCATGTAAAAAACAATTTGTTTTTAAAATTTTGATTTCCAGATTCTTTCCCTTCTTCCCTCGTCACCCATTCCCATTGGGAAGATAAGCAATTCGATATAGGTTGTGCATGTGTAGCTACTCAAAACATTTCCATAGTAGATATATTGTGAAAGACTAACTATATTTCCCTCTATCCCGCTCCCCACTTGTTCTATTTTCTACTTTAACCCTGTCCCTTTTCAAAAGTGTGTGCTTCTAACTACCCTCCCCCCAATCTGCCCTCCCTTCTGTCATCCCCCCTTCTTATCCCCTTCCCCCCCCCACTTTCCTATCAGGTAAGATACCCAATTGAGTGCATATGTTATTCCCTTCTTAAGCTAAATTCAATGAGAGTAAAATTGACCCATTCCCTTTTGCCTTGTTGTTCTTCCTCTCCATTGTAAGTTTTCTCTTGCCTCTTTTATATGAGATAATTTACCCTTTTCTATCTCTCCCCTTCTCCTTCTCTTGTTATATTCCTCTCTCACCTCTAAATTATATTTTTTAGATATCATCCCTTCCTATTCAACTGATCCTGTGCCCTATGTCTATGTATACATGTACACATATACACACATACATATATATTTATACACACATGCACCCTCCTATGTAAACATATATATGTATGTTTACATATATACACACATATATATTCCTGTTTACCTTCTCATGCTTCTCTTGCTTCTTGTATCTGAATGTCAAATTTTCTATTCCACTCTGGTTTTTTCATTAAGAATTCTTGAAAGTCCTCTGTTTCGTTGAATGACCATATTTTCTTCTGAAACATTATACACAGTCTTGCTGGGTAGGTGATTCTTGGTTTTAATCCTAGCTCCTTTGACCTCCGGAATATCATATTCCAACCCCTTCGATCCCTTAATGTAGAAGCTGCTAGATCTTGTGTTAATCCTGATTGTGTTTCCACAATAATCAAATTGTTTCTTCCTGGCTGCTTGTAATTTTTTCTCCTTTACCTGGGAACTCTGGAATTTGGCTACAATATTCCTAGGAGTTTTCTTTTGGGGATCTTTTTCAAGAAGTGTTCAGTGAATTCTTTCAATTTCTATTTTGGCATCTGGTTCTAGAACATCAAGGCAATTTTCCTTGAGAATTTCTTGAAGTATGACTTCTAGGTTCTTTTTTTGATCATGACTTTCAGACAGTCCAACAATTTTTAAATTATCTCCTGGATCTCTTTTCCAGGTCAGTGGTTTTTCCAATGAGATATTTCACATTGCCTTCTATTTTTTTTTTCATTTGTTTGGATCTGCTTTATAGTATCTTGATTTCTCATAAAGTCATTAGCTTCCATTTGCTCCAATCTAATTTTGAAGGAATTATTCTTTTCAGTGAGTTTTTGAAATCCTTTTCCATCTGGCAAATTCAACTTTTTAAGTCATTCTTCTCCTCATTGGCTTTTTGGGCCTCTTTTACCATTTGAGTTAGTCTATTTTTTAAGGTGTTATTTTCTTCAGAATTTTTTGGGGTCTCCTTTAGCAAGCTATTGACTCTCTTTTCATGATTTTCTTGCATCATTCTCATTTCTCTTCCCAATTTTTCCTCTACTTCTCTTACTTGATTTTCAAAATCCTTCTTGAGCTCCTCCATGGCCTGTAACTAATTCATATTTTTCTTGGAAGCCTTTGATGCAGGAGCTCTGACTTTGTTGTCTTCCTCCCATTCCATGCTTTGATCCTTTTTGTCCCCCAAAAAGAATTCTATGGGCTGATAGTGCCTCCTCTGCTTGCTCATCTTGCCAGCCAATTACTTGACTTTTGAGCTCTTTGCCACAGTATAACTCTGCTTCCAGAGTGGAGAGAACTGTGTCCCAAATCACTGGGGTTTTCGCAAATGTTGTCAGAGGTCTGAGGAGTACACCCTCTCTACAGACACCACATTGGCACACTGGTGTTTCTCACCACAGGAACCACTGCCCAAGACAGCAACCCAGATCCAAGCACGTTAAAGCAAGAGCTATTACCCTCTGAATGTTTGCTTGGTCCCCTTACAATCTGCAGGGTAGGAGCTCTGGAGGCAGCCCCAGGGCAGCAACTGCAGTTGCCACACCTCTGCCACCTCTCAGCCCAGGGGCAGGGGCCAGACCATGCTCTTCTGTCACCAGAGTTCCCCACTGACCTTTTTCTTTCTCTTTGGCATTTACGGGTTAAGAAGTCTGGAAACCACCACAACTGCTGGTGATTCACTCTCTTAAAGTTTGCTCTGGCCAGCCTGCTGGTCAGGACCACCCTGGGGACAGAACCATGTGGCTTTCAGGGACTGCTCTAGGCTCCCAACCTACTGCAATAGACCCTTCCTGTCAGCCTGCCAGGTTACCTTCAGTGGGAGATTTGTTTCTCTTTGTCATGTTGTGGGTTCTGTAGCTCTAAAATTTGTTTAGAGTCATATTTTACAGGTATTGGAGGTGGTTGTGGGGGGAGCTCACAGAATTTCCTGCTTCTACTCCACCCTTGGCTCTGCCCTTCCCTTCTCTTTCTCTCTCTTTTTGGAATTCATCCTGCTTTCCTTAAGAGCTGCCTCAATATCCTAAGAATAGACTTCAAGACTCGAACTGTCTCTCTCCTATCCCAAAGGAGGTTCACCCAGGCCCTTCATGCCCACTCTCCTCAAACTCCCAGGGAACTGTCTCTTCCCTTCCCCATAATCCTCACTATAAAGAAGAGAAATATATCTCTCCCAACTAGCTGCAAAAGCAAGGTTCCAGGAGTGTCCCAGAGTCTGTATCAGTTCCCACCTCCTGTTTGTCCATAATCAATGTGGATTTATTAGTTTAATCAGAATGTGAGGCAAATCTTGGAACTCCACCAAGAAAACCCTGGTTTTCTTGGCACTCAGTGATTATGGGATCCAGGAAGAACACCTGTAAAAAGTCCTCACCTATTCTTCTGGTTGAGATGGATCTCCTGGTTCTCCTTAGGAAGGAACTCTACCATCCAGAGGCCCTATGACTATTAAATTGAAATACCCTTATGCTTTCCTTTGAAAGATTCTAATTTGGCCACATTTATCCCCAACACCCAGCTATATACAGTAAGCATATAGAAGACACTTAAGAAATATTTGGTAAATTGAACTGAATGTTTTCAGTTCTAGGCACTATACAAGAAAAGTCTAAAACTAACTCCATGGAGATTGTGGTCTGAAAGGATCTATATATAGGAAATAGATATATAATCAGATATATTAAGTGCATAAATTAATAGTACAGACATTACCTATGTGCTACAGGAGGCCTCTATGCTAGTCCTCAAGCCCAAACTAAGCAGACCTCAGACTGGCATCCAATTAGCCAATAGGTCACTGAGACCTGCTGAGGTTTTTCACTAACTGGAACCCTGCTGAATCAGGCCCAGAGATGGGATCAGACTCTGACATTCTGTTCTGGGCACTGATCTATCACTCTACCTATCTCCATCCTACTCCAAATGTACTTGGGCTAGGCCCCTCACAACATTACCCTTATTCCCTGACCAACACCTAATGAAAATTGAGGCCCAAGAGCCAAAGAAGCTTTCCCTGCCCCCACTGTCCAGAAGAAAAGAGCTCAGGGGCAGAGGGTAGGTTTCTTTGGGAAGATAGGAGTAGAGAACCACATTTTCACAGAATTACACTATAGCCTAACACACCAGAGGAATCTAAACTCTGTAAGATCTAAAGCATTCTGAAGGGCCTGGCCCTCAGCTGGAGCCACCCATGACCCAGCAAACACAATTGGCTTCTCATCTTCAAAGCAGCTCTGCTTGGAGATTCATCAAAAGGAAAACAAAAATACTGTGCACTTAGAGTTACCTGTTCATCCTCACTTGTGGGGATGTTGGAGGGTACACCAATCCTCCTCTCTGTAAACAAACAGTCCCATTCAATTAACTTCTGGATGATACCTATAATAAAATGGAGGAAGGAAGCTGCCCCCGTGGAGCTTTGCCAGTCGGGCTTCGTGACTTTGCTAGATGAATCAAAGATGCCTCCCTGTGAGTAAGCACCAGCCCTCCCTCCAGTGACCTCGTTTTATCTTGACCTCTGTTAGTGTCACTTTTCCCTTAAAACTCTAGTCATCAAGAGTTTGGGACATCACATTCTAGGACTAAGACCTCTCCTTTTAATGAAGGGGTTCACTGTCAAGGTAGGAAAGGAAAAGGGTCCTGGCAGATCAAAGGTGGCCTTGTACTTCCCATTTTTTAATAGTTGATTGCTTCACAGACTTTGAGCTGGGAGAAGAGAGAACATGATAGACTCATGGAGAGAAAGAGGGAGGAACTCTAAGATGATTTCATGAGAGAGGAATGAGTCTGCTCCTATCTTTGGGTCTGATTCAGTAGGGTTTCAGTTGGTGAAATCTCAAGGAAGTGAGACCCAGCAAAGTGACCTGGTGGGAGGAAAGCACTGCCTAATAAGTAGTTCACCCAAAACCTTCTGCCTCCACTCCTTCACCCCAATGCTAGCATCACACCTTTCAGTGTGAGCCATCTGCCATTTTAGGAGAAGGCATAAATCTGAAGGAGAGATGGAATGAAATCCAAAGGGAAAATAGAGAAAGAAGAAAGCTCCATGAGAAGAACGTAGGGTTGGAAGATGGGGTTTGAGGGGAAAAGCAAGAGTACTGCCTTGAAATTTGCAAAGAAGGCAAGAGGTAGCATAAGCTGAACCAAAAGCATCGTGTGGCAAGGGCATATTTATAGTAGAAAAGCAAACTTGAGAATATACTTTGCGTTCCCCACTCTAGGTGCTAAAGAAAAGAGGACTGGCTGAGTTGTGAAATAGAAAGCTCCTGTTTACAGCCATCTATCTCCCATAATTAGCCATTTAGAAAGAAAATAGCCTTCAAATTCAAAGGTAAATTGACTTACATTGGGATAATAACGTTTGATTGAGCACGGAAAGTTCATCTTTAAAGTATGAGAGCAAACAAATTGCTTTTCTTCCCCGGTGCTTGGGTAGGAAACAAGATGAGATTGCAGGTGCTCTGAGAGCTGAGTTCCCATCACCTCGGGGTATTAGCAGGCCCAATGCTCCCGCCACAGAATCAAAGGTGCCCACAACCCAGCTCATTCTCCCTTCACAGGTTGTTTTCTGCTCCTTGTTTTGGAGGGTTTTAAAATTATATTGCATCCTATTGATGCAGCAATCAGTTATTATTGTCAACAAGAGCATGAAGAGACATAAATTCCTTCCCTTAGCTAGAGAGACTGGTTCATAAATACATTTTTTTATTGCTTCCTAGATGGGAGAAATTGCTTTGTGTTTTGCCTCTGTGGAACGTCTGGGGGCAAAGGGTTCAGAATTTCGTTTTCAACTATCAGACCCTAGAATCCAGGATGGTTTCCTAGAGCCTTCAGCCAAATTCAGAGGCACCTGAGTCTGAGGCTGAGGAAAAGGAAGGAAACTCATTGATTGCTCTCACTCCGAAGGGCAGAAGCTATAGTCCAGCAGTAGAAAACAACTAAAAGAGTCTGATGCTTTTGGCTGGGATAAGGCAATACTATCTTTTCTTGCAATCTAACTTAGCAAACAGAAGCCTATTCTTTTTATTTATTTTAATTTATTTTATTTTTAATTTATGTAATAAAACAAGTACTTTTATAAAATAGCATAATTTTTTTAAAAAGATGATTGCACACGAAACTGAAAATCTATTATGTACTATTTGCTATTCCTTTTAAATATCATTAAAGTTATCATGTAATTTCTTCCTTTCCTTTTCTCCCCCTCTCCTCTGCCCTAGAGATGGCTACTATTAGACACAAAAACATATATGTATGTATGTATGTATGTATATGTAATCACTCTATACATACTTCTGTTTATCAGTTCTTTCTCTGGATTCAGATAGCATGCTCCTTCGTATGTCCATTGTTGTTGATTTGGGTATTTATAATAATCAAAATTACTTAGTCACTCAAAGTTGTTCTTAAAATAACATTTCTGTATACTGTAGACAACATTTTCTTGGTTCTACTCATTTCATTCTTTATTTCATGCAACTCTATCCATCATCAAGTTCATTTCTCATAGCACAGTAGTATTCCATCACAGTCATATACCACAACTTGTTCAGCCATTCCCCAATTGACAGGCATCCCAAGGCCATTCTGAAGGGCTACAGGACCATAGATCTAGAGTTGGAAAGGACCTTACAGATCATTTTATCCAAGCCCCTCACTTGACAGATGAGCAAAAGGATGCTGAGCAAAAGGTTTAGGTGGCTTGCTCATGGTCTCACTGGGAGCTAAGTGGCAAAGCCAGAATTCAAACCCATGTTATCTGACATCCATGTCCACTGTGCCCCTTGTATTCCATTGAAAGCTGGATAGGAACAGTATTGAGTCTTCTCTGAGCAGTCAATGCTTTCTTTATGCCTTCTCTAGAAGCATGATCAGAACTGCTCTCTGACTCTGGAGGTCCTTTATCCCATGTAGCTCCCTTCAGACCCTGGGAACCAAGAATGCCCCTTAAAGTCCCTCAGTGATGACATTCCCTTATAGAGCTTCCAAAGGGATCTCAGTATGTAGTTTTTTCCTAGAAATAATTTTATCTCTTTAAATACCTAGTGTCTTCTAAAAATTTACTCAGATGGAACAATATGATCTCAAGGTTTGGATAGACATCCAGAGATAATCAACATTGACCAACATGTGAGCAAGAATTCCCCTCTACAACAAACCTAATAAATGATAATACATCCACTGGACGATCTCTAGTGAGGAAACCATTCTCTTCTTCCACAGCAGCTTATTTTATTTTCAGATTGTTTTAATCATTAGGAAGGTTTTGCTGACATCAAACAAATTGAATTATGCCACTTGGCACCCACTGTACTTAATTCTGTCCTATGGGGTCAAATCTAGCAAGTCTATTCCTTCTTCCTCTTCTTTCCTATCTTTTGATTCTCATAAACCATCACTCCCAAAAGAAAAGTCGTCCAAACCCCACTGATGGTAAGTTATTAGCATATGAAATTAATAAAACAAGTCAGGCTCTTAAAGATATGTAAATACCTGGGGCAGCCAGGTGACACAGTGAGTAAGAGCGTCGGCCCTGGAGTCGGGATATCCAGGATCAGTTCTGGCTTCAGATACTTGGCACCCACACAAAATAACTGGCCATGTAACCTTGAGCAAGTTACTTTACCCCAATTGCTTTAAAAAAAAGATATGTAAATACCAAGTTCTCTAAGTAGTCATTTATGGATCTATCAATCAATCAACAAGTACCTCTTATGTGTCAGGTTCTGTGCTAGTAATCCTTGGGCATACATTCTAATAGGGGAAGGCAACATGTCTAGGGTAGCAGTGGTCAGGAAAGGGAGTTTGGGTCTGGAGCATTAGGACAATGGATTATCGTTTCCTTTCCAAAAGTAAAGTTCAAATATGTGCCCAGTGGCAGGATGGGTGATGCAGCAGGGCAGAAGGCAAGATGACAAGAGTAAATGACTATGAAACATGGCTTATGACCACTTGAATATACAGCAAGTTAGGTGAATTAGTGGTGGTGGTTGTTACCAGGTTTACTGTACAGCAGAGTTATCATTTGTGTCGTCTAGAGCTGGCCATCAAATTCTATTTAATTGAGAAAGGCTGCTTGGTGGAAGTAGTGGTTTACCATAGGACAATCCCTTGCAAACCTTAAAGCAGGCCTGGAATGATATGGTTCTGGGTAGTCCCTAAAAAAAGACTTTGGATATCTGCAGAGTTACTTGGAGAAGGAGGCCCATATGGAGAAATCATGGGTAGAGCTTTCAAGACAGGCCCCGAGGCACCTGACCTAGATCCAGCTGCCAGGAAAGGCAAGTGGTAACCTAACATAACCAACTGGGAGAGGAAGAGGAGTAAACAAATGCAGAGTTGGTCTCCTTTTCATCTCAAAATTAAAGAGATAATGAGGAGGAAGCAGGGAAAGAATTGAGAGATTCAAAGAGCAAGCATAACCAAGAGCCCTCTTGCTTCAGAGAGAGTCCATTAGGAGCCAAGAAACTAGGCAAGGACAATGGGAATGATACAATGGAAGCTGCTGAAGAGCTCTGGAAATATGACATTACAGACAATTCTGCTCCAGGGATATCTTAACAGATTAATAAAGCTTTTGAGTATTTCCAGAAACATTTCTATGAGTCAGCGTCTAATAGGAGCTCAGTATAAAGCCCTTTGAAGTTTTCATTTCAACAGCTTGAAACAGTATAGGGCTCTGTACTAGGCAAGGAAGGCTGAGCCAGGAGAAGGCTATTGTGCCTTATAAAAAATAGAATTCCATAAGAGAACTACATAAGAAGATCCAAGTAAACCTTTGAAGTGGACAGGCATACACATTCCCCATCCAATACTTCCCTCTCCACCACCTTCTGTAGCCCAGTAACAATTATCCATAATGGAGGACGAAGGACATTAAGCCACCACTGCTACCACAGGTCACAAAGTGGCATTGTCTGCATTTGGGGATATGGGTTATTGTAGTGCCCTCAAGATATTAACCTTGAGTTACTGAAATTCTTTCTTAATTCAAAGAGCATCCAGGGGTGGTCAGCGAGTAAGAGCACCAGCTCCAGTGTGGGATGACCTAGGGATCAAATCCGGGCTCAGATACTCAGCACCACACCCAGAAATAACTGGCCGTGTAACCTTGAGCAAGTTATTTAACCCCGATTGCTTTAAAAAAAAAAAAAAAGAGCATCCAGTTACTGTGCCAAGGAGCCCACCATCTTTTCTAATGATAGGAACCATGATGATAACTCATATTTATATAGCACTGTAAGGTTTACAAAGGGCTACTCCTAGGACCTTGTCCTTTTACTCGCTCACTGGAGACCCCCCACTCATCGTCATCATCTTCATCATCATCATCATCCTTATCATTATCATCACCATTTCTATCATAACTGAAGTTTACATAGCTCTTTGAGGTTTGCAGAATACTTTCTGTATTATTCCATTTTCTTCTTACAATATCCCTGTGAGGTAGATGCCATTCTTCCTGTTTTACCAATCAGGAAATTGAAGTACAGAGAGATTAAATTATTTTCCCAGGGTCATGAAGCTAAAAGAGTGTCTAAGGTAAAATTCAAACCCAGGGCTCTCCAAGCAACGTTGTTGGCTCTTTAGGGTCACTCAATATCCACTTTATTCAAGTTGAAGTGGTAAGTTAGGGGACCCAGCAAAGCACTCGTGAATTCTTTGTTGTTATTTAGTTGTTCTTCAGTCCTGTGACCTCATTTGGGGTTCTCTTAGCAATGATACTACAATGGTTTGCTACTGCCTTCTCCAGTGTGTCCCTATTTTACAGATGAGGAACTGAGGCAAATGGGGAGGGGGGAGTGACTTGCCCATGGTCTGAGACTAGATTTAAACTCAAGTCTTCTTGACTCCAGACCCAGCACTCTATCCACTGCCCCGTCTAGCTGCACTTATGTATTCTTTAATTCCCCCCAATCCTTTGACACACTCAACACTACTGAAGTCTTCGTCTGACATAGGATAATACAATGTCCAGAATACTAATCTGGGACCTGAATTCTCCAAAATAATAACTGAACAGAGAGCTCTAGTAAATCAGATGACTCAGTCTCTCTCTCTCACTTTCTGTTGTACAGATCCAGCCATACAGGTCTCTGCTTCCCAAATGGGAGTTTGAGACTACCTTCCATCTACTCCACTTGATTGTAAAATCTTTTTAAATTGTAAACTCCTTGATGGCGGAAACTGTCTTTTGCCTCTTTTTGTATCCTCTGCTCTTGGCACAGTGCCTGGTAAACAAAGTAAGCACTTAAGAAATGCTTACTAAGTGATTGTATTCCAACCTAGACAGAACTGCACATTGGCCAGGACCTGTAAAGAAGTTCATGAGGAAACTGGAGCAAACAGTATCGCATCAAATGTTATATGTGACTTTGTTATTGATGCCACAATCAATGCCCTCAGCCTGCAAGGGGGTTTTCCCTGCTGATACCAATGGGTCACCTGTGCTAGAGGACTAACCTTTTGCTTTGTGTAAGACATAACAGTTTCCTTGGTCCATGTGCTTGTTCTCTTGACTAGGTAAGGGAAAAGGCACTTGAAAGAGTAGAGTGGGGACAGTTGCACTTTAGCGCCAGAAAAAGTTTAGGGTTCCAATTTAGAAACACTGAGGCAACGGTGAAAATATGGGCCATATTCCCCTCTACCTCCCTCCTTCCCCATTTCAAAATTTCTTCCAGTGACATTTTAAGTAACACGGCTCCCGTCTTGGAACTTTGACTTTGAATGTCTTCCCAGACTGGCCTTAAAGAAGACGGTGTCATCAGTGACCTTTTTAAAAGACTTCAGGGGCTTAATTAAAAACTAAACATGGCCACTTAATTCAGAGGTTCCTGTCGACTCCCCGGTACTGATGTGAACTCAGGCTTGTCAGCTCACTGTTGCTGCCAATGTCTCTGTCCCTTAGCTTCCTAATGCCATGTCAGTGCTGAGAGAGAGCTAGGAGATAGTTAAGGTCTTAGACTAGAAGACCACTGTGATAGTTTTGGGGGATATAATAAGAGTGAGTAGACCTACCACAGAATTCTAGGGGAGGAAGAATCCCATCAAACAGAATTGAATAAGGCAGGAAAGGTCCCTTTGGGAAGAAAGCAAGAAACTAAATGATTCTGAGCATCATTAGATTGATGTGAAATAATATTTTCAGGAGCCAAACCTGCTGGTTTGGCCTCAAGCCTTTCATAATCCAAGCCTGTTAGCACAGGCAAAGAGGCAGGGCTAGTGACCTGTGGGAACCAGAAGGCAGAAGTTACTGCCTATTGTCCTGACCAGGACACCCGGCACCATCTTCTTCAGAGGCTGCCTCAAGACAGCTGATCAAAACAAAGAGCCCCCAATCAACAGGGCCTGCATTCCTAAACTGGCCCTTTTACTGTGGTTGCAGAGAAAACTATTTATAGATTGCTTGTTCCCTTATTTCCCCATTGCAAAGCTGGGTTTAAAGAACACAAGCACATAGGCTCTTTTGTCCAAGGGACAAAGACATAAGACATTAGGCTGAAACACTGGTTCCTCAGCCCCCAAATACTTTCCAAAAGCCAGTAAATCGAATGATTCTCATTGTATTATCTTTACCCTGCCACCTGAGACAGTTATGATCATATAATGAGGCAATATGAATTATAAGGGGGAAACCATCTAAAACAAGATTCATAACTGACAGATTCCAAAAGGTCTATGAACTTGGATGGGAAGAAAAAAATGCATTTTTGTTTTCACTAACATCTAAATTAAATTTAACATTTTCTTTGGTTGTGGATTTAAAGAAAGATCCTCATTCAGAGAAGGGGTCCACAGGTTTCACCAAAATGCCAAAAGGACCAATGATGCACAAAAAAGATTAGAAATTCCTAGTCTAAAAGAAAGATGGCCCCTTCATGGAGAACAAAAATATCACGAAAGTTAGGAGTCCTGGGTTCATGCCTAGGCTCTGACATTTACTAGCTGTCTGACCTTGGGATAGGGACAACCTCTCCTTGCTTCCGTTTCTTCTCTGTAAAGTGAAAGATGGAATTAGATGATTTCTCAAGTTGGTTTAATTCATTTCAATAAATATTTGTTGTATTGATTTAATAGTTTAGGACACTGTATTAGATACAAGGGATAGAAAGACAAGAAGAAAAAAAAAGTTGCTCCTCTCAAGTAGCTTACATCCTCCTAAGGGATAAAGCATGTAAACAAATAAATAAGTACAAGATAATATGAGAAAGCGAGCATAAGCTAAGAAGAGTAGGAAAGGCTTCCCATAGGTTATGGCCCCTTCGCTGAGTCTTAAAGGAAGCCAAGGATTTTGAAAGGTAGAGGCAAGGAGAGAGCATGTTCTGGGGATAAGGAGCATCCTGTGCAAGAAACGGAATACTAAATTCTGGCAAAAAGAAAATAGGCCCATTTGGCCAGAATACCAGTCTTTTCTAGCGATGACATTCTGGAATTTCATATTCCTACTCCTCTCAAAGGAAAGGAGTAAAAGGGAGGTGAAAGGCACTATGAAGAATTATTTTAGATAAGTCATTTAATCCTCTCTGGTTCTCAATTGCCTCATCTCTAAAATAGAGATAATCATACTTGACTTGCCTAAAAGAAAGGGAGCAAGGTCAGATGAGATTTGAGATATATTATAAGTCTAAGGTCTGTGCTTCTTCCGCTCTAGGTGTTAGGACAAATAAAGGAATTCTTGTTTCACAGCCATAAAAAGTGACTTTAGACCTTCTGTGACACTTGTAAGTGGGGGGCAACCATGGAGGAAGGCACCTTAGAATAGGGCTCCCAAATCTGGAAGTAGCTTTATTTTATCTGCCTGTGGAGAGTGAATGATGGATGTATTGTGTCAATAGACAATCACAACATCACAAGACTTATGTGAAAACCAGGTTTATTACAAGAGAAATGAAGATGTATGTGGAACCTAAAGGGTTCCAGTCTTTATAAAAGTTTGCATTTTTATAATAGCAGGACAAAGGGAGAAGGGAATACCAGAAAGGGGTATGGGAGGAGGAATGGTGCAGCAAGGGGGGGGGGGGGAATGATAAGACCACTCCCCAAAGGAAGGAGCAAGGTGATGGCGAAACCTCATTCTTTACCTTGGGAACTGCTAGGCTGCTTATCTGAAAAGGGCCCCAGCTGCATAAGCGTTATCCCACCCTGGCACAGACTAGCTGGCACATGTCTTGTCTCCCAAGGACACATAGACAGTCCAGCCTGGGATACAATAACAAATAATGTCAGCTCAGGGAGAGCTTTGTTCTTGACACATTCAGGGCCCCCTTTTTACTCTGGGTTCAGTGTTTCTGGAAAATATGGCACTCAAAAAGACAAGGTCAGGGGATCCATTAACAGCCCTTAACATCCCCCACCCTGTTGGTCAGAGGCTACCCTTGGGTATGCCAATGACCATAAAGAGTACATTGGGTAAAACAGTACTGTGGATACTACCTGGGACAACCCCAACTATAAATGGGACTAGAACTGTTAACCAAACATAGTACAGACCATAGTAAGAATGACCAAAATCAGGGACTAATTTGAAGAGAGAAATCAAACAGCATCAAGACAATCAAGGGAACATAGTGTACAATTACAGAAAACAAAAGCCCAAGGGGTACAGTAATGGACAGCAATAAAAAATAGACATTGTTTCCCAGCATCTCAGTATTCCTGCACAATATCCATTCAATCAGCATTTTCCTTGTGGATCTCAGATGTCCCATACAGTCTTTAGGTCTCTGGCACATCTTCCCTTGGGGCAGTCTTGAAAATACCGTGTCCCTCCATTGGATTTTTCCATTCTCTCTCCAGGTTACTTGCAGAGGCCCCTATTTGTTCCTTCTGTAACCCCTGACAAAACAAATCTCACTACAAGTTGGCACTGACTTTCAAAATTTACTTCTCCAATAACTAGCTCATGTTGTAAAAACCAACTCAAACCTTGCACTTCTCATCTAATCAATAACAGAGTTAAATAGTCTACCAAAGTGCTAAAAGAGCTACCAAAGTAGGAACCCAGAGTAGCTCAGGTGTATCACAGCCTTAGTCCATGACATAATGATATAAACATGTGAGTTTGTTTCACAAACTTTTTTGCCTTTGTCTAATTATTCCCATATTATTCAGAGAGGATGAGCTATTTCAGGGACTTAATCTTATGTATGACTATGTAAACATGAGCAGGCAGACGACAAGCCTGAATACCAGTCTACCTAGTTGTTTGGGATAAGGAATGACTACACATTCAGGTTGAAAACAGCAAGATCTACACCTGACCGTGTAACCTTGAGCAAGTTACTTAACCCCAATTGCTTAGGGGCGGCCAGGTGGCTCAGCGAGTAAGAGCACCGGCTCCAGTGTTGGGACGACCTGGAGATCGAATCCCGGGCTCAGACACTCAGCACCACACCCAGAAATAACTGGCCGTGTAACCTTGAGCAAGTTACTTAACCCTGATTGCTCAATAAAAAAAAAAAAAAGAAAACAGCAAGATCTAACATACTTGCATTGTGCCTGCCATCTTCTACTGACCACTTGCTTAGATTATAGAAATTTGCTATAAAAGAAAAAAGCAGGGAAAATGATTATAATAGCATCAAACTGGTTCATGCTGACTCAACACATATATGGCAGGATAAAGCATCCTTAGCTGTTAGCAACCAGCCAAGCAGGAGAAATTTCACATCATAGTCATACTCAGGAATAGCCAGGTAGTAAACATTCCTGTTCAAAAGAACACAATGAGAAGGCTGAGCCAGAAGGATCCTAACTTAGGCTAGGCCAAGGTCATCCTCTTGGCTTTCTCCCAGATACAGACCTCCTCCTGTAACAATTCAGGATCGCATTCCCTCTGAGGAGCTTGTGGCATTTCTCTTGAAAGAAGGATTACTGACTTTATGATCCATCAGAAAATCATGCCTAAAATTAAACCTCAAAACAAAATCAGTTATAGTCCCAAGAGATTTTACCTCAAATGGCAAGTTTTATCAATCACAGTTTAGGTTGGACACATTATTTTTCCTCTCATGGGGTTGCAATGAGCAATAAAAGATTACCAGGAATCAAACATATATAAGAGATTTCACTTAACATTCTTCACTTGTTTTTTTTCTTCTCAAGTTTAAATTTGTGCTGGTGTAAAGACCAATCATTGAAAACCGTTTCTATATTATACATAAACTTGTAAATCCTTAGCAAGCCAAGTTCACTGTTTAGGAACTCCATAACTCTAACTAGCTCATTTCCCAGGTCTGATGACCTTGCCCACACAGATGGTTTCCAGGAACCTGGCAAGTTTACAAAACAAGGAGAATCAACAGGGACCCCAGAGAAGGGTCTAAGCCTGATGCCTCTGCCTACCTACCTCATCTACCTGTAGAGCTGCTGTGGGCTATGCTCTTTGATACTCCCCTCCACCATGTGCATCGTGGAATAGACTAACTCTATTGCACACCCTCCTATGCCAATGCAGACTACTCTGAATAAGCAGAACCAATCCAGATAAGGGTTTCACCTCACACAGAGTAATCAATTACCAATTCTTAGGTTTTGACATTATGACAACAACTCCAAATAACTTATTTAACACTCTTACACTTCATAAGTGATAGCCAAATACTTGTAGATATAATTTCCTCTTAATTACAGGCAAAAGTGGAAATAACCAGGTCCCTAAATGGCTGTTACAAAACACTATAAAATAGGGTTAGCAGGGCTAATAAAATAACATAGCTGGTTTTAAACAATTTTTCCACTTTTAGTTTCTTTCAGTTCATACTCTACTAACATCCAAGTTATGAAAGTTGCTTAACATAACTGATATAAAAGTTTACCAATTTGTACAATATAAAAAAAATCTAGAAACATAACAAACCATAAACAATACTATGTATTTGAAACTTAAAACAAACCCATTACCAATCAGGTGATTCCAATCCAGTTGAATGCATTTCCTAATTACCTTACACAGAAAATCAGACATTTCGTCACCACTGGCATTGTATACTGATCACATCTAAAATCCCATATAAAGTTATCAAGTGTAAAAAAAATTACACCCAGTTAGGGAACTAATAATAACAGTTAACATATAAATGTGTCTGCCCTCTGTCAAGCATTGTGTTAGGCACCTTACACTCATCTGAAGTAAACTAAGGTAAATAGATGTGAGGTAACTTGCTTAAGGTCACCAAATTAATAAATTCCAGATCCAAGCATTTTCTCAATTTGTCTTACTGCCAAATAGCATAATAAATTCTGACTTATCTTAAATATAAAATTAGGAGAGATATATTTCACTTAAAATGTGACCAGAATGAATTCAATTACACCTGGATCTATGCTCCAAATATTATTACAAAGAATCTTGGGTTATAATTTTAGTACTGTAGTATTATATTTTACAAAAATGGCATTTATTCCAAATATGTCATATTATGAGAACCACTATTTCCAGCTAACCCACTGCCAAAGATTGTAAAAGTGGCACTCTGATATTAATATTTAATCTACCCCAATTACCATACTTAAGAGCATGTTTTAATTTAGTTCAAACCTGGGTTCCACAATCTCAGAAGAAACCCACAGCTTATCAATTTACTCATAGTTCTGTATGATTTCTTCCTATATGCTTCCAAATCAAGCAGCGACTTTTATTATTTATAATTCCAACTAAAATAAACACATGACATTCCCACAACCTTCTCTCTTAAAAAAAAAAAGCCAAAATTTCCTCAACCCTTTTTGTCAACATACTTAAACTGTCTTTCATAAAAAAGACCATCACCTTTCTTATTGCCTTCAGATTCTTCCTTTATGCTATCCATTACTTTGTTCATTCCTTAAATTCTCCTTAAAATTTTAGTACACTGTGATTTTAAACAAAACTAATGACCTATTAAAGAATTTGATTCTTAAGATCCAAATGTTGGCTATTAATATGCCTATATTGCTTAAACTATTGAATTATTAACATTTCTATTATTTGCTAAGAAAGAGAAACACCAAAAGTCCTTTAAGATGCTTTTAGCCCTTACAAAAATCTTTAACAGCTTAAAAAACTTGGTCTATTCAAGTAATAATCAAGTTCTGGTATATTATTCACAAAAATCTTTAACAGTTTAAAAAACTTGGTCTATTCAAGTAATAGTCAAGTTCCGGTATATTATTCACAAAAGTGGATAAGCTCCTCCTGTATGGATAAGGAACAAGACATTTCTTGAGATTCAAATATATAAATCTATGATAAAATGAATGAAACAGGGCGACCAGGTAGCACAGCGAGTAAGAGCACCGGCCCCAGTGTCAGGATGACCTAGAGAATCGAATCCAGGCTCAGACACTTAGCACCCACCCAGAAACATCTGGCCAAGTTACTTAACCCCAATTGCTTAGGGGTGGCCAGGTGGCTCGGTGAGTAAGAGCACTGGCCCCAGTGTCAGGGTGACCTGGGGATCGAATCCGGGCTCAGATACTTAGCCCCACACCCAGAAATAACTGGCCGTGTAACCTTGAGCAAGTTACTTAACCCCAATTGCTTTTTAAAAAAAAATGAATGAGACATATAATTTTAGCAAGATTTCTAATTTCACAGTATACATAGCAATTCAAAAATTTACATTTACATTGAACAGTGCTTAATTTTAACTTGTATGACTCCTAAATACCAAACTAAATATTCCATTCAAACTCAATTACCTTTTGGTGGTATCCTGGTTCACAAAAGGCTTTCCCCTTTTTCATGAGCCAGGAAAGGGTTAAGTGCTGGTCCAATTCTGAAGTGTAAGTCTTGAAACTTTCACTCCTGTCCCCAAACTGATCTCTCTATAATCAGTGAAATGATTTTCTTCTCTAGCTGTAAAATAATAAACCAGTTATGGGGGCAGTGGGGATGATGGAAAGAACTTGACCACAGTTCAGAAATTCAAAGAAAGAAGACAAAATCATTCTAAAAATGTAAATTAGCTAACAAGAAACAAAGAAAAAAAAGAGAGAAAAAAAATGTTTTAATTTAAAAAATAAAAAATTGGGGTGGCTAGGGGGCGCAGTGATAAAATAATAAAGGGATAGGAGAATGTGGGTGCAAAATGAAAAAAAAATTTAAAAATATAAAAAAAACAAGACACAAAAAGATATATAAGCCCAGATACAAGAAACACAAACAGACCAACAGCTTAGCAGCACTAAAAATGTGCACATCATCAATTCCATAAATACCTGCAGGTTTCAGGGCCATGTTGCTATAAAATTTGGCCCTTGGCATTCCACTTGTGGGAACAAAGCCATCTTTGGCTATTTCAGTATCCACGGGGAACACACACAGACAGAAACAAAAACAACCACAATGACAACAAAAATAGCCCTAAACTTTCATATTTCCAATTCATACACATTTATCTATATATTTTATCTTTATTTATGCCAGGCAGTCGACCATCCAGGAGAACTAGGGCATTACTTTTTTTTTCCTTTTTGGAGGGGGAAGGCAGGGCAATTGGGGCTAAGTGACTTGCCCAAGGTCACACAGCTAGTAAGTGTTAAGTGTCTGAGGCCAGATTTGAACTCAGGTCCTCCTGACTCCAGGGCTGGTGCTCTATTCACTGTGCCACCTATCCACCCCATAGGACATGACTTTTGATGTGCCCTCTTGGACTGCATCACCTTGGCCAGCATCCTGGAAATAGGGCCAAAAACCCAGACCCCTTTGGCCACCCCAAAAGCTAGATAACCTATAACAGGGCTCTTCCCAAAGCCCTCTTTGACCGAGTCTTCCAGCTAGGGACAACTAAACCCAATCCTATACTACCTAGGATGACCTTTATCCAAACGTCCAGCCCACTTATCCAAATCAGATTCTCAAATCCTCATTGTCTGGGATACCCTTACCCAAACAAGGTCTACCTTTTCCCCCTTTACCTTGAACAACCTATGTTCTCTTGTAATGAGGAACTGAACCCAAAAAGAGGAATCTGAGATATGAGTGGAGAAATGAAACTCCCCAAACCAAAGATCTGATACAAGGTGGGGGGACCTATGATGGTACTGAGTCCCCCATCTGAACCCTCTGGCCAGTCTGAGTCCCTTTCTCTCATCATAGCCCATCCATCACTGCCACCAAAATGTCAGTAAGCAATCACAACATTGCAAGATTTACATGAAAATCAGGTTTATTACATGAGAAATAAATATGCATTCAGAACCCAATGGGTTCCCAGTCTTTACAGAAGTTTATATTTTTATAATAGTAATAATAATTTATAATATAATATGTACGTAGTATAAAAGGAAAAGGGGGTACCAAGAAGGAGCATGACATGGGAGGAGGAATGGTGCAGAAAAGATGGGAGGAGGGGAAGACAAAACCCCTCCCCTCAGGGAGGAGCAAGGTCATGGCAAAACCTCATTCTTTTCCCTTGGGAACTCCTAGACTGTGAAGATAGGAGCATCTGCTTATCTGTGAAGGACTCCAGCTGCACAAGCATTATTCCAGTCTGGCACAGACTGGCTGGCACCTGTCTTGCCTCCCAAGAACACACAGGTAGTCCAGCTTGGGGTGCAACAGCAAATTCCATCAGTTCAGGGGGAGCTTTGCCCTTGACCCATTCAGGGCCTCCTGCATGCTCTGGGTCCCATGTTTCTGGAAAACCTGGCAACTCAAAAAGACAAGTTCAGGGGACCTCTTAATAGCCCTTAACAATTACAAGACCATAAAGAGGAACTCTCAGTACTAAAAGTCTTCTGTGCCTCCCTCTCCAAGGAGACCTCAGCTGTTTTCCCCTTTCTTCCTAGAGGAAGATTATGTCTAAGAAGATGGAGCCACATTTGCCAGCCCCGTGTCCTTGACATTGGATAAATCACAATTTATTCAGTCCTCTTCACAAGCAAAAAGCAAAACCAAAACTAAACGAAACTCCTTGAAAAACAAACGATGCCAATCTTTACAGAACAAGGGATGATTTACATGAATGATTCCAAGGAACATTCTGTGCCACATCATTCCTTGTCACCTTGCTGTCTTTTCTAAGATCGTAGCCCTAGAGCTGAAAGAGAGGAGGGACCATACAGTCCAACTCCCTCATTTTACAGATGTGGGAACTGAGGCCCAGAGAGGTTTGAGTGATTTGCCCAAGGTCACACAGGCAGCAAGTCTCAGAGGTGGGGGATGCCTATGGCTTGGTTGTGTCATCAGTGTGACCCTAGAGGACCGGTATGCTTGGAAA
The DNA here is from genome assembly GCF_028583685.1 of Petaurus breviceps papuanus. NCBI lineage: Eukaryota > Metazoa > Chordata > Mammalia > Diprotodontia > Petauridae > Petaurus > Petaurus breviceps. The sequence continues at coordinate 39,764,764 of NW_027187419.1, read as the reverse complement.
TCAAGCATGAGCCTTTTGGGAAAGTTGTGATTAAGGAGGAGATGGGCTGAGACCCAATTACAGTACCAGACCAAACTGACCCATGGTCAAGTTCAGGAGTGTGAATTTACCCAATTGTCTCCCTGTTGATCCCCAACCCCCAGAAGTGCAGTTTCATTCAGGCAAAGGGACCGTGCCAACTTCCTCCTCTTGTCCCTCTCAGCCTCCAGCACCTGCCGTCCAGGAAACAGCCAACCCTGATAAAGAGGCAGAATGGCTCCGGCTCCTTTGCCCCAAAAGAGGAGCCCAATTCCCTCCATTCCCCTCACCCCTTCTCAAGTGGGTTTAAGTGCCTTGGAATAAAGAGAGGAAGGAGATGAAGTGGATCTCAAGTACACTCCAGCCCTGGCCCAGCAGCTTACAGACCTTGTCACCAGCCTCCCAGCTGCATGAAAACAAAGCTAGACACAGCTGAGTACAAACCCTTCATCCATATTCAGCAACTGCCTGGTAACAGGACAGGGCTTGCTTGAAGCAGTGGGTAGGCAGCCATCAGTGATGAGATGAAGATGAAAGGTGGGAGAAGAGACGAGCAGGGCTGAAGGCAGAGGGAGAAGGTTCACTTCAGGGCCACCAGGAACCGAGTTTCCAAAACGGCTCACCCAGATGTCCCTAGCAAGGCCTTCTCCCCCGTCATTAAACCTACCCCTCAGAGTGTCAGTGAACAAACTGGTTCGTGGCTCTACTGAACAAAGTCAGCTTTCGATTACCCGTTTAGACGAAAAGTTTGGTATGTACATAATCCAAAATAGCAGATAAACTCCAAGGCCCTTATCTCAGGCTGTGGAATTTCATATAGTTTTTAACAAGAGATTTTGCTAATGCTTGGTGAGATTAAGCTTGTATTAAGGTTAGTTTTATTCCCCTGAACTCACTTTGGTTGGGTCATGAAGGGGAAACAGCTAGTTATGTCGGCTAGGAAAGTACCTTCGGGTGGTGAGGGGGGCACAGCAAAGATTCATACAGTTTTCAGAATTTTTCTCCAAGTGAATAACAGAGAGAACAATAATAATTCCTGCAGTAAAACAGTTTAGGTCAAGGTTCACGGAGAAGCCGGGCCCAGAGAGGCAGCAAGCTTGAATGAAATAGAGGTTCGGGCCAGGTTGGATCTGGAGAACTGGCCGGAACCCGGGGCTGGTGGTGACGCCTCTGCAGCTTCTAAACACAGACAGAACACGAGGCGTCCAGAGCTCCAGGGCTTATCTGCGCCCGGGAGGGCTCAGCACGGGACCAGCTTCGCACATTCCCGCAGGCGTCCCCAGCTGCTGCGGAGAGGAAGGAGGAGCCGGCAGAGTTGGGCGACGGTGCTAGGTGCCCCTGTTTGGGTGATGTGCCTGCGCTCTGCCGTCAGCCTTAGGAGAAGCTAAGTGGAGTGGAAACGCTCCAGTCCCTGCAGCCTCCTGATAACAGAACTAAATAAAGGTAATTTTCAAGCCACCAGTTAACAATGGCTGAGCCAGCAAAGTGGTGACTGATGAGACGGTAAATTACCCATCCAAGCGTAGGGGGGAAACGCTCTGCGAAACTCCCGCCACTACAAAGCGCATCCATCCACACGAGTAAGGGTGACCTGAACAACACTGTGGTACTTCGTCACCCGCCACGAGGCCGCCGCTCAACCTCAGGCTTTGCCAAAGAATTTCTTTTTATTTTAGTAAAACATGAATTTCAAAGAAGGGTCCGTTGCAGACTTATAACTGCCTCAAACTACTGCCGCTGGGTAATTCAGTGGGGAACAGGCCTTTGGGAGGGAGGTGAGGAAAAACGGGCAGCCAGACCATCCCAAGGTGGGTGCAGTCTCTTCGGAAGGGAAGCCCCATCCCCTAGAAACCCACAACTGGTGGGGTCCTTCACCTCCAGAGAATTCCCTTCACCACTGCCTATAGCGGCACCCCGGCGCAAAGCTCCAGGGCCTTGGCGTGTTCAACGCCCCAAGACCCGGATGGTCTTGCTCGGACTTCGCAACGCTGCACGTGCCCTGCAGCCTGGGTCGTGAACTCCAGCCTCTCCTCCGATGTTCCTTCTCACATTACCTCCCAGCCCACCTGCCAGCCACACCCTTGGACCCAGACTTACCCCTAGGCACCTCCCATTGCTCACTTAACATTCGGGTCGGAAGAGGAAATGTCAATGGCCAGAGTCGAGCATTTAAGAAACAGAAGGGAAGGACACTTGGAATCCAAGGCTCCTTCTTGGAAGCTCCCGCTGTCAGAATAGGGGTACAGTACACTATCAGCAGCTCCCATTTCAATAGCGCTTGGTAAACTTTGAAGGACTTTTCAGCGGAGCAACCCTCTGAGAAAAGTTATAGACAAGTAAAGTGACTTGTTCACAGTCGCACAGCTACTAAGCATAAGAAATGGGATTCAGACTTGGGTCTCCTTGAAAGTCCAGGCCCTTACTCAGAGTATCACTACACTATACCTCTCAGAATAGGAACCTGCTTTTCAACAGAAGACTTATTTGTCCAGGTGTCCTAATTTGAGAGTATTTAATTCAACAAGCATTTATTAAGCACCTACTGTATACAAGCACACTGATACTAGTTACTGTCAAAAACATGACAGCAATTTCGAGCTAGAAAGGGCCTGAGAGATCACCTAGTACAATTTCCGCAAAGCTAAAAATACCTCCATAGTATGATTGGAAAACTATAACATTTCCCACCAACTACAACATATTCCCATCAATGTTATATACCTGAAAGAGTGCTAAATTTAAAAGTAGAGAGACCTAGGTTCAAGTGTAATTTGCCAGCACCTGTTAGTTTCCTGACCTTTGGCAACTCCAGTTTTCTGCGTTTCAGTTTCCTCATCTATAAAATGGGAATAATAGCATTTACTCTGCCTACCCCACAGGACAGTTGTGAGAAAAGTGCTTAGTAAAGCTTGAAGCCCTATAGAAATGTGAGTTGTTATTCTCTTTCCTATCTACAGAGCACTGAATTCTGTCATCGGGGAGTTAGACAGTGGGTTAAGAGCTTGTCCTCTATTAAAGTACATATACCCCTGGGTCAGTAGCAATCAGCTACTAATACCTGAGCCTGGGCAAGTAGCTGATTGCTACTAATTTGGTTGCTTCTTAAGAATAGGGGGGCAGCTAGGTCACTCAGTGGGTAGAGTGCCAGATCTGGAGTCAGAAAGACTCATCTTTTTTAGTTCAGATCTGGCCTCAGACACTTACTAGCTGTGCAGCCCTGGCCAAGTTACTTAACCCTTTTTACCTCAGTTTCCTCATTTGTAAAAATGAACTGGAGGGGGAAATGGCAACACTTTCCAATATCTTTGCCAAGAAAACCCCTAAACAGCATCATGAAGAGTCAGACATGATTGAAACGACTGAATAACATAAAAATAGGGAGGTAAGACGGGGGCATTCTGTAGCCTGCTCAAGCCATTTTGGGAGAGCCATTGTTACATTTTCACCGAGGGCATTTATACCTCAGAAATCTACCAGTTCTACAAATTAGGACTTGACTTATTGTTTTGTTGATTGTGTGGACTTAAGAAAGTGTTAATAATGCAGATTAAATTTAAAAGTGTGTGTGCATACATTTTTCCCCCAGAGTCCTGTTGTTAAACATTTACCAGCACATCCCCATTAATTGCTCCATAAACATTGCTTAAGCTCAGCAGGAGTGCAGTAGAAGGCTCAGGGAATGAAGTCATTGCCAGACTAGAGGCCTGGTAACTGCAGGCTAAGAATAACAATAACAATAATAACAGCAACAATAAAAAGCATTTGTACAAAGATTTAAGGTTGGCACAGGAGTTTACATTCACTATTTCATCTGATCTTCATAATATGCTCCCCACCCCGGGTTAAGATGTGAGAGAGGCTAAGTTTTAGTGGGGTGAGTGCAGAAGGGAGGCATTGAGGATATTGATGGAATAAGTGAGCCCTGGTCAAAAAGAGGCACTTGAAGGAAGGGGAGAAGGCCCCATAAACAAACCAACTACTTCACAATTCTGTCCCAAACTTTCAACACCATCCTCCCATGCTCCGCCCTTTCATAGTTCTTATTCCCTGGCTGTTTGGAGGACAATGACATGTGCAAAAGGAGGAAGGCAGTGTGGCATGATGGGAAGTGCACCATCAGGGCCCTGGATTCAAGCCCTACATCTGCTGACTACAAACCAAGTGATCCTATGCCAAGTCACCTCCATCTCTAGACCTCCATCTGTAAAATGAAGGGGTTGGTTAAAAGACCTTTAAGATCTCTTCCAACACTAACATCTTATGAAACTGAGAAATTTCACTGTCCCTACTTCTCCTCACCCAGGAAAAAGTAATCGACTTCACCTTTGTTGTCCGAATATCCTTGAGCTGAGGCAGACAGCCCCTTCGAGCACAGCCCAAGCACTAATTACCCCCTCTGCCATTCTCTCACTGAGGCTAAAATAGGAATAAATCGCATACCAACAGTGGCAGTGACCTTCACGAGCAGGTTCACTTTTATTCAAGCCAACTTGTCCATGATTATGCTATTTCTTCCTTTTGTGTTTTTGTTAAGTACTAGGACCAATGGCAGGTGCCTAAGATACCCCCAAGAAAGGAGGGAGAAAGGAAAGAAGATAATTGGAACCAAACTCCCGATCAGCTGTTCTGTCTCCAGTTGCCTCAAACCCAGGGCTAGACATATATCCCTAAGGTCAAGATTGATAGTGAGTGGGATAGGGGAGGGGGGAGAAATATGAAGTCCAAGCTAATTAAATAGAGTTCAAACCTGCATTTTTAGGTCACAGAAGAGAGAGCCTGACAAAGCATGTCAGCCAATCAACAGAAAGTGTATATGTATGTGTATGCGTGTATATATATACATATATATGCATGTATCTTTATGAGCGTGTATATGTATGCATATACATATATGCACACATGTATACATACACACATAGATAAGGTATTGTGTACTGTATATATATATGTATGTATTTTTCCCTTGGTTTTGCTAATTACTCTCTTATATAACTGGTTAAATCCTTTCTGATTCCTAATTTCCTTCTACGTAAAATAAGAGGGTTGAACTTAATAACTACTGAAGTCCATTATAATATAACTGTAAATTCTATAATCCTAAATCTTTCCCATCACTTTCTATGTACCAGACACTTTGCTGGATGCTTTGAGGATAGAAACATGAATGGCACAGTCCTTGCCCTCAGAGTTAGCAACCTGGTTGGAGAGACAACACATACACAAAGGAAGCAATTAGAAAATAGCCAAGGATTGAATTATGTGGTGCTGCCCTTCCGTGTACTTTGGAGTTCAGAGGAAGGAGACAGCAGTGTGGGCTGGAGTGGTCAAGGAAGCTTCATGGAGTAGATGGGAATGGACTAGGGTTTAGACAGACGAAGGAGAGAAGAGAAATCATTTTAGGTAGGGGAGCAACATGAACAGGGGTGTGAGGATGGGAATGGAAGTGTGTATGTGGGAGATTGAATTTGGCTTGAACAGATATCATGGAAAGAGCACCTACTGAGCTGAAACTCAGAAGATTTGAAATCACTTCTCAGCTCCGATATTTATTACCTGAGTGACATTTGGCAAGTCACCATTTTCTGTTGTTTCCAAGCCTTGTTTTCTCAACTGTAAAATGAAAAGGTTGGACTAGATAAATTCTAAGGAACTCTCCAAATCTAGATCTTTATCGACAAAATGGCTATGTTCATGTTTTCACTAATTGTAACCCAAGGGTTATGATGCAAATCAAATGAGATAATAGATGGAAGCTCTTTGTAAATGTTGTTATTGTTTATTTCAGTTGTGTCGGACTCTTCATGACCCCATCTTGTCAAAGATACTAGAGTAGTTTGCCATTTCTTTCTCCAACTCATTTTACAGATGTGGAAACTGAGGCAAACAGGGTTAAGTGACTTGCCCCAGGTCTTTTTAACTGATATAAATATCAGTTTTCATTATTATTATCATTGTTATCTCCTTTTCATCTTTTTTGATGAAATTCAGAAAGAAATGGTCTGAAAACAAATCACTATCCTGCTATTATTCCTCTATGTTAAATGTTCTATAGACTATTGTGAAAGGGAATGGAATGGCTGCTTTTCATAATTGAATGATTGTGAGCTGGAAGTTTACCTTCTACAGACTCACTGAAAACATCATTGGGACAGCTCCAGACAGGATGACATGTCCTCATCCTTTCCCCACATGGTCTCAATCTCTTCTGTCTCTATATTTGAAAAGTTTTTGTTTCATGTTGTTTGGGGATTATTACTATTAGGTATGGAGACATCTGTTCTTTAAAAAAAAAATTTATTCTTGAGTTTTGATGGATCAGTGCTATGTCCAGGCATTTTGGGGCAATGGTTTTGTTTGTAATAATGGTCTAATTCCAAGGTGTGTGTGTGTTGGAGGGGGGATCATGTTTGGGATTTGTAAATATTATCTTGGAATTTGTCATCTGTTAGTTAATAAAGAACATCAAGCTTCTAGTGCATTATTCTAACATTACTATTACTGTTCGCATTTCTCTGATTTTTTAATGGAGTTTAGTTAGAAACAGTTCTAGCACAATTCTCTATCCTACTATTATTCTCCTATACTTTATGCTTTGCAGTCTGTTGTACCCATGGATAAAATGATTAAAAAATAAATTGATAGGAGTATTGGGACTTAAGTTCATCTTCTATAGTTTAACCAAAAGAATCTTTGGCACAACTTGAGTAGCAGACCAGATGACTGGAATAATATGTGCCTTATTCTTTTCCCACATGATTTTGAATGCTTCTGCTAGGTCTTTCTATTTTGAAAGTTTTCTGTTCTAGGTAGACTGGAGGTTAAGTATTTGCTTTGACAACATCAGCCAATCAACAAGCACTTTAAGTACCTAAGACATGCCAGGTATTGTGCTAGGTGCTAAAGGTACAAAATCCAAAAAATAAAATAATCCTGACTTTGAAGGAGCTGGCATTCTAATGAGGGAGTTAAATATCTAAGTAAATGCAGAATAAATACAAAATATAAATAGGGAATGAAAGCACTAGCGATTGAGAGAATCAAGAAAGCCTTTGTATAGAGAAGGTAATGCTGGAAATGCATGTGGATGAACTATAGTTGGGTCTATTTTATCATATAATTGCAATGCATGAATAAGCCATGAGTGTGGAAATGAGTCATAGGCTTTGCAATAATCAATAAAGGCAGAATAAATGTGATGGTTCTTTCAGATGACTCATTTAATAATTACTGAATCAATCGTAAGTTGCTTTTTACACCCCTAAGAACTTCTGGTACGCCTATTTTGAACCTGAGCCAACATGTTTTCTTGTTAAGTGTTTATAGAATTTCTCAATGATATAAGCTATGAATGCTTTATATTAGAAACATAAGCACATCATTGGCCTGTATTTGGAGAGGTCACTGATGTTCTCATCTTTTGGTAATGGATATGTAATACCTTCTCTTAAGAAAGGTATAATCTGGCTTGTGTCTGAGAACTAGTGATTTTCTAGTAATTAACGCATCACTGTGAGACATTTTAACCAGTAATTATGGGTGTTAACCAGTCCCATGGCTTTCCAGTTTTTCAGGATGCTAGAGTTTCATTTATCTCCCTGGACTTGACTCTTCTATAGTTCATTATATTAGGCAATGCAAGTTTTCTGTTTCACATTTGATCAACTTACATTTTTGTTGTCCTGGAAATCTAGCAGTCACATAGATGACCAGAAATTTTCTACACCTGCCTTCTTCAGGAGTTCCTTCTCTCCTCTGATTTGTTAGCTTCTCAAACCCATGTAACAAAACTTTTGATTGATATTAAATTGTCTTTGTTGTTATTTGTACAGTTGCCTTAACTTATTGTATTTGCCCATAACCTTTTTGACTTTTATTATCAATCCTTGATTAAAGGGATATAGACTTTCTAAATGTGCCATTACTTTCTAGATTCCATTCTGAATGTTTCTTTTGTTGCTGTTGTTGTTGCCTATAACTGGGCAATAAATATGGCTCTTAACGTTTTCTACTGCCCATACCAGTCAGGTATTTATATGATCACTTTTAAATTTGAAAAGGAATTTTCAAAATTCCAGTCTAAGTATTCCCATTTCCTCTCCAAAATCATTTGAGAAATCATTATTGTTTTGTTACCCTTTTCATTATGAGGTGACATATCTGAAGTTTGTGTTAAATAGAAATTCTCAATGAGTTGGGTCCTTCAACTTTTCTCTTTTCAGATTTTAGTAGCAACTTGGTTTCAATGTTTACTTCATGTAATTTGGGCTAAGGGAAGAAGGAATCTTTTTGCTATTGCCCTACAATGGTCTAAAAAATGTATTGTTATGTTACTTGGAACTGAGGGTACCAAAGGCTAAAAGCAGTCCAAAGACCTTGCTTATATAACCAGTAAAATCTTTTTTCTGTTTTGTAATATAGTACCGGCATAGGAGGAAAATATTCATGTTCTCATTCTATTTCATGCACACTCATTTTTTGCCAGATTTAGTGGTCAGCACCATCTGCACTGATGCATTTTGATCAGTCAAGGCGTTGGCATTTCTGATTTCTTCCTGTGTATCTTTCCTTATGGTATTGAAACAAAAAGGAACCTCACTCACTCTGCTGTCCTCCATTTCAAGCTAATTACATCACAATGCTTCAAATAAGGCCAACCTGCAATCTTATGCTGACATGGGTGTCCCAAAAGTCCTAGTGCAGTCCTAAGTTTTAATAAGCTTATATGCAACTGCTCTTAAGAGTCAAGGAAATATACAGGGTGTCCCAAAAGTCCTAGTGCAATTATAAGCGTATTAAAACTGCAGTAGGACTTTTGGGACACCCTGCATATTTCTTTGAATCTTAGGAGGAGTTACATCACCACAAATGGAGTAGTAGCACCAGAATCCAAATCACCGGCGTTTCAGGGTTCCTGACAAACCTTCAAAACGACCATTGTGGTCTCAGAGCACATGAAGTCCCAGCAGTCTAACATCCCGACCAGTATTCCCCTACTCTGCCACTGTCACCTCTGCCCTCCAGGACATGGATGATTCTTTGAAAGGGTTAGTGGCAGTGGCAACATGGGAGTTAGGTGGCACAGTGGACAGAGTGCTGGACCTGAGAGACAAGGGCTCCAATCCTACTTCAGTCATTTACTAGTTGTGTGACCCTGGGCAAGTCACTTAACCTCTATGTGCCCCAGTTTTCTTGTATGTGAAATAGAAATAATAACAGCACCTGCCTCCCAAGGTTGTTGTAAAGATCAAACAGATAATGTCTGTAAAGCACTTACAAAGCTCAAAGCAATATTTAAATTCTAGCTAGCAGTAGTACTAGTATAGCAGACCAAAGGCTTGTGTTCTAGTATTAAAAAGAGTCTCCATTGAGTTCAGATCTTCAAAGTCGTGCTTCTGTCTACTACATCAGGCTCCTACTCAAATGCAAACACTTGGAAAATATACCCTCCCTTTGAGATTTTTTTTTAAATCAGTCCTTAGAGTTTATAATGATCTCTTCATTAAAATTTTGGTTGCTGTTCATCTGACCATGTATTGCTTCTCATGTGCCTGGGAAAATGAAGATGTATAGTCCATGTTTAAATTCTAAAGGTATATTCTGTGCCATAATATCAGTATCTATGAGTTTGACAAAGTACAGTGCAGATTCAAAGTCTAATTTCTCCATTTCCAATACTAACATTTCCATTTTCAGCCTTAAGTTATCCATTTTCCTTTTGGTTATTTAAGACACAAATTACTTGTAAAAGCTTCTAGGAAATGTAAAGGACCAAGATTATTATTAATGGTGTTGCACTGTTAACACTGGTGCTGGCAATAGTGTCCGATCATCTCAACTAATAATTACCTATTTTCTAGCTATCTCTGATCATACAAATTAAAATCATTGTTCTCAAAAAAAAAAAATAAGTCTCCAACTAGGCATCAGGAGAACTGAGTTATATAGTCAAAGCTTTATCAGTTAGTTATATGATTGATCAAAGCTCTTACCCTTTCTGCATTTCAGTTTCCTCCTCTATAAAATGAAAAGGGGGAGAGGGAGGTGTTAGATGGTTGTTAGATCCTTCCCAGTCCTGTGATTCTAAAGGTAATTTGAGCTGGAAAAGTAAGATGGGTCCAAATTGTCAAGACCCTCAAGTGTCAGACAGAGGGGTTTGAACTTGATAAGAATGATAGCTGCAACAATCAGGGAGGTGCAGGTGAGGTTCTAGTCTCACCCCTCCAGGACTCCTGGCTCCCCAGGAGCCCTGCCGACAGCCCATTCTAAAGATGAAAAAGGAAAGCATTGGTAAAGCCTAGCCAATTGCTCCATACCAGAGATGGCTGAAGAGGGAAAACCCTGCCCTAGAGCCTGAAGACTGGCAGCTGGTAACTGAAACCCTGAGGGCTGATTAGAGCCATCCACACTCGTCCTTTTGTTTTTCTCGCTGCCACGGCTGCCAACAGCTAAAGTTCTTCAGCTTTGGAGGACTTGAAGGGCCCTTGAACAAAGGCGATGTTATTTGTTGTCTCAGTTGTCATGATGAAAAGAAGAGAAATATTATTTCCAGTCAGAAGAGCCATGGGGTGGAGCAGAGATATCATAACAGTTCAGAGAGGCAGTAATTGCTCGAGTCAGAAGGGGTTTTAGTCAGGTTGTCAAGAGTGAAATGCAACAAGGTCTCTGGCGCTTAGGGATTCCTTGGGGCATTCATAGATCACTTGGCTAAAGGCCCCACACCAGCACTGGCTATCTTTTTATCAGTAAGACATATTGGGATGAAATGCTGAAAAATGGGGTAGTCGGATGAGTACCTGCTACCCCCATCTTCCTCTAGCACTTGACTTGCCGGGGTGACCAATGACTCCAGTTTTAACTACCTTTTACCTCACCCACCTTTCCATCCTGAAGACAAGCTTCCTGAGGAAACAGATCTCTACACTTCAAATGAGAGAGCTCTCCAGGAGGCATCTGGTCCATCCCTCGCTTCCTGATAGGTTTTCACCTACTCTTTACATATGGATACTTCCAGAGAAAGAAAAACAGCGTAAGCTAGGGGAATGTGAACTGGGTTGGGAGACAGGAGATGTGTTTTCCAATCCCAACATTGCCACCATGAGGGTGCTGGACTTGATGGTCCTTAAGGTCCTTTCCAGTTCTCAATCTCTGATCCTTTATTTGACTCTCTGTATTTATCTTCCCTAAATTTCACCTTCCTCTTATTAAAAATTAGAATTTGACTAGATCTCTATGGCCCCTTCCAGTTCTAATATTCTATGACTGTTTTTAGTTGTGAGCCCCACATTTTGGGAAAGACATTGATAAAAATGAACTGAGTCCAGAAGAGAGCAAGCAGAACAGAAAAGTTCATGATGTATTAGGATAAATTAAAGGAACTAGGAAGAAGACAGATGAAGGAGAAATTATTTCAATGGGGCCTTTATAGTTGCCTTCCAATATTTGAAGAGCTACCCTTTTGGGAAAATCTAATTCAGCTGGTTCCCCTTCTCTAGGAGTATTGTATGGATGTTACAGAAAGGGTGATTTAAGTTTAATGTAAGGAAAAACTTCCTAACAGAGCAAATCAAAAGTAGAATGGACTGCCTCAGGAGGCAGTGAGTTTCACCTCACAAGAGATCTTTAAATAAAAATTGCATAACCATGTGTCAGTTGTGTTGTAGACTGGATTCTTATGGGTCAGACCAGACAACTTTGAGGTTCCCACCAATCTTGTGATTCTGATTCTATGAGCCTCCTAGGAAAAGGCAACCAGGATAGTAAAGAAAATCAAAATCCTGGCATCAGCTTGAGGCTGATAGGCAGTACAGTGGGTAAAGGTGTTGGACTTGGAGTCAGGAAGACTCCAATTCAAATTTTTCTTCTGAAATTTATTAGCTGTGCGATCCCAGGTGGTCTCATCACCTCTGTCAGCCTCAGTTTCCTCAGCTATAAAACAGGGATCATAATATTACCCACCTCACAGAGTTGTTACAAGGATCAAATGAGTTAACATATGTATGTTTGCAAACTTTAAAGTCTTATTAAAATGCTAGCTAGTATCATCATGGTTGTTCTGTTGTAAGTTCAAAGATGTTTAGCATGGAGAAGGAAAGACCCAAAGAGATATGATAAATGGCCTTCAAGTATTTGAGGAGTTGCCGTGTGTAAGACAGATTAGATTTATTCTGTTTAATGCCACCCCCCAAGAAAAAACTGGAACCAATGGTGAAATGTACAAAAGGTCAGTTTTCTGCTTAAGATATGTATTTTCTGAAGATTAAAGCTGCACCAATACAGAATATATCACTGAAGGTGTCTGAGCACAGACTAGATGACTGTTCAGTAAGTATCTTGTAGAGTGAGTTCATACTTCAGGCAAAGGTCCCTTCCAATTGTGTGAGTCAAACACTGCACAAAGTAGACCAAAGCTCTTTCAATCACCCATCCAAACTATCTTGGAAGGAAAGTATTTCCTAAGGTCTGCCCTAATTCCCAGATCTTAGACAGCCTCCTTTTGCTCATCCTTAGCTGCCAAATTCAGAAATACAGGGAAGGTCCTTCTCTTCTCCCCTGCAAATCCCCTCCCCCAGGTCCACTCTCCCTCTCTTAAAGTCATTCATTTCTTGAATTCCATCACTCCTTCTATATTGGAAAGAAGAGGAAAGATAGATAGCAATAAGAATTGTGTTCAACTATTTTATTTAAGCCATAATCATTCCTAATCTAAATTTGCAGGAATGTATTACATAGCCTAATCATTCACATATATTGTACTGCAGTTTCAATTTAGGGAAAAGTAAAAGCCATTCGGGAGGCAGAAATATGTTAAATGAACATCTCCCAGATTACAGACCTTCAGATAGAGAAAGCAGGACCAATATTTTTTATTCAATAGCTTCTGTTGGTTGCTCTGGACCTACATTTCCTGTTCTTGGTTGTGAGCAATTCAGAGAAAGGAGAAGGTGAGCATTTTGGAAAAGAAACTATGTTCCATGGATAGCTGTGGGATGAGAGTGAAGAGGGTGAAAGTGTCATGGACACTGAACCTTTCTCAGACTTTCTGCTCCTGCCTCAAGGAGCACTCTGACATGCCTACCTCCATAGCTAAATGGGGGTAGAAATACTAATAACACTAGTCTAAAGCAGCCTGGCTTTGGAGCAAAAAGACCTAAATTTAGTTCCCATCGTTGCTACTAACTAGCTAAGTAAACTTAACCAAATTACTTTAATCTAAACCTTTGTTTATCCTTCTGTAAAATGGGGCAATAATATAACTGCAGTGCCATACCTCACAGGGTTGCTCTGAAGAACAGATGGGATAAGGTACATAAAAATATTTTTTAAACTAAAAGCACTTTCTAAGATTTTTCTTGTTATTAGTCATGAGGCAACTTCCTTTTAGAAATGCTTTCACACTAATTATGTGCTGTGATTTTTAGCAAACCTATTAGGTTGTTATTATTCCATTTTTAAAAGGAAAACTGAAATATATCAAATCAGTGGTTGAGTTGAGAACAGTATGTAAAGACTCTTGACGTCTATTCCACTGTACCACATAATTATTATCTCCCTCTTTAAGGGAATGGAGCCCTTTTGGTCTAGGGTTTCAGAGACTGAGAATTCTAGGTTTTTCATGAAAACGAAAACTTTTCTTCTTCTATCATAAAACCTCAAGCTAGAAGGAACCTTAGAGATTATCTATTTTTGCCTTCTCATTTTGCAGAGGAGAAAAACAGAATCTAGAAGTTAAATGACTTGTCCATGGTCACATGGCTAGTTAATGATAGAACAAGGAATTCTAGCACAGCATACCATAGGGGGAGGTATAAGGTTTAATTTGGAGGCTATATTTAAACTATGCATGCAGGGAGGGGGTGAAATGTAGAGGAGTAAGCTTGAGTTAGTTGATAGATCAATACTTAGAGTTGGGGGAGATGTGGGTTTGAATCCTGCCTCTTACACTCATCAGCTGTGTGACACTGGGCAATTCATTTAACCACTCTGAACTGTGTAAGTTTTAAATTACTCTAAAAATGTGAGTTGTTATCATTGTATTTGGCAAGAGCAAGAGAGTCAAATATGTAAGTCAGTATGCCCACAGCTGTCATATTTGGCATTTGAAGTGTAGCTAGAAATTTGATGTATCACTGGAAATGGGTTAGATTCAGTCAATAAGCATTTTTTGAGTGAGTGACTGCTAATATTTCTACCAGTAATGTTACCACTATGTCAAATATAGTTAGGTATTTAATAAATGTTTGCTGAATAAATGAAAACCCCATGCATTTATGCCCTGGGCATCTCTACAGGGATACAAAGATAAAAACTTACAAACTAGAACCCAGAACAATCGAACAAATGTCTCCAAAATACTCAACAAGAGTATTCTGCCACTCTTTAACTGTGTGGGCAAATTACTTCATTTCTCTGGGCCTCAGTTTCCATGTCTATAAGAGGAGGATATTAAACTAAGTGGTCTCTAAAGTTCCTGCATTAGGCAAGTAATGACTTAGGCTGGAAAGGAGTAAGGCATGTTTTTCCTCATTGCCTTTCCTTCATGTTTCCCAGAGACAAGAGAAAACCAGTACCATGCCCTGATTTCATTTTGAGTCCTTCTCTGCAATGTAAAGTCAAATTCTTAATGTTTTTTCCCTGCTGTGCAGAATGTTCTGAGGATTCTTCATCCCTGAAATGCTGCCTCTTCTGAGGCAGCTTTCTGCAATGGTTTCAACATTGTTGGAGGGTGGGAGGTGGTCAAGGGTTGTTTTTGAAGGAAAGTAACAAGTAATGTTCTCTTTTCCAAGCTATGGAGGGAATTAGAAAAGCAGAAGGCAATTACCCAGATTGGATCCATGCCAGGGCTTGTGATATCAGATTTATTTGCCAAGAAAAACACCTCCCCAATATCTCTTAGCCGGTGGAGGGGAGCCGGATGCCCAACTTGAATCGCATTCCATGTGGTCAGTTTAAGACAGGCAGACGGCAGTTAATGATCATGATGGTCATTTACATTTATATAGCACCTTTTAGCTAAAGGGACCCCCAGAGTTTGACAAACATTACGGATGGATGCACAGATAGACCTATGGAGTCATGGATGGATCGCATCCTTGCATCTCTTAAAGTTATCGTCCCTGGAAGCCTCTCTCTCTCCTCTTGTCATTTAAAATCAGGATCATCAGATCATAGGACAAGAAAAGAGGGAAGGATTTCCTGTCTGGGGATTTCTAGGGAGGTAGGAAGTTCTTTATCATTGTAGGCCTTCAAGTAGACTGAATGGTCCTTTGTCAGGGACATTGTGGAGAAGATTCTTGCTCTCTGAGATTCTGGGATTCCAGATAGGACTACACCATCCAAACCCTGGAGGGGAAGGAAAGGCGGCATTAAGAGTCTAACTTGTCCAGAGGGAGACTCTACAAATTCTTTAGTCAAGACTAAATTTTCATTATGATAAGTTCCCAGGTGAACTCTAGGGAAAAGGCTTGGGAGAGGATCTGCCATGGACCTTAGAGCCTTCCACATTGCAGGCTGAAGCCTCCAGGATTAGGGAGTGAATAAAGGACAATGCCAGAGAATCCCTGCTCAAGGAGAGACCAGAAGCATCAGACTGGACATAGAGAGACGGTTACCAAGGATACAGGGTTGAGGGGCCAGAGTTAAATGAAACTGTCTGGATCAGAAGCAGTATTCCGTACTAGGATTAAAACAAATCAAGGAACGGCAAAACCTGGGGTCCGGATAAAAGACTTAAGACTGGAATAGAAGAAAGGATCTAAATTTTATGAATATTCCCACATTTGACCATCCTCAGTTTCTTGTGATGCCTGGGTATTTTTAGACCTGGCCTAAGATTCAGCCTCACCTTTCAGTCTCCCAAAGGAGGTGGTTGTTTCCTAGTGGTAGCCAACACAAAGGGCTATTTGTTTTGATACTAACCTGCTGGGTAGCCTTGGGCAAGTCATTTCTTGAGCAAGCCTCAGTTTTCCCACATAGAAAATAAAAGGGATGTTCTAGATTACATCTTACATTTCTACGTTCCTGATGGCTCTAAAGATTCCTATCTCATAGGGCAGTGGTGAGGAAAAGTGCTTAAAGCACAATAAGTATTCAAGATTTTAGATGATTTTATTTTAATTATTTTATTGTAGAGAAATTTTCTGTTATCTGATGTTACTTTAGGAAAATAGGCTGCTGTCTGGAGCTTTGAAACGCTTCTGTTACATAGAAATATGCTGGTTGTGGCATCTCCTGTCAAAATGGCATTTGCCATGTAGCTTTTCCATTGTTCCTTTTTAAAATGTTCTTTTGCATGTTTCCCCTAAATCTCCTTTGCTACAACTAGGAGGTAGTAGGGTGTGATGGAAAATGTTGAATTTGGAGTTGGAGCACCTGGACTTATATCCCACCTCCATCACTTTTACCGCATTGTAACCCTGGACAGGTCCTTTGACCTTCCCGGGCCTTATTTTCTCATCTGTAAAGTGAAGCTATTAGACTAGATGGCCTGTAATGTCTCTTGAAGCTCCAAATTAATGATTCTATAATCTTTAAGCCATCTTTCACATAACAATAATTCAAAAGCAGAGAACATTTTAAAGTTAAAATGCTCTGTTTACAATTCTCTAGGGGAGGGAGTGCAAGCTTTGAGATCCCCATTTTACAGAGTAGAAAAGTAAGGTTCTTCAGATCCTACTGCAAGTGAGTATCAAAACTGGGATTTGAACTCAAGATCCATCACTCTCTTTCAACCCTACCACACCCCCTTGTTCTGTGCTCAGTGGCAAAACAGCATAGTTGGTTGTGCTTAATGTATTATTTGGTGTTTAGTGTGCTGGACTTGGAATCAGGAAGACATTCATTCAAATCCTATCCATGACAATATCTTTATAACTTCCTCTCTGAATCTCTCTGAAACTGTTTCCTCATCTGTAAAATGAAGGGGATAGACTAAGTCTCTGAGGCCCTTTCTACTCTGTATTAATGATCCTTAATTCTAGTCTTCAAGTCTGCAAAGTATTATTGAAGTATCCAGTGACTTGCGATCTAAGACCCACCTGGTTTAGAAACCAAGGTTAGACAAGCTACCTTAGCCGACTTTGGTTGCTTGTCTCTGTTGAACAGTAGAGACAAAGAAAGCCGCCTCCTCCTTGTTAGGGAAGAAGAGGGCTTTTTTCAACAAGTAGGTGTGTTATGTAACTTTTCTACATAGGACAAAGAGGAAATCCTATTTCCAACCTTCTGTGGTCTGTGTAATGGTGAACATTCTCTCCACAATGGAAATTATTTATTCCCCTCTATGTTTCAATCTCTCCTCTCTCTCTTTCTCTCCCAGCATCTCTGTGTATCTCTGTTTCATCCTCCCCCGTTTATTTTGGGTTTTCCACCAGCACATGCACACACAGAGCCCCCAGATCCCTACCAGTTTTATTTTTCCAATTTCACTCACAAGGACAGCTTTGTGGCAGATACATCATCTCATTTTCCTGGAGGTCCTGAGGGGCAGCCGCCAGATTGCACGCGCTGAATGTCAGCTACATTAAACTAACACATTCACATCATTGAAAAACCCTATTTACACATAATAAACATGGGGATAGAGGCTGCGGAGGAAATAATACACTATTGATTAAAACAATGGCCTGTAATGCCTTCTGAAAGGCTGTGTTCACCAGCAGTTCCCTCGTGGTGGCCTATGCATACTCCCCACCTGCCAGCCTCAGGCCCTTAGTCAACTGTCATTTTTCAAATTTAGGAAATATGCATTTCCAGACCCTAAACAGGCTAGATGCACTGAGGTCCCCTCTTTGTCTCTGGCCACTTCAATCAGAACACCTGTCTCTCCCTGTCTCCCCTCTCTCTGTGTCTCTGTCTCTTCCTCCCTCCCTTATTTTGGGTTTTCCATCAGTGCATATACTCAGATGTGCAAGCACACAGAGTCCCTAGGTCCCTACTCCTTTGATCAGGGTACCACTGATTGCCTGAGTCAGAAATAGGTTGCTATATGCCCTCAGGGAACCTTGCTATTGGGTCAGAGACTCTTTGACAACTCTCAAATAGCAATGCTAGGACATTGCTTATCCTTTGACTTAGCCAGGTCTGTGACCCTCAGGAGGACCAAGGCATTATAGGTTCTAATACATGGCATTGGCCCTGGCTTTCCTGGGATGGGAAGAATGTCTCTATCTCTATCCAGTTTAGTTCATCTGGAATTTTCTCATTCTCAGGACTGGAAGCTAAACAGACAATTTCTTTAGAAAAACATAACATATTCCCTAGCTTCTAGAAAGGCCTAACAACTGAGCCTAAGCTCCACTGACAAACACAGACAGTGCCCACTCTTCAGAAGGAGCCCCAGAGTTGCCTGAGGACTTAAACGGGTTTGTGTTTACTTTTTAAAGTCAGAGACCTCACCAGGTAAGCAAAATATGGGAGGGATCGAAAGGATCCAGAGAAGAATCAAGAGAATGATTAAAGGGCTAGGAAATAGGACCTGCAAAAACAGGTTAATAGAATTGGAGGCAATTTCACTACAGAAAAGAGAAGGTAAGAGGACTTAATTTTCAAGGATAGAAAGGGATATTTTGCAGATGATAGGGAGCAGCTGTTCTCTATTTCCACTGAAGTCGAGAAAAGGGCTTAACTTATAAGCAGGAGGGATTTAGGTGAGGTATTATACAGGACTTCATGATAGTAGAGGTGTGAGATGTAAGAATGCTTTGTGGAGTTAGAGGACTCTCCTTGGAATGTTCCAAATGATAGGATAGGTACCTGTCTGAATCCAGAAAGGGTCAGGTTAAAAGTCACCTTAGTTAAAGACAGTAATGAAGGAGGTGGCTTCTCTAGCTTCCTGCAGCTAACCCAAAGTTCTTGGGACAGCTAGGTGGTGCTGTGGATCGAGTATTGAACTTAGATTCAGGAAGATCTGAGTTCAAAATCTACCTTAGACAATTATTAGCTGAATGACCCTGAGTAAGTTATTTGACCTTTGTCTTCCTCATCTATAAAAGGGAGATAATTATAACACCTGTTTCACGAGGCTGTTGTGAAGAATAAATGAGATAGGATATGTAAAGGCTTCACCAACTTTAAAATGCTTTATAAATACTAGCTATTATCTTATAGTCCTCCTTTTGAGACCTGGTGCTGGTGAGCTCCTTCCTCTTTATTGCCTTCCCATGTGCCTGGAGAGAGCTGGAAGATTCCCCCGGCCCTAGAAGTTATGCCCCTTGAGGGCAGGGGCTGTTTCCTTCTTTCTTGTACCCCCAATACCTATTCCAGTACCTAAAATATAATCGAAGTTTAATAAATGCTTCCTAAATTGAATCATGTCCAAATGGACATGTGGTGATGGAACATGATAGAGTGAAAATAACATTGGATCTGGAATCAAATGACCTTGGTTTGAATCCCACCTGCCAATTACTCCCCACATGAGTAACAAGTGAAGCCAAGAGACTTAACGTCTCAGTTACAATTTCCTAGAATCAGGGGCTTGGCCTAGATGACCTCCAGGGTTTATATCAGCTCTGAATCTGTGACCTAAGTTGCTGAATTTATTCATTTTTTTCATCTTCCTGACTTCCTGACTGGTGGCCTGCCCTTCTCCCACAAAAGAGCAAACTGGGTTTGTCTGCTTCTTGGCCTCTCCTGACAAGTCACCAGCTCACAGATTGGGAAGGTAAATGTGCTGGCTTTGCATCTGCCAAAATCCTAGCTTCAGGTTCTGCTTTTTTATGCTACAACTGAGGATTTCAAACTAAACCCTAAAGCTGTGTCTGGATTATCGCTCCCAGCTGAGCCAGGCTTTTGTAGGCAAAACACTGAACATAGAAACACAAACCAGGGCTTAGCAAAACTGGCGAGGGAGGGGCCGCTTTGAGCTGATTCTTAACATATACAACCTACACACAGACTTTCCCTTGAGGTAGTGACTGGGTAGGCTAGGTAGTGAGAAAGAGGCTAATTTTACTGATCAGATCAGGGAGAGGAGGCTCTCACGGGCTGGGAAACTGGACTGATTGATGAGCGCCATCAATACTATCTTCCAGCAGTGATTCTGAGGCTCTCAAAGAAATGTGGTTACTTCCTTAATCTGCTATTGAATCCTAACCCTGATCAAAAAGAGACTCCCCTGGAATCGGGGTCTGGTATTGAGGGCCAGGTTTTTCCTTTTCATGATCAGGAGAGCCCATTGCTATCACCCCCCTCCTGGAAGGCAGAGAAAGAATCCTACTGAAGAGCCCTAATCTTTCATCCAGTCCTGTTAAGTCAGCTCTTCCCTAGGCCGTGTACCTCCAGAAGACGAGAAAAATCAATAAATTCATCAACTTAGGTCACAGATTCAGAGCTGATAGAAACCCTGGAGGTCATCTAGGCCAACCCCCTGATTTTAGGAAGTTGTAACTAAGATGTTAAGTCCCTTGGCTTCACTTGTTACTCGTGTGGGGAGTTATTGGCAGAAGTGGGATTCAAACCAAGGTCCTTTGATTCCAGATCCAATATTATTTTCATTCGATCATATTCCATCACCACATAGCCCAGGGCAGTGGCTTTTAGCAGCTTTTGTGTCTGCCCTTTAGCAGTCCAGTAAAGCTTATGGACCCCTTCACAGAATTTGATTTTAAAAACATAAAAGAAAACAAATGGGATTACAAAGGAAACCAATAACACAAGTTACCAAAATATTTTTTAAAAACAAGTTCATATGCCTACCAAAATCTTTCCACACACATCTTGCAAGTCTTTCACCCCCCAAGATAAGGACCTCTCTGCTCTAAGGAGTCATTTAAAAGAATGGGGAACTTGGGCAAGTCACTTAACCCCAATTGCCCTCCAAAAAGCAAAAACAAAGAATGGGGACCTTAGCACCAAATTATAGCTCCTAAAAGACAGATAGCCTAAAAGAACTCAAATGTGTAGACTCACAACCTTTATAGAGACCTGAAACCTAGAGAGAAGAGCATTCCAGATATACAGGGACAAGATAAACCAAGTAAAAGGAAATTTAGTATGAGCTAGAGACCAGAAAAGCCAATGCTAATGGTGAGTCACTCCTTGCCTAAGACAGAAGTGGGTTTCATATCCCCTCAGGGAAATATCTTGTTGGATCAGGGGTTCCTTGACAGTTATAGGGCATCTGTTCAGTACCTCCCACTTATTCTTCTGTTTAGCCATATCTTCAGCCCTCAGGAGGACTGGGGCCTTCAGGGTTCCCATAAGCACATGTGTGTACAGGTGTGAAACAGGCACACATGCACACACACATAGCAAGCTGGTCTAGGGGAGAGAAAGCTTTGTGCCAATATCCAGAATACTTGTACTCATTTCCCCAACTCTGCTACTGACTCTCCTAACCTCTGGAAAAAGAGGAAGAATGCCAGAAATCAGAATACTTAGGTCTGAATCCTGACTCTGCTGGGCCACCCTTGGACAAATTATTTTCCTTGTCTGGTCTTCGATGTTCTCATTTATAAAATGAGAGGGTTGGACCAAATGGTTTTTAAGATCTCTTCCAATTCTTTATACTAAGATTCTAAGTGATTCCTATGAAAATAGTCCCATTGGGGAGGGAAAAAAAAGGTTTTACATTAGAGGAGGAAAAAAGACTAAGGGAAGGAATGGTAACAATCTTTAAGTGCTTAGAAAGGCCATTATGTGAAAGGGGGAATAGGTATGTTCCATGTAACTCCAACAAGCGGAACAAGAACCAGTGGGCTGAAGGTACAAAAAGGCAGTTTGGGACTCAATATAAAGAACAGTTTTCTAGCAATTAGAACTAACTGGAAATGGGAAGGGACTGCCCTGTAAAGAACAGAGCTCCCTGTCATAGGAAGTATGCCAAGAGAGGTTGAATGGCCATCTTCCAGGGATGCTGTTGGATTCATACAGAGAATAGTAGGTCAGACTGCATGGCTTCTTGGGTCCTGATTCAACCCGTGATTCCCCAGTCTTCTTCTCCACCTCCTTCACTGCCTAGACTCTGATGAATCCTAGTGTTTCTTCTGGTGGGACATGGTTTACAAGATGTTGTTGAACAAACGCTTCGAAGGGGCATTTGTTCAGGGACTTGTGGGAGAACATACGCTTTTGCAGTAGAAACAGAACAGCCATGGCCTGAGCCCCTAGAATCTCTGCCTGGTGACCTGATGTCACAAAGTCATTCACCCCTGCCAGCCCCTTATCATAGATGGGAGTACAATGTGCATTTGGAGGACAAGTTCATCTTGTGTGGCATTTTGATGAAGTTAGCCCTGAACTTCCTCTGCCTTATTGATTCCAGATAAGATGTTCATCCTTTCAAAGACCACCTGACTGCGTTCTTAATCCCAGTGCCACACACTCAGTCAATATGAAATGTTGCCAAGTCAAACACTAAACCAAGCTGTTTTATCGGGTGAAGACTTTGCTGTGGTGACATTCTCTTTATCTCTTCCTCCCAAGGTGTCTGTGACTTTGCAATCTTTGGAAAGGGAGGGAGGGATCAAGGTCACTACAAAAATCCCATTTCTTCTACCTCCTATGGCATAGGATCTCCAGCTGCTGTTCAGGAGTGGCTTATTACTCAGTAGGTTACAAAACCAAAAAATACTCTCCCAGGGTGTGTATGAGGCACCCAGAAAGAAGGGTAGCAGCATGAATAAGCCCACATTTCTGCCTACAATCTTAAACAAGAAAGAAAAGAAGTAAATAGAATGTTTGAGAAAGAAAAACTCCAAAACAATTTGGAAGAAAACAGTATATGGCACCACCCCTTCATACACATACACACACACACACACACACACACACACATCTCAAGCACTTATTGGTTTGGTTAGGGGATGCTGAATATTCAGACAATGGCCAGGTCCCCCACCTGCTGTATCACTCTCTGGATAGACATGCCAAAGACACAAATTCAATAGCAAAAGCATTTAATTAAGACCTGAAACAACATCAATAACAAGAAAGGAAATTAAAAGCAAAACATTTCCTGCTCTCATACACACATGTACAATCTTCTTCAAATGCAAGAGAATTTTATTCTGATTCCCTTAATATCTCCAACTTTCCAGCATAGCAGAAGGGCACAGTTACTTTGCACTCACAATCCAAGGGGTAGTTGCTTAGTACATGGTAAAGTCTACTTTGAGGAGTTTTCCCCCCAAATTCCCTTGGGATAAGCTGAGGAATGACTTTCACCTTGGCTCTGTAGATGTCATCATGATTCAGATAAGACAGTGGTATTCAGAATGACATGATTGCCAGCCCACTTGATTGACTTTCACCTCTCTCCCCAACCACAGATCCACATCTAGCCATCCCTGGCAGCTAGATAAAACAATGGATAGAACTCTGAGTCTTGAGTCAAGAACACCTGAGTTCAAATCCAGCCTCAGACACTTACTGTTTGACCCTCAGCTTAATCTGTATCTGCCTCAGTGTTTTCAACTGTAAAATGGGAATCAAAATAGCACTTATCTCCCAGGGTTGTTGTGAAAATCAAATGAGATCATATTTGTAAAGTGTTTGGCACAAAGTCGGTGCTTAATAAATGCTTATTTCCTTTGTTCCAAGGCTCTCACAATCTCATTTTTCTAAAACATCCCACCTTCTGGACTGAACTTCTTCATGAATCAGAACCCTCACCTAGTGATATCACTATACCATGAGTTCACAGAGCCCAAGCATTGTGGGAAATGAAGTCCTATACGTTTGTCACTTACCAACATGATTTGAAACTTAACCATGTAAGAAGAGTGCAGGCTAATACACAGCATGATATAGTTATAGTCAGTTAAGAAAAAAAAAGTTAGTAGAAGGAAGAGGAAAAGGCATAGGGAAGGATAACTTGTACAGGAGCCTTTTCTCATACTTACGTTAAAAATTGTTATTAAGTTGTATCCAACTGTTGTGACCCCATTTGAGGTTTTCCTGGAAAATAAACAGGAGTGATTTGCCATTTCCTTCTCTAGTTCATTTTACAAATGAGGGAACTGAGACAAACAGGGTTAAATGACTTAAGTCCCATAGTCAGTGTCTGAGGTTGAATTTGAACTGGGGTCTTATTGACTCCAGGGTCAGCACTCTGTCTACTGTGCCACCTAGCTTCCTTACACAACTTATTTAAGTTAGCCATGTGGGGTGGTAAATATTTAACAAACAGCTCCCCCCCAAAAAATAACTTATACACTGCACACTTGTAAGTTTAACATTGTTAACATCTCCATGATTTTCTTAAGTCTAACCAATCAGCAAAGCAATAAATCAAGCCCTGATTTGTAACATTTGCCAATTTCTAAGGTCTAAATGAAAATTTAACAATTGGCTCTCACAACCCAGTAGAAGTTGGCTCCAATACAGTCCTGATAACTCATACAACACTTTCCTTCCACACTGAACCCTTCAAGCTCTGCTACTTCCCAAAGCATCAATGTAACACAAGACAAAAGACTAAATTTCACTTGCTCAAGTTTATATATTGAATATCTACCAAGCCCAGAGCCCTTTCAAAGAAATAGAAGGAAAAGTCCATATTCTCAAAGAGTTGATATTAGAGGACTGCTCCCCTGTTAATCCTGCAATCTGAAGGACTTTTAGAGGTCATAGGAGTTAAACCTGGAAGGCATCTCAGAGGCCTTCTGTTCCATCCCTTTGTTTTACAGATGAAGAAACTGAGGTCCAGGGAAGTAAAGAAAGCCCAGGGAAGTAAGGAGGAGAGACCAGATACAAACCCATATCTTATGATTCTGAATCCAGGCTCTTTTTTCTCCACATCTAATAGGAAAGACTGAAAACTCCCATCTGACTCAAGTAATAAGAACTCACAGAAAGAAATATAAACTAACACAAGTTAATATAGAGCAAACTGCATACAAACAAGTTTGGGTGACTGCCACGATGCTGGTCTGGGCAAATCCCCATTGTGTCAAGCCCTTAGGCAGAATTTTCAGGGGCTCAGGCCACTGCTGCTGCTACTTTCCCCGAATATGAAATTATTATTTCCATTAGGCACTCAGGGAAATTCTGAGCTATGCATTTATAGCTGGGGGAGGAGGGAGAAGATGGAAAACTAGGCACTTCTTTTGCCACTAAGGATTCTGAATTCAGCTCATGGCAGTGTCTAAAACAGAAATCTTGCCTGACCCAGAGAAAAATGAGGCAGAGAAGGAAGAATCAGTCCCCAGAAGCTTACTTCTCCACAAAGCTACATGCCCCCAGAAAGTGAGGCAGAACAGGATTTGCCTCAAACTCAAGCATGGCAGAGTTGGCCAGCTCTTTAGTATATCCAGTCTGGTGCTCGGATCTGAACAGATGTTGCTGGCCTGGTCTTCCTGCAAATGGAGCATGGGATGGAGATGTAGGGCAGCTGAGGCCCTGGGCAGCCAGGTGCTCAGCCTCCAACAATAGAATGGTCCCTGAGAGCCCCTTTGAATCTTCCGCATCAATGTCCCTGGCAGCCACCCCTCACCACAGCAACAGCCAGATGTGATCAACTCCCAGAGTAGCACGTACCACATTCAGAGTCACTGATCATTGGGCCATCTGCTAGTTGGCATTTCCCTCTCCATGGGGAACCTCACTTTAAAGCAAACCTGGGGACTTGTGTTCGCCCACCAGGATCTCTCTGTGACCTTTGACCAAAGCAGAGAGGCAAGGGCATGGTATCATACCACTGCTATCACTCAGATAACCCAACTAAGAGTTTAATGTTTGAAGTTTCCTTCATATAAATTTTGAATGTGGGTGACTGAGAGGCTCCCTGAAGTTGTTTTCCTCCAGGACAGTAACTTCTCACCTAGGACTCCTGATGCCTACAGGTCAAAGTATTTATAGCTATCCTAGTAATGACCCAGGAGCAATCATCGCCTACCAGGCTTCTATTACAGCAAGAGGAACTTAGGTTAGACATGAAGGAGCACTTCCTGACACAGGGTGCTGAAGCACCAACAATGTCGCTTAAGAGATGTTCTGAAATTTCCATCTCTGGAGAATTCGGGGGGAAGTATAGGCAATGTCCTTCCAGGCTCTACCTGGAAACTGGGAATAGACTACATTAACTCTTTCCAGCTGGATGATTCTATGATGAGGCCATTTTGGCTCTGACCTCAGAAACCAGACATCTCAGGGACCTTAGCTGTGAGAGAGGACTCCACAGTCTGTGAAACTGGATCATAAAAGATGGTCTATCTGAAGTAGAACTCAGCAACAAGTAAATGCCCGACAAGGACATGAGCCCCAAGTCTGAAAGGTCTGAAAAGAAAGAAATCCAATAAGTCTTTTACCTTAAGCGTTCAGAGCCCTGGAAGAGCCTAAGGTGATAACAAAGCTATGGATGCTGGGATGACCAGTGTCCCTATTCAGAGGAGGACTGAGGAGTTCAGGACAGCTCAGGGCTGTCTGCTTGCATTGAAGCTATGGAAAGTAATGGGGTGGGCAATCTCACTCCATTACTTTTAATGGGCTTATGACTGTGTGCTTGGGAATGGCGCGGTTACCCCTGTAGGAACCAGGGAGCAGTTTCCACACATCATTCACATTATGGCCCAACAGCAGGAAAGTGGGCCCTTGGCAACCTCGGCCCAACTGGCTGCAGTAAGTCACACAGCTTGAGAGAAGAGGCTTGGCGGGGCCCCAGCTCCAGACTGGTTGATGCTCCATCAGAACATGGGAACTGGGCACAACCTGGATTTAGTTTCTCCTGAGACACATTCTGATCCGAGCCTTTCTCTATTTCTTTTACCCTTCACCTCTACAAAGAGCCAATATAGTACAGTGGAGAACTAACGTTAAGGAATCAAGTGGCTGAGACTCATATCCAAACTCTGACTCTAACCAGCTGATTTTTGAAGGCATATTAAGGGGTACTTGCCCCCAAATACTTTGTAAAGCTTGCTCCTGGGTGCCAAAATTGCTTGTTCACAACTCTGCACATGACCTACCCCCCAAGAGTCTCCCCAAGTTTTAAAATACCATTTTCACCACTGGGTTTTTAAGTGATGGTCCATGTCTTAAAAATTCCCTTCTCCATCCTCTCCCTACCCCCAACCCCTCAATATATACTTCCAACTCTTCTCTCTCTCATCCTGTGCTCCTTCAGAGATAGCCAGGTAGCCAAAACTGGTCTCACCTCTCCAAGGTCTCTTCTGTTGCTATGTGGTATCTCTGCAGCCCTAGCTTTGCAGATTAGCAATCAGTGACCTCCAGCGATAGCCAAGAACATGGGCATTTGAAGTGACTGATGGTGATTCAGAATCACTGCTCTTGGATCCATCTGAGGTTGCTACTTTAATCAAAGCCATAGAGTTTGCTTTTTTCTTTTTCACTCCCTCACCTAGGAAAGGTTAATAATTAAAAGGGCTGAGAAAACCTTTGATTCGTATAAATTAACTGATAGGCTGAAACCTGGATCCTTGCTCATTCTGGATTGGTCTTAGAGATGGTAACAGTCTGTAGTAGGAAGGATCCTTGGGACCCCAGGTATTTGACTCTACTTCATCATATACAAAATTTGACTTGGCAGACTTGTTGAAGGCATGTGGATTTCCCTGGGAAAGAGTCAACACTGTGGATATTTTCTTCTCTGTCCCCTGACTAGAACTACCTTTCATTTTTGCTAACCCTTGTTTAATCTTGAATAGGCAATTATATTCTGAGTTTTACACTTTTCATCCCCATTTTTAGCCTCCTAAGATTGTACATCACTAGCCTAATAGATTCAGCAGATATCTATAAGGTTAGGATTCTTAGTAGAGTTTACAGGAATTGTGTATGCCCACTGAATATTCCAGTAAGCATACAGTGAAGGGTGAGACCCAAGCAGAGGTGGTGCAGTGGAGAGAACACTTGGCCTGGAATCAAGAAGACCTGGGTTTAAATCCGACCTCAGACACTTACTAGCTGTGTGACACTGGGCAAGAAACTTGATCTCTGTCTTGCTCAGTTTCTTCAACTGAAAAATGTTCATCATAGCAGCACCCGCCCCCCAGAGTGGTCATGAGAAGTAAATGAGACAATATTTGTAAAGCACACATCATAATGTCTGACACAAGGAAGCTCTTAATAAATGTTTGTTCCCTTCCCCCTTCAGCCAGCCCAGGTCATAATGTTCCATTGTTCCCAGTAATATCCAACCTTGTATTTTACTTATCTTTGTATATTCCACGTTTCCTCATCAGATTAAATGTTCACTGAGGCCAAGAAGTGTGTAATGTTTTAATATTTTTATCCCCAGGGTATATAGCACAGAGTGATGCTGCTCCTTCCTCTGTGGGTCCTCATTCCCCTATCCTCCAGTAGTCTAGCAGCCGCACTGCATTCCCATTCTGTCCCACAGACACACAGGGGGCCAAGTATCAGAGTTGTGTCTGGAAATTCAGTTGTCTGGAAAGTGTTTTAACTTTTCATTTTTTTCCAAAGCAGAAAAAAACTTTGGCCAAAGGGAAAATGGGATCATCAAGAATGAATAAATAAATAAATAAGTAAATAAAAATGAGCCTCCAATGAGCCTGAATTGCTGCCGTGCTGAGAGGTAACTGGCAGATACAATTTAATTATAAGATAGAAAGTCATAATGGCATGTGTGTGAGACTTGAGGAGGATTTTCAGTAATAGAAGGACCACAGGGTTTCCTGCCTTCTCCTGTTGTGCCAAAACATTACTGAGTACTTTTCATCCATGTTAAGAGTTGGGTGAGAGAGGGGGCTTAGGGGGTGGGGCGGAACAGAGAAGGGGAGGAGTTAGTGATTTCCTAATTCTGTAGAGATCTGCCTGGTCCCTCTTCAGGCTTCCTTACCTCTCCTTCCCAATAATGACCTAATTCCTTGGGAGAGTTCAGGGGCATTTGCAAAGACAGAGAAAGATGATGGAAGGGAAATGGAGGGTATCTGTGTCTTCCACCAATGCCACCCACTCACTCACATATCTCCCTGTTCTTTCAGCTTGGGTAGCTTTGCAGGGCACTGAGTGAACAAATTTCATTCTGAATAGCTACTCAAGTGTGAATGATGCAGCTATGACTTTGTCTTTGGAGGTGACTGAGGGAAGAAGCATGTTTATCACCTGGCCTGTTTTCTCATACTCCCTTTTTCTCATCAGAATGAGGAAAAGCAGCAGCACTCAGCCCAGTCAAGGGGTTTGGCCTTCACCTTTCCATCCCAAAATACCAAGAAGCTCAAGCATACTCTGGCCCAACTGGAGTGTGTTGGGTTTTGTCTCCCTTTTCTTCCCCTTCACCATCTCAAAAGAGCTCCCATCCCTGCTCTGGCCTCTTTAATTCAAGGGACCCATTCAAGGGTTCCTATTGGTTGAACTCCAATGAAGTATTCTTTCAAGTCACATTGTGGTCCCCTCAGGACTCATCCAACTAATCCTCAGCCTTTAAGATTTAATTTGTGCAATAAATGGATGACAAAATTGTTTGCTGGCACGCAAATATCAGCACCATTGCCAGAGCACACCTCCTTCCCTTCTTTACTCCTCAGTCTTGCTGTCATCTTTCAGAAGGCAGCCTTTTCCTTCTTTATCCCATTCTGCACAGGTGTCCAACAGATTCCTTGGGTCAGGGCACTGGGCACTGAGAAGAACCTCAGCATTCCTCACCACCATTCATAGCACTGCCTAGGACACTCCTGTATTCACACAGGTATCTGTGCACATGTTTCCTATTGATATCTCCCCTGAGTTATATCCACAGAATCAGCTGCTCCCCAGATCATTTTGTAGCTCCTTTTATAGCTCTGTGTCCCACTTCTGTTTTCCCAAAGGCCCTGAGGACTCTCTTGAGGGGAGGACCAGTCATTCCTCATATGGGTAGGTAAATTCTTGGGCCTCCTCAGTTGCCCTCTGCTTTGGCTTTCAGAGGGTGCCACTAGTAAAGTAGTTCACTCTTAAAGCCTGTCCCCTCAGCTTCAAGTGACTATACATATAATGCTGAGCCCCCTTGGACATTGTGCTTTACTCCAGAACATCTGGTCCAGTTAGGCTTCAATGCACTTGGGAAGCAAACACAAACTTCTAAATTTCCCTCAAGAAAAGTTTAAAAGACTTCAGATCACATAGGCCCTCAAAAACTAGAACCCTAATAGGGCATCTAGGCTGATTGGGGGACCAATAAAGTTAAAAGAGAAGAAAGATAATCAATTGGACTATTTCCCCATCCTATTCTGCTAGAGCCAAGATTATAATATAAGTTTCTTGATTCTCAATCCAGGACTGTTTCCATCATACTAGGCTATGACAGGACAGTTTGCAACAGTGCCTTGACTCTAGTCATCATTTAACATTCTTTATGTTAATTACCCATCAGACACCCCACTACCAATAATAACAACAAGCATCATAGAACTAACTTTGTGACCAACTTTACAATTTCCACACCTTCCTTATGTTCCTATCTTATTGATCTTTGCTGAAATCCAGACCTCCTGGGGTTAAACTCCAAAACAGAGTTAGAAGCATATATCGACCTCAGATAGGGCTTAGAGAAACCAAGACACAGAAATGCTGGACCACACAGGCCTCCCCTCTCCAGTAACCATAAAAAGAGGAGATAATGTTAGAATTTTTAAAATAATTTTTCTAGATAACTCAGTAAGAAACAAAACACAGAGAGCGAGAGAGATCTATGAAGATAGATAAAAGACTAGTTTACATAACAGATTCTAAAGCTTAAAATAAATAAACTCATCTTCTTGACATGAGTTCAAATCCAACCTCAGACTCTTACTACCTGTATGACCTTGGTCAAGTCACTTAACTTCTCTTTGCCTCAGTTTTCTCAACTATAAAATGGAGATGATCCAATAATAATTATTGTAAATATCAAATGAAATAATATTAGTAAAGTGCTTTTACATAGTGCCTGGCATATAGTAGGTGCTGTATAAATACTAGCTATTTGTCATTTTTGTCATCATTAATTGACTTAGTCAAGATCACACAAAAATAAGC
Source organism: Petaurus breviceps papuanus (assembly GCF_028583685.1). Taxonomy (NCBI): domain Eukaryota; kingdom Metazoa; phylum Chordata; class Mammalia; order Diprotodontia; family Petauridae; genus Petaurus; species Petaurus breviceps. The sequence continues at coordinate 39,733,837 of NW_027187419.1, read as the reverse complement.
ATTGGAGTTGGGACTCAAATCCAGGTCTCTCCTTAACCTAAGTCCACGTTTTACGACATGTAAGGCAGTACAGAAGTATAATTGTGTAAGCCTTAACCTCTCTTTAAGTCAAAGGAGGATGGCACTGGGAGGACAAAAAGTTTCCATCAGCCTATGCCCAAAGACTAAAATTATCATCATCAATGCAAGAAAGAGAAAATTAGTCATTACCATCAGTCCCTAAAAGAGAAAATTCGACAAGTGTGCTTTGTGTAATCCATTGTTTTCAGAATGTAATTTAAGACCCCAGCTGTTAAGGTTTTCTCTTATAAAAATTTAATTGGTATGTAATAGCATAGTTAATTAAATACAAATCAATAGTTTAAAACAACTAATTGATACTTAATATGAATGGGAAAAAATAGCTTTGTTCTAATATAATTAACTCAATATTAAATAAGCAATGAAAATGCAATTAGGTCTTTACAACAATGTAAAGTTTATAGTTCCTTAATAAACTTAAAATTAGCAAGCATGAGTTCCAAAAATTATCTAACAGGTATTATTGGGCTATTAAACATTTATTCCCCAGCCTAGAGGGCCAGAGGCCGTGCATGTCAGGATTAATAAACCTTTACTTTGTCTTTGCTCTGGTCACTTCAATGCAGAGCTTCATCAGAAATGGTGAACTCTTTATAACTCATGGCTGTCATCATTGCTGGAATTGCAAGTAATTAAGCTGTAAGTGGAGTGAGCAGATTGAATAAGGAAACTAGAGTTTGGCAATGGTAAAGTAAGAACCTTCCAAACAGTCTCTCTGCTATCAACTTTCAAGGAGGCTTCAGCAGATTGATAGGAGAGAATAAAAATATTTCTAATAACTCCCATTCAGCTTTAGGTTTTATGGTACACTTTCCTTACTATGAGCCTGTAAGATAACTAGAGAACATGTTTTTATTTACATTTTATAGATGAGGAAACTGAGGCTTATAGACATGAAGTAAATGGAATAGGCCCTCTGGACCTCAGCTTCTTCTGTCATAAAATGAGGGGACTTGGATAAAGTGGTCAGTGGGGTCTCTTCCAGCTTAAAATAAGAAAACTTGGGTTCCTGTCCCATCCCTGACACGGTAGGTGGTATCATAGATCATTATAGCAACATAAAGTTTGTGCTTCTCTAATTAACTTAGAATTAGTAAACCTGAGTGACCCACCCCCCCAAAAAAACCCTCAATCTTAGTTTCTTCATCCATAAAATGGACGATTCAACTCAATAACCTTTATTATTGTATTATTGTATATTATTACCTCTCAGGACTGTTGCACAAGAATGATGTATAAAAAGGATTTATAAATGTAAAAAGTCATTACAAGTAAAAATCATCATTATGTCCAAAAGTAGCTACCCAAATCTTACATATTCCCATTATCCTACCTCCCTACCCAGTCTCCCAGTAAAATAGATCCCACCACATGGGATCATACAGACTCTTAGAGCTACAGGAACCTCAGAAGCCATCTAGTCCAGCCTGCACCAGGAGAAACATAGCTTTAAACCCTACCAAAGTGGGCACATGCCTGTAGCAGCAAGCACCCCAAGCGTCCTCAAGGTTTGCAGCTACCACAGGTTCTTGGATCTGCTTTGTTAAAGGAAAGCAACTCAAAATGGGTTAACAAGCTTACTTTAATCAGTCAGACATATATCATTTACCTTGTTCAGGAGAAAAGGTCAGCACCCTGAACCTCAAAGTACACAGGCATAATTATCAAGACAGAAACATCAAGTAGACAGATTTCCAAACTGTCCAACCATTACATCCATACCCAGTCAACATCTGGGTTTCCACATTCTGGGTTTTTCAAAGCCGGGGGACTCTCAACAACGGCTTCCCAGAATTCAGATCAAATCACAGAACA
>NW_027187419.1:39717471-39731931 GCF_028583685.1 Petaurus breviceps papuanus | reverse complement strand
TTAGCCTAGGGGCAGGGAAGATCTTTAAAATTTACATTCGCATTACAATGCCCAACCTTTGCTTAACAATCTCTAATGAAAGGAGACCTACAAGTCTGGGAGGTAGCCTCTTTCTACTTTCAACTTCATGTCATTTTCCAGAACCTGAGGTGAGAGAAATTATTTTCTCTTTTACCTAACCTCTGGGAGTCACCCTCTCTAAGGCCTTAACTCTCACTGCCTAAGCAGCTAGATGAGGCAATAGATAGAAACATGAACCTGGAGTCAGAAAGACCTGTGTTCAAATGTTGCCTCAGATATGTATTGTGTGTTTCTCAGGCAAGTTACTTAACCTCTGTCTGCCTCAGTTTCCTTATCCATAAAATGAGGAGTAATAATAGTACCTACCTTCCAGGGTTGTTGTGAGGATAAAATGAGGTAAGCTCTAAGACTTGCAAACCTTAAAGCATTATAAAAATGCTAGGTATTGTTGTTATAAATCAGGGGTTCTTAACCTTTTTGCGTGTGATGAGTCCCTTTACAATCTAGTAAGAAGCCTATGGACCCTTCTAACAATAAACAAGCCTTGGAGATATTGAAGGTTTGGTTCCAGACCACCACAGTCAAGAGAATATAGAAATAAAGTGAATCACATTAATTTTTTCCGTTTCCCAGTCCACATAAAAGTTATATTTGCACTATACTGTAGTCTGTTCATTGTACAATAGTATTATGTCTAAAAATGTACTTACCTTAATTAGAAAATACTTTATTGCTAAAAAAAAATGCTAGCCATCATGTGAACCTTTCTTTTTGCTGGTGGAGGGTGTTGCCTTGATGTTGACAGCTGCTGACTGATCAGGGTGGTGGCTGCTGAAGGCTGGGGTGGCTGTGGTAATTTCTTAAAACAGGATGACAGTGAAGTTTGCCTCATCAATTGACTCTTCCTTCCACTTGAACCCATTGTAGGGTGATTAATTGGTCTAATTTCAACATTGTTGACTTAGGGAATAGGGAGGAGGTCCAAGGACAGGGGGACGGATGGGGATAGCCAGTCAGTGGAACAGTCAAAACACACCATTTGTCAATTAAGTTCCCTGCCTTATATTGGTACTGTTCACAGGGCCCAAAAGGATTACAATAGTAACAACAAAGATCACTGATCACAACCCACTATAACAGATATAATAATAATGAAAGGTTTAAAATATTGCAAGAATTACCAAAACTTGGCACAGAGACACAGTGTGAGCACATCCTCTTGGAAAAAATTGTGCCTAAGACTTGCTTGACTCGGGGTTGCCACAAACCTTCAATTTGTTTATATATATATATAATCTGTAGAGCACAATAAAGCAAAGCACAATCAAATTGGGTATGTTTTAAATGCCTCAAATAAGACACATAAGATTAGAAAGGAAAACTGTCCTTTTGAAATACAGTCATCAAGATTTTTTTTAACAAGTTCATGGACCATGTTAAGTGGTTAAAAAATCCAGTCCTCGGGCAGCTAGGTGGCACAGTGAATAGAGCACCAGCCCTGGAGTCAGGAGAACCTGGGTTCAGATCCAGCCTCAGACACTTAACACAAAAACTAGCCATGTGACCTTAGGCAAGTCACTTAACCCCAATTGCCCTCCAAAAAAAAAGGCAAAAAAAAAAAAAAGAAATCCAGTCCTCGACATTCTTCCTTAACTATCCGAAGTCCTTTGCTAGATACTATAGACCTCCAGAGAGGGTGTGTTTGTCCTCGTGAAGAGGAACAGAAGACCAGCTCTCTCCTGACTATTTGAGGAGTGCTTTGGGACCCTGAGCTTTGCCACTTTTCAAACTAATTCCCACCTTCTTAGATTTCCTTTTCACCAATTTTTTTTTAAAGAATCCTCAGTTGTGGCTAATGTGTCAATATTTGTTTAGTACTGAAGGGCAATTACACTATTTAATTCTCAATTAACAGGCCAGTCTCAGTAGCTCCAGTGAAGAAGACAACACTATGTATTTGCATGTTTGTGTCTGGTGTGTTATGAATAAAAATAGTCTGGTTCCTCCTTCCAATTACAAACAAATGCCTCAATGCTCATCTAAGGTTGATGAGGATCAATAATATTTTATTTCTTGTTCAATAAACATTCCAAGGCCATGTTCACTTCTGATAGCATTGAGTTTGGTTGGGAAAGGGTGAGGTTTCAGAGTGATTCTTACAGAGCGCTGATGGGAGCAGGCTGGGACAGATGGTGCTTCACAAAGGGAACAACCCAACACCCTGGACACGCTGGGAGTTCAGGGGTGCAGAAGGGGGAGGAGGACAGGGACAGATAGCAACAGGAAGGGCTGTAGGGGTATTGTAGTCATCTCTATCCAAAAGTAACTAACTGACAGGCTCATCCAGTGAATGTGAGGAGTGGCCATGTCCATGAAATAGAGATTGACTGCCAAAGTCAAAGTCCTTCCAGTACCTGGGCTCCAGGGAAATGCCCCTATGGGTGTGTGCAAATACTTCCAGGCAGCCTTCCCTTCCAATGGCTGCCATCTTTATTTCACTGGTGACTCAGCTCTGAGAGTCAACTAGCCAGTCTATGGGAGGTTTGTTAGTATCACAGGAGCTAGAAGGGACCCCCCCCGCCACTTTACAAGTAAAAAACCTGAATCTCAGAGAAGTTAAATTATTTGCCCAAGGTAGTTAACAAAGTCAGGACTTAAACCCAGATCCTTTGATTCCAATCCAATATTCTTTCCGCTACCCAGCACTGCCTTAAAAGAGTCCTGCCCCTTACCTTAAAGAGAAGTGACTAGAGGATTGGAAGAGCTAGATTCTAATCTGAGTGTTGTACCTAACTCATGGTATGACCTTGGTGACATTTTTTAACTTCTCAGTGCCTAAGTTCCCACATCTGCAAAATGGAGTTATTAATACTTGTCATTATAATATCACAGGGTTACAAGGTTGAGATAGAACTTTGAAAAGTATAATGCTGTAAATGTGAGGTAGGACAGCTATACTAGTATTATGATTTATTGTCCCTAAAAATAATGAAATCTTAATCCTGAAATAAGAAACCACAACTAGTATACCACCCTCCCTCATCCCCAGAATATGGGCAGGAAGCAGGAATTGGCACTGTACTCTGGATTCCAGCAGAGTGTTCCTATGTGTATACCTGCAGTCTACTCTCCCTTACCTGCAGACATCATGATAAAGTGGCATAGTTGGACTTTGAGAATTCTACCGGATTCGAATTCTGCAGTCACACCAACCATGTAACTATGAACAAAACATAACGGGGCCTGCTTTCCCCTCTATAAAAAGGAGATAATTATGTCTATAATACCTACTTCATGGGATTGCTGCAAAGTACAAATGAAAAATTTATGTAAAGTGATTTTGCATTTTAAAGGCTTATATAAATGGTAGCAATTACCAATTCTATTGTCTTATCCTATTATTTGAACATTGTTTTTAACTGAAATCTTTTTGCAGCACACTTCCTCTCATTTTGTCCCTTTTGCTGATAGAGAAGAGATAGTCATTACTGTCCCTCCTAAGTCTATGAGTTGTTCAATCAGCCCTTAGCCTTCTCTTCTCCAGAATAAACAATATCCAACTAGTTCTATCTTTCTTCACAGTTTTTCTTTCCCAAACCTCAAGTCTCTTCAGTCATTCCTAAATTCACCACATCCCCATCTCCCCCTTTATATGTCAAGCTGTAGTCACCGTGTTTTCTTTTTCCCTCCGAGGTCAGTACTGCTTTCACAGCCATTCTCCCTCTGTCCATTTGGTGTATCTAATGGGTTCTGATACTGTAGTAACTCAATTCAAAAGACTTCAACCCTAAGACCTGATTCCACTGGATCATCCCTTTTCTTTTGTATTCTAAAATGAGAAACCTCTGGCCTGGCCTTGCTAACTGATTCTGTTATCATGTCTCCTGACAAGCTTGTGTCTGGTTTGCTAGCCTCTATTAGAGAGACAAAATTCTACCTCCTCTAACACACTCACACACAACACAACACACACACACACTTATCATTTTCACCCTCCCCTTCATCCTCAGATGGCTCAGGTAGCAGTGATTTGGGGTTTTTTCCCTCCAATTTTTTTCCCCAATTTATCCTGTCTATATCTTGTTCATACATAGCTGTCTCCTTACATGTTATCTCCTCCGTTAGGCTATGCACTCCTTGAGGGCAGGGACTATTTTGTTTTGTTTTGTTTTTGTCTTTCTTTGTATCGCCAATGCTTAGAACAGTACCTGGCACATGGTAGGTAATGGGAAAATGCTTGTTGGCTTGACTTTTTTCCCCAGGTGAATCTCATTTACTTTTCCCTTTTCCTAGGAAGAGCAATAGACTGGGAGCCAGGAGGTTCAGGTTCTGGTCCTAACTCCATCACTAACTTGCTGGGTGTCTGTGGATTCCAGCTTCCTCATCAGTAAAATAATAAGGCTAAAAGTAAATGATCTCTAAAGATCCCCCCTACACCAGGTTCAAACATTCTGTGAGTCTGCTTGGACAGTGTCTTCGCTGGCATCCTCAGTTTCTTGGCAACTTTTCTGACCTTTCATCCATCACACAGACAAAATTCTTTAGTGCATGGTTTGGGGGTCCCAGTTTAGCTCTATAGGTAGAGACATGACAGTGGAAGCTGGTTCATCCTTACTTCACTAATACTCCAGCCCTCTCATTCTCCCAAGGATCTCACAGACCCAAAATAACATCTCAGCATAGACTCCAGGAAAAAACCCTCTCGTTTAGCAGCTTTCCACAGCCTGCTTATTAAAGCCTGGTAATGTAGCCGCCTAAATAATTAAGACTAACTCACACATGTCAAATTCAATGAGCCACATACATTGAGAAATTGCCACATCCCCAATTTCTTTTATTAATCAGGTTTTTTAAATTCCTTTTCTTGCTAATTTGCAAAAATCAGATGCTGTCAGCGAGTCTCCTGGTTACGATAGTTTGTAACATCTTTCCTAGTGTGTTCAGCCCTTGACAAGCAAAGTGAAGCAAAATGGATACCAGAACCCAAGTCAAACCAGATGGCCCGCTCTGTGAGGGCAGGGACCAGGTCTTATGTAATCTTTGCAACCCCTCCAGTAGGTATCCAGCACCATGCTCAGCACCCAGTGGGTGCCCAGTAAATGTTGGAGAATTTCCTCAAGCTGACCCAGGGAATTGGCATGTTTATAAGCAACAAGTGCAATAGCGTGGACATGGCCTTGGATTTGAATCCCAACTCAGACTTATTTCCTATGTGACTGTGGGCAAATCACTTCTCTCTGAGCCTCAGAGAAAAGTAAGAGCATCTTACAAAGAAAGTGAGCCTTGTCACCATAAAACCTTATGCTAACCAACCAATCAACAAGAAGTTCCTTTGTGTTAGACACGAAAGGGGACAGGTGGAAGACACAAAGGCAAAATTATGAGCTGTTAGAATCCCAGAATAGGGGCGGCTAGGTAGTACAGTGAATAGAGCACCAGCCCTGGAGTCAGGAGGACCCGAGTTCAAATCTGGCCTCAGACACTTAACACCTACTAGCCATGTGACCTTGGGCAAGTCACTTAACCCCAATTGCCATGCTTTTTTCCCCCTCCAAAAAGCAAAAAAAAAAAAAAATCCCAAAATAGTGTCTCAGCATAGAGTCAGTTAGAAAGCCCTGTTGCAGATTTCCACAGCTCTTTGGTATGGGCTCTTAGATCACCCAAAGCTCTGAGTTTCTGGTTATGCCCTCCCAAATTCCCTGGGGAATTGATGTCTCCCTTTTCTTCCTTGAAGCTGTGTTGCTGCAATTCCTGAGAATAAACTGAGACTGAGTCTCAAAAGCATTCCAGGGTCTCTTGCCCTTCTTTCATTTACTCTCTGCCTCCCTCTACCCTGGTGAGCTCTCTCTCTCTTTAATTAGAAGACGTTAGGGATATGCTTTAAGATGATCATAAAAAGCCAATGAAAAATATAATAGACATTGTCAGCAATTGTATCATTCCAATGACAAACAATACATATGCAATCATAATGGGATAGTTAACTATGCTCATTGTCAGTGTGTTCAGGCTTTCGTTGCAGTCTCTGTTGAGAGGCTATTGTTCCACTAAAACTCTGTGTGTCGCTTATACTTCCGCTTGCCCCTTCTAGGCAGTCTGGATTCTTGCCTCTTGAAGATGATGTTAGAAAGAATTCACAAATATAGTAAGTAAACATCAAAGGAGCTTTGATCCAGGCAGCCCTATACAGCACAGGATCCCCTAAAGAAAGGGCCAAGGCCTTGGATGAGAGAACTTAACATCGTCAATTTGGGTGCCTGAGATGGAGGTTTGTTTGAAGTGAGAGCGCGTTGGCTGTGCCTTCAGATGCGTCAACGTGCTGGAAAAAAAGAAAGAAAGACGTGAGTGCCTTTAGAAAAGCCACACTTAGATCTGCTTCTCTGCTCTTTACTGATAGTCAATAAGCCCCTTTAAAGAATCAAGAGATCAAAGCTAGTGACCTCCCGGGGCCATGGTATCCTGCCACTGCAAGCCCCGCATTTCCTTTCTCTGGGGCAAGAGCCCCCAAGTTTGATTTAGCTGTCTGTCACGGGCCCTGCTCTCCCTTTCATCCTGCTGCTGGTGGAGTGAGGGCCCAGTAGGGAGGAGGCCCCAGCAGGTGCCTGCCCTGACCATGGTTTAAGAACTGAAACATAGACCAAATCAAGATCAGGTCTGGAGGGGGAAGCAACCACAGCTCAGCACTCAGTGGACTTTTTTTCTTCTTCTCAAAGAGTTCTATCTAGAGAGCAGTTTGGTCCGCAGAGAGGTTTAGGAGAGAAGCCTGGGAGAAAACTGGAAAAAGGTGTGGAGATGAGGCCATTAGATGGCTTCTGATTGGAAAGAGCGCTGGACTTGGGAATCAGGTGACCTAGGTTCAGGTCTCAGGAGATAATCACTCTTTACTGTGCACTTCACAGAGTTATTGTTATCCTCTAAAATATGCTGTGACATCCTATTGAAGTATGAAAAAGTGTAATCCTCTTGTTCTATGACCTGGCTATTTGGGCTACTCACCTAACTTCTGTCATCTATGGCATCTAAGGACAGGAGGTGATTTCTAGTCATTAAAGTAGTTTTACCTCTTATCCTTGGCTCCAGGCCAAGGTTGGTGGTGCCACCAGAAAGAGGTTTTTCAAGAGGCAGAGATGTGGTATAGTGGAAAAAAATATATACTTGGAGTCAATAAGACCTGAGTTCAAACTCTGCCTCAGGCATTCACTAGTTGTGTGCCCTAAATACCATTCTCTCAGCCTCATCTGTGAAATAGAGATAATAATAGCACCTATGGTACTTCACAGGGTTGTTAGTGAAATCAAATAATTTATGTAAAATGTTTTCAAACCTTAAAGTATTACATAAATATTTTTGTTCAGTTGTTTCAGTCATGTCTGACTCTTCATGACCACATTTGGAGTTTCCTTGGCAAAGATACTGGAATGGCTTGCTATTTTCTTCTCTAGTTCATTTTGCAAGTGAGGAAACTGAGGCAAACAGGGTTAAATGACTTGCCCAAGCTCACACAACCAGTAAAGTCTGAAACCAGATCTGAACTCAGGAAGATGAGTCTTCCTGACTCCCAGCACTCTATTCACTGAGCCACCTGCCAACATAATCATTAGTTATTGTTATTTACCTTTTCAAAATGTGCGTGCCAGTGTACATCAAATTGACACAACACCAGCCACTTGTGCTACTTGTCTTTTTAAAATCTCTGTCTAATCTCCCTACCTAGATTGTGAGCCTTTCAAGGGCAGGAAGCCAGTCTTAATATAATTTTGTATACTCAGTACCTCAATGCACGTTGGTGACAATGACTAACTATGTGTGCTATGAACAATGTGAAGATGTCCAAAATTTTTCCCAGACCTTAAAACTTTCCCCACACACACTAAGTATAAAGTCCTTTGGCCTTTATGCCTTTGTGTCTCTAATCCATATCCTTTTCTGCTTCGTGGTGTCAAACTCCTGTTCATCCTCCTCTTTCTCCCCATACCCTAAAAAAAATCTGCTAACCTCTCAACACTACTGAGTACCCTTCTAAGTCTGGTAGAGATAACTTACTATGTGAATAGCTGTTGATTGGACAATGGTCTCTGCTTTGTTAGTACTTGACTACATTCTGGGTCATAATTTCAAAGGAAGGGTGATAAGGGGCTCAGAGAATATAGGAGTGGGTATCTGCTAAAAAGCCATGCCCCCCCCCGAAGACCTCTTCCTGCAATATATGGGAAAAGGAGTCCTACCCCAACTGTCTGGGATGGTCCCCTGCCCCCCACATATATACCTCAGTTCCAAAAGATGTGGTTTTCACATTACTCATTCTTGACTCATCCTACCATGTGTTTCTTTCCAGAACTTGGGCTCCAGAAGAGAGGATGCTGTCTGGTGCTCGGGTACATGTCCAAGGAAAAGTTCCGGAGGATGAATGAAGGTCAGTGAAGACCTAACTGCCCCCTGAGGGAGTCATTGGGAGGGAAAAGATTATGTTTCAAAAATAATGGATGACTGACCATAGGCAAATTACATAACCTTTCTGAGCCTTCATTTCATCTGTAAAATACTTAGTCTATCTCAGGGTTGTCACAAGGAAATTGCTTTGTAAATCTTAAAGCACTATATGAGTATGAATGATTGTTATTATTACTCTTAATAATAATGCTTAAAAAAGAAACAGAAGGGGCCTAGGGACTCAAAGAGAGAAAATAATGGACTGTTTGTTCACCATGGTGTTTTGAGAAGAACACTGTATTTGAAATAAGAGGACCCAGGTTCAAATCCTGACTCCACTATTTATCACATATGACCCCAGGCAAGCTACTTCCTTCCCTGAGCCTCAGTTTCCTCATCTGTAAAAATAAAGATGTAATACACTGCCTACCTAAATAGGCTTGTTTTAAGGAACATTTTTCATAAACCTTAAAGCCTTATAGAAATGTGAGCTATTGTTTTTAATCTTATTTCCTAACATTTCTGAGGTTGTCTTTTCTCATATTCCTTACTATCTTTACCATTATTTCTCCATCCTTCTTCCTTTAGTTCCATTCAGATATCTGCTCAGAACTCAGGCCATTCTAAATTCATCATCTTTTTCATCACTGCCTATTCCTATCCAATTCTATATCCATATTGCCTTTCTTCTTCATTCATTCACATTTGATGAGTAACTGTTGAGTGAACAACACAGTGTGGGGCACTTTAAAAGAAACACAAAAGAAGAAGAAGGCACATATCCCTTGCTCTTGAGAACTTTATAACTAAACTCCATTGCATTTTGTCAATTCTCCAATAACCCCAAATGTTAAACCATAGAAGGTTTTTAGAGCTGGGAGTGACCTTAGAGATCACCTATTACTCCCTTCACACTGCTTCTAATTTAAGCCTACCAGCCATTTCACCTTTGCCTTGTTCTGGGCTCTTTCAACAAATGGTCTGAATGACAGGAGAGCTGGGAAAATGATCTCTGGAAATCCTGTAAGATGAGGTGTGGGTGGCTGGGGGAGGCAGAAGGAGTGCTCTCACTTGTGGCTACATTGCAATAAAGAAGCATTCACTTTAGTCTTCTGCCATCTGTCTCCACACAGCTAATAACCTACTCTATCCGATGTCATATACTGTTTGTTAAGACTCAAAAGTGGATAAACAATAGCTGGGGATGTCATTTATTCATTAAAATCAGACAAATGAAGTCTTCTCTTACTGCTGGCTTGATTTGCTCTGAGAATGCCCCACCCCTTAGAAACCAAGGATCTCTTCTGAGGAAGAAATGAAGGGACTCCAAAGGCTCCTTCTGACCTAGTTACAGGAAAGGGGAGAAAGAAGGAGAGGATAGCACCACAATACCATCTCTGTCCCCCCACATTTTGAATAACACTGAATACCAGTAACCAATTCCATCTCCATAATTCCTTGAATGCTCTCCTCTGGCCTATGAACTGTCCCTCATCTCACTTGTACCCTTTTCTGGGCTAATACCATACCAGTTTCATCTCTTACTGATATCACCATGAATATTGTGCACTAAATTATGAAGAAAGCAATTAATTAGTGGGAGGCAACCTCTTCCCTGGTTTTCACCTGCAAGGGTAAAGTGGAAGCGGTTGCAGAGTGCCCCCTAGAATCCTACCTTCCCATGTATGGTGAAAACCATTGAGAAGTACAGCCAGCAGACTGAGCATTCACTACAGCTACTTCTCCCTTCTCGATACTACCTGTGAACGATAGAAAAGAAAAATGTGGAAGGAAGATAAGAGGAGGCCAGATAAGAGGGAGAGACCATAAAAGAGAGAGAGAGAGAGAGAAGGAGGAGGAGGAGGAGAATGAGGAGGAAGAGGAGGAGGAGGAGAAGAAGAAGAAGAAGAAGAAGAAGAAGAAGAAGAAGAAGAAGAAGAAGAAGAAGAAGAAGAAGAAGAAGAAGGAGGAGGAGGAGGAGGAGGAGGAGGAGGAGGAGGAGGAGAAGAAGAAGAAGAAGCAGAAGAAGAAGAAGAAGAAGAAGGAGGAGGAGAAGAAGAAGAAGAAGAAGAAGAAGAAGGAGGAGGAGAAGGAGGAGGAGAAGGAGGAGAAGAAGGAAGAAGAAAGAAGGAGGAGGAGAAGAAGGAGGAGGAAGAGAATGAGGAGGAAGAGGAGGAGGAGAAGAAGAAGAAGAGGAGGAGGAGAAGAAGAAGGAGGAGGAGGAGAAGAAGAAGAGGAGGAGGAGGAGAAGAAGAGGAGGAGGAGGAGGAGGAGGAGGAGGAGAAGAAGAAGAAGAAGAAGAAGAAGAAGAAGAAGAAGAAGAAGAAGAAGAAGAAGAAGAAGAATGACAAAACAAGGAGAAGGAGAAGAAAGACAAAACAAGCTAATATAATGGATTGGGAGTCAAGAGGCTTGGGTTCTAATCCAGTTTCACACAAACTGTGTGGCCTTGGACCCATGGCTTAATCTCTCAACTTTAGTCTCCTCGTCTATAAAATGACAGAATTGTATTAGAAGATTAACAACTTTTCAGGTCCCTTGTAGCTCTCAGATTCTGTCAGTTACAAACATACCAAATGCTTGTTTGTTACTGTCCATGGTGCTGGAAGTTCCCCTCTTGTACACTTTGAAACAGGTGCATCTAAGCAAAGACAAGTGAAGAGACCTAGGTGTCAGGAACAGCACTGGGCTTTGAACCCCCTGACTCTGAGCTCTTATCTCATAACAGAAGGGCATTAATCTATGTATCCAGGCCCCAGATAAATCAGACTATAAATTTAATGAAAAAATTAATCATCTCCCACTTTTTTCTGCTCCCTCTGTGTGTGCTATATAGGACATTGGGATTTAGAGCTATGAGGGATCAAAGGATAGTCCAGTACAATCCCACAATTTTAAAGACAAGGAAAATGAGGCCATAGAAGTCAATTAGTCATATAAGCAGGATTGGGACACAGATCTTTCAGTGTTGAATTCAGTGTTCTTTCCACAGTAACCTCATCTCATTGCTACATCTACTAAGAACTGTCATGGAGGACTCCCAACTACTCCATGTCTAGGGTCTCCCCCTAGTCAAGTAGGACAGAATAGTACACTTCTAACATATATACAAAGTTGGTAGTTTTCTTTGTACTCTCCCCCACCACCCTTTATGTATAACCAACTCTACATCAGCATAGAGTTGGTTAAGATCAGGGATTAATACATTTGAGATATCCATAGTAGCAAAGGTTCACAGATCTCTTCACATGCATATATCACACAGAACCATAGAATATCAATGTTCTCAGGGATATCACAGCCAACACACACACACACACACACACACACACACACACACACACAGGAGAACTGTGCAGAAAGCAGAAAACCCTGGTAGGATGATGATGAGATTTCAGTTAACAACCAAGGCACTGGAAGAGAGCAAATTTTAAGCAAAAGAGAGGCAGCCTAAGAGACTCAGGAAACATGGCTCCCAGATATGGAGAAATCAAATCAGTGATGAGATAGGATCCTCAGCACTTCCCTGCCCTATTCTATCTTTCAATTGCCTTGTTACTCTCTCATTTTCTCAAGTTCAGTTTTCAAACATTTTCCCTTTCTTTCTAAAACTCCTAAGTCCATACTCTTCTATGTCTCATTGTTTTTCAGTTGTGTCCGACTCTTTGGGACCCCATTTGGGGTTTTCTTGGCAAAGATACTGGAGTGGTTTGCCTTTTCCTTCTCCAGTTCATTTTATAGATGAGGAAACTGATAAAAACAGGGTTAAATGAGTTGCCCAGGGTCACACAACTAATAAGTATCTAAGGTCAGATTTGAAATCATGAAGATGAGTTTTCCTGATTTTAAACCCAGTGCTCTATCCACTGTGTCACCTAGCTGCCCTACTATGTTTACAGACAAGAAAAAAAATCTGCAGGTGGAGGGAAGTTGCTTTTATAGTTTGTAATTATCTCATACTAGTACCCGGAATAATTATAACTCCTGCATATTAATAATTGAGTGGCATCATAGCCATGACATATATCAAAAAGGAACAAAAAGCATTTGTTCCATCTATAGTATACAATACAATACCTTGGCATAGCTGAACAATTAGAAAATAATAAGAATTATTATTTTTCTCCCAAACTGAAATTAGTGAGGTATAAGAACAATTAGCTGCTTCTTCCATTAAAGATGAGGTGGTGATAATTTTGTTTCCAATTTAGAATAAATATAAAAGACCCACTTTGCTACGCTAAAGCTTGTTTGTTTGGTTTAACAGTATCTAATGGGGGCTCTGTCACAGGGGAAAACCTGTCTTTGGTTTCATTTGTTTCCTTGTTAATTCGATATCTTTTTATCTCCTCTCCCCTCCCCCTTCCACACCAATAATAATAATAATAATAATAATAATAATAATAATTTCAGAAGGAGCAAGAGGGAAATAGTGAATGAATGGGAGCTCTATAGATCCAGGGTTTATCATAAGCTGGAGTAATCACAATTGGAGCTGTTAAACTACACAAGGCAATAAAAAGAAAATGCTATTCAAAGATCTCTTAAGGAGGCATATGATAGTCAATGTGAGGTTTATTCTATTGGGGAGTGTTTAATAGCTTCTTCATTGAATCTGCAGCCTTTATAGGAATAGAGGTTGAAGGTGGGTTGACACTCAGGGTGTCTCTCTATGGGTATATGTGTTTTCATTCCTTAGTTTTTAGCTCCAACTTATCCAAAGTGAATCAGGCTTAGAACAAAGATATGAGCAGAGAAGAATTGGAGAGGAAATGAAGTAAGACAGGAAAGACTGAGCAGGAGATAAAATGAAAATGAGAGGACGAAGCTAAGGTTGAATAGGAATCCAGAAGAAAGTAATGAGGTTAGATTTGCCCAAGGTGCCTTCAGGTCCTTTAAATCACATTACCTTAAATAGGAACTATTAGAAGGGGATTCCTCATGTGTTGATTAATTCCATAGACCTTACCTCACTTCTAGTTTCTGGACTTCTTTCCATACCAGTGTCAATATTCCAAACCACAGTGCCAACATCCACACCTGAGCAGTTGAGACACAGATAGTTCAATAAATGGAAAGAGCTAGGAGTAAAGGCAATGATCCACAGTGAGGGTAGAAGAGGGAGTTATAGGTCAGGTTTTCCTTATGCCCAAAGATTCTCCCTTCCTGGCCCAGGCAGCAGGTGAACCCTGCTTTTTTGCCCACTTCTCTTCTAAATTTCACTATTTCTGTTGAAGACACCACAAGTGTCTTCCAATATCCTAGACTCCTGAAAGTGGAGAAAAGAGGCCAAATGTGAGAGGTATTGTGGAAATAGAAATGGCAAGGTCTGGCAACTACTTGTACATGTAAGGTCAGGGAGAGTTGGTTGGTTGGTTGGCCTTAATTCTTGAAGAGAACCAAAAGGACATTACTATGGTGGATTCAACATACAGTGTGTCTGACTGTGGCTGATCAGATCAATACTAGCTCAGCAGGCTCCGCCACAAGTCAGGCACAAACAGTCTACATGAACATTTGGAGTGGGAATGTCTCTAAATTTGGGCAACTCATGTTTCTTTGGAGTTACTGCAATCCTGATTTTTTGCTCATAGAGCATAGGACCTTTTTTGATGCAGGCTCGCCATACTGGGAGTCAAGGATAATGCAAATTTACTTGTATTTGCTGTAATATTGGGAGGATGACAGTGCCTTCAATAAAAGTCAGAAGTTTAGAAGATAAGAGGAATTAGGTGCAAAGATAATGAGTTCAGTTTTGGATACACTAGATTTGAGGTGTCTCCAGGAAACCCAATTTGGAATATTTACTAGGTAATTGTTGATAATGGAGCTGAAGCTCAAGGAAGAGACTGAATCTTGATTGATTTTGTATAGATAAAAATACATATTTGTTTTTCATCCACATAGAAGTGCTTAGATACATGAGATAAGAATGAATAGTAGTCTCTCTCTCTCTCTCTCTCTCTCTCTCTCTCTCTCTCTCTCTCTCTCTCTCTCTCTCTCTCTCTC
>NW_027187419.1:39671700-39717461 GCF_028583685.1 Petaurus breviceps papuanus | reverse complement strand
CTCTCTCTCTCTCTCTCTCTCTCTCTCTCTCTCTCTCTCTCTCTCTCCCTCTCTCTCTCCCTCACACACACACACACACGTACACAAGAAAGGAGAGAACATACAAGAGAAGATGGTAAATAGCATCAAATGAAGACAATAGGTCGAGAGGGATGATAACTGAGATGATATTTGGTGATTAAAAGATCATTGGTAACTTTGAAGTTTGCTGTTGCTCAGTCATTTTCAGTCTTGTCTAGCTCTTCATGATTCCCTTTGGGGTTTTCTTGGCAAAGATACTAGAGTGTTTTGCCATTTCCTTCTCCAGCTTATTTTACAGATGAGGAAACTGAAGCAAAAGGGTTAAGTGACTTACCCAGGATCACAGAACTCCTAAGTGTCTGAGGACAGATTTAAACGAGGAAGATGAATTCTCCTGATTCTGGGCTCAGCACTGTCTCCACTGCACCGCCTCGCTGCCCTAACTTTGAAGAGAGCAGTTTCATTTGACTGATGAAATAGGAGGCCAGATTGCAAAGGGTTGAGAAATTAATCAGAGGAGAAGAAATGAAGGCAGTGAGTAGTATAAAGAGGGTTTTTTTCTTTTAATAATGTTTTTATCTATTTAAATAAATATTTCCAAATTACATGTAAAAAAATTTAACATTTTTCAAAACTTTGGGTTACAGATTCTCTCTTCTTCTCTTTCCCCTCCCCCACCCCTTGAGAAGGCAATATATCAATTATACAAAGGAAGTTGTGTAAAACATATTTCCATATTAGCCATGTTGCAAAAAATAACCAAAAAAAGCAAGAAATAGAAATAGAGTTTGAAAAGTATACTAATATTTGCATTCAGAGTTTATCTCATCTTTCTCTCTCTCTCTGGAAGTGGATAGTATATTTCACCATAAGACCTTTGGAATTGTCTTGGATCATTGACTTGATCAGAGTAGCTAAGGTATAGAGAGCTTTTTTAAGGAGTTTGGATAATAAAAGGAGAGAATATAGGACAATAGCTTGAGGGGATGGCAATATCTAGCAAAGGTTTTTATAA
This sequence comes from Petaurus breviceps papuanus, assembly GCF_028583685.1. Lineage (NCBI taxonomy): Eukaryota > Metazoa > Chordata > Mammalia > Diprotodontia > Petauridae > Petaurus > Petaurus breviceps. The sequence continues at coordinate 39,716,425 of NW_027187419.1, read as the reverse complement.
GGATGGAGTAGACTTGAGTATATTTGAAGAAAGTAAAGAAGAAATCATTAGATGAAGAGAGATTAATGATTAAGAAGGGGGGATGATTGGGGATACAATCTCTGAAGAAAGTGGGAGAATATCAGGCATATATACAAAGGGGTTGACCTTAGAAAGGAAGACAATCTCTTTCTTTATCAGAGACTAGAGGAAAAGAGGAAAGAGTGAAAGATGTTAAGAGGTTTTTTGGGGGGGTTTTTGCCTCTTTGGAGGGGGGAAGGCAGGGCAGTTGGGGTTAAGTAACTTGCCCAAGGTCACACGGCTAGTAAGTGTCTGAGGCCAAATTTGAACTCAGATCCTCCTGATTCCAGGGTCTGTGCTCTATTCACTTCACCACCTGGCCACCCCTCTTAAGGGGTTTTTGAGATAAGAACAGAGGAAGAGGGAAGTCACATAAAATAGCCTCTATTTTCTCAGTAAGGTAAGAAGTAAGATTCTCAGCTGAGAGAGGAGGGAAGAGGGGGTATGGGAGGCTCAAAAGGAAAAGAGAAGACTCTGAATAGCTTCTCTGGGGAGATAAGGAATAAATTAGAGAGGAATAAAGGGACCACCATGCTGCAGGAGGACCCAGTTGAGGTAGGAAATCTGATTTTGTAATTTACCCAATTAGCACAGTTATGAGACTTCCTCCAATAATATTCAGTAGCTCATGAATAGAAGCAGAGGAGACAGATAATGGGAATAATCCAGGGCTCAGGTTTGGCAGGAGATGAGTAGGTATAGGATGCAGGGGTAAAGGATTAGAGAGAAGACCATCGTATAGGGTTGAAATGGTACTTTGCTGAGAATGGAGAGGAAAGAAAGTAAAGTTAGGGTGGGTGTAATGGTCTAAAAGTTACCGTGGGATGTAGAGATTGGAGAGATTGATGAGAGTGAAAGTTTAGGACCTGGGAGACATAGGGAGCAGTGGAATGATAGGAGGCTGTGGCCAGATAGGGGAATGCCAGAGTTTCTCATTAGGGAAGTGGAACACTTATGAGATAAGATCTAGTGTGTGACCATCCCTATCTATATCTGAGGTGGAGTGAAAGAGTAGGTCTTGAGATTTAGGGAGAGTGAGGAATTAGAAGGATGTATTAAAACATGTAAAGTGCTCAGTAAACTTTACAATGCAATTTTAATATAGGCTGTTTTTACTCAAAAACCTAAAAGACAGGTCCCTATGAGATATTATTTTAATTAGTTCCCCTCCCCCATTCCTGTAGTTTTCCCTCTTTGGTTCTCCATGATGCTCTAAATTCCCACCACTCAAGAGATTCAGTTCATTATATTTCAATAGTTATTAAGCACCTACTGTGTGCAAGGGCAGCTAAGCCTGGAGTCAGGAAGGCTTATCTTCCCGAAGTTCAAATCTGACCTCATACACTTACTAGATGTGTGACCTTGGGTAAGTCACTTAGCCCTGTTTGCCTCAGTTTCCTCATCTGGAAAATGAGCTTGAGAAGAAAGCTACTCCAGTGTCTTTGCCAAGAAAACCCCAAATAGAGTCAAAAAGAATTGAACACAACTGAAAAAAATGACTGAACAACAATACTATGTGCTAGGCACTAAACTGGACACTGTGAATACAATAAGCATACAATCTTCACTCTCTTGGTTTGTCATTGTCTCCAAAAGGCCTCTTCAAATACATACCTACTTGGAAAGGAAGAAAAGGAAAGGGCACATAAGCATTAAAATAATAACTCTTGGTCTATAAAGCATTTTCCTTGGAATAATGCCATGAATTTTATCCTCATCCCATTTTATAGCTAAAGAAACTAAGACTCAGAAAAGCAAAGTGACTTTTCTTTTTTTTTTTAAAGCAATTGGGGTTAAGTAACTTGCTCAAGGTTACATGGCCAGTTATTTCTGGGTGTGGTGCTGAGTGTCTGAGCCGGGGATTTGATCCAGGTCATCCCGACACTGGAGCCGGTGCTCTTACTCGCTGAGCCACCTGGCCGCCCCGCAAAGTGACTTTTCATGTTCACACAATTAATATTGAGATGAGGATTCAGATCCAGGCCTTTTCACCTCAATTGCCAGCACTCTTCATAATACTTCCCCACATATATTAGATAATCTGACTGTCACCTTGAAAAGCATAAAGAGCAAAATCCAGGACAGTGAACAAGGAAGTCTCGATGGAGGACAGAAGTCAAGATGGGGCTGGATCGTGCCCTGCCCGGGAAGGGCTGGCTGCAAGGAGGATGCCCGGGCACCTATAGCGCCCTGTTCTCAGCTCTGCTGCTGCCTAGACAGTCAGGAACTGGGAAGAGAGCAAGCATTCCAACCTCCATTAAAGCTCTCAGAGGTCCCAGGTTGCAAGGGGTGCCCTTCCCCACTTTCTGCAAGGCAGAAATACCAACACTGTGTCTCCACTTCTCGAGTAGCAGCAGCATTCAGCTCACTACTGTCTTTTCAACGCTGTGGTGGGAAAGCAGATATGCCCTCCAGCCTTGTCACTTTCATCTTCCGAGGAAGAAACAATTGCAAGTGATTAGGAGAGGCATCTCCTAGGCGGCTATGGATGTGAAAGCTTTGTTCTTTATCTGACGGAGATGTTTCAGAGACACAGTCAACTGGCTGGGGTGCCACTTTCCACCATCTCAGTAGGAAGAAGGGGGCTAAAAGGGCTAGTGTGTCAGTTAAATGAGCAAGCCCCGCATCTCAGGAGAATGTCCAAAAAGGACTCTCCGTTAAACGCACACCTTCTCCCCACTGAGAGAGTTTTGTAGACTTAAAAAGCACTCATAAGCTAAGGATAGCCCCCTAAACTACACTGTCTCTTAGTCAAGTCCAAGTGTCTACTGTGTCCCTGTAAATAGATTCAACAAACTTTCTACAACCACTTATGCTAAACCTACAATATAGGAAACCGTCACCCCCTTTGGACCAGTTAGGAGGGAATTGGGCATAATTTCATGGTGACAGGCAGTAGGTTATAAAGACTGTTAACAAAATGCTCTAGAAATATTAAGTACCCAAGAGTCCTCAGCAGCCCATAAATGTCATATGCCATAAGCTGGGTGACTTTACCTTACTGTTTCTCAGTTTCCCCATCTATTAAAATAGACATGGTACTCCCTTTTTCTCTTGCCCTTCCCCCTGGAGAGTGTTGGGTGGACAATGGAGTTCAACCACGAGTAACATGCTATGGGGGGAGAGCTGAACTGGAAGGCAAGTCCCTTGGACTCTATCTGGCCCCAGCTCTGTCACTTCACCTCTCTGGCCCTCAGTTTCTCCATCCAAACAGTGAAAGAGCTAGATTGGATGATTTCCAAATTTTCTTCCAGCTCGAAGACTTAACTATCCAAAAAGACTTCCCTGCTTTCCTCTTCTATTTCTTGAAGTTCTTTGAGGTCATCAAAAGTAGGGCTGCATGGCAGTAGAAAGCCCAGCCACTACATGCTCAGTGACACTAGAAGCTCGATCCATGTTTCCTAGACCTTAGAAGCTAACACAATAGTGACAGAGCCTATAGGGAGTCATGATTCAGCTCCACAGTCAGCCAGGGTGGTACTACCCCAGAGGATGCCAGCCTTTGCCCAGCAGCCTAAGGAACCATCTGTACTTTTCCAGGAAAAGGGAATGATGCCAGAGTGGGAACTGGGCCTAGCATCGTGATATAGTGGGAATGTGCCTGGCTTCTCTGTAGTATTTGTCCCATACTGACTGTAGCAGCCACCACAATCCTGACTTATGGCCAAGGGCCTGCAATCATTTTCTCAAGACCATTCCTCACTCCCTTTCGGAGCCCCCGGGATGTTGGCTAATACTGCCATTTTGTTAGCTGGGGCCTTTTTGGTACATTTTTCTTATTTCATTTTTCTTGCTGATGTGTTTTCCTCCTTTGGGGCTGCATAGTGGGTTATTTGTATTACGCTCCTGTTTATTATTTATGGTGAGACTCCAATTTCCAGGGCACTTTATGATCGTTATTTAATTCACACAGCATCCGGGAATGACAGACCTACCATTTCCATTCTCCTTTCTTGGTGTAATGGAGGTTTCCAATTGTTCTTTCCTCATTCCCTTTTCTGGCCCCTTTCCTCCAGTCGGTATTCCTGATAGGTTCAGGACCTTCTTTTTTATATCCAACAGGCTGAGTTAATTCCCTCCAAAAATGGAAGAAACGCTAAAAGGATCAATAATCAAATCAGAGCTGAAGCTAACAAGATGAAATCTAATGGAAATAAATGTAACACCCTGCACACAGGGTCGAAAGTCAACTATACAGATGTGGGATAGGAAAGCTGGGCATGATTAGACAACAATCCTAGGTGGCTCAGTGCCAGACCTCGAGTCGAGAAAACAGAAGTTGGAATCTGGTTCAGACACATACTAGCTGTGTGATCCTAAGCAAGTCACTTAACCCTGTTTGCCTCGGTTTCCTTGTCTGTAAAATGAGTTGGAGAAGGAAATGGCAAACCACTTCAGTATTTTTGCCAAGAAAAAAACCCCAAAAGAAGTCACAAAGAGTAGGACACAACTGAAACAACTAAACAACCACCACAACCATGTGAAGAAAAGACCTAGGGATTTTAGTGGGCTATAATCCCAATGTGAACCCTCAGTCTGATGTGGCAATGAAAAGAGCTAACATGATTTTAGATTACATTAACAGATATAGGGTAATACGAATGGGATGAACTCACCCAAAAAACAGAAGCAGATAAGAGAGTGGGTTAAAAACCAGAATCCTACCACATGTTTACAGGAAACACATTTGAAGCAAAGAGAAACACAGAGTAAAAGTAGAAATCTAGAGCAGACTATATAATGCTTCAGCTGAAGTGGAAAAAGCAGGAGTAGCAATTCTGAACTCAAACAAAGCAAAAGCAAAAATAGATCTAATGACTACATATAGAATACATAGGGCAAGGGAGGTTTGACCACACCCTGGTCAGACCACATTTGGAGTATTGTGTCCAGAAGTCTTCCCAAAGGAGGATGATTGAGGTGACTAAAATCATGACATTTGAGGAACAAGCAAAAAAAGTGAAAATGCTTAACCTGAAAGAAAAGATTTAGGAAATGCTGAATAACTGTCTTCAGCTATTTGAAGAGCTGTTGTATGGAAGAAGGATTTTAGTATCATTAGATTTAGGTTTGTAGGGGACCCTAAATATAATCTAGTCCACCCCCTCAGAAATCAGAGTTGAGAAAACATAGGCCCATAGAATTTAACTGATTTAATCAAATTCACACAGATAGTGCTTAGTGGAAGGCAGAAATAAGTCCAATGGGTAGAAGTTACACAGAAGCCAATTTCAACTGGACACAAAAAAAAACTTCCTAATCATTAAAGGTGTCCAAAGGGGCAGCTAGATGGCACCATGAATAGAGCACTAGATCTGGAGTGAGGAGGACCTTCGTTCAAATCCCACCACAGACATTTACTAGCTGTGCGACTCTGGTCAAGTCATTTAATCCTGTTTGCCTCAGTTTCCTCATCAGTAAAATGAGCTGGAAAAGGAAATGGCAAACCACTTCAATATCTTTGCCAGGAAAACACCAAATGGAGTCCAAAGTATCAGACATGACTGAAACAATTCAATAACAAAACAGCAACAAAGCTGTCCAAAATAAAATTGGCTTGGTTAGGGGCAGTGAGCACCCAGTCACTGGAAAAGAAACTCTTTTCAAGGATGTATTAGATGAGATTAATGCATTGAGTACTGGTTGAACCAGATGACTTTTCATATTCCCTTCTAACTTTAAGATTTTATGATTCTAAGAACTCCTTTACACTGCATATACCAGAATCAAATCTCTGAGAAAATTCCTCAGTTGTTACCACTTTCAGATAGGCAATAGTGCTGAAGACTGAACCAGATCTCTCTCTCCCATGCTGGGACCTTCTGTAGATGTCAGAGAAAAGCAGAGAAAAAGTAGAACTTCTGGGCTGGCATTGCTTAGGCTGAACTGCTTAACTGTTTCTATGGAGCCAGTCGTCTTGACAAAAGTGAGTGATAGTGTGTTAGCTTAACCAAATCCTGTATACTGTTATGTTTTTATGGGCATGTCCTGTCACCCTAACTAGATTGTGGGGTTCTGGAGGGAAGAGATAACATCTTATACTTTCCCTCTATGTATAATAGTGCCTTGCATATAGAAAGCCTTGCAAAAAAATTATCAAGTCTGAGTGGATCAGTCAAAGGAGAGTCACCCTAAGGGAGAAAGTTTGCAGTCAACTTAGTTTTCAAAGGACGAAAGAAACAAAAGCTTTTCCTGATTTCCCAAGCTACTAATAATTTTCCAAAATTATTTTGTCTTTATTTTGCAGATTCTAATTTCTCTAACTACTAATTTGCAGAGACTAATACAAGTTTTCTCCCACAACAAAATGCAAGCACACTAAGGGCAGGGACTGTATACTAACATATAGTTAGAATATAGTAGGTACTTAATAAATACTGATTGATTAAAGTAGACAGGGGAAAAGGTATTCTAGGCAATATGCAAATGTCCAGAGCAAGTCACCATTCAACAAGTGGAAGAATATTTATTAATCACCATCTATTTTTGTAACACTGTGCGAAGTACAAAGGAAGTTATAAAGAAGTATAAGAAATTATGTTTTCCCTCAAGGAACTTATAATCTAGCTAGGAAAATAAAAAATACATATAAAATTAAATAGCATCAATAATGATTAATAATAGCTAACATTTATGTAACAGTTACTATGTGCTTACACTGTGTTAACTATATAGGCAGCAAATGGTAAATGCCAAATGAGTGACCTGGGCAGCAAGTGAAACAGAAAGCAGTTCATAGGAAAGGGACTGCAGTGTAAGTGGAGAAAACTTCACAGAGGAAATGGAATTCAACTAAAGTCTTGGAATAAGGGTAGGATTGAAATCATTGGTAACAAAGGGGAAGGGAAGGGAAGGGAAGGGAAGGGAAGGGAAGGGAAGGAAAAGGAAGGGAAGGGAAGAAGAGGAAAAGAGAGGGGAGGGGAGGGGAGGGGAGATGAAGGAAATTACTGTAATAAATAATAAAATAGGTGTGGCTAGGTGGCTAAGTGAATAGAGCACTGGCCCTGGAGTTAGGAGGACCTGATTTCAAATCTGGCCTCAAACACGTAACACTTACTAGCTGTGTGACCTTGGGAAAGTCACTTAACCCCAACTGCCATTCCTAAAAGGGGGTGGGGGATAAAAATAAATAATAAAATACTGTCTTTGGGAAATAAACAATAGACCAGTTTCACTGAAGTGGAAAATTTTCTAGTGGAGTGGTATGAAACAAGATGCCTGGCACATGATATGTGCTTAATGAATGTTTACTGACTGACTGCCAGGTATGGGACACCTTGAGCTGAAGCTAAAGAGTTTGGATTTTGCAGCATAGGCAATAGGGAGCCAGAGACTTTTTTGAACAAGAGTTAGAGGCAGTAGCTAACATGAAAAGGGAGGCTAGAGGAAGATGATTCTGCCAATAGTGTGTGGCTTGTGTGTAGAAGAGAGAGAGAGAAAGAAATAGAATCTCAATCTAGGCCTTTGAGGGACAAGAGAGACTGTTGAAATAGCTTTGATGTGATTAAAGGAAATCCTAGGCTATTACAGTTAGAATGGGGAAAGGGGGGAAGATTGGAGAAATATTATGAAGAAAAAATCATCAGGATTTGTATGCCACCCCCCTCACCTCCAAGTCTCCTCTTCTCTAAAATGACTCATTCCTTCGATGAATTCTTTCTCCTCATCCACCTCCTTGGGACAGCAATTCTAAAACTGTAAGAAAATCACCTTCAGGATATGGAGCAGGAGATTTAAGTAGAACCTAGAGGCAGGCACCATTGTGCCCAGCTCATAATGGCTGTCCAGAAAACCTAACCTCCTTCCCATTCCTATAGCACTGAGTGGAACACTGCCCCTTCTCTCTACCTCCCTGTCTCTCTTAACTTCCAATTGGACTGAGGAATGTTCACTTTATTTCCAGAATCCAATGAGGGCAGAAAACACAGGGGACTCTGAATAAATGAGAGACTTGTAATGGCCTGCAATGCCATAAAGTTTTTGTGCTCTGTGTTGGATTGAACAGTTTGGGGCTGTGATGAATCATGCAGGGTTTTTATCTAAAGAGAGTCAATAAAATCCTGAAAGGACAACCCCTCTACCACCTCCACAACCTTATATTGTGGTCGTGGCATGTGGCTCTGTCCAACCACAGTCAAGTGGTAATTGTGTTGTGTGTTCATGTATGTGTGTGTATATTTCCCCAATTTCTATTTGCTTTCTTCCCAGTTCCTTTGATAGCTCTAGACTCACCCTTTCTAAAGTGTATTAGTTTCTATGGAAACTATGTTGTTACTGGTATGGGTAGAGTTTAATAGCATTCAAAGGAACAGAATCAAGTCCATTTATATAATGGTTTGAAATACACATAATAGCAAAATGGAATGTGGGACATGGTGACAGTTTCAATAGCTACAAATAGAATATGGGATAAATAGGGCAGTGTAGTATCTCGCATTACAGAGTCAAATGTAGCAATAGAAACATCTATACTTAGTGTTAAGGGGCATTTACCTCCTGTTGTTCATTAAAGGATCTCAAAGCACTTGAAAAACCTGCTCTTTTTTTGGCCTGGCATGGTCCTAGACCATTGCACCTCTCCCTTTTTGAAGACTGAGCTGATGAAGAAGATGCAGTCGGTAATTTCCTTGCCTCGAGAGGGAAGGGAGCAACAAGGAAGTTTAGTGTTTTGGGAAAGGAATAGAACACAGCTGGCAATGAATTCTAAGATTCTTCAAATCTCTGAACACTCTCCCTCAATTTTGTCACTGTCACCCTCCTGATTCGTGTGTACCACTAAAAACCCTAGGGTTTTTTTTTTCACACAAACCGCTATCTAGCTCTTCACTGTCCCCCAATTCCATCCTTGTGAAGTTGATCTATTGGCCCAAGCATAGGAATTTGTAGTTATGCCAATTAAATTTAACATTATTAGACTCAGCCCATCATTCTAGCCTATGAAGTTCTCCTTGGATTCTGATTTTTGTCATCCAGTCTGTGAACTCTTCCTCCCAGATTTTTGTCGTCCGCAAAATTAATGAGCATGCCATCTATGCCTTCATTCAAGTCGATGATAAAAATGTCAGACAGAACAGGGTCAAGTACAAATCCCTTGGTCACTGTACTAGGGACTTCCCTCTAGATTGAAAGCAATCCATTAATCACTACTCTTATGGCACAGTTATTCAACCTGTTCCACCTAACTATTATCAGCTAGCCTACATCTCTCCATCTCATCCACAAGGGTAACATAAGAGACTTTAACAAATTTTCTCTGAAATCCAAGGATGCTTTATATATTGCATTAATCCAATCTATCTGTCTAATAAGCCTATATAAAAAGGAAACAAAGTTAGCCCCCTACTAGGATTCTAGAAACCTAGGTTTCTATTTTCTAGTTAGCCATGTAACTTGAAGCAATCTCTCCAAGTCACAATGCCATCTGTAGAATGGGAATGATCCTGATCCTATTGACCTTAGAGGGCTATTGTGAGGATCAAACAAGATAATAGATAGGAAAGCACTAGGGATAGTTTAAAGCAGCCCTTAACTACAAGAAATTGTGGTTAATGTTCTGGGTAAACCCCATAATCTGGTCCCATTTCCATAGAGACTCACACAGGAGGTAAGTGATGTGAGGAGGGCCTAATTGGTTGGTGAGAGAAATATACAATGGCCAATAACTTTCATCCATATGTATAATACATGCAGCTCCAGTGGGAAGAAATGGTGAAAATGTAAAGTACGTGGGTAGTGAGATATAAGGAAGCGTACGTGCCCAGGGCTACCCAGGCCTCTGCAGCCGCAGCACCCGGTGACCTTTCGTATTTGCATGCTGCTGCTCCTCACTGGGTAGCTTTATTGCTAGGCAGGTCACTCAGCTGGACTCCCCAGACCTGTTTTTATCTGCAGGTAAACACCCAACCGCCAAGACTAATTATTTTTGAATTTGTAATTAGCTCTGTTCTCTGAAGCCAAGGGTCACACTCCTTGGTGCTGCTTCCACTGACTCTCAGACTCCTTAGTCCTGTTTCCTGATGGGTGCAGTCCACCGCTCACCCAACTCTCACCTGTGGCTATGAAAAGTGCAGCGACCACACTCCAGTAATATCATCTTGGCAGACAGACCAAAGTGGATTGAGGGTAACTGACAGGCTTCAAACCCATCAGTGAGTTAGAGGGATGTCTATCTCAAATACATGAGGACTTCCCCCTGTGGAATGGGCAGATGAGTACAATTTGTTCCAAAGGCAACTGAAGCAGGTCCTGTGGACAGCTTAGACACGGGTCAGGCATCAAAGATGTCTGGGTCATCCACTTCATCCGAAGCCATTGCTAGTTGTCCTCACTTTCATCTTGCCCCTGGACTTTGATGATTCCAGAAGACAGAGTGAGGTCAGAGGCTTTGTGTAGCTCTGCCTCATTTAAATCCGATTCATACACAAGCAAGACATCCACCATGATGTCATTGGTCCTCTTCAAAAATGAAGAAGGAACAATTATGGGTGCAGTGTATTCTGCAAGAAGAGTAACTCCACTCTGTGGTAAAACACAGGAAAATAATTTGTTTGGATTTATGATTTAGAAAGGTTGTTTTGGATGCTGTGTGGAAGACGGATCAGAGAGGAGAAAAATTAGAAGGGAAACCAATTAGGAGACTCTTATGAGAATCCATGTCAGAGGTAATCAGGGACTAAACCAGGGTGATAGCTTTGTAAATGGAGAGAAGGGATAGATGCAAAAGATCTGACCCTGGGCAAATCACTTGACTGGTCTTCCTCAGTTTCCTCATCTGTAACATGAGAATATTTATTAACATTCTACCTACCTCCCAGGGTTGTTGCAAGGATAAAATGAGATAATATTTGTAAAGTGCTTTGCAAGCGTTAAAGTGCTAGGTAAATACTAGCTATCGTTCCTATTAGGGGGAGGAGGTAGAATTAACAAGACTTGACAACTTATTAGATATAGGTGATGATGGAGAATAAGGCATCAGGGATGGCTCTGAGGTTGAGGCTGGAAAGAGCAGGATGAAATTAGAGATGATGGAGAAGTCCGTTCTTACTGATAGACAGCATGGATGAATGGAGAGCAGCATACAATAAGGCTAGAAAGATCAGGTGGAGACTATCTTGAATACTAAAATGCAAAGTTTATATTTTGTTTGGTAAGTACTAGAGGACCATTAAAGGTTTCTTAGCAGGGAAGTGATGTGATATGATTGACCTCTGTGTTAGGAAGGTTAATTTAGCAGCTACAAGAACAATTGATTGAAAAGGGTAGAAGCTGGGGAAAGTTAAGAAAGACCAGCTAGCTTCTTATCAATAGTCTAAGCACAAGAACCTGAACTGGAGTGATAACAGTGGGTGTGAGAGGAAGAGGAGAGACGGAGCAATGTCAACAACTTGGAAATAGTTATAGATCTGGTCATGTTAAGAACTTGAAAATCTTCAGTGCTCCCCTATTGCCTGGTTCCCAAGATAGTGTGAAATCTAGCACCAGTCCCCTTCTATCCTTATCTCACCTCATTTCACCCCAAGAATTCTATGCTCCAGCCAAATTGAAATTAAAGCCAATTCGGATTATACCATCTCTGTTAGGTCTTCCTTGATGCCCCCCATGATCAAATAATCATTCCATCAACAAATATTTAAGCAATTGCTATGCACCAAGCGCCATGCTATAGGCTGGGAATACAGAGACAAAAACTAAATGGTTCTTGCTTTCAGGGAGCTTAAATTCTAACAAGGAAGGGAACATATAAATATAAAAGTATATAGAAGATACATGTAAAATAAATAAAAGGTAATTTGGAGGTGGGAGCCACAAGCAACTGAAGGAATCAGGAAAGACCTCATGTTAAAGGTGGTACTGGGACTGAGCTTTGGAGACCGTTACTGACCCTTAACAGGTAGAGGAGGGGAGGAGAGTATTTTCTATGCATAGAGAAAGAGCCCTATAACACACTGGGAGAATCTGTGTGAATCAGTATGACTTTCCCCTCAGTCCTCATTGGGCTTTCTTTGGCCTTTCTAATGAATTTTTATGCATTATAGTTATCTGTGTTTAAATATTTTCCTTTTAGTAGATTATAAAGCCCAGGAGAGCAGGTACTAGTCTTAGCTAAATTTCGAAGTTTCCCAGATGTATAACATGGTAGTCTGCCCATAGCCAGAAATTTAATAAGCATTTGCTACATGTTAACTAATTGATTGGATGGAGATAGTGAGAAGAGGGAAGAATCAAACATGACTGTGATTTTCCTAGCCTGAATCAGTGGAAAAACTAAGGTACCATCATCAGAAATAAGGGCATTATGTGTGAATAACATGCCATTGGGGAAAGATTCTAGGGATTCTACTTTCTAAAATTACTAGGGTTCTACACAATGGAGATAAGGCCAGGGTCAGAGGAAGTTCCACAACCAACCATCCCTTCCTGCTCCTGACAAGGTGTGGGTCATGGCTGAAATCCTCAGGGTTAGTTCTTCCATGTGAACAGGTGAGAAGACTGACGAGGGGAAAGGAGCAAAATTCTGAGCTACAAAAGAGAATCAAGGTGACACCTTGGGCTCCTGTCTCCAAGTACACATGTCTGAGAATTCTTGTCATACAGAATCAACAATCCCACTTAGACATAGAGCTATCCTTCTGAGCAGACAATTTCTTGTTTCAGGAGACATTCTTCCCCATTGCTACAGCAATAGAGAATGGAGTCTTTCCATACCTCACATTTCTCCTCACTGTGAGATGGTCTCATCCTTGACCTGCCATTCTTTTTTTTTTTTTGCTTTTTTTTTCGAAGGGGGAAGTTAAGGCAATTGGGATTAAGTGACTTGCCCAAGGTCACATGGCTAGTTTTTTGTGTTAAGTGTCTGAGGTCGGATTTTAACTCAGGTCCTCCTGACTCCAGGGCTGATACTCTATTCACTGCACCACCTAGCCGCCCCCTTGATCTGCTATTCTATATCCTCTCCTAATCATCAGTCCTTCCATTGAGCCATCCCTGCTGAACAATGCAGCCTCTGCCACCCTAGAACCACCACTCCCATATTTCTCCATTGTTCTGCCTGCTACCAGTAGAACACGAGGCAAAAAGTCACTTGAAGAGAGTGTTTACTCTGGCACTAATAATCTGCTTTACTCCACACTCCTCCCTATCCCCTCATTTCCACTATGTTCCCACGCTCCTCATAGAACCTTCAGCTTTATCCATAGATCACAGGATCATAGATGCAAGGCTCAAAGAGACCTAAGAGGTCATCTACTCAATTCCTTCATTTTACAGATGAGGAAACTGAGTCTCAGAAAGTATAAGAAGGTCAAACAAGAAGTACTAGGATTGGAACCTAGGACCTTAGACTTCATATCTAGCCCTCTTTTCCATATTCCATACTTCTTTTTTATAAAATTAGTCTTCACCAGGTTGTCCCTCTGCTTAGTGAGCAGGTATGGCTGCTTCTCAAGCACTTTCCCATTTATTGGTGTTCACTGCCCCTTCAGAGCTTGGATTGCCTACATCTTTCAGAGCCACAATCAGTTGGTACAGAGATTCAACCAAATCTCCCCAACCCTTAGAAGATGGAACAAGAACAAAGGAAGGGAGACTGGAGTTTGGTTAGACCAATTCTTTCCCTTTCTTCTGAAAGAGATGCCTCTGGAGGGAGGAGATGCCATTAGTCCCATTCCCAGGGCTCCTTGCTCTCTCTTGGTCCACTGCATAGCAAACAGACTCAGCCTGTGTCTCTGAGTCTTTCTTCCCTATAGGGTAATTCAATGTTATCTCTGCCTATTTCTGCTCCAAAGATGAAGAGATTGCTTTAAACCTGCTGTCCCACAAGCTCTGCTCCTGGCTTCCAACACCATTAAGTTTCATTATAACAAATAAACACCGCAATGACATTTATAAGTTACCACAGAGCACAGAAACACAAATATGAAGCAGATAAACTGCATTTGATCCAAATAATTACTGCAGGCAATATTGGGCTTAGTCTGAGCTGGCAGCCGGGCACCGAGTAATTTATTGGATTGCGTAGGGCAATGTTGCACATTGGGTTTTTCATTATTGTGTCTCTTTCTCTCTCTAAGGCCTAAATAGGTTAGAGGAGTTTAGACAGAGCTGGGCCAAACAAAGACAGACTTTGCTCAAGCAGATCTAGGCCATGAGTGTCTGCCAAGTGTCCAGAAACAGCCTCTTTCCAACCAACCCCATGCCCAGGAGAGATGAGTAGAGCTTTGCAATTATCTTGATGCCGACGGCCAAGAATGGCTAATTGTTTTCCCTGCTGCAGGCTGCTACCCTCGCTCTTTCCTGGATAGGTGAATGGAGGAATAAAGGTCCCACATACTGAGTGGATGTTGGAGGAATGACTGGAACCCAGGGACCCCAAATGTAGCACCATATCCGAATGGCAGTTATATCAATTGCCCTCTCCAATCCTGTTTCTAGCCATTCTAGACTGGAAGGGTCACTTGACCAAGAGATATCCTGGTCTTGACATGAACTCAAGCAACCTTCAGTCCCCACCTTGGACCTCTCTTGGACCTCTCTTCTTGCTCCAAGAGAGAGAAAGAGGCTCTTTGAGCCAGCTCTGCAAAACAAAGCTATGAGAGTTGGCTCTAAGCAGCAGCCTTCCTGCCAAACCCAAACTCATAAAGTTTGATTCAAGGGGCTACAATACCTCCCATTCAGATTCCCTCCTGCCCCATTTTCCAAGTCTTACTAAATAACCCCGTAAGCAGCAAGAACCTGTAGTTATTGTGCAGTTAAATGGTATTTGCCCAGTAAATCCTGAGCTGAGTACTAACCATGATATACAGTAACTAATTACAGACATGAATTCTCTCCCCAAGACGCCAAGTGTTACCAGATATTGCTGCATTTAGGGGAGGAGGTTCAGAAAGCTGCTCTGTTCTCTCAAGTAAAGCTGTGAGTTACTCTCTGAACAGGGCATCTGATAGTGTCTCCAATAGAATCTTGGGGAGTGTAAGAAAGATGTCTTGTATGGCATGGAAGTACCCACAGGTTGAAGGAGCATGTCTCTCAAAAGCTCATCCCTTCTCTTTCGACTCCAATATCTTCACCGTAGCAATGGCCCAGCATAGCAACAACTGGCCCTTGCTCAGGCTTTGCAACATCGGGATGGCTTAGCCAATCTCTGATTTTGTGAAGACTGGCTCTTAGGGGACAGGGAAAGAGAAATTGGTATGTACAAATTGCTTAGGAGTAAGACAGAGACGGTCATTCTGTGGGAGGAGGGTAGGTGGCATTTGTAAAATACTCAGGATCTGAAGTGGAGGTAACAGACAGACATGGCAATTTGCTTGTGTCTTTGGTCTTAATGCCACCTCTGTGTGCCCCATTTCACTTTTCATAGAAGTGAATTTGTGCATCATGATGGAAGGAAGAAATAGAGCTCCTGTTTAATGCTAGAAAGCCCCTTCCCTTCCCAGGCTAGATGGGGGCAGGAGGGGGGGATATATAGGGAAGAAGTGGAAATAGAATGGAGCAGTCAAGTCATCAAGTCAAGTCAATAACATTTCTGCAGTGCTTACTATTCTAGACACCCTAGAACAAGATTTCTTAACCCTTTTTGTGTGTCATGAGCCACATTGGCCAGTCAAGTGAAGTCCATGGATCTCTCCTCAAAACAATGCTTTTAAATATATAAAATAAAATCAGAGGATTACAAAAGAAATCAAATTCATTGAAATACTACAGTTTTCAAAATAATGATATTTGAAAAGAAGGTCACAGATCCCAGGATAAGAATCTTTGCCTCAAAAATCATAGGATTTTCATTTTAAAAGAACTTTAGAAAGAATCTATTCCAACACCCTCCTTTTATAGACAAGAAAAATTATACCTATATTGAGAAAAGTGATTTTCTCAAGGTCACACAACTAGTATGGGCAGAGACATGATTTGAACTCAGTACTCCTGGCTATAAATTTAGGGATCATTCCAATGGACCATCCAACTCAACTTATTTCTGGAACCCTACTTGATCATCCTTGGGGAAGCCGTTCCTTATTATTTCCTTCATGACGAGGATTCTCAGAACTCCAAGGTTCACTGTGCTCATTCACACTTTCTACATAGACCTCCATTGCTCCCTTTTCCTTGCCTTGCCATCCTCATTTTACCATTGGGTAAAATGAGCCCCAGTAGCTCAATGATTATTTTTAAGTTAAAAAAAAAAGACTCACATTTGTAGCACCTTTTAATGTTTATTAAGCAGTTTCTTTACAATAATCCTGTGAGATGCCAATATGATTATCATTTTAGAAATAAAGAATGTGAGAGTTTGGTGGTAAAGGGACTTGTTCAAGGTCACACAGCTAGTAAGCCTCAAAGTCAAACTTCAAGACCAAAACCACACAGCAAGAGAGTAAAGAAATATGGCCCTGAAATAAGCCCATTAATACCTGCCCCTGTCTGACCAGCAGCCTGTTCTACCAGCTTTCTCTCTAAATGTTTCCATCATTTACACATGACAGCATCTCTTATTTACAAATGTTTTCACTTCAAACAATGTAAACAAAGAACGAAACAATAATTGCAAGTCATTTTCTCAGCTCTGCTGTAATTTTAGGGATTATGTAAATGAGCCCATCAGATTCAGGTCTGTTTTTCCCCAGGAGATGGGGCTAAATAGAGCAGTATCCATGAGATAATTTGTGTCAAACAAGTCCCAAGGAAACCTGGGATGCCCCAAGTCCAAAGTCCCACAGCAAACAGAAATGTCATTGTTATTTTTCTCTATTAGGACACATATGGATGCAATTCTATTCTACCGGTGCATTTTACATGCACTATATAGTATATGTTAGGCTAACCTCACATCGGCATTCTTATTGACATGAGCACCTAACCTACTTAACAAAGTCCTTTGTTAGCATCTCAGCACTTCTCAATTCACTCTCCCTTGTGCTCAGCCTGCAGCCTAAAAAGAGAGGAAACCCTCTGAAGCTAAAGAGCGTAGTTACCTGCACCAGCCAGGGAGTTCAGTGGGGAAAGTTCTGTACTTGAAGTCAGGGAGTCCCAAGTTCAAACCTAACCTCAGATGCTTACTGACTGTGTGACCTGGGACAATTCACATAGCTGCTGCCTGCCTCCGTTTTCTTAACGATAAAATGGGGGTCATAATAGTGCCTACCTCCCAGGCTTTTTGTAAACCATTTCATAGCATTTCTGGCACATAGTAGGAACTTAGAGAGTGTAGAAATAGAGTCGTTCACAGTAGAAATGCTATTATTATTTGTAAACACTTAGTACAGTGCCAGGCCCATAATGAGAGCTTATAAAATATAAGACTAGAATATTTCACAACAGAAATGCTATTATTTGTAAAGTGCTTAATATAATGTCTGGCACATAATAGGAGCTTATAGAGTGTATTCACAATAGAAATGCTATTATTATTGTTTGTAAAGCACTTAGCACAGTGCCTGGTGAATAGTAGGCATTTAATAAATGCTTGTTTGTTTCTTTCCTGTGCTAAGGAAGAGGTAAATCAGAAAGAGAGTAAGTTCTGTGAGAGGTGGGGGAGAGAAATTCAAGTCAGAATGGGCTTTGCCCATCCAAGAAATAATGCCCTCTATTCTTAGTATATAGGTAGTGGTTGTTTTTGTTCAGTCATTTTTAGTCCTGTCTGACTCTTTGTGACCCCATTTTGGGGTTTTCTTGGCAAAGATCGTAAAGTGGTTTGCTATTTCCTTCTCCAGCTTATTTTACAGATGAGGAAACTGGTAAAAATAGGGTTAAGTGACTTGTCCAGGGTCACACAGCTAGGAAGTGTCTGAGGCCAGATCTGAACTCAGGAAAATGAGTCTTCCAAACTCCAGTCCCAACGCTCACTGCTGCACCACCTAGCTGCCCTTATAGATGGTGGGAGGGAAGAAATGAGAAAGATCAGGCATGGTTTCCAGCTTCTCAGTCAAGTCTTCCCAGTGATGTTTGATTATTTTTTATAAAATATTTCAAATTTCTAGAACATCAAATGTCTCCCTGTTAAAAATATAAAAACAAAAATGTGTTTCTGACATAACAAGTAAGGCTTATTTGGCATTTTCTCTCTTTAGGAATTATGCATATCTCTTCTCCTCCCCTAACACAGCTAATTGAGAACTTATTTAGGAACCCAAAACAAGAGAAATTCAGGTCACAGTACCAAGACAACCTATTTCCAAATGGGAACTGACTCAGGCATCATCCATGAGAGTCCTCCCAAATGGATGTAAGCTGAGATCCACGAAACAGGAAAATCTGCAAGATGGTTCTCAGTCTCTGAAAATAACCATGAAGCTGAAGGGACAGGGAAACCAAGTCCTCCCAATGCAGCCTTTCCTAGAAGGACCTCCACTGTTTCAGGTAGCCACGGTAACCCAACCTGCATGGCAGCAGGAGGCTTCAGTGTTCATTTTTTTCCCCATAGAAGGACTGAGTGCCAAAGCCCCTAAGCCAGGCAGAATGATAACTTTAAGATGGAAATCATTAATCATAGAATGTAGAATTGGAAGGTAATTTAGAAATCATCTGGTCCAACTTTCTCTTTCTATAGATAAGTAAATGGAACCCTTGAGAATTGAAATGACCTGCAGAAGGTCACACAGATAATGGGATAAAAATACAGTACCCCAGACCAATGTTTCTTTCTTTTTATCACAGGCAATTGGGGTTAAGTGACTTGTCTAGAGCCACACAGCCAATAAGTGTCTGAGGCCAGAGCTGAGCTCAGGAAGATGAGTCTTTCTGACTCCAGGCCCAGGTCTGCACCATCTAAATGCCCCCATCCTGGTTGATCCTGGAGTCAAATCATACATAGACTTGTAAAACATTAAGAATCTTAGAAACCGGGGTGGCCAGGTGGCTCAACGAGTAAGAGCACCGGCTCCAGTGTCGGGATGACCTGGATCAAATCCGGGCTCAGATACTCAGCACCACACCCAGAAATAACTGGCCGTGTAACCTTGAGCATGTTACTTAACCCCGATTGCTTTTTAAAAAAAAAAAAAAGAATCTTAGAAACCATGTAATTCAAATCTCTCATTTTGCATACTAGGAAACTGAGGCCAAAAGAAATTAAATGACTTGCCCAAGGTCACACAATGACTTCATGACAGAGCAAAAACCAAATCATGTATTGTTCCAAGTGCCTGCAAAGAAGGAGCATTCAAGAGATTCGAGAAAAGAAAATGAAAGGCTGAAAATTATTGGCTTCATGTTGGAACGACTCTCTTGAGTCCTTCTATTGAGTCCTGGACTTCTTCTTGAGTCCTGGACTATTCCCCTAATTCCAGAATAGATTGTATTCAACTCATTCCAGACTAAGGAGACACTACAACTCCCTAACATCCTTGTACCTAATCTAAATCTCTGAAATTCTAAGAAATATGCCTGCATAATTCAACAACCACCAACTTCATTGCCATCTCCTAGGAAATTACACCTCCTTATTCTTAGTATGACTAAGGAGAGAACTGAGACTCAGGAAAAGAAAGAAATTTAGCCAGAACCACACAGTAAGCAGGCAGCAGATTTGGGGTTCACATTCAGCATCCTTGCCTTTGGGGGTTCTGGGGAACCCTCAGAACTGCCTGAAAGCCTCTTGACTACATTGTCGTCCCTGGATAGTCCCTGATTCGATCTCAAACCGGAATAGATGGGCTAAGGTGGTGCTAGCTCCTTTATAGACACCAATGAGCACATTATTTCTAGCAGCCGTTGTCAATTTCCATTTGGCAACCAGGCCACAGGCTGAATCAATGGAAGGAACATCTCTTCCTGCTCACTAATGAGAGCAGAGCATGCCCTGCCTCAGGGACAGGATGTTGATAAGCAGGGTAAATCACTGGATTTATGGTGACTTTGGAGTCACCCTGCCTTGGCTGGCCTTGTTCTTCATTATAGACCTCAGCTCTCTCAGACACCCTTAGCTGGGATGTGTGTGTGTGTGTGTGTGTCCAGGGATTTTCTGTGTAAAAAACTGGGCTGGGTAAAAGACTGCTTAGGGATGTTAAGGGGGACTGTCTTTACCTTCACTCCAAGGTGCATTACCCTGAATCCCTCCCTCCCCTCCCCACCTTAGCATGAGAGAGGAGTCAGATGCTAAGGTACAAACCCAGACAAAGAAGAAACAGTTTTGTGAATGCACCAAGTAGGAAATGAATTATATTACCAAGAGATTAGGATAAGGCCACAAACTTCGGAGAGCATGAATCTGGGAAGGGAACCCCTTCTAGGCCCACAAGAGCTAAAGCATGGCCATGCTCTCTTGGCCTGCCTTGAATTTACACATACCCAGAAGCAGGAGGCTAGATCAAATGACCTTTTGGAGTCCCCTCCAACTCAAGAATTCTATGTGAATCATTATAGAAAATTACAGTTTCTACCAGAAGTAATTATTCACTACCGCCACTGCCCAGAGTTTGATAGTACTGGCACAACACTCCACTCCTTTCCCTCACATCCCTTTTCTTTGAGTATACCATGGCTGTGGATCCTGAGAGACTCCCCTCAAGCTTAGCCTCTTTCAGGAAAAGAGTTGACCTTGAAAAAAGGCAGGGTGAAACAGGGGCCTACAGGGGAGAATAATGTTCTCTTTGCTTGGAAAGTCTTCCAAATGGTTGCCTTTGAGGTCCTCATTCAAGACCTTTGTGTTTCCAGGTACAGAATCAGCCCAATCCAGTCCAGGGCGTGCCTCACCACACACACACACACACACACACACACACACACCACACACACACACTTGACTGCTATTGGGACAGGTGGCTCCATTTCCCCCCCACTTCCTCCTTTTCCTCCTGGTGGCTTTATTTCCCAGGTCCTGGGCAGTCAGCTCTTAATCTCATAAGAAACAATTTGCAAGTGCGGAGGAAGCTGGCAATAAATATCCCTGAATACATGTATACTTAAACCCTCCCCACTTGGTTGCTAATAACAGAGCAGACAGTGACATTTGAGCCCTTTCCGCATGGCTGATCACCCAAGTCAGTGGGACTTAGAAAACAAGGTTGGGATTTGGTGATGGTATCAGAGCCACAGGAAGGCTCTCAGGTTCAGCTCTCTCCTGCATGACTAACAGGAAGAAATAGATTTCTAATAACTCTAATTTCCGATTCCCAAGGCCTCTCTAGCTCCTGGACAGCTCCTGACAGATGCTGCTCCAGTTCATAGGACCCTGGAGCCTGGGAAGTTTCTTGGATGCTCAAACAAAGAAATTCCATCTGATAGTTCATTCTTTCATTTCACTTCAATTCAATAAACATATATTAGGCAGCTACTGTGTACAAAGACTATGTTAGGTACTTTGGAGGAAACACAAAGATGTAGTAAGATAGACCCTGCACTCAAAAAATATATAGTCTAGAACAAGGTGAAGATATGTTTCAATTCAACAAACATTTAAGGGTTTACTCTGGAAAAGCATTGTCTTGAGGAGATACAGAGTTTATACGAGACATATGCCCTCACAGGGCTTATAGCTTAGCAAGGGAGATAAGTCACATACACAGATCATTATAACAAAGTAACATGATATATGAGGGGGGCAGTAATTGATCCACCAACTCAAGGCCCAAACTTGCTCAATATTTTAGAGATTACCCATAGAACAGGAGCAGGTTTCTTTAGCCAATCACAACATACCTCAACAGTCACTCTGGTGAACCAAGGCCTTTTTCCACACTTAGTCTAAAGCCTCTGACTTTTCAGGGGAGGAGTGCCCTCATCATTGTATCAGATTTAGCACCTTGACACTTAGTTTAAATGGGATGGGGTAATTGGTCTGCAAATTCAGTGGCCCCACCCTTACATATACATTAAAGATTTATTAAACAAAAACACTAAATGAAGTCCATGTAGAGTGAGGTCATGACTGATTTAGGGAAAATCGTGGTACTAGAGCTGGCAGAGACTTTACAGGTCCCCTAGTCCAGGGGCAGGTAGGTGGCGCAGTGCATAGACCACTAGCCCTGGAGTCAGGAGGACCTGAGTTCAAATCCAACCTCAGACACTTAACACAAAACTAGCCATGTGACCTTGGGAAAGTCACTTAACCCCAATTGACCTACCTTCCCCCCCTCCAAAAAGAAAAAAAGAAAAGAAAAAGGTCACCTAGTCCATCCTCTTCATAAGATAATAGATGAAGAACTAGAAGGGACCCTAGGGGACAGTGACATATACATAGAGATAAGAGAGGGCAACACACAGACACACACACACATATGCACACATACACACCTCTGTATGGGACAGTGGAAAGAGCCCTGGATTTGGAACCAGAAGCCCCAGTCCTAAATCCCAGCTCTACTACTCACCACCTATGGGACATCAGACAAGTTTTGTCCCTTTCTGGGGTTGGGCCATAAATCTGAAGCTGAAATGTATCTTCAAGATGATCTCTGCTCCATACTCTGAAATCTGTAACCCTGGGAGAGCAGGAGAAGGTAAATAATACAATCATTGCAATGAATCATTGATCCACCGAACATACCGATGAATGCTTGCACCTCCTACAGGCGAGCATTGCGTCAAGTGCTGAAATGGCCACAAAGGGGAACAAGCCATGGGCCCTACCCTTTAAGAGCTTATGGTGTTTTAGGGAAGAAACAGAATAACCACGAGTGCAGACAACGTTGAAGGTCAGCCAGTCAATAAGCATTTATTAAGCTCCCTCAATTGTCACTTCCACTCCCTTCTCAATTTAACATTGGTTGCATTTTCCTGAGCACAGAAATTTCTCATGTCACTCTTGCTACATCCAGTCATCTATAGGACATTTCAATCAAATACTCTATTAACCAGTACATTTGTAATGAAAATCATTGGGGGGGGGGGGGTGTAATAGCACATAACCAAAGGAAGCAAATGTTTACATTATTCCCCATCAACTGCTCTATATATTTGAGAATAGCAGACATGACAAACTGACTGACACATACATACATTTTTCTACATTGCCTCTGGAGTCTGTATGTTCTTGGTAAATGTGGGGCCAGATAACTTCAGTCTAAGACTTACTATATAACCTTGCCTTGGTGATGTATTGATAGTTCCCTTTCAAATTCACTTCTCCCAATATACTTTATACTTCTGTAATAGTTCCTATCTCCAATAATACTTTAAAACCCACTTAGGTCACTCATAACTTAGATATTGTGTGACTTTGAGCAACTCACTTTCCCCATGGTAGCCTCAATTTCCTCATCTGAGGGTTCTGGATTGTATCATCGCGATGGTACTTTCTAGCTCAAAATCAAGGATTCCCAAAAGGTAATCATGGCCAAATGAAAATAATAGAAGAAGAAGTACAGGCTTGAATCCTGCCTCCAACATTTGCTAGAAATGTGAGTCTCAGTTTCCACATCTGAAAGATGATGCCTCTTGCATCTATCGACATCACATAGCTACTGTGAAATACAATAGAAATATTAGTTATTATTATTATCCTCTGATGTCCAAAGTCAGATATGGTTTGCCCTTCTTTAGTTTCTAGCACTTTTACCCATTCTGAGGCTATCATGCAAGCCTGTAAGATAACACTAACAAGTAACAATCTTACACAACAGAGACAGTATGGAACAGAAAGAGTAAGAAGAACTGAGTTCAAATCCTCACTCTGCTAATTGCTACCCGTGTGATTTTAGGCAAGTCACAACAATTCCCTAGACCTTGGTTTCCTTGTCTATGAAATGAGGGAGCTGGAAAAAGTGACCTCTGAAGGACCATCTAGCTCTCAATCCATGATCCTATGAGCAGGAGGCATTATTTTATTTCTATTTGTATTTGTAAATACCTCACTGATGTTTAAATTATGCATCAGATTCCGGTACAACCAACTGTTGTTGTTTTTCAGTCATGTTCAACCCTTCGTGACCCCATTTGGGATTTTCTTGGCAAAGATGCTGACTGGAGTGGTTTGCCAGTTCCTTTTCCAGCTTATTTGACAGATGAGGAAACTGAGGCAAACAGGGTGAAGTGACTTCCCCAGCATTACAAAGCTAGTAAGTGACTAAGGCCAGATTTGAACTCAGGAAGATGAGGCAGCCTGACTTCAGGCCTGGCACTCTAGCTACTGGGCCATCTTGCTGCCCTTCAAAGTATGCATACAAGCTATTGAAATGCTTTCTAGATGGTCCTCATGTGTAAGGAAGAAGGGTATATATGCTACCTCTCCTCCATCCTTTGAGACTCAGTATAGGGGATGTAGAATTCCCCTTCTGAAGACCAAAGATCTGGGTTCTCACTCCATGATGGTGTCTGATTTTCTGCATATTCTGGGCCAAATCATTTACCAGGTTTGTGTTCTACTCTTTTCCATCACTCCCTTCCTCCCTTGCAGGAACAGCTGTTAGGTTGTCTGCAAAAAAACACTCCTGCTCAGGGAAGGAGAGGGAGAGAACTACAAGGTTACTTCTGACATCCCCACCCCCTAGGTCTGGATATTATTAACACTCCGGACAGTTGTAACCTCCCCTCCACCTGCTGTTGGAGCAAGCACTCAGCTAGCCTGCCAAGTAAGAGAAAGATGAAGCGGGGATTGTCTGCATTCATAGGATTTTAGATCTAGAGTTGGAAAGAAACTCAGGGGCCATCTGGTCCAACCCCCTCATTTTATAGAGGAGGAAACTGAGACCCCAGGAGCATAAACAGCCTGCCCAACGTCAAACAGCGAGCAAGATTTGAACCAAGTTCCTCGGACTGGAAAGAGTCAGTACTCTTTTCCTGGTCCACATCACTCCTCTTTCTTTCCAAGTTTCTGTTGATCTGATCTCAAAGATTGGCTGGGGAGTTGTTTGTCCATTTTTGAAGAGGACCCGTGACATCATGAGCAATGTCTTGACTTGTGCATGAATAAGACTTAAATGAGGCAGAGTTGTGCACCGTCTTCAGTTTCATTCTCTCTTCCTGAGTCATTGAAGTCCAGGGGTAGGACAAAATCAAGATGACTGACCATGACCTAGGATGCAGTGGAAGAGCTTGGCATCTTTGATGCCCGACCAAGCTCTCCACAATGCTTTCATGGCCATTGGAGCCAATTGTTCTCATCTGCCCATTCCACGGAGGAAGGTCTTCACATGCTTGGGGTGGACATCCCCCTAACTCACTGACAGGTTTGAGGCCTGTCAGTTCTAAAGCCTAGAGCTGCAGGGAAGATTTCCAGTACATCTTCTTCCCACAACCAGCCAACCAGTTCAGACTGTGACTGAGCTAGAATACTGACCACCTCCCATTCCCACCATATCCTCTCCATTTCTGTGCCTTGTCACCTTTGCACTGGCCATCCCTCAGGCCTGGGATGGGTTCCCTCCATCCATCTGCACTCCCCAGGAGTCTTCTTCTAAAATAGATTAATCTGGGGCAGCTAGGTAGTGCAGTGAATAGAGCACTGATTCTGGAGTCAGGAGAACCTGAGTTCAAATCCAGCCTTAGTCACCTAACACAAGCACAAAACTAGCTGTGTGACCTTGGGGAGGTTACTTACCCCGAACTGCCCTACCTTCCCCCCTCCAAAAAGCAAAAAAATAAATTAAAATAGATTAATCTTCAACATTATAATGATCCAAGGCAATCCCAAAGGACTAATGATGAAGCATATTACCTACCTGCAGAGAAAAAACTGATATGATTGAATATAGACTGAAACATGCTATTTTCACTTTTTCTTTCATTTCTTTTAATCAAGTCTTCCTGTACAAAATGACTAATATGGAAATGTTTTACATATTTGCACATGTATAACCTATATCTGATTGTTTGCCATCTGGGGGGGGGGGAATGATAGAATTTGGAACTTAAAACTTTAAATGAAATGTTTTAAAACAGAAAAAATAGATTAATCTTTATTAATAACAACAATTAGCATTTTTGTAGTGCTTTAAACTTTGCAAAGTGCTTTACAAACATCATCTCACTTGATTCTCATAACCACCCTGGGAGGCAGGTGATAATGTTATTCCTATTTACAGTTGAGGAAGTTGAGGCCGATAGAGGTTTTAAGTGACTTGCCACGGTTCAGGTACTAGAGAGTGTTTGAGTGTGCTTTTGAACTCAAGTCTCCCTGAATCCAGGACCCAGGCTCTATCCATTGTCACTTAGCTACCACAAGAGCTATTCTGACACCACCATTGAATTCATTCTGACCCCTCTAGCTCTGGTGGCTGAGAGGAGGAGGAGAAAAAAATCTATATATTCACAGAATAGGCCAACCTTTGAGGAAAATATGGTGGCCAGAATATGTCCCAGTGGTTCAGCAGGCACAACAATGCCAGGGGAAGTCAGAATGCCATTGGGCCTTAACATCTTCATCTGAAAATTAAAAGGTTGAATAAGGTTTTTCTACATCTGCATCTAACATTCTATGGATCTATGATTCAGTGATGAATAAAATCAGTGAAGAAGCAAGGATTATAGGGCTGCTGGGGAGAGGTGATGGAAATGAATGGAGAAAGTAAGAGCAAAGGTGGAGAGAGAAAGAGCATAGAGGAGATTCCAAGGTTCCAGACTGTTCGGCCCTGGCCTCACCATCCTGAACTTCAGTGGTTGTCACAGTGGTGAGCCTGGCATGGAGGTGACTTTTCCTTGAAAGGTCTGGGCCATTTGACCCCCTAGCAAGCTCAACATAAGGTGAACTGCCTTTGCCCTCTCCAAAGTTTATATGTCACCATCTAAATGTGGGACCTTCTGCATTTAAAATGCTTTAATTGAAGATGGTGGGGACATCCTAGAGCCAGATGGAGACAGACTTTAAAATGCTAATGTATGCTGTGTATTCCTGAAAGGGAGAGAAGGTGAAAGAGATAAGGACCTAGGCTACAAGGGGATGGCCCACTCCTTCCCTGGGGCCATCTGGGCAGACATGGGGAGAGACGCTGTGAGAAGCTGAGGGCTTTTGAGGGGGAAAAAATAACAGAGGAAGAGAAGCCGGAAGGATTCAGAGAGAGAGAGAGATAGTCAAACAGCTGGCTAGAAGAAGCTGTGACTAAGTTGGATGGAGGAGTGAGAGAGACAGAGAAAGAAGAGGGGAGTGAATAGGAGAGAGAAAAAGAAGTGAGAAAAGGAGGGAAAGAGAGGAAGAAGAAGGGAGAGAGAAGGGGGGAGAGGGAGGGAGAGGGAAGGAGGGAGAGAGAAATAGAGAGCAAAAATGAGGGACAGAAGGGAGAGAGGAGAACAGAGAGACTAAGATAGAAAGAGACAGAGAATGAGGAGAGAAAGAGAGGGAGAGCGACAGGAGAGAGACAGAGACACAGAGAGACAGAGAGACACAGAGAGAGAGATGGAGAATACAGGATGAGCATATCCGAAGAGAAGAATTGGGAGGGACATAATTGGTTCTCCTAATGTATCTGTTTCTACCACAAAATTACTAATTAGTATGACCTTGGGCAAATCACTTAACCTGCTGAACCTCAGTTTTGTCATCTGTAAAACAAAAGGGTTGAACTAAATGATATCTAAGGTCGCTTCTGGTTCTAAAGCCTAAGACTCCAGTGGTTCTGTGACATTCCCAGCCTTACTGACACCATAGCTTTTCATAGCACTGTGTACTAGGCCTGGAATTCCCACCACTGGAGACATTTCCCTGGGTTGGAAGATGGAATTTGGATTATTGCCTCTAGAAAGCCACAGTTAAGATCAATTAATCAATCAACCAAAAAAAATGGCCTTATGTTACCTGGGAAGGGAAAATCCAAAGTCCTAGACTAGGCAGCACAGTAAATAAAATGCTTGGACATATCTGAATTCAATTTAGCCTCACATACTTATTAATCATGTGACCCTGAGCAAGTCACTTAACTGCTGTCTGCCTCAGTTTCCTCATCTGTAAAAGGAGGAAAATGATAGCTCCTACTTCCTAGGGTTTCTGTGAGGATCAAATGAGATAGCACTTGTAAATCACTTTGTAAACCTTAAAGAGTTATATAATTGCCAGCTATTGTTATTATTATTATTATTCATTGGAAAACAGAGAGCAGGGCCCTGAAAGGATAGGAATATGGATTTAATGGGACCAGGCATGGCTTGCCAAGGAGAATAGGTCTAGGGGGGGGCACCAGAGTAGGAGATCTAGAGGTCAGAGAAGAGATGTAATGGAAGCGGCCCTATGAAAGGGCCTCAAGGGAAGAGCTCCAGGGCAGCACGGTGAAAGAGAGCCCTCTGGTGGCCGGTCAGCCAGAGACTGGTTTTGGCCACTTCACAACTTCGGCTGGACAGTGCTGGCTCTGGCCAAAGTGTCAAGGACACACACATGCCATATTCTGACTCCATATGCCTCCTTCCAAGCTTACTTGGAAAGGGGCTGTGCTCAGACATGGAAGGTTGTGGATGAAAAGGCAGGAAAAAAATCAACCCCCTCAGAGACAACAGGAAAGAGTGATATGGTATGATATGAACAGACTGGTTCTTTGGATTGCCCAATGCTCCCGCCACATGTGACCACTGACCTTCATGCTTGGTCCATCTACAACTCCTGGACTGCCTCCCCTGAAACTCTGCACCATTTCTACCTCTTTTTTAAGGGGCAGTTCAAATGGCACCAGGCCTTCCCTGGAATCTCCCAGCCAGAAGTAATTCTTCCTTCTCTGAACTCACAAAGTACTATGTACCACCTCATTGCACTTCCATAGCCCACTATGTACTGGTTTCTTGTGTAGTTGTCTTATCTCCCCTACTAGAATGAAGCCATATTATTACAGATCCTTGTAGAGGAAGCAGAGTTGGTCTTTGCTCAACCTCAAGTAATAATTAACAGACCCAGGGGGCATAAATAAGCCTGGGGAAAGGACACTATTCAAGTCAAAAGTTCAAGGTCAGTGCTAATAACAATAAATAGTAATGATGATAATAGCTAGGTAGGAAAACATCCTGAGAGACAAGAGTCCCAAATATAGAGAGGAGATGATGGAAAGAAGTATGTGTATAAGGAGAGGAGGAGAGAGAAGGAAGTGGGGCAATGGAGAGAGTACTCACAAACATGGTCAAGAAAATACTAGGGGATGGGGGATTTGCAGGCCCTGGATCAGAGGGACAATACCACCCCCTGGGGTGTTGGAACAGTCTGGGGGGCATAAGTAGCCTTGGGTGCAATTGGGGAAGCATTGATTAAAAATAGGGGGGGGCGTGGAAGTGTAAAGAAAGAGTTCTTTTTTAAAGTACATGTTTCATCTGTTAGTTAACAGGTTAAAGTCATAGTGATTACATTATTTTCCAAATAAACACACAAAATGCAAGTTATAACCAAACAGTGGTCAAATCCAGCAACAGGTCTTAACAAGTGTTAGCAGGCGAGCATGTCATTCATTATTGAGAAGTCCAGGATGTATAAGCAGGAATATGTGCATGTAATGACCTGTTTACAATATGATACTATACAGTTATATGACGTGATATTACATCATCAAAGTTTCAATGCAGAAAAAACCAACAAATATACAATAAATTAAATTTTAAGATGCATCATTTTTTAAAGATATATTTTATATTTTTTTAATGACAAGTTTCAAAAAAAAAAACACTAAAGGGTTAAAGAAAGTAGATTTCCAGGGGGGCACTGAGCAATTTTTTTTAAGAGGTCAGTAGGCCAGATAAGTTTGGGAACCTCTGCTCTGGCTGATTGACAGTTTGTTTTATACAAGGACTCATCAGAGACAGTCTGTGGCAGATTGTGCTGGAAATACCCTTCCTTATCAATTAGCGAAGGCCATGTTGCTGCAGGCTCAGACATGTAGGGTGGGGGGAAAGGATGTCACCTTTGTGACCTCTGACCAACTCAAGTGCTTAGCAGGAAAAATTCAACATCTGATGAATGAATGAACTTATAAAATGAACAACCAACTTTAAAATATTTTCCCAAGCCATATGTTCTCCCTCTATCAGGCCCTGTGTATTTCCTGGATTTTGTCACAGGTTGTAATTCCCAGATGCATCTCACCAAATACAGTGAAACTCTTACCACTGGCACTAGAGGATGGGGCTAAGTGTGCCTTATATCATAACGGTGTCATTTCACCTTTCACCACCACCCTCTGCCCCGCTGGTTGAGGGTTAGAGACATGAACTCCAAAACTTCCATTTAAGAGAGAGCTGTGCTCAGAACACCACATTTCCCACCTGGCTGAACTACTCTGAGCTTTCTCTAACTTTTCCATCATGCCTCCATGTCAGGGCCCTCCACTCCCTTTTTTCAACCTTTTCTATGCTGTTTTCTCTCATCAGATTCTAAGTTCCTCAACTGTCTTTCTTTTTTCATATTTACATACCCCACTCTTAACACAGGGCCTGGTACATCATAGGCCTTTAACAAATGTTTATTGACTGACTGACTCTGTTGTTGTTTGTCCTTTGTTCTGGAAGAGGACCGATGACATCACACAGTGATGACTTGCTCATGAATTGGATTTAAGTGAGGTTTTGGTTTTGGGAATTCTTTTAAGGGGACATCATTTGACCCAAAATAGATCAAAATCCATGTGATAAGGAGTCATTATGACAATGTTTGAGTCTCCAAGATAATTGCCAAAAAAAGGCAAACTTAGGTTTTGTTTAGAAGATGGAGAAACTGAGGCATTCACTGGGCAGCAACTTCACAGAAAATCAGAACATGAGAGCATTAATTTTTAATCCAAGAGATACTCCTGACCTTTTCTCTGTCTGTAATACCCAGCTAGCCACTCCCCAGTATAATATCTATGATCCTAAAGTGCTCTAAGGTTTTCAAAGCCTTTTACGTAGTTATTTGCTTCACTGGATCTTATAATGCAGTGAGTTAAAAGTTCTATTAATTTTTCCATTTGATAGCCACAAAAGCCAAGACTATCAGAGCTTATAACTTGCCCAGTGTCCCACACCTAGTAAGTAAAGTAAGTGTTAGAGACAGGATTTGAACTCAGGTCCTCCTGATTTCAAGTCCAGTGCTCTCTCTATTTTGCTACCTAGCTGACTCTACTTACTGCTGATTTATGGGGCCAACATTGATGCCCTGTTGGAGTAGTCCTCTGTTCACCTTGCTTACCTTGTCTGACTTGGGCAACGTGCCAGATCCCTGCAACCCTGTGACTCAAGCTGTTTCTCATACCCTCTGACTATATGTCCCCAGCATCTGTGCCTGAGGGGCTTGATTCAGCTAAACAATTCAATAAGCATTCATTAAAAACCTAATATGTACGAAGCACTGGGAATATAAAGCTTAAAGAAGAATGTAATCCCTGTCCACAAGGAGTTTACAATTTAATAAAGGAGATATGACATGAGAAATTTAGAAATATACATAATAAAGGCATATCTCCAAGGCTCCAAGATCATTTGAAGAGGGAGGGATCATTTCATACGAGGAGGTCAGGAAAGGCTTCATGAAAGATGGGACCCCTGAGCTAGGCCTGGAAGTAAGAGAAGCCACAGGCATCTACCCTGTGCCAAGTGCTGTGCTAGGGGCATTAGGGACACTGCATAAAGAATAAGTCATTCCTGTGCTCAGTGGATGTGCATTCTATTGGGGGACATTTCAATAGAGAGAGGATGCCTATAGAATAAGCATAAGGTAGTTTGGGAAGGAGGGGGATGAGAAAAGACGTCATGTAGAAGGCTTGACATGAGTCATGAAAAAAGTAAGAGATTCTGAGAGGCAGAGACAAAGAGAAATTCCTCCCATGAGGCATGGTAGACAGCCAGTTCAAAGACGGAAGCAGGAATGGAGTGGTGTGTCAGGAACAGCAAGAAAGCTAGTTTGGCTGGATCCTAGAGTATAGGAAGGGATCCAAAATCAGCTCTTCTGTTTGTAGAGGATTTTAAAAGCTAAACAGAAGAGCTGATTTTGGTTCTTAGAAGCAATAGGGAGCCAGTGGAGTTTATTGAGGAGGGGAATGAAAAGCATTTAAATAAGTAGAGGAGAGGAGGGAACGTGTTCCTGCCCAAAAGAGGGAGAATATAGAATGAAATGAGAAATTGTGGTAGTTCCATCTGAATAGCAAGTAGAATGGAATGACTAAGGAGGAGTAATAGAAAAGAATGGTCCCTCTGTCACCTCTTCCCATCAGGCTCTTTTCACCATCGCACTCCTCATAACAAACCTGAAATCACAGAAAAGCTCAATTCCAGATCGCTCACGAAGAGGAGTATTTTGTTTTGGTCTTGGGGCGGGGGGGTCAAGGAAGGCTCTTCTCACTAAATCATTTAATCCCAATAACTCCCTTTCTCCTTTTTGCCATCATTTTCCTAATCTATACAGAACCAGCTGGTGCTCTAAGTCAGGTTTCTGTCCCCAGATATATAGCTCAGCAAGGAGCCCGGTATTCAGGATGTATAAATGGTTTTAAGGGCAGGGACAGAGAATAGAACTCTTGGTAGGAGGGAGGGAAAGTATAATGCATAATTACAAGATGGGAGAATCATAGCTAGGTGAGAGTTCCTCTGAAAAAAAGACCTGGAGTTTCTAATAGACCAGAAGTTTAATAAGACAACTGGTCAACCCTGGGGTGAGCCAGCTGAGTGACATAGTGATTAGAGTACTAGCCTGGGAATCAGAAAGACCCGAGTTCAAGTGCTGTCTCATTTGTTCAATAAATAATAACCAAGCTAGTACAGAAATATACTTTGTATAACTTTACATGTATAATGAGTATCCTGTTGCTTGCCTTCCCAATGGGTGAGAGAAGAGCTGTAGGGAGAGAGAGAATTTGGAACTGAAAATTTTTTAAATGAATGTTTTAAAATAAAATAAGATTAAAGAAATAAATAATAGCCATGTGAACCTGGGCAAGTCACTAAACGATATACAAGCAGGTAAATTCCAAGTACAGACTATGTAGTCTTGTAATTCTATTCTATTTAATACCACTTAACATAATAAAGAGACTTTTTTCAGTCACTCTCAGCTTTACTTTCTAATCCTAAGAATAGCCCCTCTACTATTATTGAGCATTTTACGTACATTAATATTTAATTCTCAAAAGATGCAAGGTAGTAAAAGTATTAATAACTCCATTTTATAGTTAAGAAAACTGTGGCTCAGAGGGGTTAAATGGCTGGCCAAGGTCATTCGACTAGTAAGTGACCGCATACACGCTCAAATGCAGTACTAATCTGAAGTTCAGTGCTTTTCCCACAGCACCCTGTTTCTTTCCTCAGTTTCTCCAGACACTACCCTCAAGTTCCAGAAACATTCTTCTCTAATGATGACAAAGCCATAGTATGTTCCTAATAGCCCAACCCCTAGAAAATCTCTATGATGGCTGAATTCATCCTCCTGTTTCCTGAACATTCTCTGTCTACCTGGACAAGTTCCCTTTCCTATTTTAAATCCTTCTCTTGTCTGAAAAGTTAATAGCTGCTTCTTGATAGCTCTCCTACAACAATGTAACCCTACAACAAAGATCTCATTGCAGTGTCACTCCAATCCTTTGAAGCAGGTAGGTGGTGCAATGAATAGAGGGCTGGGCCTGAAATCAGGGAGGTCTGAGTTCAAATCCAGCCTCAAACATGTACTCTGTGACCCTGGGCAAGTCACTTGATTTCTATCTGCCTCAGTTTCCGCAATTGTAAAACAGGGATAATAAATAGCACCTACCTCAAAGGATTGTTGTGAAGATCACATGAGATAATATTTACAAAATGCTTAGCACATTTCCTGGCACATATTAGGTGCCTAATAAATGTTTATTCCCTTTTGCCTTCCCTTCTTTTTCTAAAACAGACACTACTCACCACAACCCCACTTTTCTGATCTTTACTAAAACTTCCTAAGCTACTTTTGTTATTTCCTCTCTTCCCTACTCCCATAATGCACCACTCAGACATTCACTGACACTGTGTTAACATACCCTGCTTATTAAACAATTTTTGCTTAGTACAAACATAACAATAAAACCCACATTTCCACCATGATTCTCCCTATCCCAGATGCACATGGATACTGCCAGATCCACATATATTTGGGGTGTGAGGTTTTGCCTTATTAGCATAGGTCTAGGTATTGTAGGTTATCTAAAAGAAGTTTTGAAGCAAATCAATGAAAATGAAACCATTAGGGAATGATCCACAATAGTATTACCAAGATTAAGGACCCAAAAAATGTGGAACAGACAGTAAGTGCTATAGGAATTCAGTTCAAATCAAAGAACCTAAAAGTTATAAGGGTTTTATAAAAAGCATCTAGGCCAAACTTTAAGTCAGTATACAAATGTCATCCACAACATCCCTAAAAAGTAGCCTGATATTCTTGACAGGTGACATGGAAGCAAAGTCTTAATGGAGAAGGTGGAATTGCATTTGGATCTGGAAAGATGAGTAGGATTTGGATGAGAAGAGGGGGTGTGAGAAGTGATGAGGAAATGTAGCCAGACAGCAGGTTTTTTAAATAATGACCTTGGAGTTTTAGTGGACTACAAGTGTAGTGTGGTAGGATGATACTGACAGCCCAGAAAAGCTCCACTTTGCTCTGGTCAAACTACATAGAGAGCATGGGATTCAATTCTAGGCAGTTTGGGAAAGGATATTGGTAATCTGGAGATGATCCTGAGGAAAGAAATCAGTAGGGGGAAGGGCTTTGAGTTCTTGTCATATGAAAATCACCTGAAGGAATGAGGGATGTTTAGCCTAGAGAAAACTGAGTGGGGACATGACAGCTCTAAAACTTTAAACATTTGAAGGGCTCTCTTGAGGAAGAAGGATTAATTGTACTTTACTTGTCCCCAGAAGACAAAATAAGGAGAAAATAATGGAAAGTGCAAAGAGTTAAATTTCAGTGAGTTAAGTAAAAATTTCCTAACAAGTAGACATGTCCCATAGAAGGATGGAAGATAATGGGTTCCCCCTCCTTATAGATCTTCAGAAAGAAGCTGGATGGGTATTTATTGGGTAAATTATAACAGGGATTCCTTTTAGGTTTGGGTTGTACTAGATGGCTATGGAGGTTCCTTCCAATTTGAAAATCCTTAGATTCTAAGATTTTATTGTGGTCCCAGAGGTAGTAAACATCTGAGAAGGGATTCAAATGTGGGTGAGTCAAAGCCCAAGTCTCCATTCACTTCCCCATGGTGCCTCTCTACAAAAAAAAAGAAAGAAGAGAGTCCAGGACAGATCCTTGGGGAAAACTCATAGTTAGATAGTGGGAAATGAATCGCAAATTAGCAAAGGAGACAGAAATCAGATGAAAACATTTAGGAGGAGAACCAGGAAAGATCAATGTCATAGAACTCATGAGAGTAAAAAGTGTCTTGGAGGAGGAAATAGTCAACAGAGGTAAGTTCTGCAAAAAGCTCAAGAAGACTAAGAACTAAGAAAAAGCTATCAAATTTAAAATAATTGGTATCATTGATAACCTTGGAAAAAGTAACCTCGGATGAACAGTGGGATTGGAAACTTGCATGGCAAAGTTTGGGAAATGAGTGGGAGGTGAGGACCTGGTCCTGGCTGACAGAGAGGTACAATTTAGCAATCCAAATGGAAATGTTCATTAGACAGGTGGAAATATAGAACAGAAGCCTCAGGATAAATCTCAAACAATCATGGGGATATTGAGAAAATGAATGAAAGGGATGTCTCTGTTCACAGTTATCCTTTCATGTTAACAAAGATTGAAATGTGGTGTTTAAAAGCAAATGAAATCTGATTGAAAAGGAAAACCATCAATAGAGCAGTAACTCAGAGAGGAAAGAATGATTTGTTGTAAATAATGTCCTTTTGTACCTTTTTTAAACTCCCCCATGCATTCATCTCCCTCGGAAACATCTTTCAATATAAAAATCATGTAGCATCAAATGAGATAACCAATGTAAGTACACTTAGGAATGCTTTTATGAGTCTTTACAAAGTATTCCTTTGGAAAATGTCTAATCCGATACTGACAGATCTCTTCTCCATCTTCCCCACTCCCTCAGGGTCCTGTTTATAGTTTAGGATGATCAGATGCCCATTCCCTTAATTTCAATGCCTAAGATCTCCCTTGATTTTTCATGCCAATGATGACCAGATACATTTGATTCTTCATCCCCTAATTCAGCTAAAGAGTCAGTGTGAGGTTCCCACTCCCAAACTTCTTCCTTCAAATTATCTAATATCATGGTTGGGAGGTCCCATTGCTTAGTTCCAGAGTCAGAACCCAAGTTTCCTGAATACAAACCCAGTGTCCATCGCTCACATTAAAAGAGTTTCTTGGAAGTTCATGGATCTAAGAGAAAAATTATTATTAAAATATATTCCTGCACCACCACCCCTACCTCATTCAGTCATTTTCAGTCATGTCCAATTCTTTGTGACCTCATTTGGGACTTTCTTGGTAAAGATACTGGAGTGGTTTGCCATTTCCATCTCCAGTTCATTTGACAGATGAGGAAACTGAAGCAAGCAGAGTTAAGTGACTTACCCAGAGTCACACATATATTAAGTGCCAGAGGCTAGATTTGAACTCAGGAAGAGAAGTCTTCCTGACTCTAGCCCTGTCATTCTATCCACTGCACCACCTAGCTGCCCACTGCCAGTAAGTCAAATTCATGACAGTGACAATCATGAAACATCTGGGGCTCCAGACCACAGATGCCTAGCAGAAAACCAGCAGACCTATCTAAGTTCCTAGACAGCTTTGCTCATCACTCAATCACAGATAGGTGAATCAGCCTTCACTGAATCAGTCAATAAACATTTACTAAGCACTTTAAAAAGAAAGGCAAAAACAGTCCCTGCTCTCAAAGAATATACATTCTATTGAGAGAAACAACATGTAAATAGCAAGATACATATGAGATATAGAAGTGGAATAGAGAGATAGGGGGTATAAATGGCAGAGCAAGGGATAGCAATCACTTAAGTGGTCCAGTTAGAGTCTGTTCTCAGAACTGCCCTTTCCATTGGAGGCAGTTAGCCTAGACTTCCAATTACCAACAGCAAGGACCCCTCTGACACTGGTCATCTGATAGGTCATCTTTCTCAACCTTTCTGAAAGAGGCTATTACAGAGCATGAACTCTGTCATCACACATCTCGATCCCCCACACAGAACCTTGTGTTCTGGGAAATTTTCTTCCTGAAATATCTTCTTCTTGCTCCTCCCCCCCCCCACCCCCAGACACATCCTGTTCTTGTGTCCCTAAGAAAACTGAGATTCCACTGCTCTGTGACTGTCTGTGGGGGGAGGGAAGGAACTAGAGAAATTGTCTCAGATTATCTGATTACTTCAAAGTGGTGGCAACTTTTCAGAACTGGTCCCAGACTGGAATCCTACCTAAGCCTCTCCTCTCTCCTCTCAAAGGATGAAACCCAGGAAGAAAACAATAGTCTCTTACACACAACCATCAATGCTATCTCTACCACTATCTTCCTCCAACACCCTCCATATCCTCACCCAGCAAGCATCACATATTCCTTAAGCTAAAGAAAAGGAAGCAGTGGGAGGGGAGGGAAACTGGCTCATCTCTGATGGCAATTAACCAACACCATTCCTCCGTAATGGACATTTTCAGAGGGTGTGGACATCACTTTGCTTTGTGCCTTCTCATTACAACTCCCGCAGCTCCCAGCTGACAACGTGATAATTCTCTCTGATAACACAATCTTTGGCGGTTATTGCTGTAGCCTGACACTGTCCATCTTGCTCAAACTGCCTTGAGAGTTATTGAAATTAATGAGTGAGCTATGGAATCATGATTAGG
The DNA here is from genome assembly GCF_028583685.1 of Petaurus breviceps papuanus. NCBI lineage: Eukaryota > Metazoa > Chordata > Mammalia > Diprotodontia > Petauridae > Petaurus > Petaurus breviceps. The sequence continues at coordinate 39,678,741 of NW_027187419.1, read as the reverse complement.
ATGATGAGGAAAGGGAATGAAAAAAGAATAATTCCATTCTTCTGTCTTTTCTGTTGTTCTCCTTTGCCTCCCCTCCCCACTGTCTAGTTCTCTTTTCTGGTTTGTCTGTCTTTCTTCATCTGTCTATCACTAATTTCTTCTCTCTCTCTCTCACTCTCTCTCTCTCTCTCTCTCTCTCTCTCTCTCTCTCTCTCTCTCTCTCTCTCCTCTCACCAAAAGCATTGTCACATTATAAACCTGAACTTGAAGAGACAGAAGAATTTGAGAAAAAAACTACCACATGCAGCTGATTAAAATGTCCTATGAAATCTAATTTGTAAAGCTTAAATCAGAATAAAAAGTGTTACTCCCAACATTCAAGGCCAATTTGATTTTTAATGAGACTCCTCAGAAACCCAGCCAAAACTGCATCAGGTTGGGAACTCAGCCACCCTTCTGTCTTCTGTAAACCCATTTAATATTAACAATGATAAGAATAATAAAAATAGTGGCTAGTATTGATATAAAGTCTATTATGTGCTAGACACTGTGCTAAGAGCTTTTTATATATCTTATTCGATTTTCACACCACCCCTGGGAGGTAAGTACTATTATTATCTCCATTTTACAATGGAGGAAACTAAGGCAAACAGGGGTTAAATGATTGGCCCAAGGTCACATAGCTAATCATAGCAACAACAGTAATAATAGCTAACATTTATATAATGTTTTCTATGTGCCAGGCACTCCACTAAGCACTTTATAATTGTCTCGTCTCATCTTCACAATAAACCTGAAAATAGGTGCTCTTATTTTCCCCATTTTACAGATGAAGAAACTGAGGCAAGTAGCAGTTAAGCTCCTTGTCCATGGTCACACAGCTAATAAGCCCCTGAGGCTGGCTTTGAAGTCAGGTCTTCCTGACTTCAGACCTAGCTCCATTGCACCAGTCCTTTTCTACTCTTTTGGATAATCAGTCCTTTCACTACCACTACTAATCTCCAGCTCCCTTCTGGTATTCTCCACTGCTTTTCTCCCTTCTCAAGATTGCCTGTTGTGCATATTCTAGGTGCTGCAAGAGGAATATCATAGTGTCAGGATGGCCTGATGCCATGGGACACTCCCTCAGTAACTCAGTAATAATACAGACATTTCTTGGAATGGAAGGGAAGGAGGAGAACAGAAGTAATCATAGAAGCCAGACACAGTGATGCTAACAACTCACATTTTTGCTTCTCTTCATATTATCCTGGTATCAAGGTATCTAGGTGGTACAGTAAACAGAGCACCGGCCCTGGAGTCAGGAGGACCTTCCTTCAAATCCAGCCTCCAACACTTGACACGTATTGTCTGTGTGACCTTGGGCAAGTCACTTAATCCCAACTGCCTTGCCTTCCCCCATCCAAAAAAAAAAAAACATTATCCTGGCATCATAGAAAGACCCCTGGCCTTGGAGTCAAGACCTGGATGCACGTATTGGTTTCATCGCTTACCAGTGTGAGGAGACTTTGAGGAAGTCATTAAATCACTGATCCTCACTTTCCTCATTTGTCAAATTGGTAGAATAACCCCTGCTCTGCTCTTATCATATAGTTGTTGGGAGGCTCAAATAACACAATGTATGCAAAACACTTTGTAGCCATAAAATACTATGTAAGTATGAGGACTTATTATCTTGTGTACTTATTAATTGCCTACTATTTGCCAGACTAAGCATTTATGATTATTATATGACTGTACCTGTACGATAAGTATTTCTCTCATTAAAGTGTAAAGTCCCAGAGGTTGTCAATTTCTCTTCCTTCTTCTGTGACTCCATACAAAAGCTGCACACAGAGGTTGCCACAGAATATTTTTGAGCCACTAACTGTTTAGAAGGACTTCAAGTGGTCACAGGAGGTTCGGGTAGTGTGAGAGTGAAGAGAAAGACCAGATAATATTCCTCCCTAATACACCTGTACATTTTTGAGAATACCATCAGTAGAGATATGGCTTACCACTGCCTACAAAGCCCCTCCTGCCCCAGTTCTCGTAGTAACTGGACTGGCTGCCATGCCACCAAGGCATTCTCCAGGGCTACCAGTGTTAAGCCTGCCTTCCTTCCATTGGCCATGTACCACTTCCATTTGAGAACGTCTCTCTAGTGCCAGTCCTGCACACCGAGGTGAAACACAATTCCCAGTACTCCTAAATTCATGATGTAGTAAGTTGCCCATCCATCCCAGGAGATGTTCAAAGCAATAGCTGCATGACCACTTACTGGGGATGCTTTGGAGGTCATTTCCAAGATCATAGGATAATAAATAGTATTCATTGCAAGCCCTCATGAGGCTTATAATCTAGTCAAGTAAACATGACAAATGTGAAAATAAGCGCAATTTATAATAAGTACCTTGGAGAGGTGCAAACAAAGTATTTTCTGATGTCTGAAGACGGAAATGTTGCTTACTGACTTGGTGGGAGGAGGATCAAAAAAGAAGTGGTATTGGAGCTGGAATTTCAAGGATGGATAAGAACTCAATAAGCAGGTGAAGAAGAAAAGCCCAGTCAGGAGGAGGGTGTTGTAGGCACAGGGAACAGCATGAACAAATATATAGAGGCAGAAAAATGAAAAACATGTTGGGGGAACAATAGTCTATCCAGTGTGGCTGGAGAATAAAGCATGTAGAGGAAAATTGTGTCAAATAAGGCTAGAAGAATAAGAAATGCCTTTGATGAGTTCGGGTCAGTAGAGCCAGATGGATCACATCCTCAGGTACTGAAAAAATTGGCAGATTGGCTAAACCATTCTCAGTGATCTTGGAAAGATCATGAAACAAGGGTCAGGTACCACAGGGCTGGAAAAGGGCAAGTGTTGTCCTGATTTTCAAAACAAAAACAGGGAGCAGGGGGAGGGGAGAGAAAATGGACTCTCCAAATAATAGACCAGTGAGGTTTACTTCAATTCTTGTCAAAATTCTAAAATGTATTTTTAAAGAAATTGTTAGTGTCCTCTAGGGGAATAAGTGACGATCACAAGGAGAACTAGATAAATATAATAAAAATGAAATTTAATAATCATTAAATTCTTACATTTGTTTTTAGAAAATCAACTTCAGAAATAAAAGATTGGGGAACCACTGTGGCTAGACAGAAGTTTGGAAAAGATTTGGGTGTTTTATTGAACTGTAGGTGCAGTATGAGTCAGGAGTGTGTTATGGCAGCCAAAAAGATGCCATTGAGAAAGGAAAAGTGTTCAGGACTAGGGAAATAGTATGGATGCTGTGCTGGTCAGACCACATCTGGAAGACGGTACTCAGTTCTAAATGCCTCCTTATAGGAAGGTTATTAGAAATCTGGAAAAAGGCCAAAGAAGGGTGAACAGAAAAGAGAAGCGCCCAGAGTTCAGGCTATATGAGGATCAGTTGAAGGAAGTGGGGATGTTTAGCCCAGAGAACAGAAGCCTTAGAAAGGATATGATAGTTGTCTTCAATTTTTAGCAAGGCTGTCACAAGGATGAAGGAACATGTTTATTCTGCTTAGCCCCAGAGGGCAGAAATAGGAGCAACGGGTAAAAGTTAAAAAGAGCCAATTTTAGGTTTGATGTCATAACTGATATTTATATAGCATTGTACTGTTTGCAAAGAACTTTACACGCATCTCATTTGAGCCTCACAAAAACCCTGTGAAGTAAATTCTGCATAGATTATTTGAGAAGATGAGGAAAAAGTGAGACGAAAAGGGAGGGTAAGTGATGGACCAGTGATAATTCACCTACTAACTATCAGAGGTGGGTTTTAAACCGCGTCTAACTGACAGGCCCAGCACTCTAACCAGCGGACCATCCTGCCTCTTTGTAAGGAAAAACATCATAAGAATTGGAGCTATTCAAAAGTCTAATGGGCTTCCTTGAAAGGCTGTAGTTTTCCCCTTACTAGAAGCCCTCAAACAAAGGCTGCCAGAGCACAGCGTAAAAGGAATCTTCATTCAGGTATAAGTTAACCTAGATGGCATCTGAGGTCCTTTCCAATTCAGATTTTATGATACTGTGAAAAGTAGCACAGTACCAGATTGGTTAGGGCCTTGGAATCCAGGCAAAGGAATTTAAACTTTATAGTCAATAGGGAACAACTTGAGATTTTTGAGCAAAAGAGTAATATGTCCTGATCTATGAATCTTCCTTAGAAGATTAGTCTGACAGAGATATGAAGGATGAATTGCAAAGAAAAAAAATAGAAGCAGGCAGGTCTACTGGGCAACTATTGCAGTAATCCAAGTGAGTGGTTCTGAAAGTCTGAATTAAGATGGTGGCAGCCAATAGAGAAAGAGTGATAGATTCAATACATATAATAGGAGTAAAATCAGCACCCACTTAGTAAATGATTGGATGTAAGAAATGAAGGACAGAGAAGAATCAAGGACACCAAGATTTTCAACAGGGGAGGCTGAGTGAATGGTGGTGCCCCTGACAAAAACAGTAATGCTAGAAAGATAAAGCAGTTTAGAGGGGGGGGAATAATAAATTGAGTTTTGAACATATTGGGTTTGAAGTGCTGGTAGACCATGGAGGTGAAAATGTCAATCTGGAGCTCGGAAGAGAGGTCAAAATAGGAAACAGAGTTTTGGGAGCCTCTGAATAGAAAAGGTAGTTGGAGCTGGGGGAGTTACTGAGATTGGCAGCTGAAGAAAAGAGGCTCAAACAAGAAAAGACTGTTGGCAAAGAAGCCACATTAAGGTGTGAAAAAGAGAATGAGGAGCCAGCAGAGGAGACAGGTAAAAAGAGAAGAAAGCCTGAGCCTGATTTGTAGCTGGGTAGAGAAAATTCAAGCCCCAATGTGAAAGGTGTCGAGATTCAGACTTATCTGTTGCTAGTGCCTCCTCTTTAAAAATCGTGTATTTATTTTGTATTTACTCATGTTTACACATAAGGTGATAAATCCAGATAAACCTCAGAGCCACATAATATGACCTTCTCATTTTACAGTTAAGAAACTTGACTCCTGGGGAGGCTAAATGACTGGCCCAAAGTCACACACATTCCGAAATAGGTCTCAATAGTGGAATTTGAATCCAAATCTTCTGATTCAAAAACCAGAGCTGTTTCTACCATATTGAACACTCCAATAGAATATAAGCACTTTGAGATCAGGGACTATTTTATTTTTGTCCCTTCAGTGCCTAGTATAGTGCCTGCCATAGTAAGCATTTAATAAATACTTAGCAATTTATTTATTATAGCTGCATAGATTCATTAGAGATAGTTTGGGGAGTCACATGTGTATATGTAATACCTGAAGCCATGAGAGTGGCTAAGATTTCAGAGAGACAGAGAGAAGGAAGGAAAGAGAGAGAGAGATGGAGACACAGAGAAACATAGAGAGAGGGAAACAGAGAGACATAGAGAGAAGGGGACAGAGAGAGAGACATAGACAGACAGACAGAAAGGTGGGTAGGAGTTTAAGGGGTGGAAAAGAGTCAGTAAAGGAGACAAGAAAGGGAATAATTGGAGAGATAAAAGAACCAAGATATTATAATGTCTCTGAAACAAGATTACAAGGGCATGACATAGAGAGAGTGAATGATGAGGAAGTGAAGGGCATTAAGCAAAGTCAACTCTTTCAAAAATAAGGATTGCCTAGAGAAAGAGAGAGATGGAATGATAGTTAGATGGAATAGGAGAGTCAAGGAAAAATATTTTCAGGATGGGGAAAACCTAAGAATGTTTATAAGCAAATGAGAAGTCAGTGGGGAACAATTAAAGATATACGGGGTGGGGAAGGCTGCTGGAGGAAAAGGAGGGGATGAGATCAAGGGCGCAGGTAGAAGGATTAGGTTTTAACAAAAGCAGGAGTACGCCTCCTGGCAGAGAGGTGATAGACTAATATGCAGGATGACGCACGTATTTTTGAACATGGCCAGTGTGAAAACTTATTTTGCTTGACTTTGCATACTTGTTATAAGGATTGTGTTTCTTTTTTGATGTTGTTTTCAGTGGGAGAGAGGGAGGGTGAGAAATAAAATATATGCTTGTTAATTGAAAAAATAAAATTTAATTTAAAAATCAAAAACAAGATTAGGAATAGCTCTTCCTGAAGGAAAAAGAGAAAAAAGGAGTGGATACATTTACTGAAGTTGAATATTTTAGAGGAATAGAAGAGAGGAGGAGTGTTCCTACTGGATTGTCTCAGTCTTTCCAATGAGGAAGCTAAATCATGTGCTCTAAGTGTGGAAGATGTGATGTAGTTGGGTATTTGAGGAAAGAGGAAAAGGTATGGAACAATTGTTAAATGAGATAAGAGTCAATAATAACAGAGTAAAATTTCCCAGCTACATTGAGAGTCCAGTTGAAGTTATATACCATAAATTTATATGTGAAGTCAATTCCATTCATGACTTCTGCCAGTGACACTCAGCTGCCCAAGAGCAGGAATGGAAAATAAGACTAATCCTTCTTCCACATGATAACTCTCTAATATTTTGAAAACGGCAATCATGTCCTTCTCCACCCCATCCCAGGCCCCAGTGCCTGCCCATCTTTTCTTTTCCTCTTCAGGCTAAATATCTACAATTCTCTCACCTGTTCCTCCCATAGCACCAGTTCCGGTCCTCTTAACATCTTGTCCCGCTTCTTTGGAACACACTTTAGGTTGTCCATGTCCCTCCTAAAACTCTAGCCTAGAACCAAACATAACCCAGATTTTCTGTTTCTTTTTTCCTCAGGTCAAGTATACTCCTTCAGCCAACAGCCCCAGGACCAAGTGGTGGTGTCAGGACAGCCAGTGACACTGCTCTGTGCCATCCCAGAGTACGATGGCTTTGTTCTCTGGATCAAAGATGGCCTGGCATTGGGTGTAGGCCGGGATCTCTCACGTAAGTGTGCCTGTATTTTCTGTGGGCTCCAGCTCAGCAGAGGAAATACACTATCCTTTCTCTGACCTGTCTACCTACTCACCGTGCCTATTACACAAATATCAATTATCCTCTGGGGGGGCTCATCAACTGTCATTGTTAGTGTAGGAAGGAAGGAAGGAAGGAAGGAAGGAAGGAAGGAAGGAAGGAAGGAAGGAAGGAAGGAAGGAAGGA
>NW_027187419.1:39656787-39671690 GCF_028583685.1 Petaurus breviceps papuanus | reverse complement strand
GGAAGGAAGGAAGGAAGGAAGGAAGGAAGGAAGGAAGGAAGGAAGGAGAAAGAATTGCTCTAAGTGATCGATTATGAAATAAATTGCCTTATAGAATCTAGTTTCAACTTTAATGTAATGGACCTATGAATGTCATTTATATTTTAGGAGTCAGGGGTATCCTTGTTCTTGGTGACCAGGGTCAAAGACTCCAAGCTCTTTCTCTCCTTCTAAATGCAAACCCAATCTTTAGGAAGGCAATATGACATAGTAGAAAGATTATTGAGCTGGAAACTAGAAGAATTGGACTAAAGTCTTATCTGTGTCAGTAACTGTATGACTTTGGTTACACATTTCATGGGTACATTTATATTTCAAGTCAGGAAACATGGTTTAGTGGATAGTACACTGGACTTGAATTCAGGAAGAACTAGATTAAAATCCTGCCCAGAACCCTTAGTAGCTGTGTGTCCTTGGTCACATCTTTTAATTTCCCTGTGTTTCGTTTCCCTAATCTGTAAAATGGGGTGGGGTTCAATTGATGATCTCCAAAGTTTCTTCCTGCTCTGAATCTATGATCTTCTGGTCCTATTACTTCAGTGGGTCTCAATTTCTTCATATAAATAAATAAAGTGAAGAAATGAGACTAAATTATCTCCAAGATTTCTTTCAGCTTTGAGAGTACAAATTGATGATGTCTTGATTAAAAAAATAAAAAAGGCAATAGACATCATGGGAAGCAGCAGGGTGTAAATGAAATAGAATTGAATTTGAGAGTCACAAGACCTGGGTTTAAGTCTTACTTCACACACTTACTAGCCCCTCTGAGATTATCTCCAATTTATCATAGCTACATAATACATTTACATATATGTGTCTGATTTTTACATAGCTGTTCATGTGTTGTCTCCCCCATTCGACTATAAACTTCTCGAGGGTAGGGATTACTTTTTGCCTTTCTCTGTATCCCCAGTACTTAGTATAGTGCCTGGTACAGAAGTAGTTCCTAAAAAGTGCTTGTTGACTGACAGATAGCTATGAAACCACTTAATTTCTCAGAACCTCAGTTTCTCCATCTGTTAAAGGGGATATTACCATTTGCTCTCCTTACCTTACTGGGTTCTTAGAAAGAAAATGCTTTGTAAATCTTAAAGTGTTACATAAATTTGAATTATGACTATAATTAACTGTGTGGCCATAGAGTTTTAACTTCTCTGGGAGGACTGTGATCTAATTTAGTCTCATTTCTTCATTTTATTAATTTATATGAAGAAATTGAGACCCACTGAAGTAATAGAACCAGATCATAGATTCAAAGCAGGAAGAAATTTTGGAGATCATCAATTGAACCCCACCCCATTTTACAGATTAGATTCCCTTCCATCTCTGATATGCTGTAAATTTAACTCTGTACCAACTTTAGCATTAACAGATCGGATTGATGTTCAGTTAACTGGTATGTCAGATTCCCCAAATTTGCCCTTCCTTCCATATAATTACCCATAATTTTCCAACCTAAATATTGGTTTCCCTTAATCATTCCTTAGACATATAGTAGTTAGGGCACTGGATTTGGAGTCAGAGGAGAAGCCATTTTTTCTGGGCCTTTGTTTCCCCATCTACAAAGTGGGGGGATGGCATTATATATTCTCCAGGGTGCCTTTTAGTTTTAACTCTGCCAGTGGATCTCCAACATTTTGGTTTCAGGATCCTTTTACATTCTTAAAAATTATTGAAGTCTCCCCAAAGAAATTTTATGTATGTGGGTTATGTTTGCTATGTTAGAAATTAAAACTTCTTATGAAAATAGTTTTGACTTCTTGGGCCTCCCGAAATGGTGTTGGGATCCCCAAGTGTGCTCAGAACACACTCTAAGAATCACTGTTTTGTACCTTCCATCAAAGGACGGGTCCTACTCATCACATTCATGGGTGATTTTAACAGCACGCACACATCTGAGAAAGACACCGAAAACATCTTGGCCAGTAATTGCCAAACCTTGGGCTGCCCACCCAACATCAGACAGCACCTCCTCTCCACTTGCAGTAAAAGAAATTGAAGCAATCTCTTGGCCACTTTGTTGTTTTTTAGTCCTACACTTTGTGACCCCATTTTGGGATTTTCTTGGCAAAGATACTTGGGGTAGTTTGCCATTTCCTTCTCCAGCTCATTTTATAGATGAAAAAACAGAGGTAAACAGGGTTAAGTGACTTGCCCAGATTAACGCAGCCAATAAATGTGGGAGGCCAGATTTGAACTCAGGAAGAAGAGTGTTCCTAATCCCAGGTCCAGCGCTCTATCCACTGTTAAGGGATCCCCTGACCTTGTCTTTTTGAGTTGCCAAATGTTCCAGAGACACTGCATGCAGGAGGCCCTGAATGTGTAAAGGGTACAAAGCTCCCCACCCCCAGCTGATATAATTTGTTGTTTGCACCTCAAGCAGGATTCCCTGTGTGTCCTTGGGAGGCAAGACAGGTGCCAGCCAGTCTGTGCCAGGCTGGAATCATGTTTATGTAGCCGGGGTCCTTTGCAGATAGCGGACCCTCCTATCTTCATAGTCTAGGAGTTTCCAAGGGACAAAAATTCAGCTTCTGCCATTGCCTTGATCCTCCCCTTCGGGAGGTGTTACTACATCTTTCCCCTCCTGTGCCATGCCCCTTCCTGTTTTCTCCTCCTCCTTTTGCTGTGTGTCTTAAATACAAAAACTTCTGCAAGGATTGTGAACTCTTTGGGTTCCACATGCATGTTCATTTCTCTTTTTTTGTTGTTGTTTTGTTTATTTTTTTGGAGGGGGGGAAGGCAGGGCAATTGGGGTTAAGTGACTTGCCCAAGGTCACACGGCTAGTAACTGTTAAGTGTCTGAGGTAAAATTTGAACTCAGGTCCTTCTGACTCCAGGGCCAGTGTTCTATTCACTGTACCACCTAGTGGCCCCCCAATGCATGTTCATTTCTCCTGTAATAAACCTGGCTTTCACATAAGTCTCATAACGTTGTGATTGCTTGTTGACATCACCTTGCCACCTAGTTGCCCACTCACTCTTGGCCACCTAGAAAAAAACAACCACTGCCCCTTGGGATGAGTAAGTGAGTGACCCTTTTCAAGCTGCTGACATGCTATGCATTCACCTAATATAGCAGAGCAGAGAGTGAGGCTTCTTTAGCTAAGAAGTAACTGTCTCCCATAGGGTATACAGCTATAGAAAAAAAAATAAAAAGTAAAGTGCCTTCAGGAACACGATGGCCAGAAAATTAATATTTTAAAATGTGAGTTATGTCTTGCCAGAGATATATGTTGAAACATTAGAGCAATGGTCAATATATTCACAGGATCTGAATGTTACAGCCCAACTGAGCATGGATAAAATACATAATAATCTCTCCAAAATATACTGTCTGTTGCCATAAAGTTTAAGTAGTATGGAAACCAGCCAGTATCAAAGAATCTGAAGTCCCTCCACCATCCATAACCGGGGAAAGAGACATTCTTCCCAACCCCAAATAGCTGCCCTGGGTTTGGCCAGGCATCACTTACTAATTAAGGAAACTGTATTCCTTGCCAGATGTTTTCAGCCAGACTACGGATGACCTAAGGTTGTAAATGGGCAGACAAAAGGAGACCATCTGGAGGTCAGGAGGGACAATCCACATAATAAATAATCTAATTACATTTAAATTTATATAGTACCTTGGGCAGCTAGGTGGGTGCAGTAGATGGAATGTCAGGTCTGGAGTCGGAAGACCCATCTTTCTAAGTTCCAATCTGGACTCAAACATTAGCTGTGTGACCCTGGGCAAGTCACTTTACCCTGTTTGCCTCAGTTTCCTTATCTGTAAAATAAGCTTAAGAAAAATGTGCGAACTTCTCCAGTTTCTTTGCCAAGAAAACCCCAAATGGGGTTATGCAGAATCGAACATGACTGAAACAACTCAGTAACAACAAAGCAACCAAAAAGTTGTTTCAATTTCTTTTATTACAAGTATAGAGGAGAAGGCAGACTGACTGAAAACTGATCAGACAGTATGCCAGGCACTATGCTAAGCGATGGGGTGCACAGAAAGGTTAACAAAAAGTCCCTACTCTCAAAAATCTCACTATCTAAAGGGGTAGACAACAGGCAAACAACTCTGCACAAAAAAAGATACATACAGGACAAATCAGGAATTGCCCCAGAGGGAAGGCAATAAGATTAAGGAGGATTGGGAAAAGCTTCTTGGCAAAAGTTTAAAAAGTAAGTGGTCAAGGCGGCTAGGTGGCACAGTGAATAGAGCACTGGCCTGGAGTTAGAGGACCTGAGCTCAAATCCAGACTCAGACACTTAACACTAACCATGTGACCTTGAGCAGGTCATTTAACCCCATTGCCTTGCCCTCCCCCCTCAAAAAAGAAAACAGTTAAAAAAGTAAGTGGTCTAGAAGTTTCCAGATGAAGAGGAAAAGATCCCCAAGTACGGAAGACTGCCGGTGGAAATGCTCAGATTCAGGAGATGGGGTGTCCTGTGGGAGGACAGCCAGGAGGCCCATGTCACTGGATCACAGTGAGATATGCAGTATAAGAATGAGAAGACAAAAGCTGAGATCAGAGAAGTAAACTGGGACTCGATTAAACCGATTTGCTAGAAGTCAAAGGACTAGTAAGTAGCAGGTCCAGATCAGTTGAAGGAACGGGAGATGTTTAGACTAGAGGAGATGCAGAGGGGATGTAACAATAACAATCACAGCTATCATTTATAGTGTGCTCTAAGGTTTGCATGTCCCTTTACATATGCTGTCTCATTTGATCCTTACTATGACCCTGGGAGGTAGGTGCTAATGTTATTCTCATTTTACAGAGGAGACAGGAAAAAGCTAAGTGACTTGCTGAGGTTCATAAGCCAGTAAGTGCCTGGGGTCGCATTTGAGCTCCGGTCTTTCTGACTCCAAGTGGACTGTACTATCTAGTAGTCTGGTATGCCTAATGTGATAGCGATCTTCTAATATTTCAAAGGCTGTCACACCCTGCTCAGTCCCGGAGGGCAGAATTAGAAGAGTAGGGAGATTCCAAGTCCAGGGTTCCTTCCACTCCTCCTCCCTGCCTCCCGATCAGACGGAGAGTTGACTGCACAGCATTCTGTACTGCTGGGGCAAAGGAGGGGACTAGATGTCCAAGAGCTGTCTTCTTCTTGTGCCAGGATCCAGGCTATTATCCTCAGTCTGAATCAATAATCAGTCCTCAAAGTTAAAAAAAGACGTTGGATATCGAGTCCAACCTGCAATTAAATAGGCGTCCCCTCCACAACATTCCAAGTGACCTCTGATTGAGGACTTCCCAGGATGAGGAACTCACTACCCACCTGCCCAGAGGGAGACAATGATTTAATAGGTATGCAACCTCACCATTTTGGTTCTCCTGATAAAAACAAGATTGGGTTTCCCTTCCAGACCCAAGGAAACCAAACATCTGCTTTGTACGGAAGAAGCCCTTGCCCTGTCACATATCCCAAAAATATCAATATCAAAATAACGACAAATATCGAAGTGTTTATTAGTGAATATGAAACAGATCCCTCACTCCCTGATGGAGAGGTAATGATATAATGCAGGGAAAGATAAACATTTTGAGATATGACTAACATGGCAACTACATAGATCAATATTAAAGGTTTTTTATTTTTTGTTTTCATTTAATTTGGAGGGAGTTTATGGCAGGAACAGATTAATTTTTAAAAAATACTTGTTACTGAAGCAGCTAGGTGATACAGTGAATAGAGTACTGGCCCTGGAGTCAGGAGGACCTGAGTTCAAATCCAGCTTCAGACAATTGAAACACTTGCTAGCTGTGTGACCTTGGACCAGTCACTTAACCCAATTGCCTTGCATTCCCCCCCAAAGGAAAAAAAAAAGAAAAAAATACTTGTTATTTATAAAATTTAAAAATAAAAACAAATTTGAAATATGTATGTATGTATTTATGTTGATCCTTTCAACTGAATCCAATTCAGTAAGGCAGAAGCCAGGCACCCTGAGGGAATGAGGGAACTGCAGTTTGAGAAATATTTATTTAGCATTTTGCTTCTGGCAACTATTTTACAAATGAAGAAACTGAGACCCAAAATATTTAAGTAATGTGCCTAGTACATAGTAGTGCTTGTAGAGTGAGCAATGTGCCAGAGATAGTACTGGGAATCTAGTCCCACACTCATTTTATCCCATTTGACTATTGTCTCATTTAGGTCACAAAAAACAATGAACAGGCTTGCCCTAAATACATTAAACACAAGTTACATAAATGGAAAATCCAGTCAAGGAAATGATTTATAAAAAATAGTTTCTTGTTCTGATGGGACATATTTCTCCTAAGGACCTCACTTAAAGAAAGCCAGGGAAGGTCGATGAGGAGAAAGAGATTCCCAAGCATGGAGACAGCCGGTGGAAATGCTCAGATTCAGGAGATGGGGTGTCCTGTGGGAGGACAGCCAGGAGGCCCATGTCACTGGATCACAGTGAGATATGCAGTATAAGAATGAGAAGACAAAAGCTGAGATCAGAGAAATAAACCGAGACTCAATTAAACTGATTTGCTACAAGTCACATAGCTAGCAAGTAGCAAAGCCCAGAGCAGTTGAAGGAACTGGGGATGTTTCTCAAACATCATCTCCTAAGTCCCCAGTGATCTAGGGAAGGAAGGAAAGGATAATTTTGTTCTCCCCATTTGACAGATAGGCAAACAGAGTCACAGATGGCAAGACAGTTGGTAAACACAGAACACAACCCAAATCCAGGTGTCCTGATTCCCAGCCCAGTACCCTGTCTGTGAGACAGCAAATCTTTTCCACTCCCCTGGGGTCCCCCTGTCTGCATACCCCTCAGTGTGACTTTCAGCTGGGCTCTTCTCAGTTCACAAATTCACTGGTTTTCCTCTGGGATTTCAAGAGAGAAAAATTTCTGAGGAAGGATTCAGGGGCGGGAAACCGCCATGGCAATGAATGCTTCTGGGTGTGCATTTTCCAGAGAAGCTGCCAATTCTTAGGATAGCATCACAGCTAGTCTTCTAATTAGCCAAATACAAACAAACCCATCATTTGTGTTTTCTGTAGCTCATGAGAGCAAAGTCCTGCTGCTCATAGCTTGCAAAACAACCAAATCCAAGAATAAGCCAAGATGCCTGCAGGAGTCCCAAGACTAATAACAGGGCAGGGGGATCCAGGAGAGAGGGCAAAGCAGGGAGAGAGGAGCCTGCTGCAAAGAGAACAGCAGCAGGGAAAAGATTAGAACAGAGAACCCTACCCCTTCACTGCTACCCAGCCCCACCCAGCCTGTCTCACCCAGCCCTGCTGGAGAGCAATTCACTCACCTGGGCTCCCGTCCCAAAGCACTGAAGAAGGAAATAAGGGAGACAGGGGGCAGCAAGCAGGGGCCTTAGGAAGCCCTCTCAGCCTCACATCAAGATAACCAGTTTTGTCATGTGACCTTGGGCAAGTCACTTAACCCCATTTGCCCTGCCTTCCCCCCTCCAAAAAGCAAAAAAAGAAGAAAGCCAGTTTTGTCCAAGTTTTTGTTTATGTTAGAAGAGTAATTGCAGAAACCAGTTTGTGAAGCACCTGATAGAATGTCAGTGATCCTTCAAATGCAGAAGGAAGATCCCCTGATTATAACTGGTGCTGGTCCCTTCCTCCCAGAGGTTCCCTGCTCACATCCCTAGGAGGCCACTTGGGATTTAGGATTAGGAGGCAATTTAGAATTCATCAAGTCCAACTTACCATACGGGGGAGAAGTCTTCTCTACAGCAAGCGTCAAGGATGCTGGAAAAAAGAAAGATAAGGATGCTGTAATCAGTGCTGATCTGGCCTCTCCTTGAACATCTCTAGTGATAAGAAGCTCACTACCAGACAAGGCAGCTTGTTCTTTTAATGAGTTTTTTAAAATCCTTATATGGGGCAGCTAGATGGCTCAGTGAATAGAGCACTGGCCCTGGAGTCAGGAAGACCTGAGTTCAAATCTGGCCTCAGACACTTGACATGTTTACTAGCTGTGTGACTTCGGGCAAGTCACTTAACTCCAATTGCCTTGCCTTCCCCCTCCAAAAAAAAGAAAAAATCCTTATGTCTAGACAAATACAATATCCTTATGACTTTCTTTTATTGGCTCTAGTTTTGCCTTCTAGAATAAGACACTGTCTGTTCTCTCTTCCAAATGACCAAGCTTTAAGACATTTAAAGAGAATGATTGGGCTTCCCTAAATTTCTTCTAAACACCTCTGGTTGCTACAACTGTTCCCCACATGACAGTTTTGAATCATTTCCCCATGCTAGGTACCCTTCTCTGGATAGTCCCCAGCAGGAGGGAAGACCTTGAAGTCTAGAGGATGCAGCATCAAGTCCTGTCTGTGGTGTTAATTAGCCATATGACCTAGGTAAATTATTTAACCTCTCTGAACCTCAATTTACTCATCCGTCAAATGAGAACAATGCTAATTATACTACTTATAACACAGGGTTATGGTTATGGTGAACAAAGCAATCTGAGACCTTAGAGTGTTATATAAAAGTGAATTGCCATTGGATCTAGACCTGTGATTCCCTTCCTGTGGGGGATTCCCAGTATAGAGACTCCCTCCATGGAAGCAGATCAGCAGCTCCTATATAAATTAGCATCTTAAAAAATTGACTGGAGCCCTGGGAGATCAAGTGGTTTGCCTACAGCAAGTATGTGTCAGAAGCAAGATTTCACCCCAGGTCATCCTAACTCCAAAACTGGCCATCCATTTCTCTCAAGCTGTTATTCTCTCAAAATGCCATGCCTAGACCTGGACAAAATACAGCAGACATCATTTAACCAAGGCAGCATAAAGTAAGGGGAGCCCATTTCTCAGATCTCAACTGTACTTTCCAACATCATGAAGGTTAGCTGAAGTCAAAGGGAGTGACTAGCAGGGAGGTGGTATCTCCTGACCTCTCTATCCCTCTCTCAAGCAAGGTAGAGATGGGACCTGGAGAAGGGAGCACTCACTTTGGGAGTTGCCCTTCTTTGTATGACTGACCCATGCTCTGCCCTGGTTAAGCCAAAGGTCAAGAGTAGTCAACAGATTCTCTCCAGCACAGACCTTCTGGATGCTTCAGTCAAGAATAAAGATTTACAAGACTACACTGTCAGTTTAAAGAACTTAACTCATTAGAATTTAAATTAGACCCTACATTGTGAGACTGGATTAATGATTTATCATTTTCATTGAGTATTTATCTATTATTCATTACAAAAAGCAAAGGCTGGGGGAGGGGGGCATTCCCTAAGTGCTCTGGGTCCCATAAAGGCTTAATTGGTGGATGGAAGAGATAACTGAATAAAGCTTAAAGGCTGTTGTTCCAGGAGACCACACACTCTCAGACAGTAGGCACTGGCTTTTGTTGTTGTTGCTGTTGTTCAGTCATTTCAATCCAGCCTTGTCCAACTCTCTGTGACCCCATTTGACTTGGCAAAGATACTGGAGTGGTTTGCCATTCCCCCTCCAGCTCATTTTGCAAATGAGGAAACTGAGGCAAGCAGGATTAAGTGACTTGCCCAGGGTCATATATCTAGTAAATGTCTGAGGCCTAATTTGAACTCAGGTTTTCCTGACTCTAGATTCAACATTCTATCTACTGTACCACAATCCAATACTTCTACATCCTATCACTGTTAACAAAAATCCTTCATTGGCCCACATCATCCCAGCTTCACCCCAGCCTTGCCTTCTTTGCCTCTCACCCCTTTCCCTCCCTCCGTACAAGTCTCCAGAGCCGTGAGTGGCAGTGTTGGTAGCCAGGCCCCGAAATTGAGAACAGGGTAGATGGGCAGAGAGATTCCCCAGGGCACAAGGCCAAGGGGAGACAACCCACTACACCATTTTGCCCAATTATAAGAACATAGATTTTGAGCTATTAGGACCTTAAAGGTCTAGTCCAACTCCTTCGTTTTACAGATAAGGAAACTGAGGTCTTACCCAGGGTCATATAGCTAGCAAGTGAAGGGATTAGGATATGAGTCCAGATCCTCTGACTCACAAACTAGCACTCTTTGGGAGTGAAGACAAGAACTCTGAAACACAATCCCCCCCCACCCAAATGATACCATGAGGCTGATGCTCATGGGGTTCCCAGCTAGGGGAAGGGGGCAGGCCCAGGCCAAGGCTTCTATGGGGTCTGGAGGGAAAAGTGGTAAACTGGCTATTTCCAATATTAGCAAAATTGTTCTTGCTGACTAGGTGGTAAACTTAGTTGTTTCTACTTCTTTAAGTTCTGTCAGCAGCCTGGGGCAAAGTCCCAATCAACCCACCCTCGATATAGCTCTAAATATTATCCAGAACACAAATTTTACATTTCCCACTTTCTACTTTCCAAGGTAGCTAAGAAAATTATATGCACCTCCCTGTTCAGTCTATGCTCCAGCTCCTCTGGCTCCACCACCTTTCCTGGGCTGACACAAGGCAGCCCTTTCTTTCTTACACTGACTTGTCTCCCACCTTCCTCCTCTAATTCCCCTCACCTCTATTCTCTTACACGCTTATTTGACTTGCCTGTTGTCCCTGCAGGTTACCCACAGTACCTCGTGGTAGGAAATCACTTGTCTGGGGAGCATCACCTGAAGATTCTTCGGGCAGAGCTACAAGATGATGCTGTATATGAATGCCAGGCCATCCAGGCGGCAATCCGGTCACGCCCAGCCCGCCTCACCGTTCTTGGTAAGAATTCTGATCTTGACAAGTGACAGGGGTGTGGACTGACATATGGATCTAAAAAGACACAAGAAAATTCTCTTTAATTTAATTCAGTATTTTCCATAACATGGCTTTAGCTTACCTTACCAACTTTAGTTAACATTACTCCCCTTCACATAGTCTACATTATGGTCAAACTGGACTATGAGTTGTCCCCCAACCTCAAGGATGTCTTCCCCCACTTTTGTACATAAAGGCAGTTCCCTTGGCCTAGAATGCATTGCTTCCTTCTGCCCATCTTTCAGAATCCTTCCATTCACCAACATTTCAATTCAGATACCACCTTTTCTATGAAGTTTCCTTGGTACCTTCTCCTCCTCACCCCACTTAAAAGGTCCTCTCCCTCCTTAGATTTCCCTAGATCCCTCCATCTATTCTCTCTTTGGCCTCGACTACCCCCACTTTATATTGTGTTTGTCTATGTACAGATATGGTAGAATGTCATCTCCCCAAAGGGAGGCTCTGAATATAGATTTTTATCTCTGTATCCCCTACAACTAACACACTGTAGGTGCTTAATAAATGCTTCTTGTATTGAACCAAAGCTTGAGCCTGAAAGCTTAGGGCATTGCTGCTCCCTTACTGTCTTTCTCCCTCACCCTGCCCTACCCTAACCTTTTTTCCATATCACATAATCCTAGTAATAACTCCTTTTAATAATAATAGCTAGCAGTTATGTGCCAGACTCTGTGTTAAGCATTTTACAAATATTATCTCTTTTGATCCTTATACTCTGTGAAGTAGGTGCTATTATTATCCCCATTTTACAGTTGAGGAAACTGAGGCAAAAAATGTTAAATGACTTGCCCAAGGTCACACTGCTCATAAGGGTCTAAGGCTATATTTAAATACATCTTTTTTACTCCAGGCCCAGCACTCTATCTGCTGTGCCACCAGTTGCTGTAATATTTTAAAGTCTTCCTTTCATGGTTCTCATCAGCTCCAAATCTTCCTGGGAAAGCATTCATCCAGTCTTATATAGAGGTGGACAAATTAACCCAGTGAATTTATAAGATCTGAAATTCTCCAAGTTGGAGCTCAACCCTCCCATATCTTCCCTCTCAACTTGCAGTCAATCTGTCAATAATGTGCACTTAATATCCGTCCTGTGTCAAGCTTCGTAAACAGTAATGATATTGCGTATTTGTATAGAAGCCATACGAGGGAATGAGTAATGTTAGACTTGGAGTCACATTCCACCTTCCTGGATTCAAATTCCACCTTTAGTGTGGGCAAGCCACTGATGTCTGAGGCTCCAGCAACTTTCTAGGAATTATCTACCAGGTTATAGATGGGTTACAATCAACATTGATGAGGGAAGCTCCTGCACTAACAAAATCAGAGACACTTGACATGGTGGATGTGATATTTGCATCCAACATTATTATTTTCCAGCACATTTTCACATATGTTATCTCATTTAACCCTTGGAATTAATAATATTAATACGCTTGGTATGCAGGCATTGTCTGAAAACAAAACTGAAGTTCAGAGATGTTAAGGGACTTAGCCAAGGTCATATGACAAGTACCTAGTGGAACTGGGATGGGATGATTCAGCTCAGTCCAATGGTTTTTGCATCGTACCACGCTGCTGTACACATCAAAGCAATATTAGGCCCCCAGCATGGGATCAAGCATGTGACGCTGGAGCAAGAAAGATGGAGGACTCTGCCTACCCCACCTGTGAGCCAGAGCCCATGTCTGACAGCAGGCTCAGCAGCCTGGGATGCTGCCTCCGTGTATGGGCAGATGAGGAGCAGCAGCGGCTGTTCAGAGATTAAATATTTAAGAGTTTGTCACATTGTTTTCAGATCTACATGGCTAAATGCACTGGGACAGATCTTTCCAAACACTCCAGCAGACAGGCCCCTCAGGATCACTTACCAAGAGCCAAGTTGAGCTTCTAGAGGGGGGAAGGATGAGCCCCCTAAGTAAACCTCAGAAATCTCCCTTAACCTTTGATTTTCCCTTATTGCAAGAAAAAGGGAAAGGCAAAGGTTAAGGGAGCTGGAAGTACAGAGTAAGGAAAACACAGGAAAGCAAGAATGACGTTCATTCTCTCCTGCAAAGGAAGAGCTTGGAAGGGGTTCTGTTAGTACACAGAGAATTGCAAGATTCCAGGGGTGATAGAAGGAACCCTGGGAGGTAATAAACCTTAGTGGAGACCATGCGGTCCATCCGCCATGACTGCAGATAGGACCCTGACAAAGCTACCCCAGGGAGATGAGAGTCTGACACAATGCCTTACACATTGGCAACATTCAGGAAATATTGTGACTTGGAAGGCAAGGGGAGAAGAGGAAGGGAAAGGAAGGGAGGATAGAGGAAGAGGTGAGAAGGAAGGCAAGAGAGTGGAGGAGAAGGCAAAGGAGGGGAAGATAGGGAAAAGGAGGGGAAGGGAAAGGGTAAAAAGAAGGTGGGCTACACCACGATATGGAGTTAGCCAGTAAGAACAATACACAGGCTCCAAAAACCTTCCAGTCTGGAATAAAGCAGTCGCTACCTCTTAACCCTCTCCCTAACCCATCCCCATTAAGGAACCTAAAGCCTTTCCACCTTCCTACCTCCAGCTTACAAGCCATGTTTCTGAGAATAGTGTCTTGGGATCTGAGGTTAACAGCCCCCACTTCACTTCAGGCTACATTCCAGTCCCCCTGGTGCTTTACGATGCCAAGAGGCAGCCCATAGAACTCTTCTCCCTTCTGCCTGCCCCCTTCCCAATTGCACGGCCTTGTACTACCTGCTGAACACTGGATATCTATGGAAGTGATGTTCCTTTGGGATTTGGAGATCAGCTGGGGGACATGGACTGTTTCTTGATCTCAGTCTGGCCTAGAATACTCCCCTCTGATGAAGAGAAAGTGACTGTAAGAGTTCATCTTGTCCATGACAGCAACTGGGCGAGGGACCAGACCTGGGATTACATTGGGCTAGGGAATTCCCAGGTGAGGAAACTCCCTTTACCAAAGCAGGTCAGCACCTTCTCTGCAACTTAACGCCAGGAGAGTTGCCTAGAGCCCTGGGAGGTTACATGATTTGCCCAGAGTCACACATCCAAGACACATCAGAGGCAGGTTTGGGAGGCTTTGAGGGAAATGCTCTATTCACGATGCTGTGCTATGTTGCCTCTCATAAGAGCAGTAACAACAAGAAAAATAGTTCATGTTTTAAGAAGTGTTTTAAGAGTGCTGGATTTGGAGCTTAAAGGACCTAGTTTCAAATCCTACCACAGACTATGATTCCACCCCAAATCTAGTCCCCTTTCCACCATCCACTCCCAAACCCCTGCCTTAATGGAGGACCACACCTCTAGCCACACCCAGAGATATCTCCACATCTAGAGGGTCTCTGGTTCCATCTGGCTCAAAGGTTTCCTGTCAGTAGACATGGATGGATCAGTTCTTCTGACTGGCTAGGTTCCTTTCATCTGTATCTAACCCACCCCACCTCCCACCCCAACTTGGCCCTGGGGAGGGACTCTACATAGAAAACAAGGACAACACTTTTTTCCTGGAAAGATGGAGCAGTGTCTATTTCTTTTCATTTGGAAGACCCAGGGAAGGGGAAAGAGATGTTCACCTAGCACCTAACTGACTCCCCCAACAAAGACCCCATCTGTTTTGCCACAACATCCTAGATCTGAAAAATGTCCTATCATATTCCCAGAGGGGACAGTGTTCCCTGCGTGCCAGGAATAGGAGAGCTTCCTAATTTAGTCTGTATTTGCCTGAGATAGATTTTTAATTAAATAAAGTAAGAGCGTGATTAGAACCTGCAGAAAATATGAGAGTCGAATCAGATGGTATTCCAGGAAAATTGCAAAGCAAACACTTTGGCTGGAACCTCTGGAGGTCCCCGGAGGTCCTCCATCAAAGCACCAAGTGAGGAGGGCAAATACAAGAGATTATATAGCCAACAGATGTGTGTTGTTAAAATATGCATCTGCCAGCAGCGTATTTTGAGAAGCCAGAGGGCTAGCTTGCAGAGCTGCCTGGGCTCATGAGACAGCATGCGCGCAGACCTCAGGCCCCCCTCCCCACCCTGGCAGCCAGGCCCAGAGTCACAGACACATAAATTAGCATTGTATTCCCAGATCTCTGATGCAATCAGCCAAGCAGAAACTTTGAACATAGAATTTGCTTCATTGGGAGTCCAGGGGCAGAGAAGATAGGACGGGAGGGGAGGGGAGGGG
>NW_027187419.1:39631856-39641787 GCF_028583685.1 Petaurus breviceps papuanus | reverse complement strand
CCTCCTCCCCCTCCTCCCCCTCCTCCTCCTCCTCCCTCTCCTCCTCCTTCTCCTTCTCATCCTCCTTCTCCTTCCTCCTCTTCATTCTTCTTGCTCCTCTTGTCCTCCTCCTCCTTCATCACACATACATATTCACATATGCATACAAACATACACTCCTTCCTTGCCCAAGTGAAGAAGTAAGTCTCTTCTCCTAAAAAAAAAAACAAAACTTTACTATATAATGAAGGGGGAAAAGGTACTTCAAACAAAAGTAGGTATAACAATGATCAGATCAGATGCTGTAAAGGCATAGAAGTATTGGTTCATTTCATCCTGCCACACCATGTCTTCCCACAGAAGGCAAAGCAACCCCCTAACTTCTCTCACTCCTCTCTTCCCCTCTCCATGATGAAAGGGGACAAGGAACAAGAGGATGGAGCAAATTTCCTTATACCTATCGGGTTATGACAATGGATCATTCAAAGTGATGGTGAGAATTCTAGAAAAGAAACACACAACAACCCCTCTCAATAAGGAAATATTATTACTCAAAATATTTGGGAGACATCCAGGAATCCCTCCCATCCCTTGCCCCTGAGAGGGGAGAATAAAAACCATTTCCTTAGTCTCCAAAACAGTAAAAGGAACGTTCCAGCAAGGTCTAGTGCCAGAACCTTCTTCCTAACACTATGAAGACATGCTTCCTAGTATAGTGCCTGCTGTACCTTTGAGGCAGCTAGGTGGCCTAGTACAGAGTACTAGATTTGGCATCTGGTAGACCTGAGTTCTAATCCTGCCTCAGACCCTTACTAGCAAATCACTTAAACTTTCTGGGTCTCAGTTTTCTCATTTGTAAAATAGACTCGGTGGTCTTTTAGGTCCCTTCTAGCATTAAATCTTGTCATCTACCTCACAAGGTTGTTATGAAAATGAAATAAGTACAATATGGTCTTACATAGATGAATATGAATGTATATTGTATATATGTTCATGATTATAGATATATATGCATATGTATATGTGTAAGTGTATGTATGTATATGTTTGTATGTATATATGAATGCATGTATATGTGTGTATGTGCATTCATGCTTAATTGTGGCCTTCTTGAGTGAAGCAAAGAAAAGATAGGCAGCTCTCAATACAGCGTATAGTATTTATTATATAGGCTTTCTTGAAATGGAAATTTATTGTTTTGTATTTTGAATCCTCTCTTACTTTCTGCTGTGTACATGGCAATGCTTTTTTTTCTTATTTTATATTCAAGTTTTAGTATTTAAGTTTATATGTTTTTTCTTTTCTTAGTGTGTTTAAATTTAAAATAAATTAGTTTTTTTTAAAGAAAAGGACATAAGATAATATATACAAAACACTTTTTAAATTATAAAATACCATATCAATGTCAATTAATTTTAATAAATGGGCTAAGAAGTCAGGATAAGGATAGGCAGCCTATACTGGTAAATGTTGAACAACCAGCTCTCGGGGGGAGGGGGGGATATGTGCCTGACACATTTTTTAAGTTTAATGTGGATTATTAACATTTTCTCCATCACTTTCTTAAGTCTAGAGTGACAGTCAACAAGACAATGAATCAATTTCCTAGGTATAAATGCTCACACTGGAAATTTAACAATATGCTTTCTAGCTCCACCATACTCCCTGGGCATAGGGATAGGGACAAGAACTGGACCTGTGATTTCATTACCATTAGGGAACTCCTAGGTGAGGTAATTCCTTCTACCAGTACACATCAGCACCTTCTTTGAAACTTAGAGATTTGCATGAAGCATTGAAAAGCTAGTGACTTGACCAGGGTCACATAGCCAGAGGCAGATTCCTTTGAGGCCAGTTCTTTATCCACTATGGAAGTAGGTTAATAGAATCCAGCAAGTGAGGTCTGATGTTTACCTGGGAAGCAGTCATACATTTCGGTGCTATTGCAACTGACATAACCTTGAGGTGTCAGGACTAGATGCATGATTCAAACCTTTCTCCATTTGGGCAACACTATGAATTAAGCATTTAGTGTGGAAATAAATTTTTATTAGACACTGAAGAAATGCAGAGAAAAGAGGAAACATTATCCCTGCTCTTGGGGAGTTTCCCATCAAATGAGGGAAATAAAGCCCATATACATGAAAAAAAAATAGAACCTGTATAGGCATACTGTGAATAACATTGTACTGATCAACATTTTTTTAGCAACAATGTCGTCAATATGTTATAGCCAAACCTCAATGTAAAAACATGATACTCTATGGCACCATTTGGCTGACTGCCCACTTATGACGCTGTTCCAATGAAACTAACTGCCCCCATCGTGTTGTTTCACCTAACATCATGCTTTCATAAGACCAATTAATGATGTCAGTTTAATTGACAGGTCTGCAGATGTTTAGCCTGAAAAAGAAAATACTTGAGGGAAACATCATGGGCATATCCAAATCCTTGAAAGGTGGGAAGGAATTAAGCATTCTCTGTTGATTCAGGAAATAAAGCTAGGATCAGTGAATGAAAGTTATAGGGAAGATTATTAAAACAAAATAAGTAAGAATTTTTTAGAAATTGAAGTTATCTCATTAATGAAAGAGAGTTCTTTGAGAGATAAACAGTTCCCTGACACTGAAGTATACAAAGACTATTCCTTCATATCAAGGAAGGAAGAAAAGAAGGAAGCAACAAAGGAAGAAAGGGGGGAAGGGAAGGAGTGAGGAAGGGAGGAACAGAGGAAAGAAAGAAGGAACGAGTGAATGAACAAATGAAGAAACTAAGGAAAGAAGGAAGGGAAAGAGGGAGGGAGGGAGGGGAGGAAGAAAATAAGTATTTATTGAACACCTGCCACTGTGTGCCAGACACTATGCTAAACATTTTACAAATATTGTTGCATTTAATTCTCACAACAACCCTGAGAAATAGATGCTATTATTTTCCCCATTTTAAAATTGAGGAAACTGAGGCAAACCGAAATTAAGTAACATACCAAGGATCACACAGCTAGTGTCTGAGGCTAAACTTGAACTCAGGTCTCCTGACTCCAGGGTCAGTGTTCTATTGACTATTCCACCCTTTTGCCTCCAATACCAGTCGATCAAGCAATGGACAAGCATTTATTTAAACACTGTACTAGGCACTGGAGATAGAAGGACAGAGAATAAAAACATATGTGACAGAAGTCCAATTTGCTTCTTTAAATCACCAAATCATTTGTATGTTTATCAAAGGAAAATAGGTTTCCCCTTTGTTTGGCTGATAGAGAGGAAGAATCAGTATGTCTTAGGAGCTGGCATATAGAGGGGAGGCAGAAGCTGTCCCGACTAAGGAGATTTGGAAAGGCTGGGATAATGAGAGGTGGAAGATTCAAGAGGAAGGAAAGTGTTACCAGTTAGTCACAGTTCTTGGGAACGCCATCATACCCTCTTTGGGAGCTGTTGTAAGAGTTTTTATACCGTGTGTGAGCTGGGGCCAAATGAGACTATGACTCTCCGACTTAGAACCTAACAAAGATAACCTTCAAGCCATATTAAACCATTAATAGCAGATATAATCCAAGTGCTGATGGGAATGTTGGAATGAGTTAGCAGTAATCATGTGGCCCTTTCTGGAAGAGATAGATTCGTCGCAGTCTAGAGGAAAGGTAGGTATGCAGCTTGGTGGAGAAGAGGAGCAAGGTTTTTGGTGGTTTTTTGAAAATGAAAAGGTGGGAACAAGTAAACCATGAGTATAAAGGAAAGGCGACTTGCTTAGAATAGAAAGTGAAAGTCAGGGAGTCATGAGAGATAGAAGCAATTAGGTTAGGAGGGCCACCTCCTAGACTGAGGATAATCAACCCATAGATTGAGCCTAGAACACAAAATCTTAGAGTTGGAGAGAACTTTAGAAGTCATTTTGTCCAAACTCTAATGGCATATCAAGAGGAATGATCAGTAGCAGACCATGAAGCTCATGCTTAAGAGTATGAATTTAATATGAAAAATAATGGGAAGTCAGTCCACTTTGGGCAGCTCAGTGGAACAGTAGATAGAGCCTGGAGTCAGAAAGACTCATCTTACTGAGTTCAAATCCTACCTCAGACACTTACTAGCTGTGTGACCCTGGACAAGTCACTTAATCTTCTTTGCCTCAGTTTCTTTACCTGTAAAATGAGCTGAAGAAGGAAATGGCAATCTACCCCAGTGTCTCTGCCAAGAAAACCCCAATGGGGTCATTAATAGTCAAACACGACTGAACAGCAACAAGCCACTTAGCACATGTGATGGAAATGTGATACTACTGACACCAAAGTAACAGATGAATTCTTTTCTATGATCCTTCTCTCCAGCCGACCGTCTTACAGATTGCACGTCATTGGTCTTAAGGGCAATTAATTAACAGTAGTGATGGATCAAAGGTGCACTGGGGAAAAAACTGGACTTGGATCCAGAACTAAATAATAGTAAGAGCAGATATGATGATTATATGACGATAATATATGATGTGAAGTGATAGGATATTACTAATATATCATGATAATAAGAGCGGTTCTTTGATGTTTCTGTCGTTCTTGAACGATAACAATCTTGTGAACAGAGCAGGTTATTCTCATTTTACACACGAGTAAAATGGGAGTCACAGAGCTTAAGTGACTTGCTCACCACACAATTTGTATTCAAAGCAGGATTTGAACCCGAGTCTCTCCTGACTCCAAGTCCAGCAGTCTCTCCCCTACACCACCCTGCTGATCCTAAGGGTCTAGTCCAGCTCTAATATTTTGTGATTCATCATCACTCCTGAGTAAAACAACTCAAAGTACAGATCATGATGGTGGATTGGGTGGGCATCTTTGCACTCAAGTATATCATAAGATAAGAGTGATGATAATAATAAATAATAATAAAATATGTAGTACCTACTATGCACTAAACACATTGTAAAATTATCTCATTTGATCTTCACAACAACCCTGTGAGGTAGGTATTCTTATTATCCTCATTTTACAGTTGGGGAAACTGAGGCAAAGAGAGGTTAAATGGTTTGCCCAAGATCATACAACTAGCAAGGGCCTGAGTCAGAATTTGAACTCAAGTCTTCCTGACTCAGCACTTTACCCACTGCACCACCTAGCTGTCCCAAAATCATAGGATCATAAATCTAGAGGTGGAAGAAACCTCAGAAGCCATCTAGTCAAACCTCTCATTTTACCAACAAGGAAACTGGAGCTGTTGCGGTGGGGGCTCTGCCCACCCAAAAACTGTTGAGGTTTCATGATGTGTTGTGGTGGAACCGTCTCAAAGAATTTAGAGTCAGACCACCTCTAATCCAAGTATAGGCATTTATTGAGATTGACGCTTCTCGTGAAGCAGGCTAGGTTCCAAGAGGAACCAGCAACTTCAGAGAAAACAAGATGGATTTTTGTAGAGTAAAGATGCAGTTACATAACAGAAGTTTACACAGAATATAAGAATAATATAAAAAGACAGGAGGAGTTTGTTAAGGGATTAGGTAATGGAAGAGGGGTCCCATCTATGGTTCCATTCTGGTCATGCTGCCCTCCAATTGGCTAGCTATTGTGGTCCTGTCTGGTCAAGATAGATAGGTATTGTGGTTCTGTCTAGGGCTAGATGGATGATGTGATTGTGATTAAATACAAGAACATGCCTTTTTCTGTGGGAATGGGTGTTGGGGCAGTGACCAGGTAGAGGCAGTAGCTGGGTTCCCA
This sequence comes from Petaurus breviceps papuanus, assembly GCF_028583685.1. Taxonomy (NCBI): domain Eukaryota; kingdom Metazoa; phylum Chordata; class Mammalia; order Diprotodontia; family Petauridae; genus Petaurus; species Petaurus breviceps. The sequence continues at coordinate 39,636,107 of NW_027187419.1, read as the reverse complement.
TCACATGGACACACCTGCTATTTCTGTGAAAACTAAGAGTTCAGGGACACACCTGTTGTTCCAGTGAGCAGTGAGGCATATACAAAGAAGTTAGGACATTGGGGGCGGGGTGGGGAGGAGGGTAGGTAGGTTCAGTGGGCCTGCTGTTCAATGGGACTAGGCCTATATTGAAGTAAGAATATTGGGACTGGAGGCAGCTTTTATCAAGATTCCATCAGAGCCTAGGAGGTTGTTACTTGCCAAAAGCCACCCAGGCAGGCTCATGAGGTTTCTAAAGAGAGAAAGATATGACTGATCAAGCTAACACTGAAGGAACCATGTGGAACTTTGGTTGGAAAAGGATAAATGCCCCCATTGCCCAAATTCCCAGCTAGAGAACTGAGTAAGTCCATAGGCTATAGCACTCCATCCCAAAGGGAGCTATCCCCATGAGGGAACAAGGTGTGAGTTTTGAAGAGAGAGTTGGAATTGGGTTGAATTAATCCTTTAGAGATGAGAAATTTGTATGGTTTCAATAGATTTCTGTGGTATCCTTCCAGGGAGCCCCTCACGGGATGTATAATAGAAAAAACTGAGACAGAACAAGAAATGGAGAAAGTCAGATGAAGACAGAGATTGAGACAGACAAACAGGGCCAGAAAGAACTTGGGAGGTCAGACTGGTCAGAGGACAAGAAATCAGCCAGATGCTGGTAGCCACTCCAAACCTGGCTGAATGTGGAAAAGATTTATAAATACATTAATAGGCTAAACTCAAAGCACCAAGTGGTGGGTTGAACCAGGGCCCAACAAAGAAGGTCTTGGGACAAGGAACTAACATCCTGATATCAGGCCCAAGGGAAAACAAGAGGCAGCTATAGAGTTTTAGGAGACCATGGCTGATACTGTGAGGTCTCATGAGAGAGTCCAGGGAAATCTAGCTAGATCTACTTTCCTTGGTCTCATTTCTTATCTAGCCTTTAGTCATTGAATGGGTGTTGCCTCAGACAAAATGGGACCTGCCATCACCAGTCATCTTGACTTTTGTCTTGCCACTGGACTTCTATGACTCTGGAGGAGAGAGTAAGGCTGACACAGTTTTGCATCACTTATATACAATTCACACACCATTCATCGCCTTCATAATGTCATTGGTCCTCTTCAAGAACGAAGGATGAGCAACAGCAGCTAGAACTAGCAAGTTTGAAATCCTTATAATTAAAACACAAGGCAGATAATTTTGTCAGCACTCATAGTATTCATGATCCTTTTTATGTAAATAGGTTGTAACTCGGTCTTCCTTCCTTACCCTCACTGCATGTTGGCTGGTAGGGACCTAGGAAAAGGGGAGATATTTCCCCTACTTGGGAATGCTTTGAGATATTTGCCCAGAAGTGGTGATGACTTGTGGAATATTAGATCTAGGAGAGAGATTACAAATAGCCTGTTAAAGTGCCTTCATTTTAGTGATGACAAATCAGATCAGAGAAATGAAGTGATTTACCCAAGGTCACACTGCTGATGAATGCCTACATCAGGAACTGTATCAAGATCTTCCTACTCTGTTTCTGGTGTTATTTCTACCATGCCACTGGATAGGAATCTAAGGATCAGATCACAGGAAAGGGGTCTCAGTAGAGGCTGAGGAGGCAAGGGAAGAGAATAAGCATTTATAAAGCTCATGCTATGTGCCAGGCTCTGTGCTAAGCACTTTTAAAATGTTCTCTCATTTGATCCTCACAACTCTAGGAGGTAGGTGTCATTATTATCCTCATTTTACAATTGAGGAAACTGAGGCAAATAGGTTAAGTGACTTGCCAAGGGTAATACACAGTTAGTAAATATCTGAGGTCAAATTTGAACTCAGGTCTTCCCCTCTGAGTCACCATCTTTCCTGGAAGGAGATTAGCTGTTCAGTTTGCCACAGAACATTGAGCTTCAGACTGGTCAGGGTTTTAATTAAGTAGAGAAGTGCTATGAGAAAGGTTATCCCTTTTGAGACAAGCCTAGATATAATCCCTGCCCCAGGGAACCCGTGGATTCTATGAAGTCCCAGGGTATGCCCCAGCAGCCCCCTGAGCACCTTGCCCTTAGTATACACTATCAGAGGAGAGAGCACAGCTCTAGATCTGAATGGCAAGTCCAGGTCTGCCCTCCTTGTCAGCATTAGACAACATAGAACATTGCGGCTGTACCCACTTTCCACCTCCACTTAAGAAACTGGTGTCCCCAGATCAATAGCATCCATTTTCCATTTCATTAAGCCTCATTATCTGGGGATTGACTGCTTACTTCCCTCCCAGCCACACTGGGTCCTTTCAATTATTCTGGCCTTATCCGTGGGTGTTCACTTTAGTGAGAGGTTCATAGGAACCCACAAACTTACACAGTTATTTCCCACTCTCCAAAATAAATAAATAATCCTGTAGCCCACAGAGGCTGGCTTCCAAAAAACTGTCACATTTTCACAAGTCGATCAAGGTGTTTGCAAATGTTTATATAAAAGCAAGAGCTTTCCATATGCAAATATGTCAAGAATAACATTGGCAGCTGAGAAGGCACTGGGTACCAGAAATACAGCTGGAATCACAGATGTGGGAGCAAGGAAAGAGGGGGATGTCCTGCTGGACATGCCACTGGCCTGCCTGAGAAGGCCAAAAAGCTTGGGTCTGGCCCCATGACCAATGTGTATGACCATACTCTTAACTGCTGAGATAGGGAAGAGAAGATGGAACCTCTCCCTCTCTACCCATCCTCTGCTAGAGAGGAGATCACTGTATGAGAGATGAGCCTAACTGAAGTCTTGAGAGACAAAGAGGAAAGGCTATATAGAGGCCAAGGAGGCAGAGTTAAACCCAGATCCGTTACCCATCAGGATAGCGAGAACTGTACTTAGAGTGAGGGGATGGGAGGAGGGGTCACCAAGGTGTGATTCCCTAGTCCTACCCTAGGATGCAAATGCCTATGAGGAGCAGTGTGCTGTAGTGGTAAAGCCTTGCACTAGTAGGAAGAAAGGTGTTTGAACCTTGCCTCTGGTGCTTACTAGCTTTGTGACCCAAACAAGGCACTTATTTAATCTGTAAAATGAGAGGGTTGGATTTAATGGGCTCTAAGGGTCCTTCAAACTCTAAATTTATGATCTTATGTAGGTCTTTCTTGTTTTTTCCCTTTCTTGTTCTAAGCCAGAGAAGCTACTCAGAGCAACCTTGATGTCAAATCTGGAAAGGATCTAAGATCATCTAACTAACCCAACCCACTCATTTCACAAATGAGAGGAAGCTATGGCCTTGGGTGGGTGACATGACTTACCCAAATCAATTCCAGAGCCAGAGCAAAGCCCAGGTCTCCTGCCCTCCCCCTGAAACTCTGTTTATCCCAGTTTGCCCCAGGGCCTCCTAGGGTTCCCACCCCACTTCCCACCATGTGCAGTGAGACCCTACTGCACATGGGATTCAGCCCCAAAGACCCAAAGTCCTTCTTTGGGTCACCTGGAGCTTCCTCCATATCTACCTTGGTTCTGCCCTTAGAATGGTGATTCATTATTCCAGTAGTCTCTCTGTTGGCCCTGGATCCTACCCACCCTCCAGCTCCCTGAGTTTTATCCTGTTGGCACTTTTTAAAATCTTCATAGCCCATAAAGAATGAACACCATCCCCTGACTGAGCTCTGGCACTCTGCGCACAAATGAGATCGTTGTATCCAGGGCGTGGGATGGAGAAGCACTGAAATCAATTAGATTTAGAATGCAGGGTTTGAATCTTTACCTTGCCATTTACCACCATCTACCTTAGGAGAATTGTTCTTTGATCAACTTGTGAAAATGTGATGGTTTGGGGGAAGCCAGCCTACCTGGACTATGGGCTTATTCATTTATTTTGAAGAGACAGAGATAGGTATGATCCCAGAAAGCACTGATTTCTCACCCCCCGCCCAAGGTAAACACTTATGGATGGGGTCAGAAAAACTTAGAGAGCCCATTGTGGCTGGGACAGAAGCAAGCAACCAATGCCCAGATAATGAGATTTAATAGAATAGAAAATGGACACTCTTGATCTGGGGACACTAGCTTCTGAAGGAGAGGTAGAGAGTAGGTGCAACTGAGCAGGGACTCTAATGCTGCAAGGTCCTAGCTTGTTGAGAAATTAATTATGTAACTTCTCTGGACCTCAAGTTCCTCATCTATAGAAAGAAAGAAAGAGAAAGTAAGGAAGGGAGGAAGGAGGGAGGGAAGGAAGGAAGGAAGGAAGGAAGGAAGGAAGGAAGGAAGGAAGGA
>NW_027187419.1:39547295-39627295 GCF_028583685.1 Petaurus breviceps papuanus | reverse complement strand
GGAAAAGATAATTAGTTCTGTTATGGATATGTTAAGTTTGAGGTACCTATGCTATATCCAGTTTTAAATGTCTATTAAGTAGTTGGAGATGATGGGACTGGAGCTCAGAGGAGAGATGAGGTCTAGGTTTGGGGTTCTCTTCATAGAAATGATAGTTGAATCCCTGGGAATTGGTGAGATTACAGAGACGATGCAAAAAGAGGGGGAAAGAGAAGGACCTGGGATACATGAAAGCATAGAGAAGTGAGATGCATATGGCGATCCTACAAAGGAAATTAAGAAAGAGTGATCACACAGATAGGAAAAGAACCATAATGGATCATCACTATCATGAAAATCCAGGGGAAAAAAGTGTCCAAAATAAGGGGATGGTCCACAGGGTCGAAGACTGCAGAGAAGATAAATGAAGACTGAGAAAAGGTCATTGGGTTTAACAGATCTTTTAACAGATTTAGATCTTTTATGATCTGGAGGAGATTTTAAGAAGTCTAAGTGACTATGGGGTGATCATTCTGAACATTAGTTATCATTGTTGAGGAGAAGTATGGGAATGACTGTTAATAATATCCTAATTAGGAAGATACTAGATAAAAGGGAATTTACTATATGAGGCATTGCCTCAGTCAAACCGAGACCTATTAGAGACTTTAGCTTAAAAAGGCCAAGGTCTTCCCCTGCATCCAGGGCCACCTCCAGTCGTCGTGATCTATATCTTGCCACTGGACCCAGGTGGCTCCAGAGGAGAAAGTGAGGCTGGTGACCTTTCACAGCTCCCCCCTCACTTAAATCCGATTCACTTGCATGTCATGGCATCACCTCCCTGAGGTCGTGGTCTTCTTCAAGAACAAAGGACAAACAAGAACAAGAAGAAGTCAGTGAGGCTATAAATTCAGGGGCAGCTAAGGAAGTGCAGTGGATAGAGCATTGAAATCAAGAGGACCTGAGTCACTTAACCCCATTGCCTTAAATAAATAAATGGCTGAATAAATAAATAAATTCATACAAAGTGGAATTTTCCCCTCTCATTCCTTGGTCAGGGCAACTAATGCCTTTAGAATCAATGGAACAAAGAAGATTCATTCTAGTGTAAGAGAGGCAGTGGAGTATGGTGGAAGGAGTTCTGAGGAAGAGGACCTTGATTTAAGTCCCAGCTCTGACATTTATTAGCTGTGTGACCTTGGGCAAGTCACTTAATTTCTTTAGTCTGTTTTTATCTGAAAAATGAGAGCATTAGACTAAATAACTTCTGAGGTCCCATCCAGCTCTAAATCTATGAGCTATGATTTTAAGGAAGAAGGCCTGGTTCCTCCTCTTGGCTCTTCTATTGGTCGGTTGTGTGATCTTCTCTCTAGGCCTCTGTTGCTGCATCTAGAATAATGATAACCACTGACATTTAACTGAAACGAATATTGGCACAGCATTTATTATGCACAATCTGTTTAGAAAAATCACAACACCTTTGTGAGGTTGGTGCCACCAATACAGGGTGTCCCAAAAGTGCATCTTTAAGCGCTAATACTTTTGGGATACCCATATTATCCCCATTTTACAGATGAGGAAATTGAAGCACATTCAGAGAATGATTGATAAGGTCAGAGGAAGAATTACAGAACTGACAAATTTTAGGTTTAGAAAGGGACCTCAGGGGCAGCCAGGTAGCACAGCGAGTAAGAGCACCGGCCCCAGAGTCAGGATGACCTGGAGATTGAATCCCGGGCTCAGACACTTAGCACCCACCCAGAAATAACTGGCCATGTAACCTTGAGCAAGTTACTTAACCCCAATTGCTTAGGGGCGGCCAGGTGGCTCAGTGAGTAACAGCACTGGCCCCAGAGTCAGGATGACCTGGAGATCAAATCCGGGCTCAGATGTTTAGCACCACACCCAGAAATAACTGGCTGTGTAACCTTGAGCAAGTTACTTAACCCCGATTGCTTTAAAAAAAAAAAAGAAAGAAAGAAAGAAAGGGACCTCAGGGGCGGGTAGGTGGCACAGTGAATAGAGCACCAGCCCTGGAGTCAGGAGGACCTGAGTTCAAATCCAGCCTCAGACACTTAACACAAAACTAGCCTGTGACCTTGGGCAAGTCACTTAACCCCTATTGCCCTCCAAAAGGCAAAAAATAAAAAGGGGCCTCAGCAGCCATCTAGTCCTACCATACCCTAAAGGAATTCCCACCATCACTTGACAGACAAGTGGGAAAGGAAGGAAATAGGCATTTTTATGCATTTATTCTACATATCAAGCACTGTGCTAAAAGCTTTATAAAAATTACTTTATTTGATTCAAGTGCTCATCCAGCCTGTGTTTGTAGAGCTCCAATGAGGGGGGACTCCCCACTGATTTCCTGAAATAGTTCATTCTACTTTGGGACAGTTCAGAATATTAGGAAGATTTTTACAAAAATTGACCTTGCTACAGATTTCACCAGTTGCTTCTTGCAGTCTTCAATGGACAAACAGATCAAGTCTAATCCCCTCAGCCAATCTTCAGAAGATATCCACTCAAGGTTCTTCACCACCATGGTTGTCTTCCTCTAAATAATCTCCATTTTATCAACGTTCTTCTTAAACTGTGCCATCCAGAACCAAACACCATGTTCAAGGTAGGGTCTGATGCAAGCATAGGACAGTGGGACTATCACTTCCAGAAGCTATGCCCCTCTTAATGCAACCCAAGTTTCCATAGCTTTTTTGGTCACCATTCATATGCTGTCTCATAGGAGATTTTGATCCACTAGAGCCCCCAGATCATTTTTTAGACCAACAGCTTATCCAGCCACCCCATTGAAGTGGTTAGAGCCCAGGTCTTCTCTATTCCAAGTCCAGCTATCTATCTACTACACCACATAGGCTCTGTAGGAAACAGGGTTGCCCAAGGTCCTAGGCTCCCAGCTCCTTACCTCCCCCTTTAAGCCCTCCCCTTTCCCATCACTCCCCCTGTCACCCCCCCTGCAGCTTTCATTGGGCCTGAGAGACTATTAGAGCCTCTCTGGGAATATTTAACTGAAAACAATTTCTAGTCGCGATCTGTTATAATTACTAATTAGATCTGATTATAATTATCTCTCACTGCCATCCCATACCTGACACACAGGATAGCAGTGATTCCTCACCACAATTAGCAGCCCCAGTCTTTCCTGATACACCAGCTGATTAGGAACACAATGGCAGGGTCGGGGGAAGAGCCTTGCTTATTAAAGAGAGGCTGCTGTTTACCATGGAATGTTGTGATCAAATTAGATTAAAATTAATGAGGGGAAAAACTCAGATTGGGGCACTGGGCACTTTTTCCCTGGCAATTCGTTTCCTCTCTCTACTGCTAGAATCACCTTAGGGGAGGAGGGCCCTGCCGCTCCCTCACTCTTTTGCTCTAAAACTATTCTCTGGACGTGAGATTTGGGTTTGTTTTTGTTTTTTTTTTAAGCAATTGGGGTTAAGTAACTTGCTCAAGGTTACACGGCCAGGTGTTTCTGGGTGGGTGCTAAGTGTCTGAGCCTGGATTCGATCCCCAGATTATCCCAACACTGGGGCCAGTGCTCTTATTCGCTGTGCTACCTGGCCGCCCCGAGATTTGTTTTTTATTATTTATTATTAGAGGTCAGGCCCTTGACCATGCTCAGTTCTCCCTCTGCTCCCTTTCTATGGCTTGTCTTTAGAATTAAGATCCTGGGCTCTCATCCTACCCCAATACCTTCCATGGTTCCTTAAGACACAGAGGACAAAGGGTATCAAGTTCAGCTCCCATATGTCCTTGTATATTAACTCAGTCATCACTGGGAGATTTTGGAGAAGGAATCCTAGACTACTGGCTTTCCTTGGAGTACCAAGATCCACTCATCTATGACCAAAAAAGTCAGAAATCCACAAAATTAATTCCCTTCCTACCCTGGTGGGAAGGTGGAATATCAAGTCAGTGCTAATATAAATAAATTTTTACCATAAAATAAATGGTCAGTATAGTATAATGAAAAAAGAACTAGACTGGGAGTTAGGAGACTGTATCACCTACTTGTGTGACCTTGGACAAGTCATTTTATAACTCCGGGCCTCAGTTTCCTAATCTGTAAAATGAGAAAATTACACAAGATCAAAGGTTCTTAACCTGGGACCCATGTACTCACAAGGACTTTATGCATGTACTTCTGGAAGCCTGTGAATTTGAATAAGGAAAAAATAAATATCCCTTTATTTTCACTAACCTTTGGCTTCCTTTGTAATCCAATGTATTTTATGCATTTAAAAACATGATTCTGAGAAGGGGTCCATAGTTTTCCCCAGACTGCCAAAGAGGTCTGTGACACAGAAAAGGTTAAGAATCACTGGACCAATAAACCTAAGATTCTTCCATTTTCTTCTATGATCAATAGATATTGAATGGCAAAATTGAGAGAAGACAAATAGGAGAGAAATTTGGGGACCTCCATGCCAGACCAATCCCTATATCCTCAGCTTAGAACTGTACACTGGTCTCCATGGGTCTTCTTCCTTTGGATATACCATAAGTCCTCATTTTCATCTAATGAGTAAAACTGGATAGTCTTTTAAGTCCCTTCATATAGAGGTAGGAGCCCCAGGGAGAGCAGAAGGAGATCTAGATTTTAATCCTGGCACTATCACAATCTGGGTGAATGGGTTGAGTCTATTCCCTTCTCAGCTTCAGATCTCTGGTATGTAACTTGAGAGAGCTGGACAGAATTATCTCCAAGGGGTCCTTCCAGGTCTCCTCTTGTGATTCTAAGAGTATAGAACATATATAACAATATCCCTAACAGTAGCTCACATTTCTAGTACTCCATGATTCACAAAGCACTTCACACACACACACACACACACACACACACACAATCTTGTCAGCTGTGCGAGTATTATTAGTGCAAGTATTATTATTCCCATTTTATAGATTAAGAGACCGAGACTCAGAGAAAAGTGCCCTGTCCAAAGTTAAAAAAAAAAAGAGAGCCAGAGTAAGAGCTGAGACTTAAACCTATGTTTGGTGACAATATCGGTCTTCTTCCCAGGACACAACAATATACATTATTAAGGGAAGGGAATTAATAGAATACCTACTATATGCTAAGCACTTTTTAAAAATCAAATATTATTTGATCCTCACAATAAACCTTCATTTGTTGCTGTTGTTCAGTCCAGCTATACTTCATGACCCAATTTGGGGTTTTCTTGGAAAAGATGCTGGAGTGGTTTGCCATTTGCTCCTCCCGTTCATTTGGAGTAATGAAGAAACTGAGGCAGTTAAGGGATTTACCCAGGGTCACACAGCTAGTAAGTGTCTGAGGCCAGATTTGAACTCCCAAAGTTGAGCCTTCCTGACTTTAAACTTTAGACCCACTGCAACACCTAGCCGGCCCAATAACCCTTCATGGTACATACTATTATTATCCTCATCTTACACTTGACAAAACTGAGGCAGACAGATGTTAAGCAGTTTTCCCAGTATCCACAGCAATCAGGATTTGAACTCAGGTCTTCCAGACTCTAGGCCCAATGCTCTATCCACTGCATTACCTAACTAAAGAAACTTAAGTCAGCATCTCAGTACAAAGTAAAGGAAAAGATTTGACCGTTATGTGGTTCATTTTAACATTGCCAGTCAGTCCAGTTAGGTGGGCTCTGTGGCTTAATGATGTGACTTGGCTTCTTTAAGTAACCAGGTAATTTGTCAGTTTCCCCTTTGGCTTAGTGTTATGCCTCCCCAACCAAAGGCAACAGAGAAGACAGACACAGAAAATAACTCCCATTCTGTTTCATTAAAGAAAAAAAAATAGCCAGTGAAGGTTAGTCCCAGCACTTCCAAAGAGCACCTACTACCAGTTAACATATGCAAATCTATGCTGTTCCTTGTGCTGATTATGTGACCCTGGTAGCAAACAGAGAGGATCCAATCCATTTCTTCCAGGGCCCAGAGCAGGGCCCACAACCAGTCTTCCAGAAACCTTCCAACAAGCACCGTCTCAAGCTGCCTGACCTTTCTTGAGCAAGCCCATCCCCTCTGACCGAGCACTAGGCTGGGACAGAGAGGCATCCAAGGGTCCCTGGGAATAAATTCCTCTGGATTTATAGATTCAGCGGCTCCATCCCACTCTGCTGAGCTCTGCTCCCTGACTCTGACTGACTGTCAACCTCTGGCTTGGAGTGAATGTTAAAAAGGCAACTCGGATCCCCAGGGCCTGGCAGCCAAAGCAGAATGGCTTGCCTGGAGCTCACACGCAGTTGCCCTGTTTCCCTGACCTACCCCCAGTCTTCCTGAGGGACTCTCTTGGCATCGCTAGTGGGAGCAGCAGGAGGGAACTGTAACTAATCCCAAATTCTCTGGTCTCTTGAATTTGATTCTGGGTTTAGCCTCCCCTCCTTGGAAACCACTGGCTCTGTACGGCCATTGCTGGGTTTTCCCTTTTGTAACATTCTACTTCCCCCTCTCCGAGGCTAACCTGAACACAAAGGCTTTGTCAGTCTGAGCACAGATGACTTCCAAGAGAAGGCCAATCCCTGGGAATCAAAGCCACTGGGCAGGATGTCCAGACACCAAGGCAACAGAGAAACAGAGACAGACAGAGAGACAGAGACGGACAGACAGAGAGAGACACAGAGAGAGAGACAGAGACAGAGGAAACTAAAGCACAGAGAGTTTTAAGTAATTTGCCAAAGGTCAGGAAATAAGTAAATGTCTGAGGCAGGATTTGAACCAGGTCCTCCTGCTCCAAATCCAGTGCCTCCAAATCATGCCATGCTGCCTCCCTAATAGAAGGTAGAATGACACTATTCCAGATGAACCTCATGATCCTTAATGCTACCCCCAATTTGGGGGAGCTGAGGGACAGGTAGGAAAGAGTTGTTCTGGACCTGGGATTTCACTCCTGGTACAGAAACTCCCTCCCCTGGTATATACTGGCAACTTCCCTGTAATTTATTTTCTTAGACGCCTGGGTCACTGGGAAGTTAAGTGACTTGCCCATTGTCACATATCTAGTAAATGTTAGAGCAGCTATTGAAGTCTTTCAGACTCCCAGACCGGCCCCCTACACTCCATTGCCTCCTAAACTCAGATGTTAGATTATATTGTTGAAGGAGGGAGGGCAGAAACAAAGCTTGAAAACAAGGAAGCATCAATGCAGAATCCTCTCCTCTGAGGACCCTACCAAGTCACTAACCTACACAGAGTCTAGGGGTCCTGGCAACTTCAGGGCTCTCCCATCTGCAAACCAACATGACTCAAGCCCTAAGCACAAATCTGTCCAGAGCAATGGTTATTGAATCTTCTAATTGTTTACATTTAAGTAGCATTGATAGGGCAGCTAGATGGCACAGTGGCTAGAGAATTAGGCCTGGGATCAGCAAGACTCATCTTCGTGAGTTCAAATCTGACCTTAGACACTTACTAGCTATGTGACCCTGGGCAAGTCACTTAACCTAGTTTGCCTCAGTTTTGTCATCTGGAGAGGGAAATGACAAATCACTCCAGTATCTCTGCCAAGAAAACCATAAATGGGGTCAGGAAGAGTCAGATAACTCACAAAAGCATTTGATAGGTATTTAATCTTCATGACAATGCTGTGAATTCGGCTTGTGGAACAGGATACCCATTTTTATAGATAAGGAAACAGAGATGTAATGGCTTCCCCAAGGTGACCCAGTGGGCAGAAGAGTTCAGATTTAAACCCAGCAATCCTGAACCCTCTCCCTGAACTCTGTTCTAAACTTCTAATATCAGAGAAGCTAGAGCTATTTGTAAGACCCAGTTCAGTAATATGTTTTTCTGTTCTCTTTGGAGCAAAAATTATGACGAGGATATAACGCTTTTCTCGGGTTACTCATCTATAAAATGAATTAGCTGAACCCACCGATTTCTAAGGTCCCTTCCAGATCTAAATCTATGACCCTAGAAGACCTAACAACTGAATAGATCTTTAGGGGGAAACAGAGAAAGGAATCAAGGATGACTAGAAAGTTTTTTGAAACTGGATGCCTGGAAGAAGTGGCAAAAATAGAGAAATTAGAGAGAGAAGTGGGTTGAGGGAGCAGGTAAGAATAACGTGTTCTATCTGGGACATGCTAAGCTTAAGATGTCAGAATATTCCAGTGTATCCCATTTTTAAATCCCTCTAAAATAGGCTTTGGCCAATTAACGATTTTCTTCCTTGAGATTTAATGGCCTCCTATAGCACTGTTTTTCCTAAAATTGTGTGGGGTTTGGGGAAAAGGAGAGAGGGGAAGCAGTTAATATTGTTTGGTTGGGTATGCCTGCATGGGAAATCCTAAATTTACAAGATAGATAAATTTACAGTTGTTCAGTTTTTTTCAGTTGTGTCTGATTCTTTGTGAATTCATTTGGAGTTTTTTTGGCAGAGATACTGGAGTGGTTTGCCATTTCCTTCTCCAGTTCATTTTATAGATCGGGAGACTAAGTCAAATCCAGGTAACTGAGTTGCCCAAAGTCATACTATTAGTAAGTGTCTGAGGTTAGATTTGAACTCAGGAAGATGAGTTTCCCTGATTCAGAACCCAGTGCTTTTAGCCCCTGCTCCCCCTGGCTACCCCATATAGATAAATAAGAGAGTAATTATTCATTTTCCAAAGTATCTGTTTCCTTCTTTAAAATGTTTACCACTGGGTTTCTTCAATCTAGTTTTATTATAAATCCCACCCCCTCTTAATTTACATGAAATTTCAGTAGGAAAGTGAAGTACCTTTAATTTGGTGGACTCAAGCCTGAGTCCATGGGTTTGTATTACTTCCAGCTGCCACCAGGTGTCAGGAGGGTTCCACAAAAGCCTTTGTGTTGTGGACTCATTTTGGCTGAAACCTCAGGGAGGGAAATTGAGGGGGATAGTTGAGGCAAGAACCCACCCACTTAGCTCCTAGGAACCTGGGGAGGCCTAGGGAGTGAGAGACCTGGGGAGTAGCCCTGGTGAGAAGGTAAAGGAAAATGAAGGCCTGGCTTCTGTGTCTTTACCACAGGACTCTTGGCCAAGTTTTGCCTCTACCTCCCAAGACATCACCACTAATTGGGCAGTATCCTCCCTTCTCCCTCCTTTCTTTCCTTCAACTATACCCATACCACACTCAAGAAGTTCTTCCATATTTAAAATGTAGGGAATCTACATTTCTTCTTTGTTCTGCCTTCAACTTCCCCATAATTAATCTCAGGACTTCAAGGAAATGATAATTAGCTCACATTTACTGAGTTCCCACTGTGTTTTCAGTGGGGCAGCTAGATGGGGCAGTGGACAGAGCACCAGGGTCAAGAAGATCCAAGTTCAAATCTGGATGCTATCTGTGTGACCCTGGGCAAGTCACTTAACCCCTATTTGCCCCAGTTCTTCATCTGTAAAATGGGGACACACTGGAGAAGGAAATGGCAAACCACTTCAGCATCTTTGCCAAGAAAACCTGCATTGACAAAGTCCACGAGGTCACATAGGAGGACTGAACAGTAACCAATGTTGTAGGCACTGTGCTAAGCAAACACTAGAAATACAAAGAAAGGCAAGAGATAAATCCCTGCCCTCAAGGAGCTCATAGTCCAATAGGGGAAACAACATGAAAACAGCTATGTACAAACAGGACGTGGACAACATAAAATGGAGGTAGCAGAGGTGAGACAGTGGGCAGGAAGGGAAAAAAGGAAAGGTTTCTCATACAAGGTGAGGTTTTAGCTAGGACTTAGATAGAGGATAGAGGGGATAGAGATGAGGAGGGAGGATATTCCATGCATGAGAGACAGCCGGAGAAAATGGCCACTCCCAGAAATAGAGTGCCTTGTGTGAGGAACAGCAAAGGAGGCGCCTTCACTGAATCAAAGATGGTGGAGGCGGGGCATGGCTCAGAGGGTTGTGTCTAGGAAGCTATCTACCTGTCCTATCCCTTGGTCTTAGTTCAAGATACAGCACAGGCCATGGTTCTAGCTCTTCTAGAACTCCATTGTGCTATCCATAAAATGGGCAGGGCACCAATTCTCTATTTTATTTCCCAGAGGTATTATGAAATGAAAGCAAGCATGTTAAGCTCCTTGCCAAGAAGATGCTAAGGAAACACCAGGTGGCATTAATCACACTTTATAGCTATCTTTCATTATTACTATAATAACAAGAAATAAGGAGTGACTCTCAGAAATGACTCATGGCTGGAGCTATGCCCAGGCCAGCAGAGAAGCAGAGAATTGTTCAGTGGTTTCCCTGAGAGTATAATTTTAGCTAAGGCACTTGGATGCAGATTGTGCCCCTTCTTGGTCCAGTAAGAAGGGCACGGAACTGGAAACCTGGGTTCTAGACCCTCACTTGCTATATGACCTTGGGAAGCAACATTTTCTCTCTGGATTCTGGTAAAGGATAATCTTGGGAATTGTGGGGAAGTTCACTGAACTGGAAACCTGGATTCTAGATCTTCACTTGCTATTATGACCTTGGGAAGCAACATTTTCTCTCTGGATTCTGGTAAGGAATAATCTTGAGAATTGTGGTAAAGATAAGCTGAAATTCTATGACCCTTTGCAAAATCATAGTGTTAACACGAATGTCAGTCCAAGGGCTATTGGTGATTTGAAATTCTTGACCTTGGGGAAGAATTTCAGCATTCCCTGGCTTGACTCATCATCTCTTTGAGACTTAGTGACCTTGTCTATAAAATAGGCTGAGGGACTGACCTTTTATTTCATCAGAATAGAGAACTACCAGGTGAGGAAATGCCTTCTGACAGTACACATTGGCTGCTTCTCCAAAATGTAGTCACAGAGTTGTCCAGAGCAGTGAGTCAAGTGGTTTGCCTTGGGTGGGGCTTGAACTGAGGATTTCGACAGCTTTCTATTTACTACACCAAGTTCCTTCTTCATCTATAAAATATGGAAAACAGCAACTGTGCTGTCTCCATCGGGAGGTTGTGATGGTCTGAGCAGGAGTGGGGAACTTGCAGCCTCAAGGCCACATGTGGCCTTCTAGGTCCTCGGGTGTGGCCTTTTGATTGAGTCCAAGTTTTACAGAACAAATCCTTTTATTAAGGGGATTTGTTCTGTGAAGTTTGGATTCAGTCAAAAGGCCACACTTGAGAACCTAGAGGGCCACATGGGGCCTCAAGGCAACAGGTCCCCCACCCATGGAATGCAACAGCGAGAGTGGCAGCCAACATGATGTGTTGGAGAGATCACTGGATTCAAACCTGTGTGGCCTGGGTCAGATCACATAAGTTTTCTGGGCCTCAGTGTCCTCAACTGTAAAATAAAGGGGTTGAACCAGATAATGGCAAGGCCCTTTACAATTCTAAATAATAATAATAACAATAGGTTGTATTTGTATGGTACTTTAAATTTGCAAGGGCTTTTCCTACATTAGCTAATTTGATCCTCACAACCCTGTGATGTGGCTGCTATTATTATCCCCATTTTGCAGGTGGAAAAAGTGAGCCTGAGAGAGGTTAAATGACTGGTCCAGGGTCACTGTTGGTAAGTGTCTGAGGCAGAATAGGAACCTGGAAGAAGAGACTTCCTGGATGCAAGTCTAACATTCTATCCACTGCCAACCTATATGTGATTTCCTGTATATAAAGCACTATATGTACTCTAAATCACAACATAAATGTCAAGTATTAATATTGGTATTATTTTCATTATTCAAAGATTCTATGATTTGGTAGTGAGAGAACAATTAGGTAGCTCCCAGAACCAGCTAAGAGAGGCTGCTGCCAAGGTGTTAGTCTGCAAGCATCATCTCTTCCTCATCCAGTCCCAGAATCAGGATGGGGATACACCATCATCCCCAAGTATTGTGCTCAAGCTTTTATATTTTGAACTCTGTATGGCCAGGCCTGAAGAACTATGAAACCTGGAGGGAAAACCGCAGGCCCTGTACAGTTTACACCTGGCACTAGGGTAGCAGTAGGGTGACCCCCACTCCCAGCTGTTTCTCAGTCACTACTGATTCTGTGTTTATCAGAGAAATAAAAAGCACTGACAAACCCAATACATGGCCCTTGAAGGGAAAGTAAGAAAGGAGAGGTCTGAATAGAGCCAGGGGAAAGAGAATATTAGAAAGAAAAACTCCTTAATGCGAGATCAGTTTGGTGGCCTGTCCATAAAGAACCCCAGAACAGCCCCAAGTCCCCAGCAGTAACATTGGAAAGAGCAACGTCTTTGAAGTTGGAGGATAAGGAATTAAATCCCAGTTCTGCCATTTGCTTACTATTTGTGACATTGGGTGATTCATTTGAGTCTTTCAGGGTCTCAGTTTTTTTTGCTGTAAAATGGGTTGGACTAGATGACCTCTCACATCCTTCCAGGTTTTCAATCCCATGATGTTAGAAGAAATATTTACAGTGTCAGTGGGGCAGTGGACAGAGGGATATATTTAGACTTTTAAAAATCTAGACTAAAATCTGTTTTACCTCTCTGGGTCTCTCTTTTTCCTGTCTATAGAATGAGCCAATTGGACTAGAGTCCATTCCAGACCCAAGTCTATGATGCTGTGTACCAGTGGAACAATCACCCAAAGCAATCTTGGCCAGCATGCCTGTGTCCCAGAAAGTGGGCCCTCCTAAAACTGAGTGCAGAACTCAGGGACAAGGGGACGGCAGAGTGTAAAACATGACAATATCCAAAACTGGGAAGAGACTCCAAGAGAGCATCCAGGCCTGTGCAAAGCGTTTTGGGTCTTAGATTCTAGACCTCCAGAAGGCAAAGACAAAAGGGACTCTAGAGTTCTAGGTAAGGACAGACTCTGTACAGCATGCAGCACCGTACTTCATCTTAAAGAGGCACAAGCTGAGGCATAAGTGGTTTAGAGGGAAATTAGTAAACATTTATTAAGCACCTACATGTGCCAAGCACTGTGCTTGCTGTCAGAGCTGGGCCTAAAGGGGCTTCTCCCTACAAGCTAGCCAGGGTTTGATTTTGTTTGGGGGTGGAGGGCAGATTGGAAATCTGTCCTGCCTGACCCAGCCTCAGAAGACAGAAAGAAGCTACCTCCCTGGGAAGCCCGGGTAGCATGGCAAGTAAGAGCACAAGCCCCAGAGTTGGGATGACCTGGGATCGAATCCGGGCTCAGACACTTAGCACCCACCCAGAAACACCTGGC
Organism: Petaurus breviceps papuanus; assembly: GCF_028583685.1. Taxonomy (NCBI): domain Eukaryota; kingdom Metazoa; phylum Chordata; class Mammalia; order Diprotodontia; family Petauridae; genus Petaurus; species Petaurus breviceps. Next base: position 39,614,217 of record NW_027187419.1, on the reverse strand, counting down.
CGTGTAACCTTGAGCAAGTTACTTAACCCCAACTGCTTTATTAAAAAAAAAGCTATCTCCCAACCAGCCTCTACCCTGTGACCTTCTCTCCTCCTGAGACTCCTGAGGAGCATGGCTGAGCACTTGATAGGGCTTCAATGAGCCGCATCTTCCTGACGACAGGTACCATTTAGCAGAGCTCGGTATAAACTTGCCTCATCGCTTTGACTGCTTAGAAATGTTTCAGCTTCTGATTTTCCTTGCTAAATGCTGCCACAACAGCCCCAGGCACTGGCTGCAGATGAGAGGGGCAAGGGAGGAGAGGACCAGTGGGAGAAGAGTTTGGAGAGGAGTTTCTGGAACAGGAAGCAAAGGATGCTGAGTAAGCATGTGCCTGCTGTGGGAAGGGAAGTCAGGAACTCGGGGACAAAGGGCCATAAGAACCTTCAGCCCCATCACAGGGACAATGGAAAATAACCTAGAGGGCAAGAAAAGGCTTTCTTCCAGGATTTCTAATACTAATAACAGCTGATATGTGTGTCTCCATAATTTACAAAATGCCCCATATCCATTATCTCATTCCATCTTCAAAACAACCCCATGGAGTAGGTAAAAGAGAAGTTATTATCTCCTTTGTACAGAAGAGGAAGCTGAGTCATGGAGCATTTAAAGGCATTGCCCAAGAATACACATAAGCAGAGCTAGATACTGACTTCTAGATTGCTGATGTTTGGCGCATGGCCAGGCCATGACACTATAACTACCATTGCCACTGTGTGCCCCATGGGATCAGAGAAGGTCTGCACAGCTCTAGGCTATTCCAAACATACCCAGCCTGGTTGGATGAGTCTCCCACACACGTGAACAGGTCAGGACTAGATTACCTCAGAGGGGTATATTGATGTCTACCCATTAGCCTTTTAAGTTTCCTAAGATGAAGAGAGGCAACAGGGGTCCAGTGTCCTGCTAGGCCTCATTACCTCCTTGCCCTAATCCTGAGACCCTTCTCCAACCACTGCTAATAAATACTCAGCCGAGGGGAAAGGAAAGGGCACACGAGATTCCTTCACTCATTTGTCTCCTTATTCACAGCCTATCTACTAGAACTATTCTTCAGGAGTGCTGGACTGTTAGCCTTGCCCTGTATGTGGGCAATGCAAAACAGCATCCATGTCTTTGCCCACATGCTCTTATCACGTATTCCACATATCCACATATCCTATTCCAACTTACGCATTTAGAAATTCAACTCATCTTGTATATGCTATTCCTTGAGGACAGGGACTGCTTAGTTTTTGCCTTCCTATCCCCAACACTAAGCATGGTACTTAGTACTTAATAGTCAATTAATAAATGGTTGTTGGTCGGTTGATTGATGGATTATTTTTTAAGGCCCAGCTCAAGTTCTATTCCTTCCATCAAATCTTTTATAATCCCCCAAAATCCAAAATAATGTTTTTCTTTCTTCAATCTGGAATAACTCTTATTAACTCTTTTATGTATTTATTCTATTATCATGCAGACTAAAGTAATTAATTATCTAGTGGCGCAAATTGTGTGTGTATGGTATATGCCTTGACAGACTATAGGATCCAGATAGAGACAAAGATATAGAGATATGTATATACACACACATATATAGATCCATATAAATAATTTGTTTTGTGTATATAATATTATATACATATGAAAGAACAAAATCAAGATCATGTTTAATCAAGTGTAAATATTGAACAGAAGGATGAGGAAGTTATACATTTCAGAGAAGAAAGCATCATAGGCTAGGTCATTAAGGGAGGCTTTGTAGAGAAGATGGAGCTTGAGCTCTTCTCTGAAGAATGAGTAGGCCTTGGAGAAAAGAAGAGAAGACGTATCCAAGACAGCAGAGGCAATTCTAATGGCATACATATCCTTGGGGTGAGGAGCAAAGAGGATGCACAAAAGAAAGCATCTGGAAATAAGGTTGGAGAGGCAAAGGTAGAGGTAGAGAGGGGCCCATTTGTGGGAGACCATGAATGCCAGGAAGACAAAGTAAACAGTTAACCCAGAGGCAGTCATGACTGGGAAGATCCTCATAAAACCTCACCTTGAAAGGCAATGTGATAGAGGAGACAGAGGCTGGATTCAAAATTAGGAGACCTAAGGCTAACATCAGCCGTGTGACCACTGGGCAAATCACTTAACATTTCAGAGCCTTATTTTCCTCACATGGAAAATGGGGATGATTATCCTTTTACTAGCTACCTCACAGAGTAGTAAGGAAATTGTTTTGTAAATTGTGAAGTTTTATATAAATGTGGGTTATTCTTATCCCTCCCTACTGCCTTTCATCAAACAAAGAGAGACCTCCGTCCTGTAGCCTGAAAGTGACCCTCAGCAGGAGTTGAGGTGAGAAAGCAGGAGCCCAGAACTAACAATATCGATATCAGTGAAATGTATTAAGCACCTACTATGCGCCAAGCACTTTGGTAAGCAATAGAGAAGGTGCTAGGATAAGAGATTGTCTTGTGGCAATGACTGAGCCAGCCTAGATCCTGTCCCTATTGGCAAGGGAGTCACCCCATATGATTAAAGCATGGGACAGTGGGCTGGGGACAGTGATCGATGTGCTTAGTAACACCAGGAGCATCTCTATCTGAACAGCCTCCCTAAGCCATTCATCTTCCCTCTCACGCCCCCTCAATCAGCTCCCTCTAGGCAATCAGGGGACTCTGGATCATTTATAGCATGGAGCTGGAGACAACAGGGAGAGTTAGTACCTGACCATCCTGGTCTCTTCCTGGGACAGAGAAGGAATAGCAGATTCTCTGGAGAAATGGTGAGGAAAAAGAGGTCTTTGATGATTTTACCCATACTCCTGAGAAAAGAATGTTCTGGGCTCTGAGGGTTTTTCATGGACTGCAAGCCTAACGTGAGTAAATAGCTAAGGAAGCCAATGCCAGCTTGGGCTGCATTAATAGAAGTACAGGATCCAGACTATAAAAGGTGATAGTGCCCCTGCACTCTGCCCTTGTCAGACAACATCTGGAGTATTTTGCCACATTACAGGGGGGGAAACGACAAGGTACTGAATATTTAGAAGGAGAAATGACCAGGATAGAAAGGGGACTCAAAGCTATACCCACATAAGGATCTGGGGATATTTAGCCTAGAGAAGAAAAAAAAGGGTATATGATCACTGTCTTCAAATATTAAAGAGTTGTCATAAGTCAGAAGAATTAACTTTGTTCTGCTTGATCTTGATGGACAGAATTAGAGTCAGTGAGTAGGACAGATTTTTGCTCCGTATAAAGAAGAACTTTGCAACATTGTCTAAAAGTGAAAAGGGGCTTCCTTGGTAACTTGTGAGCCCCAAATCAATGAAGAGCTTCCAGGAGAAGCTGGATGACCACTTGTCATAAATACTGCAAATAGGATTCCTGTTCATGAAAGCTGTGAAATGAAAACAGGGAGCCAGCTCATAGCCTCAGGATTTAGAGTTAGCAGGGACCTTAGAATGAAGCTATAGGCCAAGAAGTGCTCAGTCAAGAATGTGAAGGCAGGACAAATCCAACCTAATACCTCAGGGATTATGAAATTATGGGCAAAAGGACCAGAAAATAGAAGCCACCAAAGGGATTCGGGTCAGAGTATGAAACAGGAAGATTGAGTCTACTAGAATTTTGATGTGTGACCTATAGGAAAATCTCATACAAAATAACATGAAGGTCAAAGCTTATAAGACACCACAAATAATCATTTGAAAAAAAGTTTTTCTCATCTAATGATCAAAGAAGGGGAGGAGGACAAACATTTTTAAGTGCCTACTATGTGCCAGGAACTGTGCTAAATAGTTTATAAATATTATCTGAGGGAAGGCAAAGTGGCGCAGTGAATAGAGCACCAGCCCTGGAGTCAGGAGGACCTGAGTTCAAATTTGACCTGAGACACTTGACACACTTACTAGCCATGTGACTTTGGGCAAGTCACTTAACCCCAACTGCCCTCCAAAAAATAAATAAATAGATAAATGAATGAATGAATGAATAAAAATCTGATTTGATCCTCACAACAACTTTAAGATACATGCTATTATTATTCACATTTTACAGTTGAGGAAACTGAGGCAAAAGTTAAGTGACTTGATCAGTATCATACCACCTCATATTGACAAAATTGGCCCAAAATTGCTTTGTTTTGTTAATTAAAATCCAGTGTTTACAGAGTTGGGGAAAACAAGTACACTCATACAATGCTGGCAAAATTGAAAATGATGAAATCTTTTTAGAGATCAATTTGACAATACAAACAACAGTGTCCTAGATGGTGCTTAGAGCACTGGGCCTGGGATCAGGAAGACCTGAATTTAAAGCTGGCCTCAAATACTCACAAACTATGTGGCCCTGGGCAAGTCACTTAGCCTCTGTTTGCCTCAGTTTCCTCAGCTGTAAAATGAGGATAATAGTGCCAACCTCAAAGAGTTGTAAATTTGAGCAAGATGACATTTGTAAAGCAGCACAATGCCTTGCATATTGTATAAATTCTCATTATCTTTCCTTTCCTCTTTGCACCATAAAGCCATTGATGGGAAAATATCATAAGAATGTTTAACAAAAAATTAAAATTAATTTATAGAATAATTGTTTGAATTTTAAAAAGCAGAATATAAATATCCAATTGTTGGGAAATGGCCAAATAAATGGTGATAGACCAAACAGCATATTATAAGTGCAATTAAAAAAATAAATATGAGAAACATAAAGACATATGGGAAGGTCATATGAAATGATATCATGCAAAGAAAGTAGAACTAGAAAATTAGTATAGACATTGACTAACTTTATAAAAGAATATATCCTCCCCCGAGTCAGTTTATCAGATTTTCATAGTGAAGGAATCCTAAAGGCCATCTAGACCAACCTAAATAGGATTCCTTTCTATAGCATCAATGACAAGTCTTCATTCAGCCTTTGTTTGAAGATCTCCAGTCTCAGAAGCCACAGAGAATATCTATGGGGAATACCTGGTCTCCTCATGTTCCCCTCTTTAGGAAAAGAAATCCAGACAGTCTAGGGTGGGTAGTCTGAAGATGGGGAACAATGGAAGAGGAAAGAGAGGAAGGTAATAACTGGCAAGTTCACATACAAATAGCTGTGTTTTGAAGTATTTTTCTTAAGGGTTTAATTACTTGTAAATGCAATTTTAATTGATTGTATTATTATTCAAAGTTAAGTTCGAGTTCATAATTACTTATTAAGCTGAATATGAGCATGCACTTTAGGGACTATTAGTGGAGCTATTTGGAGGTAGAGGAGAATACTCCACAATCTGTCATCCACCTTTTCCAGTATTGAGTTCTTTAACTCAAAGTTCCTTTGACCACAACTGAAGTTCCCACCTCTTATTCTATATTTAATGAAGAGGGGGAAACAGCAACCCCTGCTTTAAAATCATTAGAACATGCTGCCTCTTGCCTCTCATCCTCAGCAGATACAAGATAGGACACAAGATGGGTTGAGAGAAGCCAGAGAGAGCCACAGCTCCCAGGCCTACTGTGCTAGCCATGGTGCTGAAGCAGTTAAGGACCAAAGTCTTTCTTCCCGCAGCTCGCCAGAGAGCACCTTTCAGCATCTTGATATTTCACCATTAACAGTTGTTGAGCCATAAACTGCTTGCGAGAAAAGCCCCTTTCAGAATCAATTTATCAAAGTTTGATAGGAAGCCATAAAAATACGTTTGTGTTGTGTTTTTCCCCCTCCTGTGATAGTTGGGCTTGCTGTGGGAGTTGGGCAGTCAGGCAGGATGACAGCTGGCAATTAGCAACAACCACCATATCCTATATCCCAAATCTCTTTCTCCCTTTAACACCCTACTTCTCCTCCTCCCTGGCCCCCCACCTCTCCCCTTCCATTGTCTCCCGCCCTTACCAGTAGGAACACCTCTCGGGGAACCTGGAGGAGATAGGAACTTTGGGGAAGCAAACAGGAAGATTCTAATCAGTCATGGATCTCTCCTATTGAAAAAGGACCTGAGAAGTCACCCAAGCTCTAGACCAGGGATCAACAAGAGATGAGTTGAAATAGTGCCTTACTCACGAAGGGTACAAACCTGAAGAAGGCACCTAATCTCTCACAGTCTCAGTTTCCTCCCCTGAAAAATGAGAATAATGATAACTAGTACAGTAGTAGTACCTCACAAGACTGTTGTGAGGAGAGTACTTAATAAAACTTTAAGGGGCTATACAGGGTATTCCAAAAAAAGGCTTAGTGTTAAGCTACTAAAGCTTAAAACTTTAATTAAGCTTAATTACTTAATTAAATTTTTAAAATTATTTCATTTTAATAATTTTATAATAATTTAATTGATTAGTTTAAGCTGTTAAAAATTGTAATGCACTTAGACTTTTGAGACACCCTGTATAAATGTGTTATTATTCTAGGCAGATGAGATTCCACCTCCAAATACAGAGATTCCACAGTCTCCCATGGCTTTCCTTCTAGACTCTTCCACTTGTTCCTTTATGTTGTCTACCCCCACTCCCTCATACTCAAACCTGAGCCCATGTCCCTTTTTCTAATCCTCAGTGGAGGAGACTATCAGATCACTATGCTGTGTAGAATAACCCTCCAGAGATCTGACACTGTCAGCAAAGTGCCCTTAAATTTTCTGATTTGAGGAAAAATTGAGATATGGACTATTTGGCTATTCCCAACACCATATAGAAAGAGTTCTTGCCTCTGCCCTAGCCTGCTTGGCTCTTATTTTCTGAGATGACCAAGAGTTGATGCTCGCTATACACAGCTTCTTCCTTCATGGGCACTGAGTTCAGAGACTGGCAGAGTAATTAGTGGGCCAACAGCTGGGGCATTTCTAGGAGAGCAAGTGATCAATCACTGATTCTTTTAAACAGCTTTTACAAATTCACTCTCAGCATCCTGTGGAGGGAGGTCAGACTGATCTTCCCCTTTATAAAGGTAAGAAAGGCAGAGGAGTGGACAGAGGGAATACCTCAAAGTAATGTAAATAGAATCTGTCAGAGGGCCTTCTAATTCCAGAGGTGCCATCCTCAATTCCCCTTCCACACTCTAAAGGAAACCTGTGCCCACTGACCATGGGTCCCCAGTTGGAAATTCAGTGGCTCATCCATCACCCACTAGACTGGGAAGTTATTGTTTTCCTCGATGATCCAAGTCCTGAAACTACCCGATGAGGATTCCTGTTCTTTGAGGATCCTTCTCTCTGAGGATCCCTCCATGGTAGGTGGCTGTGAATTATTCAGCTCCCTTGCCTTTTTTCTCTTTTATTTAAAGACTTCTAAGAGTCACCCTGATTCCACCAGCAGAAAACAATTGGACTTACTTATTTGACTGGAGCATTGTGCCTGAGTTTGCACAATACTCTTCAAACCCTTGTCTAGAATCAGGTGGAAGGTCAGAGATTAAAACAAGCAATTCAGCCTGGGGAAGTGTAGGAGAGAAGGGAATTTTCAGAAGTAGTCAGGAGGAGAGGTGGGTCTGAAGCCCCAGACACCCTCTGGATATGACCAACTTTCAATGTCCAGGGGAGAATTACCTGCCCAGTGAATTATTCCAGGCCAATGTTTCCTTCCCAGGGACCTTCCCCTGCTGCCTCCTGAGCAGCTGTGTGCATGAAATGCAAACTGATTTTAACATGATCCTAAAATAAACAGAATTAGTCAGGTAAATTGGCCTCCTTTCCCCATCAAGAGAATTATAAGATGCATTGCAAAGCCAAGTGAGAAATGACTTTTTTAATGATCTGCTGGTTTTGGGATTATCCATGCAGTTAGTCCCCATAGGTAATGTGGATAATTGAAAGGTAGCAGGATCTTTAAGACACATCCAATACATTTCACCTCAAACCAGAGCCTGGATACCTCGCCTGGTCCATTTCTCAAAGCAGTTGATGGGCTGTCCCCGCCTGACACGTTTTCATTTTAACCAATATATACAGCACTTACTCCAGCGGATTCATGAACAGTGACAATGATGTATATCTGAGCTGAAACCTATATATTCTGACTCAGCCCAGTCCCAGGGCAGCCACAGCAACAGCACAGCACAGTCCCATTTATTTTTATGGAGCGTCCTTCATGCACAGAACACTTTACATGGTGAGTCAATCATGAGCCAAAGGGAAAAAGAAGATGAGAAAGGGAGAGAATGAAAGAAGATGAGGGAGCAGATTAAGGGCCAGATTGCCCACATATCTAACAGTCAATTCAATTCAACTTAATTTAATTGAATTCGATTCAACGAACATTATATATTATGAGGCTACTATGTGCCAGGAGCTGTGTTAGATAGCTCAGATACTCAGGATACAGATAATCCTTGCCCTCAGGGAGGTTCTGTTCTCCCGAGGGGGGGGGGGTGTAAGGAGAGGGGAGGAGAGAGAGAGGGAGGAAGGGAGGGAGGGAAGGAGAGAGAGAGAAATACACATATGAAATCCTATCTCTGCTTTACTGTCAGTGTGACACTGGGCAAATCCTTCATCCTCTCTGGATTCCAGTGCCTCATCTATGACTGAGTAAATTGGACCAGTTAGACTCTAAGGACCCTTCCTAATAATCCTGTGAGCCTAAGTAAATAAAATGACACCCAAAGAAATTAATGGATGGAGGGGAACAATAGAACAGGGGGCCTGTGGAGGGATAGAAAAGAAAAGGATAAGGGTGCTGAAAAGAAGGGAAACTGTCGTGGATTTGTATGAGGGATCTAGGAGTGGTGATGAGGGCAGAGAGCACCTACCTAGGCAATCCATGACTCAGTCACAAGGCTGCTAAGTGGGGCTATAGGGCAGTAGGTTGTCTTGCCCTTCACAGTAGCAATGGTCACATTTATTTCATTATCATTCCCTCTGAAAAGAGGTGGCACATGAAAGCAACCAAAAGAATTTCTGCGTGAGGATAGAAACCAAGGCTCAGAGAGATGAAGTGATTTATCCAAAGTCACCCAGCAATACCACTACCAGAATCCCCATTTCATGATTCCTGAATCAGTATAGTTACCTGTCTCATGAAACAGCCAGCCACAGACATACACAATGTTCGAGCTGAAAGGGATCTTAGATATCATCCAGTCCTGCCCCCTTGTTCTAGAAGTGAAGTGTCTTACCAGGTGGCACAGAGACAGTTAGATGGCACAGTGGATAGAGGACTGGGCCAGAGTTCCAATCCAGCCTCAGATAACATCCTAGCTGTGTGACCCTGGTCAAATCAAATCTTAATCTCTGTCTGCCTCAGTTTCTTCATCTGTAAAATGGGGATGATAATAATAGCACCTACCTCCCAGGGTTGTTGTGAGGATCAAGTGAAATAATAGCTGTATAATGCCAAGCACAGTGCCTGGCACATAGTAGGTGCTATATAAATGTTAACTATTATCACTGTCCTCTCTAATAGTTAACTGTGCACAAATATCCCTACTAGTCAGTAAAATGATCCATAGCGGGGCTATTCATCTTTGTGTCACCATCTCTGTGCCTGACACAACACCTTGCACATAGTAGGTGCTTAATACAGTTATGAAATTGAATTATGGATTGGTCTATCCTGCATCTTTTAATTCCCAGTCTTTCCCTGCCCATCCCCACCCCCTTACTCCTGCCCCTGTCACTGGTTCAATGCCAAATCCATCTTTAAGGCACCAAAAATCCCAGTATTGCCAAAAATTGGACAGTGAAGGAAACAAGGGTGAAAAGGATTTTCTGAGATATTGTCACCCAACCCTTACAGACAGAAAGCTTTGTTGTTTTTCTAACCTAACACCCTCCTGCTGCCATTTATAATCTATCTCTCTTATCCTGTCATAGTGTGAGTTGAAAAGACAGGCCTGTTTGTGTATCTATGCCAGTGGCCCTGGGATCATGGACTGTGGTTCCACCACATATCTGGACTTGAGCCATCACCTGCCTCTTCCTGATTCCCAGTTTCTTGCTTGTTTGGTCCATCCTCTGTTCTTCCCCCACAATCACCAGCACATACAAATTGCCCCAACTGATTTCAGGTTACAAACAATCCTGGGTAACCCTCAGCTTCCCCATAGCACCAGCAATTGAAGTAGTGATTGAGAGAACCCACTCCATCTCTCGGTGAATTCTCCTGATAAAAGTTAACCTTCCAAGGGGGAGAAGAGAAAGAAAAACATCTCTCACCTCTGAAAATAATCAATTCCCCCAGACCTGGAATAAAAAGTACTTATCTTCCAGCTAAAGTCCAGGCATGACACAAGCTGAGGGTGATTTCTTTATCTCCATAAGTGACAGTGCACCCTGGACATCCATCAGAGCTCCCTCAGGTACTGACAGGGCAGACTGTGCCTGCCAGTACACACTCTGGTGGAAAAGAGCAAGAGGAAGGTGTTGGCAAGAGGGAGGGCTAGCCAGGCAGTCCAGAGTTACAGAACAGAAGTGGGATCAGAGCTGACCCTGTGCAAAACTGTGCAAAATAAATGTAAAGTCTTTTGAATTTATCCAGATCTTTATAACTTGCAAAGAACTCTCAAATAAATTCTTTCATAGGAGATTCACAACAACCCCATGAGACAGGAAAGCAGGGTAAGTTTCCTTAGTCCTATTTTATAAACTGGGGCACAGAAAAGTTAAGAGACTGGTCCAAGGTCAAGCAATTGGTTAATAGAATCATAGAGCTGCAAGGTACCCCTGAAACAGCATAATCCAACCTATACCTGAGCAAGAATACCCTCTACAATACTCCAGACAAGTTTTTATCCAGTCCTCTGCCTCAGGACTTCTAGTGATCAGGAACCCACTTTCTCTCAAGATGGCCCATTGTTGAAGAGTTTTACTGAGAAGGAAGCTTTGATTTATATAGAACTGAAATATACCCCCATTGCTGTTCATCTGCCTTCTCTAGCAGCCTGGAATGAGGCTAATTCTTCTTCCACGTAACATCCATTCAAATTTTTCAAGACAACAATAATGTCCTCTCTACATCTTCACTTTTCTAGACTAAAGGAGAAAACAGAGTCAGAACTAAGACTGGGGCCTCTTAGGTTCATTTCCCACACTTTTCCCACTATGCTTCTAAGTGAAGGTGATTTGTGTTGTGTTGTGTTGTGCTGTTTTGCTTTTTTTGAGGTGAAGAAGAGGTCTCGTAAATCATAATAACTTTTATTTATAAAGCTTTATAATGTAACCGTTTCATTCTCACAATTGGCCTGATATAGTGACTAATTCAGGCATGATTATCCCCATTTTACAAATGAACAAACTGAGGTCCCTAGAAGTAAAGCAACTTTGCTAACGTTATATAACCATTGAGGAACAGACCCTGGACTTAGAACCAGGTGATCTAACTCCAAATTCACTAAACAAGCCCTGAAGTACTTCATAAATGTTATCTATTGTCATAAAATCTATCAATATTTATCTCTTTTCATTTTGCTCAAGGGGCTCCATTTTTAAGGGTTTCCACTTTAACTCAAGATAGAACAATGTTGGAAAGAGTTAATTCCTTTCCTTTTAAGGATCTGGCAAATATAGAGGTAATTTTCATAACTACAGGCATACAACGTCATGTGTGCTCCCAATTATGTCTTATATTTACATAAGAGGGAGCTATTATTTTTCAAAAGTTCCTTAAGATGAAATTGTGGTAGGGGGCCTGAGGGAAGGGCTTCTTTTTCTTGCTATGCTGAAATTTCATTTCACATTTCTGTATTATAAGAGAGATTACATTCTCCTTTCCTCTCTCTCTTTCTCTCTCTCTCTCCTTCCTTCCTTCCCTCTCTTCTTTCACTCTTTCTTTCTCCCTCCCTCTTCTCTCTCACTCTCCCCTCCCTCTCTTCTTATCTCTCACTCACTTTCTCTTCTTTTTTTTCTCTCTTTCTCTCCTTTTTTTTTCTTTCTCCTCTTCACTCTTCACCCTCCCCCTCTGTATTTCTGTATTTCCAGGTACTGTATGTCTTTCTTTGGAAATTTATTTGGTTTTTTTCTTTTTATACATGTCTTCTCCATTCTTTTTGTCTGTTTTTCTCTCTCTTTATCCCCTTTTTCTTCCTTCCCTCCTCTTTCTACCTTCACCTCTTTCACTTAACTTGCCACAGTATGGACATGAAGTAAATTATGTTATGTATTGTATTTAAAAAATAGAGTTTTATGTTCCTTGTTCTTAATTTTAAAAGCCAACAAGCAGAATTTAGAAGTGGCAGTTTCCAACTTATAATGAAAAAATGAATTCTTAACGATTCAAGATCCAAAAGTGGCATGAGCTGCCCAATGATATGATGGTCTCCTCCTCTCTGGAGGTCTTCAGGTGAAAGGCAGATAATTCTTTGTCTGGTTTGCTGTAGGGAAATTTCCTGTTCAGGTCTGGGTTGGACTAGATGGTGTCCAAGGTCCCTTCCAACCCTTTGTTTCTGATTCAGTTCATAGTTCTCTGTTTAAAAACAACAAAGCTTATTTATATATATATATATATATATATCTTTCTACTTATTTTACCCATGGCCCAAGAGTTTTCCATAGAAAAAAAGTTAAACACCCCTGGCCTAGTTCTCTCCATTACCAAAGGCTCTCCATACCTGGAGTTGATTTGATGTGTATGGATGCAGCAGCAGAACCAACTAATCTGTTCTGCTCTCTATTTATGGACTAGGACACTTCCAAGTTTCAAGGGAGGGGTTGCTATTTCAGAGTGGCTGACAAGACAAATTTCAAGGAAATCAGAGCAACAAAAGTCACATTAAGAATTTAGAGAATGAGACCATCTCCCTTAGACCCAGCCATCTTCAATGTTAGGTCACAGTCTTGGGACACAGAACCCCACAAGGGTCACCATAACATTTATATATGACTAGCTAAGTCATATATAATGGATAGAGCACCAAACCTAGAGTCAGGAAGTTTTTGTTATTATTGAGCCATTTCATCATGTCTGACTCTCTATGGCCCCATCTGGAGTATTCATGGCAGAGAGACTGGAGTGGTTTGCCATTTCCTTCTCCAGCTCATTTTACAGATGAGGAAATTGAGGCAAACAGGTTAAGTGACTTGTCCAGGGTCACACCAATAGTAAGTGTCTGAGGCCAGATTTGAACTTAAGTCCTGATTTCAGGGTCAGGGCTCTATCCACCACCTAGCGGCCCAGGAGTCAGGAAGACCTGAATTCAAATCCTGCCTCAATCATTTATTAACTGTGTGACCCTCAGCAAATCAATCGACCTCTCTCAATTTCAGTTTCCTCATCTGTAAAATGGGGATAATAATAATGTAAAATAGGGATAATGATAGCACCTACCTAGAACACTTATAAGAGTTGAGTGAGATAATATTTAAGTGCTTTGCAAACCTTAAATCACTACATAAATCCTAGCTGCTAGTAGTATCATTATTGGCAACATCACCTTGTTATTCTCAGTTCACTCTTCAAAAGATATCAATGAATCTTAGGAGTGTTCTCATGTTCATCTTCCTAGTTCCCTTAGAGGTTGTATTCTTACCATACTCTTGTTGGTGCCCAACCAAGGGTTTCCTTCAATTATGGAATGAGATTTAGAGAAGCAAAATAACTGGCACAGACTAACACTGCATGGCCAGTGTGGGAATCTAAATGGAGAGCCAAGAGACCTGGGTTTCTAGTGCCCACTTAATGTGTAACCTTGGGCAGTTTGTTTAATTTTGCTGGACTTTGTTTTCCTCACCTGTTTAAAAAAAGAAAGGGTTGTAGTAAATATTCTCCTTGGGCACTATCCCCTCTCTGGACTGTACTTTCCTCATCTGTAACAGGGGATTTAATTAGAAGATTTCTAAGATTTCTTTCAGTCCCATGGTTTAAAAAAGGAGTTAGATTTGGCCCCAGAGAAACTCTCTAGAGCCTCAGAGAATAAGGTATCCCAGAGAACTTGGTCCCAGAGCACTAAAAGCAGGGGGTGGAAGTTGCAGAGAGAGAGAGAGAGAGAGATGTGGATTTGTAGGAAACATACACTTCCTAATCATTAAGTTGTCCAAATTGAAATGGGCAGCCTCAGGAGTGAGCGGGCTCTCCATCAGTGGAGGTATTCAAGCAAAGGCTGGATGGTCACTTGTCAGGTATGCTGTAGAGAGAATTCTTATTCAGGCCATATTACACTAGATGACCTACAAAAATCTTTCCAACTCTGAAATTGTGCAATTCTGTGTGTCTTACTATATTTCCGACTGTGTGAGGGAGTATTAAAACCCATCTCTGATCCCAGAAGACCCCCCAGAAAGGTCAGCACAGTCTCTCAGACTCCCCTTCTTTCTTGTTTCTTCCTCTCTTCCCCTCAATCTTCTCTCTCTTTCCTTTCCTTCCCCTCCCAAACCTCACAATATCCACTGAATTTTTTCTGGCTATTTTCACACAATCTGCTCAATCCAGCATGTTTTCTCCCTCTAGTGACTGAGCCAAGTTATTTCATGTTTGGTAACAAACACGAACTCACACTCTTACACATCTTCAGCTATAAATGCACCCTTGCTAACACACATACTGCCCTGCTATTTCAACACACAAAAACACACAGTATGCCCCACTGTCTCTTGTATAACACAACACACAAACACACAGAAACACTGTCCTAATAGAATAGAACAACAGATGAACACACACACACATCTCTCCATTCCTCCTTCCACCATATCACCCTTTTCTTCTGTCCCATGCTCTGCCTTGTTGGTTGATTTTATTCTAAATTAATGAAGCATCCAATAACCAGTGAGCAGCTCCTCAGTGTTGAGCTCACACAGACCACCTCTCAACATTTCATCAGAAATAAATAGGATGCTATTGCTCTCCCTTTGCAGTGGAGACAAAGGAACCAAAGATTGCCTCATTTTCCTCATCTGGGGAGCTCAGAAGGGTGGCCAGTGGGGCTACTGGTGTAGGAATGTGTGCAGTGGAGTGGTAAGGATTCTTGAGATTTAGATTTAGGAGAATTCATTTTGAACTATGGCTCTCATACTTATTAACTATGTGATCTTGAGCAAATCACTTCCCATCTGTGAGCCTCAGATGACTCATTTGTAAAGATGATGACACTAATGCATTGGAATACCCTCCTCACATACATGTTTTCTTCTCTCAACCTTCTGCTCCCCAACCCCAGCTACAGAACATAAGGGAGGGAGGGAGCTTAAAAATCGTCTAAGCCAATTCTTTCATTTCAGGGAAAAGGAAACTGAAACTCTGAAAGGTTAGAGGTGAGTGTAGGAAAAAAAAAAGCGGCAGAGTTGAGGTATGAAGCAATCGATTAACAGCTATTTATTAAGTATCTATTATGTGCCAAGAGTTGTGCTAGGTCATGGGGATTAAAGTACAAAGAATGAATCAATTGTTCCTTACAGGAACTTACATTCTACTGGGGGAGGTGTGTGTGTATGTATATTGTGTATGCATGTGTGTATATCTGTATACATATATATGTGTGTGTATAGGTATATATGTGTATATACATGTGTCAGTATGTGTGTATGTATGTATATGTGCATATACGTGTGTGTGCATGTGTGTATGATATGTGTGTATGTATATGTATGTGTGTATGTGTGTTTACAGGGTTCAGCAGGTAGGTGTATAGGTTGTCCCAAAAGTTTCAGTGCAGTTTTAAGCCTTAGTAGTTTAAAATAGCACTAAGACTTTTGAGATATCCTATATAAACATATACATAATATATATCAAGTGAATAAATACAAATGTAAGCAAAGTAGTTAGATACAAGGTAATTTGGGAGCTTAAGGGACTGGGAAAGGTTTTATGCAGAAGATGATGCTTATGCTACATTTTAAAGGACTAGAGAGACTCTATAAGAACAAGGTAAGAGGGAAGTGCATTCCATGTATGGAGGACAGCCCTTGCAGAGAGAGACAGGGAGATGGATGATGGAATCATGTGAACAGAGAGAAGGTTAGTTTGGATAGACCCATAAGGAATAATGTCCAGTGAGGCTAGAAATAGAGGCTGAGGCCAAGTTGTGAAGGGCTTTATCCTAAAGGCAACAGGAAGACACTGGAGATGAGTAGGGAAGTCATGTGATCAGATTTGTGCTTAAGGAAAATTACATGCTCATGGTTGGGGAATGAATGAACAAAATCAGGACTATGAATGTAATATAATATTATTATTCCAGAAGAAATTATGAAAGTCAGAGAAACCTAGGAAGAATTTATGAAATGATACAAAATGAATTGAGCAGAACCAGGAAAACAATTTACAAAATAACATTATAAAGATAACTTTAAAAGACTTAAGAACTCTGATCAATGCAATTGATCTGACTAGTCACAAATCCAGAGCACTAATGAAAAAGCATGCTACCCACCTCCTGAAAGAGAGGTGACAGACTCAGGACAAAGAATGAGACGTCCATTTTCTGAACATGAGCAGTACAGAAATTTGTTTTGCTTCACTACGTATATTTGTTGCAAGGGTTTGGGGTCTCATTTTTTAATTGGGGGTGGGGTGGTAGGAGGGAAAGAAAGTAGATGTTTGATCATTGAAAATGTTCATTTAATTAAAAATATTTTGGCAGCACATAGAGAATAAACTATAGTGTAGAGGGACTTGAGGCCTAGAGATTAATTGAAAGGCTATCACAATAGTATAGGCAAGAAGGGATAAGAACCAAAATTAAGGTGGTATTCCAAGATTTATGTGATTGCAGATTAGGAGTTGTATTCAAGAGATGTTATAAAGGCAGGAAAAGTTGGTAACTGATTGGATATATGGAATGAGAGTGAGGAATCAAGGATAATGCCAAGATTGTGAATCTACGGAACAGGAAGAATGGTTATGTCTCTGACAGAAATCAGGACCTTTGGAAGAAAGAAGGTTAAGGGAAGGAAAACATAATGAGTTTAGTATTGGTTATTTTGAGTGAAATGTCTCACCCAGTTTTAAATGTTCAATGGGCAATTAATGTGGACCAAAGTTCAAGGCAGAAACCAGGCTGGATATCAATATCTAGGAATTGTCTATGTAGAGATAATAGTTAAATCTATGGAAGCTGATGATGGAACCAAGAAAGTATAAAGGAAGAAAAGAAGAGGACCAAGTGCAGAATCTTGGAAAACACCTACGATTAGGAGGGTATGAATGAACGATGAGCTAACAAAGGAAACTGAGGAGTAGTCAGACAGGTCAGAGGAAAACCAGGAGAAAGTAGTGTTACGGAAACCAATGAAAGTATCCAGGAGAAGAAAGTGGTCAGTAGTGTCAAATGCAACAGAAAGGTTGAGAAGATTGGTGACTGAGAAGACCATCAGATCTGGCAATTAAGAGATCATTGGTATCATTCGAAGGTAGTTTCAGTTGAGTAATGAGCTTTTAAGTCAGGTGGCAAAGAGTTGAGTGAGTAGAAGCCATGAGTATAGATATCTTTCTCAGAAAGTTTGGCTAAGAAAGGGAGAAAAGACATAGCATAATAGCTTGAGGGGATAGTAGCATCTTATGAAGTGATTTGTTTTTTGTTGTGGTAGTAGTGGTGGGTTTTTTTAAGGATAGGAGAAATTTGGGCATGTTTAGAGAAAACACCAGTAAATGGGGAGAGATTGAATATTCAAGAGAGAGAAAGAAGATGATTAAGGATGTAATTTGCTGAAGAAAATGGGAAGAGATAGGATCAAGTACACGTGCAGAGGATTTGGCCTTGGCAAGGAAAAGGGCGAGAGGAGTATGGGACATTGTCACGGGAGGTTTAGAAACGAAGAGAATGAAAGGTTAGGTCGAAAGGCCTCAATTGCCTCGGTAAAGAGAACCAGAGGTGTGAGAGGAGACACGTAGGAAACTTGAGGAGGGCAGAGAAGGCTTGGAATCAGTTCTGTAGGGAGTGAGATGGGGAATCAATGAAAGAGGAGTACAAAGACTGGCTTTCTGCAATGAGGGCCAGGTTGGTGTTGGATAATATGAATGTGTGATGAGGTTGGTCAGCACAGTTGTGGGACTTACCCCAGCTGCACTCAGCATCTCATGGAGAGGAGCAAAGGAGGCAGGTGGTGGGAGAAATGCTGTGCTAAGGTTTGAGCTGATATATGTAGTAACAAGAAAAGGGAACAAGAAATCCAAGAGCAGAGGACAGTGGAGAATTGAAATTCACTGGGTCTCTTTCCTCCTTTAAAACATGAAGGAAATTGTAATACATGACCTTGAAAGTCCTCTCCAGCTCTGACTTGAGCCCAAGTTCATAAAGCTAATTAATATCAAATGCAGGGTGATGACATGGGTCTCCTTACCCCTAGTTCAGTGTGTTTTCCATCACCCACACTCCCTCCATGTGTTATATTGGGATAATCTAACTTGGAACTGGTTGGACTCTGAATATTCTCTGCATATCCATAAGCAGGGGTGGGCTCCCCCTCAAGAATCAAACTAGTTTGAGGATTCATTCCCACAGATTTTTGGGCAACAGCATCAAAGGAAAGCAAATTGGACCATCAGTTAAGAGAATAAGACAAATGCCACTGAGACTTTGACAGATGGTGGAAGCTGCCATGCTAAGAAGAGAATCTGAGCCAGCCCAGGAACATGGAATTACCTTGAGCTGGCACCATAGCCAAGAACAATGTGGCTCTTCCCTTGTAAGCAAATAGGTCCCAACACACTATTTGCAACTAGAGAAATAACCAAACCAGTGAGCTTGTACCTCTTTACTGCGTGATTAAATCTCTAATGCTTATGACTCCCAGGTTCCTCCTGAAATCAAGCAGTTCTCACTCACCCTTGCAGGGTGGACTGCTTGGCATGGAAGGGAGGAGGCATGAATGGAACCAGAAATCTAATCTCTCTGGAAGTCAGGATTCTGCATGACCCTGCGGCACCAGGAAGCAAACCTGAGGACAAGGGCTTCCTTCAGGAGCCTGGAAGCTGGTGACAGACTTCCTTATCTCTCCCCTGTTCCATTTTGTCACCATGAAGTGGTCTTATGAACGAGCCACCTTAGGTGGTGAATGGAAAGAGAGAGCTCTTAATCCTCAGGCCAACAGAGCAAGCAAAAGTCAGTGGAGATGCTGGAATGGCAATAAGGCAGTTTCTCTTTCTCACCTACTCCCCCCTTAAACCAGCTACACTCTAGCCCCCCCCCATAGGTTGTATAACAAGGGGAAAATATTCTAGGGGTCAGAGCAGAGTTTGGCTATGTCAACTACAATGGTGAAGGCTACAGGCAAGGCAAGGTTTGGCCAAAAGTTGACTTTAGACCTTTTAATCCTTAAGAGATCCTTTCCCTCCAATGGCTTTAGGGACAATTCTATGACCTGGGAAAAATAACCTGGGTAACTAGGATCTCAGGATCTTAAATCTTGGACTGGAAGAGATCTCACAAGTCATTAATCCCCTCATTTTACAGCTGAGGAAACTGAGACCCAGAAAGATTCATTGATTTACCCCATGTCACATGGAGAGTCCAACCAGTTGTTCCAAGTTAGACTATCCAAGATAATCCAGGTAGGTGATGTGGGTGATGGAAAACACACTGAATTAGGTATAAGGAGATCCATGTTATAACCCTGGATTTGATATTAATTAGCTTTATGAACTTGGGCTCAAGTTCAAGCTGGAAGGGACTTTCAAGGTCATGTATTACAACCTCCCTCATAACAGAGTTGGGATTTAAATTTAGGGTGCCATGACTCCAGGTTCAGCAGTCTTTCCTCAGTGCTATGCTAAGTGAATTAAAACCAGCTTTACCAGGCTGGTTGTATTCTACATTCAGCCAGTGATTTACTGTGTATCTTTAAGAATGCCAATTTCCTATAGTCTTGGTTTACCTATTTGTAAAATGGGAGAGATTGGGAATAGGATCAGAAAGAAGGAAAGAATAATCTCTACAATCTAAATGCATGCTTCTAATGTGAAGAAAACAGTTACCTTAAACAGATGGGTTAATAGCCTCACAGTCTCCAAATTCCCTGAACAGAAGACATAGATGTTTACTGTGAGCGGAAGCCAGGAAAGCAGGAGGGGCAGCTTCGTTCATCCCAGCCCCCATTGCCCAAGTTGATAGTTATCAAATCAGAGCACAAATAGAATTGTCCTGCAATGTAAGCGGAGGGCCGTGAAGGATTGAATTAATGTCCTGATGTCTCTAGCCAGATGGAAGGAGCCTGGAAAATCAGGCAGGGGTACAGAAAGTGTGCCTGAATGAAGAAGGCTCTGACCCTGGGGGGAGAGCTACCTGGGATTCGCTGCACTCCTCATAACAGGATGTCAGCCCAGATGAGAACAATCTCTGGAGGAGTGAGTGAGAGGGAAGGGAAGGTAAAGGCCCAAACAATGTATAGAGGGCATTTACAGTATCAGCAAGATACAATCTGACAGCAGAGACTGCTGAGCACAGAATCTGGGTGATCAAATAGAGGTATGTTAAGGCGAAAGAGGAACCAGCTAGGACAAAGTTCGTAAAGGAACGTGGAAATAAAACAAGTTTAGTCCTGAGTGGATGGTTATGCATTTGTGCTGTAGCTTAGGACAGTCAACAGTTCTTTTCACACTTTTCCAAGAGGCAAAGACCAGCCAACAGAGGCCTCTCTATTGCCTGATTCCCTAAAACTGCTGCTTCCACTCATCAGGGGTGCTGATGGAGTTTGTTCACTACCAACAGCCAACAGGGTGTAGATATAGAAAGAATGATGGACTTGTCATCAGATAGACCTGGTTTCAAATCTCAGTTCTGAAATGTACTGGCTGTGTGACCTTAAGCAAATCACTTAGCTTCTCTGTGACAGTTTCCTCATCTGTAAAATGGGTATGGTAATACTTTCTACTTACAACCTCACAGAGTTGTGGTGAGACTCAGTTGTCATAATGTATATAAAATACTTTGTGACCAGGAAGCCATTTATAAATTTGGATAGTTATATGTGATGTCATGACAATAATAGCTACAACAACTAAATACTATAAAGGCTTAAAAGTCCTTTACATACATTATTTCACTTAGCCAAAAAGTAGTAAGTAGTTCACCATGCCACAGTCCCTAATCAGCTCCTGATACATAGGAAGTTCTCAATAAATGTGTGTTGACTGACCGACCACATTTTGCTATGCAATGCCAATGCATCAGTCAATAAAAACTGTATTAGAACAGTCCTGTGAATAATAAAATATCTTTTAAAATATTCCACTTAATATTAGACCTCCTTCACTGGTTCTCAGTCTCCACGAGTGACTCCCAGCACAGTCAGGCTCTTACAGATCAAAATGGCTCAAAAGGAGATAATGTAATGGGATGATACCAGGATTAGGCTCCATCAGGTCCTAACTCAGCTCTCAATACTTTGTAGCCCCCACAAATGTGTACCTCCTTCCTTGGAGAAAGAAGACAGGAAAGACTTTCTCAGTATCGAAAGGGCACGTGATTTTAGACCTCAAAGGAACCTAAAATGCTATCTAGCTCAAACACTTCATTTGACAGATGAGAGAACCAAGGCCCTGAGAGGCTTGCTTGGAGAGATGGTAGTTGTGAGAATAGGAACTGAAAACTATCCAGGAACACACAGGGGCCAATGAGCCAACCAAGTTAAAGAGCTAGTGGGAGAGGACATAGAAAAGGAAGGAAGACAGGCAGAAGGAAAGTGAAGCAAGCCTTTTATTTATCTTTTACATAAGTTTTATTAATGCCTTTTGTTTGTACATCACAGTCATTTCTGGATATATCCCTGTCTGTGATTTTACTGGTATGAGTGCCCTCTTTACTAATGTAGATCTCAACCTCTTCCTACCTTCTCACCCCTTGGCCACGGCCTAATGCAAACAATTATGTACAAAAAAGATAAACTGGAGAAAATAGATTTTTATTCATGGGAAAAAAAATAATTTAATTTAGTTTTTAAAAAGAGAAGAAAAGGCACCCTCAAGCACATGGATGAATAGAAAGAGTTGAATGGCCAAGGGGTGAAAATGAGTGGTACATTGGTACTCCCAAGATACTTTTTTTTGCTTTTCGGAGGGCAATTGGGGTTGTGACTTGCCCAAGGTCACACGGCTATTTGTCTATGTGTTAAGTGTCTGAGTCCGAATCTGAACCCAGGTCCTCCTGACTCCAGGGCCGGTGCTGTATTCATTGCACCACCTAGCCACCGCCATTACTCCCAAGATATTAAAAGAACAAGAAGAATAATTCTGGAGTTTGGGAGCATTTTCTGTGGAGTATTTGAGTAAAGACATATAGACAAAGATTATACAAATGGAAGAGGCATGAAGAGGTTGAGATCTACATCAGTAAAAAGAGCACCCATGACAATGAAATCTGCATAAAAGTATCTATGTATCATACGAAGCACCTTCCTAGGCCATTGTAGGATGTACAAAATAAGTATAAGAGTGCCTGCCCTCAAAGAGCTTATAATCTAATTGGGGAAAGGAGACATACATACATGAAACAGATCAAATAAAACCCAGCAAGCGAAAAAAAAATATTCTATCTAAAATAATTTAAAATTGTATTTAGCCTACCAAGACACACTTTGGACTTATATGACTATAACTATGAAGCACTTTCAACAGAAATTAAGACAAATAATTGGAGAAATATTTATTATTCGTGTACAACTATACCAATAGTATGACAGTACCTGAATTAATTTACAGATTTAGTGCCATACCAATCAAAGTACCATGGAATTGTTTTATATAGTGCTATATTTGCTTTTTATTCCTGCAAAAGCTTTTTAATTTTATATAATCAAAATTGTGTATTTTCTCTTTTAAGATCACCTCTATTGTTTATTTGATTAAAAATTTGCCCCCAAGTCACTTGTGCAAGGTACCAGGTACCACCTTCCATTTTCCTATAATTGTTTTTCCACGTGGCCTTCTATATTTAGGCAGAGTATCTATTTGGGACTTATTGTGCTAATAATAACAAAACTCATCTGGAAGAACAGAGGTCAAGATTTGAACAGAAATAGAGGAAAGAAAAGTAGGAATAAAGAGGGAACTACCATTACCTGATCTCAAACTATATTATAAAACAATTATCTTCAAAAACCAGTTGTTCCTGGCTAAAAAAAATGGAAAAGTTAGCCAGTGGAACAAAGTAAGCAAGCAATACTGAGAAACAATCAAGTATAGCAACCTAGCATTCATTAAACTGAATGACACAGCTGCTAAGATAAAGATCAGCTGTTTGATAATAACTGGAAAGCAGTTTGGCAGAAATTAGATTTAGACCAACATCTTACATCACATGCCATAATAATTTTCAAATGGATTCTCAAGCTGAAAGTAAAAGGCCATAACAAAAAACAAGTTAAGAATAATGGGGGCGGCCAGGTGGCTCAGCGAGTAAGAGCACCGGCTCCAGTGTTGGGATGACCTGGAGGTCGAATCCCGGGCTCAGACACTCAGCACCACACCCAGAAATAACTGGCCGTGTAACCTTGAGCAAGTTACTTAACCCTGATTGCTTAAAAAAAAAAAAAAAAAGAATGATGGAAGGTGGCACTTTATACAACTGTGACTAGGGGACAGATTCTTAGCCAAAATAGGGATATAGGTAATCTTAAAAGATAAAATAGATGATTTTGATTATGTATAATTTACTTAAATTTTCAAGAACAGGATAGATGCATCTATAATAAGAAGAAATGTTGACTCAGGAATTTTTTTTTACAATTCAACAGAGATTTAGCAGAATCCCTACTAAAATCTGATATCCAAGCTATATAACGAATTACTACAAATATGTAAAAAAGGAACCATTACCAAAAAGATAATTGATCAAATACTATGAATAGTCAAAGTTTAAAAAAAAAAAAAGAAATACAAATCATGAACAGCCATATAAAAGAATACTCAAAATTACACCTAATTGCGGATATACAAACTAAAACAAACTCTGAGGTTTTAACTCATACTCATCAGATTGGCAAAAATGACAAAAGTTTGGAGGTAATTCAGTAAATGCTGGAGGGACTGTGGAAAGACGAGTATGTTGCTGATGGAGCAATGAATCAATTCTAGAAAACAATATGGAATTGGACTAGCAAACTCTATATGCCCTTTGACCTAGCAATCAATACACCTACTAGATATATCCATGAAGGATATCAAAGATGGGGGAAGGTTCCTATATGCACAAAGATATTTGTAGCTGCCCTTTCTTTAGTAGAGCAAAAAACTGACAGTCTCTCCTCAGCCTGCTCCTTGACTCATTACTATTCAATCAATCAATCAAAAAGCATATATTCACTTTTATTATCCTGAATTCTAAGGTAATCCAGGGATATATCTGGATATTTCCTTTATTAACAAAATAGCAACCTTTCTGAAAACAATGTGGTCTCCATTGATTGATTCATAGGATCATAGATTTATTGTGTCATAGTTGAAGAGTTGTAAGGGACCTCAGAGGTCACCTAATCTGATCCCCTAAATTTACAAGCAAGGAAACTGAGGCCTGGTCAGGTTAAAAATTTTCCAACAGTCACAAAGGTAGTAAGCATCACAGGAAGAATCCCAACCCAGGTCCTCTGACTCCAGACCAGTGTTCTCTCTACTAGAGGCACAAATCGTGATATGTAAGTGTAATGGAATATTATTGTATTAATGGGAGAATATTCTTATATCATACTGAATCAATATTGAAACATAAGAAATGAAGGATTCATAGAAACTTGAGCAGACTAATATGAACCAATATAGGAAAAAGTAAGCAGATCCAGGACAACAGTCTACATACAATGACCATAACAATATCTGGAAAACAATATTGAAAGACATCAGAACTCTGTTCGGTTCAGTGACCAGTCAAGTCCAAAGGCCTAACGGTAAAGCATGCCTTTTCTTAGAGGAGCGGAACAATGTAGCCGTGGATGAGGCACATGGTCGGATGTGGCCAACATATTGCTCTGTTTTACTTCCCTGTATTTCTCTTGCATAGGCATCTAGGTAACACAGTGGATGATATGTGAGGCCTAAAGCCTGGAAGACTCATCTTCTTCGCCCTCAGTTACTATGTGACCCTGGGCAAGTCACTTAACCTTGTTGGCCTCAGTTACTTCATCTATAAAATGAGCTAGAGAAGGAAATGGCAAACCACTCCAGTGTATTTGCCAAGAAAACTCCAAAATGGGGTCACAAAGTCAGATATGACTGAATTGCAACAAACAACAGGAAAAGAAAAACAAAACAAAAATACTCACCACCCTCATAGAATTATAGTCTATTGAAGGAAATGACATGAACCCATATAAATTTATACAAAACAAATACAGTGTAATTTAGGTAGTAGGTGGAAACACTGGCAGCTTCCTTCCTTTTACAAGGGAAGGTAGTGTTGGGTGGGGGAGGGGAGGTGAACGGAATCATTTAGAAGTTACAGTGATATAAGAAAAGAAAGAAGAAACATCAACAAAACATTACTTCAAACATAATAGAAAAGATATTTTACCCCTAGCAAATACATAGAGGCAACTTAAAGGATTTCTCTCTCCCAGAGATAATTGCATTTGCCCCTTTCTTCTTCAGGCATGAGCTAGTCAATAGTCAGTCGATAAACACTTATTAAGCTAGACCAAGTGAGGTATATGGGGTGTTCAGAGACTAGCGCCTCTGCAGTGAGGACTGCCTCGTCATTTTGGGGGCTGCTCATCCACCTCTGGTGTCTACCTGGTACTCAGTTCTCACCTGTGGCTCCAAAAAGAATAGCACCTGTACCCAGTGAAACCCTCTTGGCAGACAGGCTAAACCAGGTGAAGGCCTCAAATCTGTACATGACTTAGGGGGATGTCCACCCCAAGCATGTGAAGATTTCTCCTGGCGTAATGAGTGAATATAGGATTGTAGAGGGAATAAAGGAAAGAGAAATACAGCAGAGGAAGGCTTAGGATTGCAAAGTCCCAAATATGCTGGCCATAATAAAGGAAGGGAATTATGGAGGGAGAAGCAGCAGGCTCCAGACCTCTTTTCCCCTCTTCCAATCTGCTCCTGAGACCTGAGGGGTTCCTTTGCTGATCTTCAGCTCTCTGCATGATCAGCCCCTTGCCCAGTGTGTTCAAGGCTGCAGGCTGAACCAGACTCACAAAAACAAACTGCCAGCAGGGAGACTTCTTCCAGCTAGGAGCCAGTTGACTTGCAAACTGTCTCCAATCTGCTGCTAATGCTAGCCTACAGCTGTAACACCCAGCACTGTGATCCTAACAAATCTGACATAGAGTCGGGGCCGGGAGGAGACGCAGGGAGCTTGGACCAGGGCCCCAGAATGGAGGATATGGCCCCTCTCCCCCTATCGCCCACCTCCAGGCTCAGGATGTCATTCAGAAGGCAGTCTGAGCAACCCCCAGGTCAGAACCAGGGCCATGAGGCAGAAACCTAGCCCACTGCTGCTCCTCTTGAAAACATGCAGAAAAGTACAGGTTTCCATGCAGATCTCTGGGGCAGCTGCCCAACTAACTCCCCCCTGCTGACCTCCAAGTCTCCTCCCCTTTCCTGCAGCTGCCCTGTCTTCTATCATGACCAAGAGGTTAAGCCTCTTGAGATCAAGAGAGCTGCAACCTTTGAAAGCCACAAAGCAAAATGAATGGATTGCTGGTTCTGGAGGCAAAAGATCTGGGTTCAAATGCCACCTCTTCTATTTACTACCTGTGTGACCTTAAGCAATCATCTCTCCTCTCCAAACCTCAGTTTCCCCATCTGTAAAAATGAGAGTGTTGAGCTAAATGGCCTCTCTGAGTTCCCTTCTATCTTTAGAGCTTCTGTATGATTCCTGGATGTAGAAAGGAAGTCTGCTATAGCTAAATCAAAGGATCTGAGCTTATATCTTGGTTGCACTGCTCACAACCTATAATAAAAACTTACTTTCATAGATTTAGGGCTGAAAGGAACCTTAGAGGCTAGCTAGTCCAACCTGACCTTAGCCAAGCCACTTCAGGCCAAGGTTTGAAATAGAAATCTCACAAGAGCTTGTTTCTATAGAGGATTCTGGGTGAGAAGCAGAGGGAACTTGTACACCTTACACCATCCCACCCCTTCCCAGCTCCTCTGTGGTCTGCTGACACTGACTTCCTGGCTGTCCCTTCCCCATGACACTGCATCTCTAGGCTCTGGGCACTTTCTCTGGCTGTCCCCAATTCCTGGAAGAGGCTTGCTCTTTCTGTCCACCTCCTGACTTCCCTGGCTTCCTTCAATTTCTGGCTAAAATCCCACCTTCCATAGGAAACCTTTCCCAATCCCCTTTAATTCCTTCCACTGATTATTTCAAATCTGCCCTATCTATAGCTTGTCTGTGCATAGCTGGTTCAGGCAAAGCATAGGTGGCGTACATAGACTGCGGGGTCCTTGAGAACAGATACTGTCTTTTAGCTTTCTTTATATCCCCAGTCATTAGTATATGGCCTGTCGTTTAGGAGGCACTCAGTAAATGTTTATTGACTGACTGATTAGCACATGAAATGTGTTCAAATGAAGCCTGTCCAGAGGTAGGGGAATGACCCAGGGGTTCTTTCAGTGTTCCCTATGACTAAAACAGTGATAAAATGCTTTTGGGAGGGATATGGAACATACAAGATAACAGAGTAAGGATCCAAAAAGATCCAGACTGACTAGAGCACTGGGCTGAACCTAATAAGGGAAAACTAAGCAGAGATAAAGAGACAGCTAGGTAGCATAGTGCACAGAGTGCCTGACCTGGTATCAGGAAGACTCTTCTTCCTGGTTCAAATCTGGCCTCAGACACTAGGTGTGTGACCTTGGGCAAGTCACTTTAACTGTTTGCCTCAGTTTCCTCATATGTAAAATGAGTTATAGAGGAAAATGGTAAACCACTCCATTATCTTTGCCAAGAAAACCTTAAATAGGGTCATGAAGAGTCAGACATGACTGAAACAACTGAACAATAACAGACAAATGTCAAGTTTTACACTTCAGTTCAAAAACTCCATGTGAGAAGTACAAGGCAGAGAAGTCATATTTAGAAAGCAGTTTGTCTCTTTACCAGAAGAAGCTAAGTGGTTTGGCACTGGAAGTCAGGAAGACCTGAGTTCAAATCTAGCCTCAGTTACTTACTAGCTGTGTGACCCTGGGCAGGTTGTCATGAGGAGCAAATGGAATAACATTTGCAAAAAGCATCATGCTTGGCACCTAGTAGGCATAATAACAGTCTGTTCCCTTCCCTTCCCACCTGGTCTGGGACCACACCATCAATCAAAGAGCAATTATTAAGTGCCTGCTATATTCCAAGCACTATGCTTAGCTCTAAGGAAACAAAGGGGCAGCTAGATGGCACGATGAATAGAGTGCGGGGCCTGGAGTCAGGAAGACTCATCTTCCTGAATTTAAATCTGGCCTCAGACACTTACTAGCTGTGTGACCCAGGACAAGTCATTTCACCCTGGTTGCCTCAATTTCTCATCTGTGAAATGAGCTGGAGGAAGAAATGGCAAACCGCTCCAGTAGCTTTGCCAAGAAAACCCCAAATGGGGACACAAAGAGCAGGAAATGACTGAATAACAACAACAAACAGGAAAAGAAAAGCAAAACGGAAACACTCCTGCCCTCGTAGAGTTTGTAGTCTATTGAAGGAAACTACATATAAATGTACAAAATAAATACAAGGTAATTTAGGCAATAGGTGGAAACACTAGCAGCCTCAGCAAAGGCCCCCAGTAGATGCTGAAACTAGTATTGAGTTTTCCAGGAAACTAGGAATTTTGAGAAATGAGAAAATTCATGGTAAGCACAAGGGGATAGTCTATGCAGAGGCATAGAGATGAGAGACAATGTTGTGATAAAGGATGAGCAGGAAGACCAGTTTTTCTGGACTGTAGAGTATACGAAGGGGAGTATCACCAGAAATGTAGGTGGGAACAGGTTCCAAAAGGCCTTAAATACCAAACAGATGGTTTTATATTTGGTCCTGGATGTGAAGGAACCACTGGAGTCTCTTGAGAAGGGCAATACCATACAGAGCATGGGTTGGAGTGGGGAAAGACTTATGGGAGGCAGACCCTTCAGCAGGCTATTTGAACAATCCAAGGAGTGATGAGGGCCTGAACTAGAGTGGCAACAATGTGAGAAGAAAAAAGGAGCTGGATGCAAGGGGCATAGGGAGAGGGAGAAGCAGGGGGGAAAATGTATCATTGTGCCTCCTCCATTCACGTGCATGGAATGAACAGAATGGCATAACACCCTAAGGATAAACACCCATTGGCCAACCCATGCCAACTGAGGGCATCACTGTGGTAGAGGAAGGGAGGAGGATGACAAGCTATCTGTGTCCTGGATGACAGCAGAGAATCCCTTGCAAAGAGTCAGGACCCCAACTGCATTGACAGTAGAGTTTTAATTAAAATGATTTGTTTTTCATAAGCAACAACAGAAGCAGATCCTACATCCCTCACTTCAGGGTACTGATAACTTGGGAATTATGGGATGCTAGAGCTGGGAGAAACCTTAGAGATTACCTAGTTCAAAAATCTCCCCACGTTTTACAGATAAAGAAATTGAGATTTATGGAAGCTCAATGGTTCATTGGGTGATGCAATAGACAGAGTATTATTCTTGGAGGTAGGAAGATCTCAGCTCAAATCCTGCCTCAGACACTAGTTGTGTGACCCTGGGCAGGTCATTCTCTCTTGGCCTCAGTTTCCTTATCTGTAAAATAGGGATAATAGTAGTAACTACCTCCCAGGGCTATTATGAGGACCAAATGAGATAACATATGAAATGTTTTGCAAACCTTCCAGGGCTTTTTATATGCAAGCTTTTGTTGTTGTCCTTGTTGTTATTATTATTGTTCTATGACTTGCCCAAGGTCTCACAGCTGGTAAATGACAGAGCTGGATTCTGACTCAAGTATTCTGATTGCCAAACTGTGCTTTTTATTATTCCACACTGCCTGTTACCTCCCCCAGGTCCATCTTTCTAACTCTGTCTTCTATATGGAACTTGTATTGAATTGGGGGCCCCATTGGCCACCCAATGGTTAATTTGGTTTTCCCGAGTTGACAACAAACACACCACCAAAACAGGCAACTATTTTTATCCCCAGATTAATCACAAAAGGCTAACGCTTCCACCTTCCCTGTGATTAAAAATTAGGAGACCAAATTCTATAGTGGTACAGGATAATAACCAATCCAGCTAGTGTGATGTATGAATAATGCATCTCTCGACTGGCTGTTCCACTGTTCCTCTCCCCCTCCACTACCTCCCTCTCACTGTCTCTTCTGCCCAACTTTGAATGGAGAGGTAATGAGTTGCTCTCCTTCCGGTAAAGTTACAGCTGTGGAGAACGACTGTTGATTTCTATTCATTTTGATGCCCCGTGTATCCTCCCCCAGCCCTTCCTCCTTCTGCTGCATAGGCGCACACACACATACGCCCCCACAGCCACCATCCTCCATCCACACCCATCACTCCCACCCTCACCCCCATCTGGTGTGTAATGAGCCGAGGGCCAATCAATAATGCATGCCTACATGAATAACCAGGATGATAACCACTTATTTGGGAAGATGTAATCAGGACCCATTCTGAGTGTGTGTGTGTGTTTGTGTGTGTGTATGTGTATACATGAGCCTAATCTCTCCTTATCTCCATGTCTCTGTTACCTCTAATTCAATAGACTGAAACATAAGCAAAAAAGATATTGGGAAATGTTTCAAGAGAATTAAATACCTATAGGTATTCTTTGGCGACCTTGGACATGAGGACACAGGTCAAAACAGTATCAAACATCTTCAATGAGACTGTGGAGTTGGAGTATAGCTCAGAAAAGAAGCCTGACCATTTGGGGCACTTGTGGTCTTTATAGGAAGCAGCAGAGACAAGGGGGTGTAGTTAGGGGAATGGAGATATGGCTGCACACAGACAATAGGCTGTCCAGAGCCCTGCATCCACCTAAAATACTAGTTATGTGCTCCCAGCTATCCAATGTAGGCTGAGATCACTGACACCTTACTAACTCTCCTCTACCTTGGAGCCTCAGTTAGGGGGACAAGAGCAGGGGGCAGGTAGGCGAACAAGGAGAGAGTATTAGGATAAGAGCCCTATCTTTGTCTTTGTGAAAGGGTCATGGCCGGTCACTCTTCCCTTATGGATCCATTTTCTCCACTGGAGAGGAGTGGGAAGGCACCTTCTCTGCATCTTTGGGATGAAATTCCCATTATTTAGAGCAAATCATTAGCTGCTCTGCACTCCCCCATTTATCAGAACCCATAATCATCCTCTTTCCCCACCCTGAACCATCTTGTGATCATGGGGCTCTGACCAACCCTGACCAGCCCAGGGAAGGCAAGCCAAGAGCTAATGAGCGTTTAGCAAGCCCCCAAATGAAAGGCCATGAGCAGTGTTGGACCAGTGGGTTGTCATTACTACTGAACCCCCAGGGGCCCTGGTCACCCCACCCAAAGAGGCCATCTGCACTGAACTGGGGGACCACCCAGCAAGACTTTGGCTGAAAAGAGAAAGGACTGGAAGAGGTTGGATGACCTCAAAAAAAGCCAGAATATCTTCTTTCAGCCAAGATAATAGACATTGGGAGAGAGAAAAGGAAGAGGAATGGGATAGAAAGAACAGGAGCAACTGATTGCATATCAGAAACACTGAGGGTATTTTCACTTTCTCATCCAAAATGTTAGGCGGAGACCACCTAGATTTTAGTTACGTTGTCAGGAAGTTTAGCCAGAAAGAATTCTAGCTGAAGGCAGAAGGATAGAAGTGAAGAACCCCAAGGGGGGACCTCTATTTAAGGATAATTGAGCTGTGTGGGCCCTCAGAGGACATCTAGTCCAACCTCCACATTTTTCAGGTGAGGAACCTAAAGCCCAGAAAATTGAAGAGATTTGCCCAAGGTCACACAGATAGGAAATGGAAGAGTCAGGATTCAAAGTTCATTTCCCTGACTTAAGATCCAGTGGGCTTTCCCTTGTACTAAACTACCTTTCAATGCCCAGCTGGGTCTGGGACAGAGCAGTTATTGATGGGAGGAGATATTAGGGGAAATGGCTTAGGGGATCCTGGAGCTTTCACATGACTTATCTTTGGCCCAAGAAGTTCACACCTTGAAGAGGACTCTGGGAAGGAAAGAAAGAATGAAGGAAGGAAGGAAGGAAGGAAGGAAGGAAGGAAGGAAGGAAGGAAGGAAGGAAGGAAGGAAGGAAGGAAGGAAGGAAGCAAGCATTTATTAAGCTCCCATTATGTGTCTGGAACTATGCTAAACTCTTTACAAATATTATCTCATTTAATAATAGGTGCTATTATTATACCCAGTTTACAGTTTAGGAAAGTGAGGAAGGCAAAGGTTAAGTGATTTGCTCAGGGTCACAGTCAATGAGTGTCTGAGGGTGGATTTGAACTCAGGTCTTCCTGACTTCAGACCCAGCACTCTATCCATTGCATCACCATATGCCTCCTCTGTTTCTCTAGGTGAAGAGACCTCC
Organism: Petaurus breviceps papuanus; assembly: GCF_028583685.1. Taxonomy (NCBI): domain Eukaryota; kingdom Metazoa; phylum Chordata; class Mammalia; order Diprotodontia; family Petauridae; genus Petaurus; species Petaurus breviceps. Next base: position 39,581,883 of record NW_027187419.1, on the reverse strand, counting down.
TCATACCAGGGAGCTGGACCTTAACTAAACTACTGGGTCTTGCCCAAGCCCAGAACTCTGTAGAGTGAAGAATTATAAACCCCATCCCCATGGTAATCCATGGTAGCCAGGAGAGATAGCCCCCTTTTTGTCAGACCAGTGTTACTGTTTTAGTCATTCTAATGTACTCCATCAAAGGCTGCTACCCAGCAAGCCTACTTCCAAGGCTTCCAGAAGGGACTATACTCCCATACTGGAGGGGAAGAAGCAGGAGAGTGAGAGCATGAGGAAGGTGAGGAGACAGAAGTACAGGAAAACTTGCACCATTTGTAATTTTTACAGGGAAGCAAAGGAAGGGAAGAGAAAGTAGAAATGGCCTGAGGTCTGGATACTCTGCCTACTATCACAATATATGGAAAGGACACTAGTCTAAGAGGAAGGGAACTTGGGTTCTAGTCTTTAATAATGCATACTACTGTCATCTATGACCTTGGGCAAGTCCCTTAACCTTGATGGGCATCTGCTTCCTCATCTCTAAAACATCTCTAAAATCAATCAATTAGCAAGGATTTATTAAGCACCTTCTGTGTACCAGGCATTGTGTACAGATATAAAGAATGAAACCATCCCTACTCTCAATGGACGTGAGAATATAAAGAGCTTTATCATTTTAAATAAGTTTAATTTTTTATTTTTCAATTCAGTTATTATAAGGCTTTACTTAACTACTCCGAAAAAGTTGACCAGCCAGAGAGAATATTCTTTGACCATTATCACACACAAACACATATGCACTCACACATGCACACATACATGTACATCAATTAACAAGTGTTTTTAAGCATATGCTAAACATGTGCTAGTTATTGGAGATATACATGCTAGAGTAGCCCAACCAAGTCAGGTTGTAGAAATCCAACCACTGCTAACCTTCCTACAGAGAAAGAAATAATGAGGCTCAAGGAAAATGTCACTTGTTGGCCTTCAACCTAATCTGTCTATTATGCTTCTCTTCCACAGTACCTCCTGATGATCCGGTCATCCTGGGAGGACCAGTGATCAGTCTTCGTGCAGGAGACCCCCTTAACCTCACCTGCCACGCTGACAATGCCAAGCCAGCCGCCTCTATTATCTGGATGAGGAAAGGAGAGGTCATGAATGGGGCCACATACTCCAAGGTGAGATACTGGATTGGACAGGCTTGGGGGAGGGTGGTAGACATGGGCTTTTCTCTCAGTCCACAAGCTCACAGAATGCTAAAGTTGAGAAGGACCTTAGAAGTAATAACATAATCACAGAGCTAAATTTGGATAGGACCTCAGAGATCATCTATTCTAACTGCCTCATTTTATAGGTTAGGAAATGAGGCCCAGAGAGGGAAAAGGACCTGCTGGTGGTCACACAGGTAGTACGTCACAGAGATAGATATGTTTCTAACCCAGGAACTCTTCCTCCTTTTCCCCATCGCAGTTTCAATATGTTATAGGTCAGCATAAGAAATTAAATGGGAATTTGGGGGGGGAGTTTTGCAGAAGCCACAGATGACACACAAAGGCCAACAGATGACACAGAAAAAGTTTAGAAACACAGAAATGCATAAAATATTCATATAATATTGTATAATATAATTTATGATCAAATACATAACCCGAATTTTACAATAAGGTATTGTAAACACCCCATAAAAGAAAAAGAAAAAAATCAGACTTCTTCTCTGATATAAAGGGAGAGCCAAAAACTTTCATGTGGATTTTCCAGGTTGTGGGGACACCCCACCCCAACCCCTGAGATGTGGAAGAACTGTGCTGATCCCCTCAGTCCAACATGATGGATTTTAGGTCTTATTAACTGCCCCTATTCCTATTCCAAGAAGGTGAACCCTCACATTCAAAGGAATTCATACTTTTTAAGAGAGACAGCTCCAGGATTTCCCCAGTTTCAGAATTGCCACACCAGGTCAACAGCAGGAACTCAACCTACAGGGCCTCTTCACCCCTCCACCCACCAGAATGTGAGTGATAAACACCTTCCCTCTAGCACAGTCCCAAGCCCTAGGGCTCTGAAAGTCAGATTATTAGGAGATAAATCCTCCAGCTTGTCTTTCAGGTAGGGAGCCACCCAGCTGTATCATTAAACATGAAAATATGACAATGAGAATATTCCAATCAGATGAGGGCAGAGGGGAAGGAAGCAGACATTCTTCCCAGACTTGTCAAGTCCTGTTCCCTTCCTAAGCCCTAAGCAGCAGCTGGGCTTTATAGCCTCAGAGAAGAAAAGATAGAATTTAACGGGACCCAACAGAGGGCAGAAAGGGCTAAGGACAGCTGCCAAAAACTCAGATGACCTCCTGTCCCTCATTCCAAAGCCTGAAATTGGGATGTCAAGTTCAACTCTGCAAATATTTACTGATCACCTTCTCTCTGCCAAACACACATGGGGAGTACTGAATAAGAGAAAACACAGCCCTACAATGGAATCCTTAACAAAGCTCAAACTCTGGTTTTCTGGGGCCTCACAGGTTTTGGGGGAGACAAGACTGGAGAGAATCAGGTCCTAGATGGTCTGGTATAGCTTCTAAGTTTCCATCAGGTAATTTGGCCTCTTTTTTTCCCTCCCCCCTTTTCAAGATTTACAGTCTAGCATTGTTGCCTGGGCTCACTCCTCTCTGCTAAAGCACCCAGCAATTACTCTTACCAAAATGTCACATCTGTTTTCTGTAATTGATGAAGAGTAGGCCCTGGAGCAGCCAAAAGAGGGGAAAGGAAAGGAACTTCTCTGAAGAGGGGGATGAGCCCACGAGGAGGTCTCCTCAAAGAGCTACAGCAATAATTACTGTTATTATTAATAATAACAATAATGATAAATGTTGATGATGATGATGATACCTCCCTCAAGTTTGTTCAAGCACTTTATATTTTCCAAGGAACATATGATCCTCCAAATGATGGGTAAAGGGGGACAAATGCTATTAGTCTAGGCAGCTAGGAGGCATAATTGATAAAACTCTGGACAAGAAGTCAGAAACACTTGAGTTTCTAATCCTACCTTGGTCACTTACAAACTGCATGACTATGGGAAAGTCATCTAACTTCTTTCAGCCTCAGTTTCCTCATCTGTAAAATAGATATAATGAAAGCATCTACAATATAAAATTGTTACAATCAAATAAGATAATATATTATAAAAGGCTTTGTGAACCTTTAAAGGCTATATAAGTCCTAAGTGTTATGTTGTTGTATTTTCCAGATGAAGACACTGTTGCCTAGAGAGGCTAAATTACTTACCCACAGTCATTCAGCTAGCTACCTGAGAGTCAGGACTAGGTTGTTGTGTTTGTCCTTTGTTTTCTTGCTTTCTTTCTTTTTTTTTTTAAAGCAATTGGGGTTAAGTAACTTGCTCAAGGTTACACGGCCAGTTATTTCTGGGTGTGGTGCTAAGTATCTGAGCCCGGATTCAATCCCAGGTTATCTCGACTCTGGGGCCGGCGCTCTTACTCACTGAGCCACCTGGCTGCCCCTGTCCTTTATTTTCAAAAAGGACCATGGTGTCAAGGAAATGATGACATGACTTGCAGTTGACTTTGATTTGAGTAAGGGAGGGCCATGCAAGGTCACCAGCCTCACTCTTTCTTGAGGAGCCATCTGGGTCCAGTGGCCAAATATCCAGGACAACTGGAGATGGCCCAGGATGCAACGGGAGACCCTTGTCCTTTTAGGCTAAGGCCTTTTCAGGTTCTCCCTCAGAGTGTGGTAAAGTCCATTCAGTGAATAGGACTCTTTAAGAAGTGAGTGAAGGGATGGCCCCTTTAATTAGAAAAAAGAAAAAAAATCAAACTGGGAGAGGAAGACCCTCAGGGTTGCTGTTCCAAAGAGAAACTAGTTACCATTGACATTCACTCTAAGCCAGGAGGGCCCAAAATACAGCCATTAAGTGGAGCTTGGGCGGGACCTATTCTGGTCCAATCTATGAGCTTCAGAGTGAACTGGGTTTAAGATTTTGTGAAATAAAAAAGGAAGGAAGGGGCAACCAGGTAGCACATCGAGTAAGAGCACTGGCTCCAGTGTCAGGATGACCTGGATCAAACCTGGGCTCAGATACTCAGCACCACACCCAGAAATAACTGGCCGTGTAACCTTGAGCAAGTTACTTAACCCCGATTGCTTTAAAAAAAAAAAAAAGAAGGAAGGAAGAAAGAAAGAAAGAAAAAGAAAGGAAGGAAGGAAAGAATCTAGCCAGTGAACCCCAAGTTAAGTGAGCAGCATCTGGCCATCAAAGGACTAGAACCTGGGTCTCCAAACCCTAAATAGACTGTCCTTTCTACTACTGCTGGAGAAGGGAAAGAGACAAAGGAGTGTGGAAGGATTATATCTCACAAGAGTTAATTTTGTTGTCAATATAATCATCTTTATCATCATCTTATAGGACCTTTCCTCCAGAAATGACATCTAGGATGCTGTCTGAGCACTAAAGGGAGCCAGTCAGTCAATAAGCATTTATTAGGCACTTACTATGTGCCTGACCCCATGCTGAGCACTTGGGGTGGCAAAAAAAAAAGACAAAATAAGACAAAAACAGCCCCTGAATCCTGGTCTTCCAGGCTAGGCTCTCTTTCAAAAACAGAAATTCCTGAATGATTGTCCCTTATGTTCCCCTCCTCCCAAGTGTGCTGAAGTCAGCTCCAACCCAGGACTACTGTTGAATTTTCAATATAAGCATTTACACCTTGGAGAATGGCAAACACTAAGAATCAGGCTTGATTTATTATTTTGTAGATTATCTAGACTTAAGAAAATGATGGGGAGAATGTGAAAATGTGAATAATGCAGATTAAGCTTAGTGGGTTATGCATATACTTTTTTTTTCTTCAGAAAACCAGTTGTTAAATATTTACCAGAATACCCCAGAGGCCCCTCTTTTTCATAGTTAAAGCTACCAGATGACTAGGCCTAGGAATTCTTGTTGGTCAATAGTTTTCAGTGGTATCCAACTCTTCATGACCCCATTTGGGATTTTCTTAGCACAGATACTGGAGTGGTTTGCCATTTCCTTCTCCAGTTCATTTGACAGATGAGGAAACGAAGGCAAACAGGGTGAAGTCACTTACCCAGGGTCACACAGGTAGTAAGTGTCTGAGGCCAGATTTGAATTCAGGAAGATGAGTCTTCCTGACTCCAGTGGGGTCACAAAAAGTCAGACACAACTGCAACAAATGAACCCAACAAAGTACACACTATTTCCACCTCCCCACCGGATGCTGTGGAGTAGTCAGAGAAATATACCCCTGTCCTCTATTCTGCATTCCATACAGCTACCAGATTGATTATTCCTAAAGCATGTCACTCCCCTGCTCAAGAAGTTCCAATGGCTCCCCTTTGCCTCAGATATCAATTCATCTGTTTGGCACTGAAGTCCTTCACAATCTGTCTCAAACCCATCTTTCCAGGCTGATTTCATATTTTTCTCTTCTTTATTACCCCTATGTCCCAGCCAAACTGCCCTGTATGCTTTTCCCCACACCCGACATTTCCCATCTCCATGTGTTTGCCCTGCCTGTACCCCCATCACTTTCCAGTATTCTTCCTCCTTATTTGTCCATCTTGAAATCTTCATCTCCTTCCAATGCTCAACTGAAGTGCTACCTCCTAAAGGAAACCTTTCCAGATTTCCCCAATTGTTAGCTGTCTCCCCCGCCTTGATATTACTTCATATAAATTTTGTAGTAAATCATCAGTGTACAAATTGTTTCTTCCCAAAAGAATCTGATCTCCTTGAGGCCAGGGGCTGTTGCTTTTTTATCTTTGTGTGCCCTATGCACATAGGGCAGTGCCTGGCACATAGTGCTTAATACTCCAAGGATCTGTTAAATTGAATTGAATTGAGCCAACAAGGAGACATAAAAAGTTAACTGGAGATATGAGTCATTACAAGAAATGTCACAAGATGATCTGTGATGAGGTGACATGTAACTGAGAGATGAAATAGGAGTTCAGGGACAGAAGGAGCCACCCGGGGCTGGAGACTCCATGTTTCTCTTTCCTGGTCCAACCCCTGTGTTCATCCGGCCTCACAATCCTATGGATTCACTGGGTTTTCCTTCTTGCACGTCTGGGTGCTTACATACAAAAACGTCAAAGATGGCTCTCCAAGGTCTCGTGTTGTCTTTGCTTTCTTTCTCCCTCTCCTCCAGACAGACAGCCTCATCCAGCTGACTGAGAATGAGCCTGCCCTTCCATCCCATGTGTTTTCATCTGGGCTTCTGGGCCTTGAAGTTGGCAGTGGCATTATCATCCAAAATGCCAACAAATAAATAGATAAGAGAGTGGGAGGAGAGGTGACAGAAGAGGGTTTGATCTTCTTAGAAGAAGTAGGAGGAAGGAATGCTTGCTGAGCAGAGATGCTGAGGCAAGAGAAGAGGGTGCATTCTGAAGCACACTTGGTTTGGTTTCTGACCAGGCCATGATCCAAAGTCTGGATTAGATCACCCCCTGAGTTCCAGACCCAGAGAAGCCAGCTTTCTCCCCACTCCCCAAGCACAGCTCAAGCCTTTCTCAATAAAAGGAGCTTCTGCTTTTAGAGCTCACAAATATAGGCTTTTCTATTCAAATACATACCATCAGAGGCTTAGGGCTGGAAAGGAGCCCTGAGCTTATGTAGTGCAACCTCCACTTCCATTCTATTGATGAAGAAACTAAGGCATATGAAGGCTAAATGCTTTGCCTAACATCACATAGCTAGTAAGTAACGGAGGCAGCTAGGTGGCCCAGTGCATACAGCACTGGGCTGGGAACCAGGAAGACTCATCTTCTGCATTCACATTCAACCTCAGACACTTACTAGCTGTGTGATCCTGGGCAAGTCACTTGACCCTGTTTGCCTCAGTTTCCTCATCTTTCAAATGAGCTGGAGAAGGAAATGGCAAATCACTCCAATATCTTGGCCAAGAAAACCCTAAATAGGGTCACAGAGAGTCAGACACAAATGAACAACAACAAACAGTAAGTAGCAGAACTGGGATTTAGGCCCAGGTTCCTGACTCCAACTCCCTGTCCATTATACTTCAGCTGAGAAGATAAAACTAACACAAATGAATTATTAGCAAGACAATTAAATAAAGATTGTAGCTGACATTAAGGTTGACCAAATGCTTTGCACACATTTAATATAAGTAACAGATGGAAGGGTGGTGATGTCTGATGGATAAAGAGCTGGCCTTGGAGCCAGGATAATTTGCCTCTGACACATACTGGCTGTGTGACATTGAACAAGTCACTCACCCTCTTCAAGCCCCGGGCAGCTCTGAGGCTCCTGTAAATTGCAGAGCATAGCAGGTGTTGGCTGATAGATAGTTTCCTCATTGGGAGGGTGATATAGAAGCAAAATCACAGGTCTGGTCTTAGGTACAAATAATGCTAGAAGACTTTGGAGCAGCACGAGATTGATGTGGGCTGTAGATAGCAGAACCCTCATGGAGAGGATCAGTTCACAGGCTATAGGGCAAATACACCCAGTAAAGCAACCCTCTGGAATAGTGCACAGAGGTTTGGCATCTCTGACCCAAGGCTTCGGCCTCACCAGCCCTAGAAGTCCCCGTAGCTGGTCTGGCAGGCACAAAATGCTGCTCAAATAATTCCACCCCCTCCTCCCTGTACCACTACCTTTGCCCACAGGGCTCTCAGGGCCAGTGCTAATTAGGAGCTATGGAGGGTGGTCCTCTCCCTGCCAGCACTGACTCCTATGAAATTAATTAGGGTTCAGATCATTACAATGTAATCATTAGGAACTAATTCCAATCACCACAGTCCTTTCAGCTGTGCACTCCCCTTCTGCTCTCGTGCCCCCCAGTCCCAACCCCCTTTGTATCTCAGCTGTGGACTAGAAGAAGCAAACTCGCCAATAACTGCCACACTGGGGTAAGAAGAGATTTGGGAGAGAAAATGAAGCCCTGGGAAAAGATCACCAAGACAACGTTCCTCTGATAGCTACTAAAAGCTCCTGGCATCTGGTCCATGACCCTGTCTAATAAAAGGACACTGCCTCATCCCCCTGACTCCTACCCAGGAGGTAATTTGGGATTGCCAAACCAGGGACTTGCCTAGTGGCCTGTGAGGAGTCCCAAGGATGGAGAACTCACTGTGGGATGGGGCTCCACTATTATCCCTGCTGACTCATACCCCAGGTCAGTTAGGCCTCAACTGCTGAGAAGTTTGGGTTTGCCCTCATGTGTCCCTAAAGGGGGATGCTCAGTCTCAAAAACATCGGAGGTCCAGGGGTCTTTAAGGGAGTAAAGTCAGCAACTGTGGTTCAGGCCCTGGTGATGTCACTTATGTTTTGCTTGGTCCCTCTACTCCAGTCAGTCCTAACTATCTCTAGGAATGCCATAGAGCATAAAAAGGAAATAATTATTACACGATCCCTACCCTGAAGGGGCTTTCAGTCTGGCTAGGCAAGCTAAAGTGATATACATGAAACCATCAGTAGGGCTTTTCTTTTAATATAATGAGAATAGTAACTGACTTTTGCCAAGCGTTTTAAGGTTTATACACAAGATTTCATTTGATATAAGATGTCATATATAGATTAAGAGTACTAGAGGATCTTTAAGGGAAGAGATTAATATGGACCTACGGTCATCAGAGATTACCCTACAAACTTCTAGGAAATACACACACACACACACACACACACAAATTTACTTATACATTCCTGAGTTACAAACTTCTGACAGGAAGAAACAACCTTATTGCACCTTTCTAACTCTGATCCTTAGCACAGAGACACTCAATAAGTGGAATTTATGGAATGGAATTCAGGACATGTATGTGTATAGGTATATGGCCGTGACCTTGAATGAATCACATCATCCCTCCAAGACCGCAGTTTCTCCCCCTAAAATGAAGGACGTGAAGTGGATGGTCTCTGAAGCATCTTTGAGCTTCATGTTCTGTGACTGTATGGTTCTGTGTATACACTTCCTCTTTTTCCATGTCCATTTTTTGGCAGCCTTTCCCCCCTATCTACAACATCCCATTCACACATACGTACATGAGGGCATACACTCCCCACATGCACATTCCCTAATTTATACACACATATTAATAGATATGTACATGCACACATATGCTCCTACACACATACACACACACTCCCTAACCCCTAGGAGGAGGCAGAGATGGCGTACCGGGAAGGCAAGGCCTAAAGGGCCACACACAGGACCTTTGCTATGAGTGTGTTAGGGAGACAGAAGCAATGGTAGAGAGAGGGCCAAGGACCAGGTGAGGGAGCACAGTGGACCAAAAGGCTGTCACAGTCAGAAAGTGAGTCCTATCTCCAGATGTCAGGACCCTAGGGCAAAGCCTCAATCGCCCCATACGAGTTAAGCCTCCAGTGTTCAGGATGTTGCCCAGGCCTGTCAGAGAGAAGGGAAGCCAAGAGACCTGATCAGAGTCAAAGCAACCTTTCCAACCTCCCACCAACACACACACACACACACATACACACACACACACACACACGCTGGTCAGCCTTCTAGCAGTGTGGCCCTTTTGACAGTGCAGTAGTGGCAAAGTAAAAAGAAATCCCCTAACTAGTGCCTAATAATTAATGCCCTTCCTAACCCAAAGCTGATTTACATGCTAATGAACCTCTCTGAAGCTGGAGGGTGGCAGTTTCATGTCCCTAGGGTGCCTCAAAAGCCAGACTCCCTCCCAGGAAATGAAAGAAGGGAGAAGAAAGGAGGGTGAAGAGGAAAGGAGACTAGAAAAAAGGGAAGAAAAGGACAAAAGAAAAAAGTAGACAGAAGAGCAGAGAGAATTGGACAAGGGGAGAAAGAAAGAAGACCAGACTAGACCGGCAATCCCCAAACTGCATTCCCTGGAGCCCTGACATTCTGTGCCTCAGTATGATAAAGGAAGAGTTCTGTGCTATCAATGGTTTTTAGTTCTAAAATATTAAATGATGTACATTGGCAGCTCTGTGATTTCAAAGATGGGAGCTCCTTCCTCCAGTGGATATCAGAACCACTCCCTGCCTTCTTCCTGGGTGTGATTCTTATCTCTATGCAGCATCCACCAAAGAGATGGAGGCCTTCCTCTTGAACTTTAGTGTCTAGGGGCAGTCCCAAACCATGCCAACCTATGATATACACATGTATTCAAAATAATATTATACGTGATAATCTCTCAGCATGGAAATCAGCTTAATTTCCTCTGTATTGCTCCAATAACTCCCCAAGTGATCTTTATTTCAAGGGGTCATACCCTCCAGGCTCCTAAAACTCATTTTCATGGGCTCCATTTTTTATCAAAAGAAAGAAAAGAAAGGGCAGCCAGGTGGCTCAGTGAGTAAGAGCACCGGTTCGAGTGTCGGGATGACCTGGGGATCAAATCTGGGCTCAGATACTTAGCACCACATACAGAAATAACTGGTCGTGTAACCTTGAGCAAGTTACTTAACCCCAATTGCTTTAAAAAAAATTTAAAAAAAAAGAAAGAAAAGAGCAAGGAGAGTGACAAAAACAATGGACAAGAAATAAGAAGAGTGAGGAGAGAATAATCCCATGTATATATAGCCTGCCTCTAGCTTCAGCCCTTCATCTCCCCCTCCATCTGCCATCCCCCCTCCCCCCACCCCACTCCCCACCCTCCCATGCCCTCCCCCATCTTCCCTTACCCTACTTTCCCAACCCTCCCCACCTCAGCCCCTCTCCTCAAGTGCCCCAGTCTTTGTTTTTCTTCCCACAAAGTCCCACAGATCTTGTGCAATCCAGCAGTTATCCTTGCCTGCCAAATTTCCAACTGGGCTTCATCTTGCTGCATCCACTCTGGTGTAACACTTTAGATGCCCTTGGCCATCCTCCTTACTTCAGGAAATCAGAAAAAAAAATGAGTTCCCTAGGGAGGGCCAGGTGTGTGAATGTGTATGTTTGGTGAGTGGGGGAAATCCATCAGCAGATTAGCCTTCTTCCTGGGTTGCATTTCTTCTTCTCTCCTTTGTCCTTGTTTAATGAACACATCTCCCTTTTTCTCTAATTAGATGCAACAAACAGACTTGAACCAGAATTTTTATTTCCCAGAAAAGCAAACGCCCGGACACAACAAATATGTCATTAATCATCATTCCAAGGCAGAGAACCACCAATGGGTGGGAGAAGCAGCCAGGGGCCTAATTAGCGGCTTGGGGCCTCATTGTTCCACTCCTACCAGCACCCAGTCCTGCCCCTTCTCCTCTTCTCTGCAGAATCCAGGAGAGATCAATCGAAGGAACTCCTGGCAGAGTCAAACTTATGCAAATGTCTCTTGTTAGCAAAACGAAAAGGCAAAGTAAAAGAAATGGGGGGAAAAAAAGAAAACAACCTTTCCACCCTCCCACCAACACACACACACACACACACACACACACACACACACAGAGCACACAGAGTTTTATTTCCAACCAGGAAATTGTTCTTATTATCGCTTGGCTATTTATAGCCTGTGTGTTGTCTGCTGAGGAGCCCCAAGCCAATGTGTTAATGTGATCTGGGCTCCAGCTTGGGTCTGAGTGATGCTCCCTCCTCTCCAGCCCTAGCATCTCAGCTCTTGTGAGACAGCAACTCTGCATCCTCCTCCACAAGGAGGCTAATCAGGCCAGTCCCATGGAATGATGGGGCCACTTCCCTCCCTAGAGCACGTAGGGGATAAAGGCCTCCACCTAGGATGCTTCCCCTGGATGGAATCAAAGGAGTAACATTGGCCTAGCTCTTCTAAATTTTCTACCTGGTGACCTAATGGCAGGAGGGTTGTTCTGGCCTGTTTTCTAGGGGCTCATAACATCCCCATTCAAGGAAAAGAACCTTTAAGATTTGGTAAAGGAAGTGGGCTAAGGGATACCCCACTACAGTCTTCATGTTCATCTGTTTTCCATCTCCACCAAGTACAGAACAAGAGAGGATAGGAGAGTTTCTCCCACGTAGTTAGCATTTAATGGATTTGCTGGATTGAATCACAGGGTTTTCAGAAATGGAAGGGATCTTAATCAGTCATCTCATCCAACCTCATCATTTCACATATTAAGAAACTAGGCTCAGAGGTTTTAAGTGGCTTGTCCCTGATCGCCCTGGTAATAAGCAGCAAGTCACTTAACTGTTTCTTCCTTTTTCAGATGGGGGGATAAGAGTAGCCTTGCCTACCTCACAAAAGGGTCTGGTGGTTTCCCAAAATATTGGAAGTGAAAGCACTTTGGAGAAATAAAAAGGTTCTAGAAAGTGAGATGATGGGGTGAGATAGTAGAGGGGACGACTCATATTGGTCTTGCCAACATTTTTCACAAACTGTAACCCACTTCTATGCTCTCTATTATTGGGCTCAGCTGTGGGGCAATAATGGCAAACAAGAGGAAGTGATGTGCTACTCCCCCCAAGACTTCAAGGGAAGCAGGTACCTAAAATTCCACTGGGGTACTGAGGCAGTTGGTGGCTCAGTGAACAGAGTGCTGGGCCTGGAGTCAGAAAGATTCATTTTCCTGAATTCAAATCTAACCTCAGAGACTTGCTAACTCTGTGACCCAGGGCAAGTCACTTAACCCTGTTTGCCTCAGTTTCCTCGTCTGTAAAATGAGCTGGAGAAGGAAATGGCAAATCACTCCAGTATCTTTGCCAAGAAAACCCCAAATGGGGTCACAAAGGGTTAGACATGACTGAACAACAATGTGAAGAGGAAGGAAGTAGTTTTAGGGCTGGTGTTGATAAGAAGGTTGAAAGACTGACCTGAGAGGAATAATCAAGGGAACATGAAAGGAAAGGTCACCAGCAGTTGGGGTGAGGGTATGTTCTGAGTCTCTGTTTCTATCCTATCAATAACTAAGATGGTATCATAAGGAATTTATCCTAGGGCCCCCAAATTTAGAAGCAATAATAGTATTTGTACTCCTGCAGCAGAAGGGGGCAACTGACCTTAGCACCAAGCTAAGAAGAATATCTATTCAAATAAAAAACTACCAAATGTGGGGCTCCTGCCCCCTAGCTGCTAAACGGCAGATGCCTTCCTTCCTGGAATGCCCTTATCCAGCCACTGCCTTCCTAGCAGTGATTTTGAGGAATTCCTGCATCTGTTTCTTCCCACCACAAGGCAGTATCTGGACTCTCTCTTCCCATAGAGCCTCAACTGAATTTGTATTAGTGCTTGCCCTGGGTGACAGAATTACTAGTTACGGCTCTTGTTTCAGTGAGGTTGGCAGAAGAATATGAATGAGTCAGTCCATAATACATTCCAGAGAAAGTGTAGAGATTTGGCATCTCAGCTGTGCATTGGGACTAGGTAGGAGAAAGATTGGTAGTGCTACCCTTCCCCATCCAATCCCCTTTCACACGTACACCCTTCAGTGTGTACCAGCAGGATGCAATCACCCATGAGAATATGAGATTGAGTCTTGTATAGCATACCTGAATCACAGACTTCTTCATTTCTCCTAGGTTCTATGCAGGAAAAGACTGCCCAGGTTGGGGGTCACAGAGTGATCTAGAACACAGGCCTAAAAGAGAAAGTATCTATCTACAACATACTCAGTGGTTCCCTCAGCACAAGGGCTCTTAACCTGGGGGCTCTCTACCCCCAAGAAAGGCACGGATAGATTTCAGGAGATCTGTAAACTTGAATGGGAGAACATACATCTTTATTTCAATCTAAAAAACTTTACCAGACCCACAAAAAGGTCAAAAAATCAGACCAACACATAAGCCCAGGAAAAACAAACAGGAGTAGAAAATTCATAATATACTATAAATAATCTTCAATAAACTTTCTGCCTGGTTTCCATTAGGTCAACCTGATTTCTTTTGCACTGTGAAAACCTGGACCAATGCTGGTTTTTACACCAAATGAAAAGTTGGCTTAGCAGTCTTGTCTTCATATTATGGGTCAGACTTTCAATTAGACAAGGAAGAGAGGGCTCCTAGGCTCACAGGATCATCATCAATTTAGAGCTAGGAAGGGGTTAGAAGGCTTTGTTTGTCCAACTCCTTCATTTTACAGGTGAAGGAACTGAGGTTCAGAAAGAAAGACTGATTTGCCCTCCCAGTAGAATATGAGCTTCTCAAGGATTTTAACTGTTTAATTTTTGGCTTTTTGTCTTCAATACCTAGTACACAGTAGACTTGTAAATGCTTGTTGAGTTGAATTGAATTGTCCAAGGTCATATAGCATAGCTGGAATTGAAAGTCTGAACCCCTGACTCCAAATCTCCTGTCTTTCCTTTGCACCCCTCTGCCTTCCCAGCCAACACCGAAGGCTGCATCCTCACCCCTCTGAAATGGGACAAGTCAGTGTCAGCCTCTCTTCCTTCTTAGACCTCATGGCTCCCAGGCTACAATAACCAGTGTCCTGTTCTCCTTTCCTTTTCCTTCCCTCCTCTAGACCCTGCTTCGGGATGGAAAGCGGGAGAGCATTGTGAGTACCCTTTTTGTCTCACCTGCTGATGTGGAAAATGGACAGCGCATCGTGTGCAGAGCCACCAATAAAGCTATCCCTGGAGGGAAGGAGACCTCAGTCACTATCGACATTCAGCGTGAGTGCTACTTGTGCCTAGGCCCCACCAAGGCCTGCAGATAGGAGGCGGAGGGAGAGACGGTCTAGCTCACTGTCACACAAAGAGTTTGTCCCCAGTTACCCATGGCTAGTATTGCCATTTGAAATCTGTGCCCCTCCTGTACTCGTGTAACTGACTGGTAATACTAGTTTGTGAGTCAATAGCTGGTTTGGATATGTTTACATGACCACAATTGAGAGACGTATCTATTATTTTGGAAAGAGATTAGAGCATACTCACTTTTGGTCAGTCCAGTTGTGTCTGATTCTTTGTGACCCATTTGGGGTTTTCTGGGCAAAGATACTGGAGTGATTTGCCATTTCCTTCCCCAGCTCATTTTACAGATGAGACTTGCTAGTAAGTATAAGTGTCTGAGGCCAGATTTGTGCTCAGAAAGATGAGTCTTCCTGATTCCAGGCCCAGAACCCCATCTACCGTGCCACCTAGCTGCCCCGGGGAAGGAATGCAAATGCTTAAAGTTCAGGACAGCATTTCGTTTTAGATTTGAGTCTGAAGAGGGTTCACTGCCTATCAGTCTCAAGGAATATAAAATGTTTTCATCACAGCTGACTGGGTGGCTCCCTTTGACATTTCTGTCATCACTTGATATGGTTAAATATGTATTTGTAGCACTCAAGAAGTTTGTTATTTTTTTCCCTCACTCTCCTTGGGTAATTTCCCTCTGTAATTAGGGCACAATGATACCAGGTGGTAGTTTTTTTCAGTTCCATGGTTTGAATTACCCACCAATGGGTATTGTTAAGACAAGAGATTAGAATATCAAATCATAGCATTGTAGACTTTTAGAGCAGAAAAGGCTCTTAGAGATCATTTTGTCCAAATCCTTCATTTGTATAGATAACTGAAACCCAAAAAGGGAAGATAACTTATTTAAGATCACATAGGAAATAACAAAGTCAGGGTTGAAATTGAGGTCTTCTGCTCTTTGTAATATATGTCTCTACTTTTCCATGTTTTTCACAAAATTAGTTTCATGACAATCTATACAGCAATTTCGATTAGGCCAACATAATTCTAGATAATTCTAGAATTAGAATTTAGGCAATTGTAATTCATAGAACCAGTTTAGATTTATGCTGACATAAATTGACCCATAGGGATACAAGGTAGGTTCCAGACATTACAGAGCTCAGCTCAGGACCCTAAGGTCTAGAATTTTAATTCCCTGGTCTAAAAGAACACAATTTGCTATGTAGCAGACAGCAGATACAACTTGAGTTCTAGACTCGGGTTCTGTCATACCATAACTTGGGCCTTATGGTGAAGTTTGGCCACTGAGGAGGGGAACTCCATCCTAATAATAGGTTTTATCACACTGACCCACTTGGGCATTTTTCTTCCCACTCTGTCTAAAAGGCATCCAGGCCTCATATCCTCTCTTCCTAGGGTCCTTCCCAAGCTGAGATCTGGATTTCCATCCATACCATCATAAGAGTTATCATCCATCAAAGGATCTTCAAAACTATTTCTCCAAGCAAAGATAACCATGATTCCACTTAGCTTTTGACACATACTGATCCACTGAATGTCCTATATTTGAAAGAAAAAAATGAGCTTTAAAAAAAATTACAGGATCACCCACTGTATCACAGGCTATTGCCTCTGATCTTGACTTATATCTTGCTACTGGAGTTCAGTGACTTTGGAAGAAAGAGTGAGGCTAACCACTTTGCCCAGCTCTGCCTCACTCAAATCCAATTCATGTGCAAATCAAGGCATTGCCCTAGTGATGCTGTTGGAATCATTGATCAATAAATCAATCGACCTACATTTATTAAGTATTTACTATATGCCAGACACTGTGCATTTGGGATACCAAAAAGAAAGGAAAAAAGAGTCCCTGCCTTCCAGGAGCTTACCTTCTAATGAGAGAAACAAGTTATGTATGAATAGGTACATACAAGACATATACAGAATAAATGGAAGGTAACCTTAGAAGGGGAGGCTCTAGTTGCTGAGGAGACTAGAAAAAAATCTCTTGTAAGGGGGCGGCTAGGTGGCACAGTGAGTAAAGCGCCAGCCCCTGAGTCGGGAGGACCCAAGTTTGGATCTAGCCTCAGACACTTAACACAAAAAAACTAGCCGTGTGACCTTGGGCAAGTTACTTAACCCCAATTGCCCTCCAAAAGGCAAAAAAAAGAAAAAATCTCTTGTAGACTCTTTAATAGAGTTTGTGCTGAGTCCTAAAGGAAGTCAGGGACTCTTAAGTGGTGGAGGTGAAGGGAAGAGGCATGGGGGAGGGGGGGGGGAGACAGACAGTACCAAGGAACAGAGGGGAGTGTCCTGTGCAAGGAGCAGCGAGTTGACCAGTTTGGCTGAAACTTAGCATTTGTGAAGGGGGAAAAAATGTAAGACAACTGGAAAGGTAGGAAGGGACCACATAGTAAAAAGTCTTAAATGCCAAAGGACAGATTCCCCCACCCTTAACAAATGATCCCCATTGAGCCTCACATTAAACCTTGTCAAAAGATCAAGCAGGAGATGACAGCACCTCATTTCCCAGCTAGAGTCATCCCTCCTTCATATACACCAGCCCCTAGTCTGTCCAGGAAACATGGTTGGGTTTAAGAAAGAGAGAATCCTAAGATTTAAAGCCAGAGGATTATCTGGACCAAACCTTTTGTTTTATAGAGAAAATAGCAGAGAAATGAGGTGATTTATGCAAGGTCATATTCCCCAAGGAAGTAACAGAGCTGGGGTTTGAACCCAGGTCTTCCAATTCCAATTCTCTTTCCCAGATGCTACATGGACAGGCCTCTAAGAGCTGGCAGCTGTGGTTCTGGGAGGGAGAGGCACAGAAAAGCAGCAGGGCTTCAGCTCCAGCCCATTATCCATCATATGAGGAGAATCTCCCCCATAAACAAGATCATCATCATCTTAATAGCCCATCCGACTATTAAAAGACTGTTTGTCTAAATGTTCTCTAATGAGATGATCACTTTAACAGGGTGGTCCAGATAACAGATGTTTCGTAGGACTGGAGAAGGCAGTGGTTAGGGGGGATGCTACTGCCAGACTTTGATATGCCCACTGATTTCCAAGCAAGAATCGTTGTCCTGCCCTGCTCCCACCACCAGTAAGACTACCGTAAAAGATGGGCCAGCTGGACTGAGGAATGGAGGTCAAAGTGGGGATCTGACTGCCCAACTCTGTAAGATAGGCAGTCCCACCTTCTTTGGAGCAAAGGATATGCACTTCCCAGGACCATAGACCACAGAGGCAAGCCTTCAGCTTGAAACTTTATGACATTTAAGAACCAGAGAATCATAGGATTTAACCTAAAGCAGAATGACCTGCGCCCTAGATTCCAAGGTAGATAAAGATACTGCCTATCCCCAAAACATTCCCATTATTGGGGTACCATGTTTATGAAGGGAGGGAGAAGGGGGACCCCTCTAGTGTAGGACATTTTGAGGGCTCAGTCAGATGTCCCAAGTCAGTCAGGTATTAGCCCAATGATGGGTACCTTTTATATTTTTCCCTGGGTGAAAAAGAGAACAGTAGAGGCCTTAACTATCAAAACTACCCACTGGCCTGGTATCTTCCAAAATTTGTCGAGATGTCTAACCCTGACCCATACGCACAAAGTCACTGGAGTTCATGTCTGCCTTTCTTTGTACATGTGTGGTCACTTACTAACTACTAACAGGAGTAGCAGGCCAAGCCAGGTGCACTAACCACAGTTTAGAGATTTTAATGTGTCCAGGAGGAAAAAGTTCTAGGGACCCTTGACAATGAGGCCTTTTTCGAGTCCTAACTTTATTGTGCTCATTCAACACATATACACTCATTCAGAATTATAAAAATCACAGAATTTAAGAATTGGAAGGAAAATCAGCCACCATCTAGTCCAAATAGGACATGAAACCCCCATGATAATAAACCCAGCAAGCAGTCATCCCACCTCTGTTCAAAGACCTCCAAGGAGGAAAGCCCACCATCTCTTAAGTGTACCCATTCCCCTTCTGGACAATTCTAATTGTCAAGAAGGTTTTGTTGATATAGGGACCAAGCAAAATTAGTCTAATTCCTCTTCCATATGACAGTCTTTCAAATACTTGGAAGACAGCAATTATGTTTCCTCTCCCCAAACCATTTCTTCTCACACATGCACATGTAATACATGTACATGTACACACATGTGTAAATATACACCAATAAGCACACACACATGAACTCACAAACACTTCCCACTCACTCTTTGCCTTCCTAAATCCTTCATCTAACAGTTAACAAGGAGACCAGGGACTAGATCAGCACCATCTTTGCAAATCTTCATGTCTGCTCCTGGTTAACCAAAGAAAAACATCTGAACTCAGGAAAACCACATGTTTGTTTATTTGTTTGTTTCCCTTGGTCTTTATGTGTTACCCCAACGGAAGACAAAGGCCCAAGATTGACTAATGGGAGAGAATGCACAACAACCCCCGACACCTTACCACATCTGAATACTGCATCCAGCTGCCAAATTTCAAAAGGATGTTCAGCAAAATGCTGAGTCAGAAAGTCAACCCTCCTCCTACTCTCTCCAAAATACAACCCTCTTTCCCCACCAGAAAACACCACCCACCCCTCACATGCAAGCCTTAGCTGATGAAAACACTAACAGACTCGCAGTTGTAATAACATCTGCTCGATATGATTCTGGTTCCACCAGCTACATCAAAGCTGCCCTCCTGTGAGTTATGCAGCCGACATCACAAGTGGGATTAAAATCATGTTTAATAGTTGGATGTGCCATAAACTATTTATACCACTAGAACCCAGCAGGCGCCTGAAAATTCATATCCTGTACCTTGGGAAGGAAAAAAGCAGAGGGGTCAAGGTGCTTCAGAACCCTGGGTGTGATTGTGCAAATCTTATCAAGATAACTCAGGGCTGAGGGCATCATAGCTCAGGCAGACCCACCAGAATTAGGGAGAATTCAGGCAACAGGGAGACTGGGAAAAGGAACCTAAGAGGCAATGTGTTAATACTGGTCAGGGTAACAATGAACAGGAAGAGGATGATGTGATGGAGTAGATTGTGGGACCAATCAAATGAATCAATCAGTCAGTCAATCAGCAATCATTCATTAAGTGACCTCCATGTGCCAAGTGAGGTTCCAGGAGCTGGAGATACAAAGGCAAAGGATGAAATAATTCTTACATTCTATAAAGGAAGATGAATACCAGATAGTGATAAAGGACAATAGTTGTTAGGGAGAGCCTGAAAGACTTCATGGAGAAGATAGCGACTGAGTTGAGTCTTAAAGGAAGTGAAGGATTCTGTTACACAGAGGTGAGAAGGGAACACATTCCAGTCATGGGGGACAGCCAATACAAAGGTGTGGAGGTGGGAGACAGGGCACTGGGTGTGAGGAACAGAGAGAAGAACAATTGAACTGGAACATAGAGTACAGAAAGGGAGGTGAGAGCCTGGTGGCCAGAAAAGTCCATGAGTAGACACCACAATAACCCTCCTCTTCCAGATCTGGACTCCAAGAGTTCTACCACTGTCTAAACAATCTATGATTGGGACCTGGACTGCCCAGTTTCTAATAACCATTGCACCTCCAGTGTCTTGATTGACCCTTAGTTTTCCAAGTCTCAGCCTCAACACAAGACGACTCAGGCACCCTTGGGATTAGAGGCCATAGGCCTAACCCAAGATGGTGGCTCCAAAACAATTGACTACACTTTTCCAAAGATATTTTGGCCATCTTAACTGAGATGAGATGAGATGAAGTGATACTGAGTCTGGTGCTACCTTTTGTGCCCTAACTTCTCTCTATTTATACCTTTCATAGAAATTAATAAATGTCCTCACATAGTTCTTGCTTGGATCTTTCAGATTTCAGTGGCAACAAATATTCATTAACTCCCTCCTCTTCATAGAACATTATGCCAGGCTCTTGAGAGTTACAATTTAAAGAGTAAATAAAGCTGTAAAATCTGGTCCCTGCCCTCAGGGAGCTTACAGAGTAGTAGAGAGATATGACACATATGTGAATAACTACAGCACAAAATTATTACTGGAAAGTACATAAGGAAAACACAAACAGAATGTTAGGTGAGGTCTAAGGGAAGAAGGATCACAACCATTTGAGTGGGGGAGACGGGAGCAGCAGGGAGAGCTTCCCAAAAGATTCTTGAATTCAGACTAATGAACACATTTACACAGTGCCTGCTTTCAATAGGATTAAATCAGGCAATCTCATTCTTGCAATTACTGTAACAAGTCATTATTGCTTCACTAATGCAACATACATTTTGGTTTATTATAATAATTATTAATGCATCAGTTATTAAGCTTTTGCCCATCATGACCCCACCCCAGTTGGGGCAATGTCAGGGTTAGGGTGGGGACATCAAGAGTAAAACCCCCAGTCTTTGGGTCTCAGTGTATGTAGAGAGGATTCTGCATCAAAGCCCCAAATCACATGTGGGTGAGCCATATCCCAGTGAGGAGTCTCATGATTCATACTTAACAAAGGAAGGTGATTAGCTGCTGTTGGGTAATGATAGGGCAGAGTCAGAAGGCTGCAAGGGGCCTGGGAGAGCCTGCACCAATCTAGGCTGGTTATGTGCACTACTTTCATTGGTATTCGTCACTATACTTGTCTTTATTGTCATTTGAATTATACATTTTAAAATGAGATTAGAGTAAATTGCAAATACCTATAATTTGCCTCATAATTCTCCATGAAAAGACAGGTGGGTTGGCTTCTTGGGTGGCAGACACCTTCCAGGGTAAATAGTCCCCAGCCAGAGTCAAGGGGAGGTAGGGAAAATAGGAAGGGAGGAAGGGAAGAGATTTCCTCCAGGGTGATTCAGCCCTTACTAATCAGGGAGCTAGGACTCCCCCCTCCCCACACCCACCTCCCAATGTCTTTCCAGCCCACAGTCACCCACACCATGCAGTCTCAGCATAAATAATTTCCTCACACAGCTCCTAGGCTAATGGCTCTGAGAGTTGACTTTTTCCCCAGCCCCACAGTGATCTATCTTTGGACACCACTAGTGGATGGGTGGCCTGACCACTGGATAAACAGACAAGGCCACCGGATAAACTCCACCCAACATTGAGCAATGATGTGTAGGGCTGCTACAGGTCACTCATCGCCTCCCATAGCTTCCTCAAAGTGATAAGAGCCCTGCTTCTCCCGTGGGACACTGGATGTGAACAGAATGGGACTTTCCAAGGGGAGGGATCTCGGTGAAGCATAAAGGAAGCTGGGCTGGAAGTTCGGCCACGGTTCTGACGTTCATCTACCACCAGCTGACCGAGGAACTTTAGGCAAGTGACTTCAAACTCATTAAGCGTCAGTTTCCTCATCTGGGAAATGAGTAAATTGGACAAAATGAGATCTAAGTGATCTTTGACTCTTTGTCCAGTTAATTGTTGAGGCAAAACAATTTAGGCAGGGGCAGCTAGGTGGCGCAGTGAATAGAGCACTGGCCCTAGAGTCAGGAGGACCTGAGTTCAAATGCAACCTCAGACACTTAACACTTCCTAGCTGTGTGACCTTGGGCAAGAAGCTTAACCCCAGTTTCCCTCCAAAAAAAAAAGACAAAAAAAAATTAGGGCAGCAATCTTCCATGGTCCGGGAAATTATGCTTTCATTAGGCATACATTTTCTGACATAACTAATAAGTCAATGTATTATATTTAATCATACTTTTTATTACAAATGTGGTGGGGAGTCAGTAAAAATGACAATGATGTTCAAAGCAAAAGAGTGTCAACATAATTTTTTTTGGTTTAATCAAGAACAAAATCACATCCCATGACCCAGAATCTCAGTCATTTTTCAAGCTCATTTGGCAGAAATTAACCTCTGGGGGGAAAAAAGAAATCTAGCTCAGCTGATCACTATAACCTTAGGCAAATCGCTGTGCCTCAGTTTCCACATCTATAACATGGGAGTGATACAATTATTATGTATTTACAATATTGTGGAGAAAGCACTTGGTAATCCCTGAACTGCTATGCAAATGTGAATTGTCAAAGTCAGGAAATAGGACCCAGAGCTGAAGGATGACAGAGACATGTGCAGAGAGAGAGGCTGATCAGCCTAGGAAGGATAACTTGTTTCTTTTCTGGCTCAAGGGTAGATACTGTTGTCCTTTGGCTCTCTGTGTCCTGTTTCTCTGACTTTGATTCGAAGTCTACAAAGCTCTTGACATCTATTTCTCTGTCTTTCGCTCTCAGTTTCTCCCTATCTCTGTCTCTGTTTTGTTGTGACTTGCGTCTCATTGCTTCTCCAGCCTTTTCCTTTTGCTCCCTTCTGTCTTTATTGGAGCCAAAAGTACCTTACTGATTGTCTAACTCAACCCTCTTGTTCTATAGATGAGAGAATGGGCAACTTACCTAAGGTCATGCAGGTAGAAAATGGCAGGAGTGGGATTTGAAGCCAGGTGTTCTGATTCTAAATCCATCGAGTTTTCCACTAGGGTACTCTTGCTTTTGCAAGAGTGGGAGGGTGGGACAGGTAGGTGGCAGAGTAGATAGAGTGCCAGGTCTGGAGTCAGGAAGACCTGAGTTCAAATCCAGCCTTAGACACCTTCTAGTTGGGTGACCCCAGGCAAGTCACTTAACCTTGCTTGCCTCAGTTTCCTCCTCTGTAAAATGAGCAAACTATTCCAGTATCTTTGCCAAGTGGGATCACAAGGAGTTGGATAGAACTGGACAACAGCAAACCCCTTGCTTTTACTGTTTGCCTGAAGTTTTTCTGTGTGAGTGTATCTTTCCATCCCACTCAACACTCCAAAGTCTGACTGCTTATCATGTGAAAAAAAAATTCTCTAGGTAGCTCAAGGAGCTAAGAGCCTTGTGACACCAATAAGGCCTCAGTGGAGATGATCAGACTGATGAAAGGGTGTAAATGTCACTTGCAAGTTAACAGATGCACCAAATTGATTATACCAGGAGATGTTACACAGCCATTTCCAAGGCAGGAAGTTTGCCTTTAAAGGAAGCTCAGAGCTCACACACACACACACACACACACATACACGCACACACTCACACTCACACACACACACACACACACACACCCTTTTTGGAAGTGAATGATTCTTCCTAAAAGTCAGGAGATGGGCAATGCTTACCCATAGGGTTCATAATAACTGTGAGTTCCTGACCAAAGTTTTTGTTTAAATGCCAAGCCCCTAAACCCATTTCTGCTAAGAAAGGGTCCTGGTTCCCTGCCAGGATCATCTTTCTTGTGCACTAACAAGGGGATCTTTTCAGTCATGTGGCAGCTGCTGGAACAGCAGCTACACAAATGTTTCCTGCATTTGAATCCCAAGCTCATGTCTCAGTCCGGTCTAGCCTGGACCCTTACATACAGCAGCCACTACTCCTTTTGTCTCAAACCTAACTATATTTTTAAAACAAATGTTTAAAAATTGCTTTTACATGCAATTAGCAAATAAGATATATAGGCACTGGGGTATAGAAATCCATCTTTCCCTATAAGAAAGCAATGGCGGGGGGGGAGGGGAGGGATTGAGGGGGATAAAAGAGAGGACAGATTGGGGGAAGGGTTATTCAGTATGCATGCCATGTTGGGGTGGAAGGTAGGAGAGAGATGGGGAGAAAACTTGTAACTCAAAATCTTGTGGAAATGAATGTTATAAACTAAAAATAAATAAATAAAAAAGGAAAACTAAAAAAAAACTAACTATATTGTTAATTTTCCAGATCCACCCCTCGTCAATCTGTCTGTGGAGCCACAGCCAGTACTGGAAAATAATGACGTCAAATTCCACTGCTCTGCAAAGGCCAACCCAGCAGTCACCCAGTACAGGTAAGAGCTACCACCTGGTCACCTGTGTAACAACCACCTGTTCCACCATACACACACACACACACACACACACACACACACACACACACACATATGCATACATACCATCTCCTGGGCAGGTAAAGGTGACCTTTGTCAGGAATGTGCTAGTAAATGTTTATTAACTGGGGAAAGAACAGGTACCCATGACACACTTTGAAGTTTGATCTGCAGTATTAACATTTTCTAAATCACGTTCTTAAGTCTAGACAATCAACAAAACAATAAATAAAGCCCTGATTACAAATCAGCATTTGCCAATTTCTGAGATGAAACAATTACATTGAAAATTTAACAAGCAGCTCTCTTGAGTTTGAACTGGTTCCAGCACACCTCAGCCCCATCCCACATTTTATACTATAAGCTATGTGGCAGACATTGGGTTCAGGAAAGGTTGGTTGGAAATACCATGCTGAATATAGACTTTTGTATACTCTGGGAGTCTTAAAGGGAACTTATATTTTTCATTCCATAAGGGAATATATGTCTCTTGGGAACACAAGATGGGGAGGGCTGTCCAGAGACGAGATGTGAAGAACCTAGAAGAATCAACAGGATCCATAAGTGGAAGTCTGGCCTCGCATGTAACATACATGGAACTGATGGAATGATAAAAGATTCCATTGTGGGTTTTCCAGGGCACATCAGCTTTGGTCTGTTGACTATGCCTACCCAGATACATTTCTGGATGCGTACACTTGTGCAAGTATATATGCATACCCTGGATATAGATACACCTGAGTTAACTTCAGATGTTTCTATTTTTAAACTGGGTAGGTGAGGAAGTATAAACCCCAGCATCTATGTAGGTCCAGCAGACTCAGGGTTAGGAACTGAGTTATTCACCATGCTAAAAGACAAAGGGCAGTACTGAAATGCCAAAACTTTTCACCAGAAATGCATAGTAAAGCGACAGAAAACTATCTCAGTCCACATGACAAAATAAGTATGATCCCAAACCCCCTCCTGCCCTTCCCTCTTCCCTTCCACTCTCCTTTCCTCTCCCCCACCAAGGATTTGTAATCAGGCTCCTCCAAACACTCATGGCTTTGATAGGGACCCAGGATGTAGCCAGTTTCTTGATGCCTGTCCCCATGTATCTTTGCATCTCCCAAGTTAGCTTGCCTCACTGGTCCAGCAGCAATTACCATCTGCCCACAGCCCATAGTTTATCCCTCTATATCCAGCCTGATTATGGACCCAGCAGAGATTTCTGTTCTTTCCCTCTTTTCTCAGAAGCCTCCATCCTTCCAACCAACAGCTGCTCCATGGACAAATACTCATGGGAAATGGAATCTTTGCTTTCCTCCAAAGAACACTTGTACTTTGCTTTCAGGCATCCTGAGAACTGTAATCCTTTCCCTATCGAAGCTGTCTGTTAAATCTCACCCCCATAAAAAATTTTGCCATCCCCTGAAAACTGTACCAGGTACCCAGATAAAACTATAAACATTGCATAATATCTTATATTTAGAAATATTCCAAGTTTATACACACACAGGTCACAGACAGAGGAAACAGTTATATGCAGACATATAATCAATAGCATCCATATTAGAATTGCATACAAAGTATAGTTTATATATATTCTACTACATGTTCAGTGTCTTCACCCATTCCCTGGAAACATCTGATGTTAGCATGGCCAGATAGTGCTGGCATTTCTGTGGTGACCCCCATCACACATGAACCCATTAATTCTCAAGGCAGGTCCACTGGCCTATAGTCCTAATTGGGGGCTTTGTAAATTGCCTCTGTTCCCTAGGGCCCTCTACCACTGAAGTATGTATGTGAAGTATGAAGCAAAAAAATTGAATTCAACTTAAAAAAAAAGAACAGAAGATCCCCTCCAGTACAAAAATTCCTTGATTCCCTCAGATGGCTTGAGAGGTCAAGTGGAGGCAGGAGAGAGCAGTTCTGACACTTAATTAGCTATGGCTCCATAACTCTCTGAGTCTCAGTTACCTCATCTAGAAAAGGGAAGCAAGTATACCTGTGCCTCTAACTACCTCACAGGATTATTGTAATGGGGAAGCTATGTAAACCTTGTAAGTCGCTGTGGAAATGTGAGCTGTTATTATTAGATCAGGGTCTGTGGCTTGCCCAGGATTGTACAGCTAGAAAGTGTCTGTGGTTAGATTTGAATTTAGCACTTCCTTATTCTACTTAGCTGCCTCAGCAGAGACTTAACTTTCACATCTACAGAATGAGACAAATAATAAATAACCTTAGCTCCAGGGTTGTTGTAAGGTTTTAATGAGATAAAGTATGTAAAGGAGTAAATAAATGTCTGTTGTTGCTATTATTAAATTCCAGTTGTCAAGACAGCCTCATTACTTAAACATGACACCGGTTAATACCACTCCCCCATTCCCCTCCTCTCCCCATTTATCAGTTCCTACATCCATTCAGTATACTTGTGAGACCTCCTGAAATCAGAGGTATTCAGGCTGCAAGAAAATGCAGGAAGTTTTGCCTCAATTTAGAAGAATCACGAGTGTTAAATTAGATCTCACCCTCTGCTTTCCCTTCTCCTCTGTCATTGGAGGTAGGGGGTGTAGTGGGTAAGAGCCCTGAACTTGAAGTCTGGAAGACCTGAGTTCAGATCCCACCTCAGACACTTGTTGTGTGACCCTAATAATCTTTTAACCTCAATTTCCTCATCTGTTAAATGGGGATAATAGCACCTACCTCCCAGGGTTGTTATGAGGATTAAATGAGATAATAATAGTAAATCATAATAGTAATCATAATAATAGTAAAATACTTAGCACAGTGCCTGGCACATAGCAGGGCTATGTAAATGTTAGCTATTGCTGTGCCTACAGACCTTTGCAACCACAGAAACTGGGTCTGTCATCAGGCAGCTGGGCATTCCAGGACTTGTCACTATTGACACAGGAAAGCACACCCCCCCCCCCCCCCGACGACCCGAATAGCCCAAAGGTAGCAAAAGAAAGTCTCCAGCAGGTCCCCTTTGCCTCGTCCCTTGCTCTAAAAATAGATTTAGCAGATTGGGGAGACTGCCCTGGGTCAAATTCCCTCCCCCTCCTTCCAACCCCTATCTCCATTCCCTGCAGTCAATTCTCTTATTCTAATCCCCCAGCTCTATAGCTTGGGGCCCTTTGGGCTGGAAGCCTTTCTAAGGCTGCTTCACATCCCGCCCTCTATCCCTAGGCAATGCCCAGAGAGTTCTCTTGAAGGAACTGGATGATGTGGGGAAAGTTAGGAGAGGAGAGGCCCCTAATATGCTCCCCACCCCCATACCTCCGCATATATACTCTAGTCTCCTCCCCTAGGTGCTGAAAACTCTAGACTCTCTCTGTCTCTGTCTGTCTGTCTCACTCTCTCTGTCTCTGTCTCTCTCTGTCTCTCTGTCTCTCTCTCTGTGTCTCTCTCTCTGTCTCTGTCTCTCTGTCTCTGTCTCTGTCTCTCTCTGTCTCTCTCTGTCTCTCTCTCTCTCTCTCTCTCTCTCTCTCTCTCTCTCTCTCTTCCCTCCCTCCCCAGGAGGGTGGAAGATGCTGAGGGAGAGGGAAGCAACTGGTTTTTTTCTATATTTTTAACAAGATTCTATAGGGTGAATTGGTTTGCCCACTCCCATTCTTCTCTATCTCTTCCTCCTTTTCTCTGGAAATTAGATACTTGGGGAGGGGGGAGCACTAGAGGAAGGGACAGAAAACTGCCTAGTCTAGTTGGGTGGGCAGGCAGGGACCCTCAGCAGAGATGGTTCTAAGAAATCTTTCCTCTCATCAGTTTATATTGTGTTCTCCCTTCCTCAGAAGTCCGTGTTCTCTGTTCTGTTTCTGCTCCTCTGTGCCCCCACCCCCATGCCATTTTCTGCCCCTATTTGGAAAGGCGGGAGAACCAACTTGGTGGTACTTGAGGCTGACTGAGCGCCTTATAACACACTAAGCTTTTTTTTGTTTCTGTTGATATAAAAAATTCATCCTCTTATATTGGCTCAGACCAAATGAAGCACTGATTGGGAATGGTTTAAGCTGAGAAATGGAAAGAGGAGGTAGTAAGTAGATGGGGGGAGGAGGAAGAAAAGAGAAATGGAAAGAGGAGAAGAAAAGAAGGGGGTGAGGGAGCTTAAAGGGGAAAAGCTTTTACTCCTATCTGTGTTGTACCTTCATATCTAAATATTGTTTCTCTGCCTCAATGAGTGTTTAATTGCTCCTTACTCAGTATAAAATGAGATAATGTATGTGAAAACACTTTCAAAACTGTAAAACACCATACCCATATTAGTTACTCTCATCATCGTGATAACAACTACTAATCTTTATCTGATTATTTGGAGGGGTGGGAAAGGCTCTGTTTTCACCTCTAAGCCTTTAGATGACAAGGAGTTATAACTTTCCATTCTTGAGCTATATCCTATGGCCTTAGGTTGAGCAGGTATAAATAGTCTGGGGAAAGGTAAAAGAAGAAAAAAGAGGAGGAAGAAAAAAAGGGATAGGAAAGGGAAGGGGAGAAGGAACAAGGGAAAAAGAAGAGAGAAAAGGACTAAGGAAGAAGGAATTAGGAATGTTCTTAGGGTCCCCTGTGTGTCCCTGGAAGATATAAAGCCCCTCCCCCCAGAGAGGTTAGAACTGAGTACCTCAAGGGGCTGGTCCCCACCTGCTCCCCTCCCTAGAAGCCTCACAAAATACTAATTAGAGGGAAGGTAGGTAAGATAAGCAGTGATGAAGCCTTGAGTATGAATTCTGACTCAAACACTCACTAATTGTGGGACCATGGGCAAATGACTTAAGTTAACCCCTTTTAGACTCAGTTTTCTCATCTTTAAAATGAGGATAATAGCAACTGCCTAGCAGGGTTGTTAGGAGGACAAAGTAAGATAATACACATTATTTTACTGTATAAATATTGGCTGTTGTTATTTTTAGCTTTTGCCCACCTCAAGGGGGCATTTAAAGATTGGCATCAGCAACCTGTTCTAGTACCAGCTGGGGAAGCTAACAATGTCTGCAATTACACATACGACTATTAGAACCCAAAACTCAAGCTGGAGACCCAAGAACTTATTCCTTCCACCTCACCTTCAGCCAGGTCTTTTGGTCATTCATTAACTCATTTCTCCCCTCAGGAAAGGAGAAACCAGCCTGGTTCCCTTCCTCAGGAGAAGGGAGGTGAAGATGTTAACCCATCTTTTCCTATGAAGCATGAATAGTGAATTATTATTCATTCAACAGAAAGGAAACTCAAAGCCTTTATGCTCCTTGTGAGTGCTGTTGAAGGCAGCAGAGGTCCCAGTGAGAAAAAAACATACAGAGGGATATCCACAGACACACACATACACATAGTGCCACTGCCACCCCCAACAGCCTCCTGCCACACTCCCCCTTCACCCCAGGAAGCACTAATTGTGAGTCTGTCCCTGGATGACAGGCAAACATGGAAAATCACTCGGCCCCTGTCGGGCCTCCTGCCAGGTGTGGGGGAAGAGCTACACTGACTGTGAACTCAAGGCTCATAGATTGAAGACAGGAAAAGGAAAAGGAAAAAATGAACGACAAATCAAAGCTGTCTGGGCAGGGAGGGGAGGGAGCTGGCAGTTCAAGCACAGCCAGGTTTGGGAAAGGGGCTAGATTTGTGTCACCATCAAATCCAGCTCTGGACCATCTCTGCTCCTCAGTAACCCCAGACTCTGTACCTCCACTCCCCACCCAGTGCCCTCTACCCCTGAGTATTCCCTCCTCCTCCCACCCCACACTGCATGTCCCTCTAGGGAGAAAAGCAGAACTAAACTAGCAAGCAAGAGGGAAGGGGAAGGGGTTGTGAGAGAAAGAGGGAGAGAAGGGAGAGAAAGAAGAAAGAGAGAAGAGAGTGAACAGGAGAGACAGGCAAAGAGACAATTTAATTTTACATTGGGTTAGGATAGAGAAGAGAGCTAGACTGGGGAATGGGGTTAATGTTCTTCATCTAGAAACTGGAGTTAGATTAGATTGGGATTTGGAAGGGACCTTAGAGATCATCTCCATTCAACCCCTTCATTTTTCAGATGAGGAAACTGAGGCCCAAAGGTTAAGTGATTTGCTCAAGGTCACATAGGCAGTAAGTAGAAGACCTAGGACTCCACCCAAATCCCCTGACTCCAAATCCAGTGTTCTTTCCCCTGCCACCCATCATGCCCAAGCAACTTGTCCCTAAATCCTGCCCTGACCTAAGAAAGACAAGGGAGTCCAACAATCTGGAACAGAAACATAACTCGTCCTCAGTCCCAAACTACCTCACCCTCTAGCCTGGAAGCCAACCTCCCAGTTCTCCCTTCTCTCAATCTCAGTTTCCCCTCCCCTTCTGTCTATCTCCAGGAAATATGGGACACATCTCTCACAAATGAAAAGCCAAAGTTTTTCAAGTTTTGGGCAAATGCTGTCTGATCATTAAATGATCATTTAATGAAACAAATGAAGTCTGATCATTAAATTAAAATAAGAATTGGAATGATTCATGTTAGGAACCTCCTTAAGCTCTTGATCTGTAGTTAAATCATAATTGTTATTCTTAATTGTGCTCTTAATTGTTACCTAATATTAATTTGTGACTCTAACCTCTCCATGCCCGTGTAGGTGTTCCCTTGTATTGCAGAAAAAGAAGTTTGAGGGTTTCTCTTGGGGCAGGGAGAACAAGGGGGTGGCAAAGAAGAAAGCCAAGAAGTGAGTGGGAAACTGGGGAAATAGCCCCCCAGAGGGTCCAAGAAGAGAGGAAAATAATAAAGATTATATCTGACATTTATGTGGTATTTTAAGGTTTTCAAATATACCATGCCCACAGCAACCCTGTGACGTAGGTACTCTCACTATCCTCATTAGGAAAGTGATGCATACACAGAGATTAAGTAATTTGCCCAAGGTCACACAGCTAACCCAATCTTCCCAACTCCGGATCTAATATCCTATCCATTATGCCAAGACCATCCTGTTTCACCTTTTCCCCTCTACTCGAATCACCTTTCAGAGAGGGAAGGGCAAGGCAAAATAATCTTTATTTGAATGGAGGGGAACAGGTGATCTCCAATTTTACCCTCCCTCCCCCCCCCAAAAAAAAGAGTATAAATACAGCGCAAGGGAGTTAGATCACAGATGTAATTTACCTGACTAAAAGGTACAGCATGTTCAGTGATAGAGAAGCTAAACCATTCAATGGGTGTCTCTCTTGGGAAGAGGGTAACTTTGTAAGAGCTCTTGGGTTGGTGTAAATGCCTTCTTCCCCATTCTCAGAGACTCCAGGGCTGCTGAGAGCCCGGCTGGTCCCTCTCAGAAGGCTATGCTCCCAATTTGTCCAGTCCAATGCTTACCTCTGCTGGCCAGAGAAGCCCCTTCCCTCTGCCTCTACATCAATCCCCACACAGAGAAGGATGATCCAGTCAGTGTCACACAGACTGAGGAGGGGGGAGGACTTTCTAGGAGTCCAGGCAGCCTTCCAGGAACCAAGAGCCCACCCTCCCTAGGAGCAAAGGGACCTGGTTGAAAGGAAGCTAAGGGAATGTTCCAGGCACTGTGCTAAGCACTTTTACAAATATTATTTCATTTGATCTTCACAAGAACCCTGCAAAGCAATAAAAAAAAGTGTTATTATTGTCCTAGTTTTACAGTTGAAGAAACTGAGGCAAACAGAGATTAAATGGTTAGATAAGAGTTTAAGCCCTGTGTTACACAGGTAGTAAGGGTCTGAGGCCAAATTTGGACTCAGGTCTTCTTGGTTCATTATCAAGGTAAGCAGATGGAGATCAGACTGACTTATGGCAAAGAATGTAATTCCATCTTAAAAGCATTTGTTAAATACCTATTTCGTATCAGGCTTTATTTTACATCGGGAATACAAAGACCAAAAACCATACAATTTCTCCTGTCCAGGAGACTGCCTTCTACTAAGGAGGAAACATTCTATTCAAATAAGCATAGGATGGATGGGTGGTTTCTTCTGCATAGGAAATTAAGATTAATTTAAGAGTCTTAGAAAGTTTCCTCAAGCACTGAGAGATTGCACTTGTCCAGGGTCACACAGCCCTGGCTTGAATACCAACTCTATGACTCTGTTTCTGTCTGTCACACTGTTTCTCAAAGAAACACAAAAAATAAACATAATATCAGAGGCAGCTTGCCTTAATGAATATAGAGGGAGAAAGAATATGAAGTCAGGAAAACCTGGGTTCAAGTCCTTTTATGCACGAACTGACTGACTAGGAAACAGCTCCATTCTCCTCCCAGGCCCAAGGATTACTTTCTCCTACTCAGAGATTTTATCTCAAGGAATGGCTGAGAGCCAGTTCCTTTCTATGTTTCAGTTTCTCTGTGGGAAAAGGAGTCTCTGCTCCCTCTATATTTCTTGGGTACACCGTGCTTTGAGATTCTTAGAAAAAGGACTCCATCTTCTTCCTTTCCCTCCACTCTGCCTTTTCCCCTAAATCCTTCCTCCCCCACAAGCCTTGCTGCCTGGAGGTCTCCACCATGCTGGGGGGGGGGGGTGCTTGTGTTTCAGGTGGGCCAAGAAGGGCCAAGTGATCAAGGAAGGATCTGAGGATTCCTATGAGACCACTGTGGACCACACATTCTTCTTCGAGCCAGTCTCCTGTGAAGTCACCAATGCACTGGGCAGCACCAACATCAGTCGCACAGTGGATGTCTACTGTGAGTGTACCTGGAAGAAGGCAATTATTTGAGGATGTTCTCTTATCTTGTGATATTGGGGGTAATTTGAGGAATAAGTCACACTTAGATTACTAAAAGTTGTTCAGTAATATTATCCTTTATCAGGTTAGGTCCAGAATCTTATACTATAGATAGAACAGGCTACTTTAGTGATTTGGTTTTTTTTTTAAGTACATGAAGCCTTCTGAGTTTGAAAAGATTACCCCCATCAGACTAACAACTCAAACTGCCACCATTTCAAGGTAGTTCAATAAACATCGATTAAGGGTGTGCTACAGGAAAGCCATTGTGCTCTGTATTGGGAATGCAAAAATAAAAGATGTAGCCCCTGACCTCAGAGAACTTAGACTCTAAGAAGATAGGGGAGGGGGATGGTGAGTCCAAGACAAGTAAGATAGTTGTCATATAAGGCAGCATGTGATAAGTTGTAAGCTAGGGAAATCAGGGAAAGCTTCATAGAGTGGCTCTTTGAACTAAAGCATTGTCCCCAGTGAAAATATACCTATCTCCTCCACCATTTTGCCCTGGGTCAGCTCTGCCCTTACCCTGAGCATAGACTGGGTCCAGTATCCTCATCTCTTTTCACATGAGGCAATGGCAGAGGCAATGGGAAGACAGCAATGGGAAGACAATGAGATGGGTTCAACTTGGCTCTTTTTTTACCCCAAGACCATCATTCCAAATATTCAGGCAGGCAACAGCCACTGTAAGGGGTATGATGTGAGGGCTATGGGAAAGCCATTCCAGCTCCTCTCCAAATACTTCCCCCAGTTCCTTATATTAAATGCCCAAAGTTCCACAACTAAAGCTTCATCCCTTTGGTTAAAGTCTAACAAACCCATCTCTTCTTCTCTTCCCCTGCATGCAGTTGGCCCTCGAATGACTTCCGAGCCTCAGTCACTGCTGGTGGATCTGGGCTCTGATGCTGTCTTCAACTGTGCCTGGACAGGGAACCCATCACTAACCATCGTGTGGATGAAACGTGGCTCTGGGGTGGTAGGTGTCTAGCCCTAGGAAGATTGGGCACTATTGTCCTCAGGGACCCCTTCCTACTGAACCCACCCTGAGAGCTACTGTCCCACCTGTTCTCAAACTTCTGGGAAAAAGGACCGATGACACTGAGCTCTCCATAAATTTACTTGGGGAGGAAAGCACTATCATTCAAAGGAAGAAGTGTCCAGAAAATTGTAGAGGGAATCCCAAGTAATTGAGTTGTCCACCTATGGATCATAACTGAATCTGCTATGATTTTAGGAATGACTAGGAAGGCCCCTCCCATCTTTCAAAAGATATTCTCCTTTAGGGCCCTAAAGTGCCTGAGATTCCCACCATTCACAGCCCTTCCATTGAGTTGAGCATTACCCTTTCCCTACGGGCTTCTTTTAAAATGTATGTGTGGCTATGTATCTATGTGTAACAAATCCTCTGTGAA
Source organism: Petaurus breviceps papuanus (assembly GCF_028583685.1). Taxonomy (NCBI): domain Eukaryota; kingdom Metazoa; phylum Chordata; class Mammalia; order Diprotodontia; family Petauridae; genus Petaurus; species Petaurus breviceps. The sequence continues at coordinate 39,547,403 of NW_027187419.1, read as the reverse complement.
TAAATTGACCCATCCTTTGCTCTAAAAGAAGGAACAGAATGAAAGCCCAAGATGGGGGGGAGGGGCAGTGAAGATCCAGATGCTAAAAGAAGAGAACAGAACTGGGGG
>NW_027187419.1:39543712-39546895 GCF_028583685.1 Petaurus breviceps papuanus | reverse complement strand
AGAGAGAAAGAGAGAAAGAGAGAAAGAGAGAAAGAGAGAAAGAGAGAGAGAGAGAGAGAGAGAGAGAGAGAGAGAGAGAGAGAGAAAGAGAGAGAGAGAGAGAGAGAGAGAGAGAGAGAGAGAGAGAGAGAGAGAGAGAGAGAGAGAGAGAGAGAGAGAGAGAGAGAGAGAGAGAGAGAGAGAGAGAGAGAGAGAGAGGAAAGAGAGATAGAGTCAGAAAAATAGAGAGACAGAAGAGATAAAGACAGAGACAGAGAGAGCACTATAATTAGATATGGAGCTCCTGACTTAGAGTTAGTGGACAAGGGTTCAAATCTCAGCCCTGCTACTTACTTTGTGTCTTTGGGCAACTCATTCAATTTCCCTGGGCTTCAGTTTCCTTATCTGTAAAATAAGAGAGTTGTATTAGATTATTTCTTATTGCCCTTCCTTCTCTGCATCCCGTGAAACCTACCACTGATGAAATCTCTCTCCTGTGCAGATCCCATACATGTTTTTGTTTTTGTTTTTTGTTTTGTTTTTAGAAAGCCAAGGCTAGGTTTTTCAAAAGTAAAATGAAACCACTTGCCCTTTTCTCTGCTTCCCCCAGTGCTGTGTCAGTCTTCACCATCCCTAGAGTTAGGGGACAGATCAGCTTTTTCCCTACTCCTGCTACCTGACCTTCTCTATCCTTTCTCAGGTCTTAAGCAATGAAAACACTCTGACTCTGAAAACTGTCCGGCAAGAGGATGCTGGAAAATACGTGTGCCGAGCGGTTGTTCCCCGAGTCGGGGCTGGGGAGAGAGAGGTGTCATTGACTGTCAATGGTAACATCCATTTTCCTGGAGGGTTGGTAGCAAGGGAGGGAATAGAATCTGTAAGACCATACTTAGCCCATATTGGAGTTTATGGAGGGTAAATGAAGGTCCCACCCTCTCCATACAAGTTCTCCTTTTCTCTCCAAATGACATTAGTACAATGAATGGATGAATGCAAAAACATTTATTAAGTTCTTGCTGTATGCCAAGCACTGTCCTAAGAGCTGTTGTCCCAAAAGGTTCCTTAAAGAAGGTAAGATTTGAGTTGAGGCAGGAGGTAGATGGGAAGAAAGAATTCCAGGCATGAGGGACACCCAGGGAAAAGGTTTGGAGTCAGGAGATGGAGAATCATGTATAAGGAGCAGCACATAAACCAGTGTCCCTGGACCATAGAATACATAAAGGGGAGGAAAACCAATCAATCATATACATTTATTAAGTGCACACTGTATGCCAGCCATTATGCTAAGCACTAGGGATACAAAAAAGAGACAAAAAAGTCCTCAAAGAGCTTACAATCTATATCTAAAATGTAAGAAAACTGGAAAGACAAGAAGGAAACAAGTTAGGAAGGAACTTAAAAGGCAAACAGAGGATTTTAAATTTGATCTTGGGTGGCGACTAGGTGATGCAGTGAATAGAGCACCAGCTCTGGAGTCAGAAGGACCTGAGTTCAAATCCAGTCTCAGACACTTAACACACACACAAAAACTAGCTGTGTGACCCTGGGCAAGTCACTTCACCCCAATTGCCCTCCAAAAAGCAACACAAAAAAATTAAATTTGATCTTGAAGGTAAAACAGAACCTTTAAAATTTATTGGGTGGGGGAAGGAGGGAATGACCAGACCTGCTTTAGGGAAGACCATTTGAGCCCCTGATGGACTGGAATGGGGAAATACTCAAATTAGGAAGGAGAAGGACAGAGAAGTTCCAGAGATGAAAAGGCTACAACCTCCAGGGCATGACCTCAAAGGGTGGTCATACACTAATAGCAGGTTAATGAGGTGGTACCTATATAGTCCCAGACACGATGTAACACATCACAAAAGTGAGGTAATGGAAAGTCCCTGGAGTCAGGAGACCTGAACTTAAGTAAATAGCTTTATAGTAATAATAGCTAATGGCCAGCACCTATATAGCACTCTAAGGTTTGCAGAGCATTTCATATCAATTTTCTTATTTGATCTCTAACTTCAGTTTCCTCATCTTTAAATGAAGACAAGAATCATTTATAGTATCCACCTCTGGGGGTTATGAGGAAAGCTCTTTGAAAAGCCCTTAAGCATTATAAACTGTAATTGTTATTGCAGTTGTTCTTATTGTCCCTTTGCTTCTTCTAAGAGGTCCCTTATATTGTTCCCAGTCCATGCCTGATATTTCCCACTCCATCCTGTCTCTGCCTGGCTCCATGGGGCAGATGCATTGAGCTGACCACCAGAAATAGCATAGAGATGGGCCATCTTCCCATGCCCCCTCAGTCCTGACACAAGGCTCTGTAGCAAACACTGGACACTGTCCACTGGCACCTGCGTGCTCCTCAGCCACCTTGGCTAGAGGGTCTTCCTGAAGTGTTATGGATCTGTTCAACCAGCCTGCTATATCACCTGGTGACTCAGGGTCACCAAATGCCCCACACTGATTGCCCTGTGATTATTCTGCCCCAGACCCTTGGAATCCTAAGGGACGAGTCTATCTGGGCCAAGATTCTGTTCCCAGTCAGGGTCCAAAGCTTGCAGGCTTCTTGCCTTATCTCATGTCCCCAGGATGCCACCAATAAACTGGCACTGCGGGGCTAAAAATAACAGCATCTGATCGCGCCTCCGTTTATATCCATGGCAACAGAGGCGAGAGTCTTTTCCTGCCCGTAAGCTGTCTGACACTTTATTCAGCCATCACCCTGCTGCCACCTCTAGGGAGAAGAAAGTGGTCCTGAGCACTGTACAGCCAGTCCTGCTCAGGCACTGCAGACTAGAGAATCATGGACCGTCTGCTATGGAAGGGTCCTTAGAGTTCATGGAATCCAACTCCTATCCTGAGCAGTGAATTCCCTTCATAACATCCTCGACAAGAGGTCATCTAGCTTTTGCTTGAATACCACAAGTGATGCAGAACTCACTTCTCAGCGTGTGCCAGGATGAGTTTTTAAGTTGTTCTTCCATATCATCTGACATCTGCCTCCCTATAATTTTCATAAAATTGGAAAAGCCAGAGAGAGATGAGGAGGAGGAGGAGAAGGAGGAGGAGGACGAAGAGGATGAAGGTAGACAGATGCAATAGAAAGGATAAGTAGAGAAAGATAAGATAGATAAGAGATAGATGATGGATGATGATAGATGATAGATAGATAAATAGATAGATAGATAGATAGATAGATAGATAGATAGA
>NW_027187419.1:39448338-39543702 GCF_028583685.1 Petaurus breviceps papuanus | reverse complement strand
AGATAGATAGATAGATAGATAGATAGATAGATAGATAGATAGATAGACTTAATTTTCCCCTTTAGAGCCTAGAAAAATAAATCTAATCCCTCTTTCATGTGATAACCCTCCAAATACTTGAAAACAGTTCCCATGCCTCTAGTTGCAATTCCATCAAACAGCCCTCAGAGGACAGTTTCCAGTCTCCTCACTATTCTGACCTCCAGCTTCTTGTCAATTGTCCTTCCTAAAATGAGGCATTCCTGGTCTATGTTCTGACCAGAACAGAACAGGACTTTCTTGCCTCTTGTCCTAAACACTCTACTTCTGTTAATGCTGCCTAAAAGCAAATTAGATTGGGGGGGCAACCATGTTATCATTGTAGACTCATTGAGCTCCCAGTTCAATAAATTCCCCAAGTTTTAGTTGTGGTCTGGTCCAGAAATAGCACTCAATCATAGGATTACTATCCCCCAGGCTGGAATTCCCAAGTCACAGAGGATATCCCCAGATACCCCATCATTGGGTCCATTAACCTAGATTATTGGACAGAGATGAAAAGAAAAAAAAAAGCTTCTTTTGAGGAAATACATCAGATCACTTCATATGGACAAGACTTGGGAGAAAGACAGTGTGGTGGACTGTATAGCAAACCAACTTCAGAGTTAAGAAGACTAGATGCAAATTCAACCTCTGACACATGCTGGCTGTGTGACTGGAGTCATGTTCATTTAATCTCTCAGTACCCTCAGACAATTTTCCATAACTCTTGAGTGTTGGTCTGCATTGTTAAAAGTTTTCCTCCTGGAGAGTTTTCTACACCAATGAAATCATAAGTCCAGTAATTTTTTAAAAACATAATTTGAGAAAGGGAGTGGGTCCATGATAAGAACCAATATTAACAGTGTCTCTTTAGGAGTTTAAGCAACAGAGTTTGCTCCTAAGAAACCTCCCCAATATGGCAGCTCCATTGGGTAGAAGAGATTAATTCACTCACTCTCCTGGATATCTGCTTAATAGCCATACTTTGGATAGTCCCTCTCTTCCATGCACCAGAACGATCCCAGGATCCCACCAGCATAGCTACTGTTTCAACTCCCTTCTTTTCCACAAACAGCTTGGCAGAAGGAAAGGAAAGCTAAGTAAAAATGTCAACCAAGGTACTAAAACATCATGATAAGGGTATTAAAATCATTCATTCATGTGTGGTAGAGATTGACTTACCCAGTGGTAGGAAATGAGTGACAAAACCCTTACCAGCCAGTGGCCTGAGCTAAGGAGCTACATTTTCCAGCTGCTGTCTGGAGAATGGGGTGTTAAATAGAGATTGACCCATTGGAGAGGGGCCTAGGGAGCTTTTAAGTTTAAGTGTCAAAGTCAGGAATGGGCTGAGCCTTTCACCAAAATTGAATCCTGTTTAGGGGATGAGGCAGGGAGAAGATGGTTGCAGATGCTACTGTATGAAATGAAGTAGGTAGGTCTCAGCTTCCATCTCTGAGGATATTCTGGTCTTACCTGATTCATTTCAAAAATCTGAGTCAGTAGTGATCTAGGCTTGATCTCCCCACCAACCATGTCTCCATGGGAGATAGACATATCCTACTTTCTAATTCTGACTTCCTGCCTGATTTCCCTTCAGTCCTTCTGCCCATTCACTTGTCTACTAGCTCTTAAAACAACTGAGAAGCCCTAGCTCTACTGGAAGGAGGCTGGGGGCAAGGGGGGGAGAGTTTATGATTGAGAGTACCATCAATCAATCAACTGATCAATCATCATTTATTAAGTGCTTACAATGTGCCAAGCACTGTCCTAAGTGCTGAGGATACAAAAAGAGGCAAAAGTCCCTACCTTCAAGGAGCTTACAATCTAATGAGTGAGACAACATTCAAATAAACATATACGAAGCAAGAAATAAATAGGAAGTAATTAACAGATGGAAGACACTAGAATTAAAATGGATTGAGGAAGCCTTCTTATAACAGAGGAGATTTTCGTTGGGACTTAAAAGGAAGTCAGTGAGCCAATGCCATCAGTACCATGGACAGGAGTTGTCTAGTTTCCTGGCTTGCTGCTGAGGAAGAAATTCAAACCTCAGCTCTTCTGGCCTGGATGTTTCCTGGAGCTCAGAGATCCCTCCTCAGCCCCACACCAAAAGAGAAGTCCCACATTAAGTCCCCACTTAATGAAAACTTCACTTTTCTCCTTCCTCTCCACCTCACTCACATACTGGAGTCAGTCTCCATCATAAACTCCCTAGTATTTTTTCCCCTTTGCTGCAAGCAGCTCATAGAAATGCAAATCTGTTTTAATTAAAGGGGCTAATAAACAACAATTATGTTTGAAGCAATTTTTGTTTTGTTCCCAGTGTAATTTACTATTCTCTGCACCCCTCATCCCAGCCTTCTTTGCTCTATTTTATGAGAAATGAGCTCCCCATCCCCCACCCCAGGAGTGATATAGAAGCATTCATAGAAGACTCTATCCCAGCCACTACCCTGGCACAGAATTCCCATGAAGTACCACATACACCATGTTCATATTGTAAATACCTCAGTGATCTTAGTTTTCTATTCTTAGGTGGAACTGGATGTGGAATTGAGAGGAAAGAATCAGGAACCCAATATAGCAGAGGACTCTTCTATTCCATGAAGATCCCTTGTACCCCAAGACCAATGGGCACTTTCTGATAACTTAATTCCTATCCCACTTCTCCCTCTCCCATCTATGTTCTAACCTCTCTCTGCAAATGTATTGCTCTTCTGAGACCTAAGACATACCTCATTCCCACCTCCTCCCAGACCAAGATAGCATGGTGTGGCAGAAGGAACACTGATCTGGGAGTCAGAAGACCACCTAGCCTTTCTCAGTTTCCCTATCTGAGAAATAAGGGAATTTGAATAAAATCCTAATAAAGGCCGTCAAGTGAAAGTGGAGCAAACACAAAATGCTTTGTTTGGCATTCAAAGCCCTTCACATCATATCCCCCTCCTACATTTCCAGTTTTCTTTACCTTACTTCTGGCCACACACTCTTCCATCCAATGACACTGGCCTCCTGGCTGTTTCATGAACAATACACTCCATCTCTTGGCTCCAGGCATTCCCTCTAGCTGTCCCCCATGCCTAGAATACTCTCCCTCCTCCCCTCTGACCATTGACCTCCCTGGCTTCCCCTAAGTCCGAACTAAAATTCACCTTCTACAGGAAGCCTTCCCCAACCCCTCTTTAACTCTAGTGTTTTCCCTCTGTTCATTATTTCCTGTTGATCCTGCATATGGCTTGCTTTGTATATATTTTTTGCATGTTGTCTCCCCTATGAGATTGTAAATTCCCTAAGGACAGGACTATCTTTGGCTTCTTTTCAGATCCAGCATTTATCAGAGTGCCTGGCACATATTGGTACTTACTAAATGTTGACTGATTGATTGATTGAAAAGGGATAGACTTATTCTACTTGGCCCCAAAGGGCAAAACTAGGAGCAAAAGATAGAAGTTGAAGAGAAACAGATTTAAGCTTAAGAGGCAGCATACTGTAATGGAAAGAGCCTTACAGACAGGAAGATCTGCGTCCAAGTTTCAACTCTGACACATTCTTGTCATGTGACCCTGGCTAAGTCATTTAGCCTCTCAGTGCTTGAAGCACTCTAATATTGTAAGTTGCATAAAATATGCTGACCTGCTTTGATGGAAGATGTTTCTTCATGTGGGAGTTCCCAGTGCCAGTGAAATGCTAGACCCCAGTCCTTAACCCCCATAAAGAAAAACTGCCTGGGAAGCTGAGTCATCCAAAAGCAGACTGACCTGCCTCAGGACACCATGATATCCCTCTGACAAAAGGTCTTCAAGCAAAGGGTGAATTTTGTGCAGGTCCAAGCTGAATTCCCTGGATTCCCTCCCAACTCTGAATTTCTGTGATTCCTTTCCACCCCTAAATGCCATCTATTTCTAAAACATGGTCTGTTTAGATCTGCCCATCCCCTTTCCCTAATGACTGGTAGCTTCTGGTTGTTTTCCCAGGCAAAAGCACCTTGACTAAATTCAATAAACATTTAATCTTACCTTTGTGGAAGGCACTGTACTAGGCACTAGGGGACAGCCAGCTTCTCTTTAGCTAGGCCTGTGAGTCCTCTGTTTCATAAGGAAGCAGCCTTGGAAGTCACCTCAATCTACCAGGGGGGTCAGCCAATCCTGGCATTTGTATATGGCACTATTACCTACACATGAAGTCCCCAATCTACAAAAGGATTGTGTTCCAAAAGTTTGTAAGTCACTTTAGGGGAATTGGGGGTATATTTGCCTAAGACACCATCTATATAACAGCAATGTTATAAATAGTGGTTAGCTTCCCAGGCTAGCTCATAAAACCCTCTCTGATCCATAAGGTATCAGAGACACTGTAGAACCTAATCACTATTTATAACCTTGCTTCTGTGGAAAAGCTCATTCCAAGGTCCAACTTAGGACTCCAAGCAATGGAAACAGACTTTCCCTTTCCTCTACTCTTGCCCTGGCCACAACATCCACAGGAAGTATCCTGTGAGTCCCAAACATTTAGGAAAGGGTAGGGGAGAAAAATCCCCCAAGGCCACAGTGGCTGAGAAGCAATAGCCCCAAAGTCCAAGAGGAAATCCTGCGGCCACTCCTATGAGGAGGCAGTCCCCAGCTAAGGCAGCCCTTTGGAATTAGGTACATTTGGATATCAGGTATTCATGAGTTGGCAGCTCATTATACAGCCAAAATGAATTACTCATTAGCCAGTGTACAAAATGCCTAAATAACATCCAATAATAGGAGATATCTGGGCAATAAACATCTTCAAGTTTTCAAAGGCTGTTAGAGAATCATCACAGCTACTGTTTTCAGTCAGCTGCACCTCTGCCGTCAGACCTGGAAGTAATAGTTTTACCCTGCAGTGTGAAAGACTTGGATAAGCTCTAAGACAGAACTCCCTGACAGGAAAAATTGTTGGCTGGGTGGCCTTTTCAAGCTCTGTCTGTACTGCTTTTCTGTGAAAAGAGGAAGGAGAAAACAGAGCAGACATATATGAAACAGATGCCACAGAGCAGGTAGACTGCTAGAGTGATTTCAGGGGCTACAACTGGGTTAGATAAGGCTAACGGCAGTTGTTGAATCATGTTTCGTTACCTGTGCTTGAAGCAACTGGTAGCACAGTGCATAGAGCACTAGATTGCCAGACAGGAAGACTTGAGTTCAAATGTGGCCTAGACATTACCTGCGCGGCTCTAGGCAAGTCACCTGACCTCTTTCTGCCTCGGTTTCCTCATCTGTAAATATGAAGATAATAATAACACCTACTTCCCAGAGTTTCTGTGAGGATAAAATGAGTTGATATTTGTAAAGCACTTTGCAAACCTTTAAGTACTATGTAAATACTAGCTATTATTTAGATATTGACAAATTTCTTTTTTTTTTTTTTGGCTTTTTGGAAGGGGGAATGCAGGGAAATTGAGGTTAAGTGACTTGCCCAAGGTCACACGGCTAGTAAATGTTAAGTGTCTGAGGCCGGATTTGAACTCAGGTCCTCCTGACTCCAGGGCCGGTGCTCTATTCACTGTGCCATCTAGCCATCCCAATACTGACAAATTCTTAACATTAAGAAGAAACATTGTATTAAGAGGAAAGAGCATTGGACTTGGAATCAGAAGACCCAAGTTCATGCTCTGACTATACCACTTACTTGTTATGTGCCTAAGCAAGTCACTTTAACCTCTCTCTAAGCCTCAGTGTCCTCATCTGTAAAATGGAAATGATAATGCTGCCACTACCTCACAAAGTTGTTGTTTAAGGGAATCTTTTTTCTTAAATTTAAAGCACTAGATGAATGAACTATTCTGATTATCTGTATGGGACTGTTTAGGTGAAGTTGGAAGCCCAAATGCCCCAATAGCTCCATCAGTCCAGGTTATCAGGAAGATCTGGCAGGATCCTTAGCGGATCCACCCTCTTCTGACCAGTGGGTTCCAGGGAGAGGATGCTGTTTGTGTTAGGCAGGAGCTCCCCCTGCTGACTATTTTCCAAATGGCATTAGTTGAATAGCTGTACCACATCAGAGGACACCAAGTGACAAAGACAGCTATTTCGGAGTGCATAGTGAACATGGTGAATAGAGGGCAGTCCTCAGAGCCAGGACAACCTGGGTTCAAGTCCTGCCTTTGACACATGCCTGACCAGCTACACAGCCTTGGCTGGACTTAACCTCTCAGTGGTCCAAGACTGTTTCAAAGTCGTTTTAGAGAGGCATTGGCGTTCCTCAAAGACCCAGACAAATAAGAACAGGACTGACTTCCTTCCCTGACTCTTCCTTCACCCCTGCTATCTTATGCTCATCTCCAAATCCCTAATAGAAGCATTCTGAGAATTTGTGGTCAATAGGGAAGGGGGGTATGAAGAGGGAAGAAGCTGGAGGCATTCACTCTCCCTAATATGTGTTGGTATCTCTCCCCATAGGGCCCCCCATCATCTCTAGCACCCAGACCCAGCATGCCTTGCATGGCGAGAAAGGGCAAATCAAGTGCTTTATCCGGAGCACCCCTCCACCAGACCGAATCGTGAGTAAACTTAGTGGCCTGATGACCGTTGCTTCTCCCTGGCCTGTGCCACACTAGAGCAGGAAGGACCAGATGGAAACACACACACACAAAGTTAGGACTAGGGAAAAGGACTGGACCAGAAGTGAGAATCATTCAATCCATTCACATCTGTCAAGCGACTACTATGAGCCAGGCCCTGGGCATATATTCAAAGGCAAAAATACAATAGTCCCCATCCATAAGGAGTTTACATTCAATCAAGACCTGGTCCAAGATTTACTCTGTGTGACATTGGACATATCAAGTAAGACCTCTTGACTTGGGCTTCCTCATCTACAAGATAGCAAGAAACCTGTCCTATCTATTTCAGAGAGTTGTTAAGCTAAAATGAGATAGCTAGTCCTTGATTTACTAATGACTCAGTCAGTTGTTTCCAGCTCAGTGAACATTTTCCCGAAGAAATAAGTGGGAACTATTAGCAATAGTCTGTTAAGTCATAAAATCCTTTTTCACCCATAATGCAGCATATGGGTTCTTAACCTGGGGTCCCTGGACTTTGTGGATAGATTTCAAGCAGTGCATATACTTGGACTGGCCAAAAAAAAATTACATCTTTTTTTTCACTGACATGTCACTGAAAATTGGCATTTTCTTCAATTATTTAAAACATCATTCTGATTTAAAACAGCATTCTGTGTACATAATTTTTTTCATGTTAAAACCCCCCACCCCAAACATTTGTAATGGAATACTCCGAGAACCAATGATTTTTGTCACCTTATTAAAACTTCTATCCACATGGACACAAATCATAACCCCTTTACACCTCAGCAGATAATCTCTCTGAGTTGCTATGATTTAGAAACTTCTATGCCCCTCCTGGTTCTGGGCCTCTATGAACTTAGTTAATGTGGTCCATGGAGAACAGCCATACAAACCAACCCTGGACCAGCTTAGCAAGCCTGAACATGAGTAGGTGCTCTCCACACCCAATTAAACATTCAGGCTTCAAGAGCTGGAGCCGCTGAAGTCTCGTTCATCTAGTTCCTTTGTCAGAGGCTGCAGGAAATGTGTGTGAAGGTACTTTTTATAAAAGTAAACACTGTATGGTTGGTACAGATACAGAGACCAAGGGATAGCATAGCCAAGGAACCCTGTGGGTGGGGAGAGGCCAGAGGGTTATTTCAGAGGGTTGACAAATCCACATGTGTGTCTGAAGCTATGATTTTGGTCTTTATGTAGCTACAAAGTAATTCAAAGCACTACTGAATGGTATTGCTTTTGTCATGGAATAGTTTCCTTCAACCAGTAGGTACTAAATAGTTCAACTACTGTCACGTGGGGAGAGCCACTGGTATCGTGGAAAGATCACTAGACTCCAGCTTCTAGGTGGAATCCAGCACTCATTAGCTTTGAGCCTTGGACAAGTCATTTAACCTCTGTGTCTCATCTCCCTCATCCATACAATGAAGGGATTGGACTAGATGAGATGTCCTAAACCTGCCCTCCATGAACTATTATTTTTTACTATTTTGGTAACTGTTTTTCAATATAAATATTTTTATTTGTAATTCTATATATTTTATGTTATGCATTTAAAAATAATATTCTGAGAAGGGGTCCATAGGCTACCATAGTGGTCCATGCCATGATACAAAAAAGGTTAAGGATGCCTGTAGCAGCTGATTACTAAAGTTCTTCCCAACTATAACCCTCTATGATCCTGAACAATCATACTGTTAAGCACATACCCTGCCTATTCTTGTACACACTTCCCTATTGGTCCTGCACATGCATACTAGAATCTAAGCAATGAGTGACTACACTCCTTCACTCCCAAATTACACATACACACACACACACACACACACACATCTCTACATACTTATGTACCCCTCCATTAAACAGTACCCCTGAGCACTCACCTCTACGCTCTCATAAATCTTATCTTCTACATAAAAGTCTGTATAATTTCACCCCTAGGAACACAGTATGGTAGAAAGAACAATGGCTTCTGAATTAGGGGACCTGAGTTCAGATTTTAACTCTGTTTTTACACTTTTTGCCTGTGTAACCTTGAACAAGTCATTTTACCATTCTTGACCTTGGTTTCCCCATCTGTACAAGAAGGGGATTGTACAGGCCCCTTGCATTTCTAGATCTATGATACAATGGACACATATAGGGACATAAGCAAACATAGGTTCCCATTCAGGATACACTCTGAAGGATGGCATTTCTCCATAGAGATGTCTAGAATGAAGGTCTGTGCTTACGTGAGAATGACTCTGTCTTTCTCTATATAAGTGTATAATAGTATATACCCATGTTTGTGCATTTGTAAGATCTATTCCTGTAGATACATGTTTCTGTTGAAGTCAGACAGGTTCCCCAAAGCAGAAAGGCCAAATGTAAAGGGACTTAACCATCTGTTGCTCCCTACCCAGGGTGGGAAAGTACACAGAATGAGCACTTTCTCATGCCTTCCGAAGTAGCCCTACCTCAAACTCTTGACGCTGTGTATGTATGAATAAAAAACCTCAGAAACTTGGGGCTCAAGGTTGAAGATGAGAGTGTTGCCGTCCTGCTTAAGATGGCATCAATAACTAATCTTTATCTTTTCCCCCTTCCTAGGCCTGGTCCTGGAAGGAGAATGTCCTCGAGTCAGGGACCTCGGGGCGTTACACAGTTGAGACTGTCAGCACTGAAGAGGGTGTCATCTCCACACTAACCATCAGCAACATCGTTCGGGCTGACTTCCAGACCATCTATAACTGCACAGCCTGGAATAGTTTTGGCTCTGACACAGAGATAATTCGACTCAAGGAGCAAGGTGGGCACTGCTAAGGAAGTTGATAAGGGGAGAGGAGAATCTGGGTGGAGGGGCCCTGACTCAGGGTTGGCTAGGGAAGTCTCCTAGAAAATTAGAACACCTAAGGCAAAATTCTACCAGTTTCATGGAGAGACAGAAAAGGTCTTTGAGCATAGAAAAGTTTGGCAAAAGTAGAAACTTTGGCCCATAGCAAATGACAAGATAACAGGACTCAAGTTCATTTCCTGACTTTCATGTATATATATATAAATATATCCATGAGAAAGGTCCACTGTGCAACACTGAATCAACTTCCTCAAAGCATGCCAAGCAGCAGCCAGGTAATAGCAGTTTGAACTGCTCTGTTCCTTCTCCCATTTTTGCAAAGGTCCCCAGTCAAATACCCCTATTTGGACCATTGTGGGTGGCCCTATGCTTAAGGGGAGCAAGTTAGGGCCTAGGAGAGGCCACTAGGGGGCAGAAAGGGTGTTGGTATGATAGGAACACTGGATCTGTCCTCAAGAAAGAAAACAGGAAAAATAGCCCAGCTCAATGAGAGTTCCCAGAGGATGTCTAACCCCGAGTAAATGGGCAGGCAAGAACCCTCCTCTATAAAAGCTGTCTAAAGTTTTCCATGAACATAGAATTAGATATGCCATCTGAAAGGACCAAGGGTTTGTGCTAAATGCCTGGGTATAAGGTAGCCAAGCTAGAAGGAAGGCAAAGGGGAAAGGGGGAGGAAAAAGAGTTCCCACTCCCCATTTATGACCCAGATGTTTAGGTAGTCCCAGCTCTAGGACCAGAAAAGCTCCAGAGGCAGCTGTAGTCAGCTCTCCAGTGGCATGGGGACAGGGAATAGGTCCAGATTAGGTGCTATCTCTGAGAAAAGACGCCCAAGCAGGGCAAAGATGATTCTAGTTGAACCCAGACTGAGAGCTGCAGCCAAACTCCAGAGTGAGTGGGTTCTTCCAGATGCCAATTAGGGATGTGGCACTCAGAAAAAGCAGAGTGTCCAGAACTCCCGCCAGACAAGGGGCAGGAAGTGAGATGCTCAGGGATAACTCAGACTCAGTTTCCCAGCTAATCGCTTAGAGTCTAAGTCATATGACCACTTTCCAGAGTTCTAAGCTACAACTGCTCTCTCCCACTAAGAAAAGTTCAGGATTCTCCCCTCTCCCCACCCCCGCCCCCAGAAGAAATGCCGTGTAGGTGGTCCAAGCTGAATGAACTGGCCCTGGTCCTGACCCTGACTTCCTTGAAAGGATGATATTAGGTACAGAAGGTCTCCGAGTGGTTGGGGTTAGACTATACCCCTGAGTCCTGACCATTTCCACTTTATTCCCCAGCTCTGGGCATCCAGACCCTGATAGGAGACTACTAACTTGTTATAAGCCTGAGATCGGTTCCGCTGATACTCAATGCCATCATGCTTGTCTCCTGGCATCCATTCTCCTAATAGTAGTTCTAATTTACATGATTATTGGCACATAATTTGCATGACATCATCTACATGCCATCCCAAAGCCCTTAGCCTCTTCCTGCGTGTCCCCCTAATGTTCAGTCCTTGCTTCTCTCCCCTCCTTAGCCCTCCACCCATGTCCCCAGCCCTTGTTCCCCTACCCACCCCGTTTCCCCTTTGGTGTCTCTGACTGAATAAATTCTAAATTCAACTCTGCAGAGCTGAGCCTGTTGGGTGGTCTAGGAGTTATGATTAGGAAGAGCGTTCCCTTCCAGCATTCGCCCAGGCCCTCCCAGCTAGCTTGCCCCTCACCCCCACCCCGGCCCAGCTGTGGACACTTGCTTTATTTCCAAACAGGTACGGAAATGAAGTCGGGAGCTGGGCTGGAAGCAGGTATGAAAGGAGCTGCCCAGGGGAGGGGCGGGAAGGGGCCGGTTGGCTAGGTGGGGAGGAAAACCAAGAGGAGATGGGGCTTCTGCAGGCCCCAGACTGGCTACTCCCACAAGTTAGGGAGGACTTTTGCAAACTTGTACCAAGGGAGCAGCAATGGAGGCTCTCCAGTAAGCCTCCTCCTTCACCCCAACATGGGCCAGAACAGGGACCTTGGGGACCTGATCTTGTCAGTGCTTGGGAGCAGGCCTGACTTCTTGAGCGGTCACCACTGCCTGCACCCCTGTCCTCCTCCAGGGCCTGTTGCTGTTGCTCTAAGAAGCAGCTCTGCCCTCCGGCACCCTGTGTGCCCCTGGGTATCACTGTATCTCTCCCCTTGCCCCAGCCTTCTGTCTGTCCTGGACTCCCAAAAGGCCTCTGACTTCTTCCAGTTAGCAACCACTTGCCTGTCACTTGCTGGAATGCTCAGGGTCCTGCCATCTCCACCCTTGGCATGTGCTGACTGTCTGTGCCCTCTTACCTGGGGATCCCCTACATGATATTTGGCACCTTGTAGTCAAGTTTAGGTAGCGACCTGGCAACGAACTTGATAGCGAACTTCCCATGCTTGGATCGATTCTGCTCTCATGCCAAGCAGGAACAAGATGAGTGAGGCACAGGGGACAGTCTTGTACAAAACCTAAAAAGGAAATCAGAGCCCAGACAGATGTCAAGAAGCCTTAGCCCCACTGACCTCACAGGAGGTGTCCTGGGCACCTCTATGCCCTGTCCTCTTTTACATCCTACCATCCACCTTGACCCCAAAGAGATCCTGCCAGCCACCTCAGCCTCAGCAAGACTTGGGGAAGTGCTGGGCTCTCCAGTTACCATGCATAGGAGTCTTAAACCTCCTCCTACCCCATCTCTACCTTCTTGTATTTAATGACGAACACTCAGAGATTTGTAGTTTTAAAAGTCCATAGTTGCAGGATCTCATTTAATATTTGCAACAACCCTGGAAGGGAGGTAATACAAGCATTATCCCCTTTTTAGGTAAGGAAATGGGGGCTCAGAGAGTTTTAAGTGACTTGCCCAAATGTTACATTAGGGAGAGGGCTGGTTCTCAAACCCAATTCTTCTGACCAAAAACCCAGGCCTCTTTCCAGTGTCTGCCTAACCCAATAAGCACTCGTTGGATTGTATTCCTCCTAGACCAGACTGGGTCTCAGAGCCAACCTATCCTCTGTTAAGTGCCCCATGCCCACTCCCAGGGGCATTGGTACCAGCTCAAGAGAGCCACTGGAAGCCAGGCAGAGACAGTGTCTGATGGGAGGTTAAACACTATTATCTTCCTCTTACTGTTGGGTCATGACCCATAAGATTATATTCTCACTGATACCTGCAGAGAGCTTCCATTGACAAAGTAGAAAAGTATCTCTTACCTGTCTTCATTTTCCATCTGTCTGCTAATAGTCATCCCCAGCTCCTCAAAGTCCTCCTTCTCATTTCAAGGACTCCTAGCTCCAAGTAGAAGAATGGATTGGGGCAGGGGATCATTTTTCCCCATCTCTCCCATGTTTCCTTCCACCCACCCATTGGGCAATCACAATAAAGGGAGCCCTGGACATCAGGGTTAGATGATCCAAATAGTTCCCAGTATGCCAGCCTTCCCAGCCAGGGTCTCGGGGCCTTAGGCCACTACTATCTCTCTTTGCGCTTGGGTGGGGGTGGGGTAGAAGGACCCCAGAGACCTCTGCAGAAAATATAATTGCCCTATGGCCTTGTCTGCTTTACTGGACATGAACTACCATGGTGGAGGATTTGGAAAGGATTGGAAAAGCTAGGGGCAGACTGAGATCTCAGCTGCTGGAGTCTTTAAGTCAGGCCAAACAGACACCAAACCACTTTCACTCTTCAAGATCTTTATCTGCTATCCCACCTCCTGTCCTGATGAGATGCTCGAGGGACAGCATGGCATAGTGAAAAGACTTAGGAACGGTCACTCAGAAAACCCTGACCTGCCACTAACAGGTTGTAAGATTCTAAACGTTTCTCTTCTTAGGGTTTAAATTTCATAATCCAGAAGAGACTAGATTAGATTTTCCCTAAGGTCCCTTCCCACTCTGACATTCAATGAGTTGACACATTGCTGGCCCACCTAGACTGGGTGAACCTTTCAGCCCTGGAGAGATCACTGGCCAAGATTTCCCTAAAGAAGAATATAAAGTCACTCTCTGCTCCTCACAGTTCCCCCAGTCCAGTCCCCCAGGGAAGGAAAGGACTGGATACCTTCTCACTTGAGTCAGGTCAGAAGGCAAGTGGCAGAAATATCACAAGGAGAACTCGATAGACCAGTAGAGAGAGAATAACAGAGATTTCAGAAGATGGGTTTAGATAGAAAAACACGCCTGGGTAAAAGAAAAAAAGAGAAGATGTGTCTCCTTTAGAATGAGAGGGAGTGTTCCCTTTGCTTCCTGAAAGTTATCCCACTGCCTTTTTGTCTCTGGCCCCTCCTCGTGGGCTCAAAGTCCTCAGAGAACAACATATCAGGGGATAAGAACCCCGACCCATCGCCTCTACTCATCTGTCCTGGAGAGAGAGGGCTGCTTTTATTGAAGATGATGCAGCTATGACATTCTCCAAAAGGTTCTCCCACTAAGCTACGCTGCCCATGCATCCATTTGTCTATCCATTCTGTGTCCCCTAGAAGCTTGGCAGAGGCTTCTAAACCACCAAGGACAGAAGCTGTTCAGCTCTTTCCCAAGACAGAGAAACAAAAATGAGTTGATGACTCTCTCCTATCCAGGGTTCTGACTGGCGGATTCTTGGAACATATTATTTGTCCTTCATTCATGACCCACAGGCATCCTCCTTTGCCCCAATCATTCCTCACTTTCTGCCTTCCAGAACTCTTCTCCTACAAGTGACTAGTTCCTGTCCCTTTGCTCCCACTTCCTTCAGCACGTCTGCCCTTTACCCCACGGTGTTTGTACCTGCTAGTCCTCTCCCACCAGTCCCAATCCCCTCTTCAGTTCCTCCTGTCACCTTCATACCACTTCCCTCCCTCAGTACCACGCTTACCACCAGTGGTCCTGGTGGGACTCTACCGTAGTGTACCCAGTCTCCATTTCCCAGGAAGGAAGCAGGTCCATCTAAGTGTGGCCCCTTCTTCAATCTGTGAGCTGAGCCTTCCAACACCACCACCATAATAGGTGCTTTCTTTTTTTCCTAGAGTCCGTGCCAATGTCTGTCATCATTGGGGTAGCGGTGGGAGCCGGTGTGGCCTTCCTTGTCCTCATGGCAACCATTGTGGCCTTCTGCTGTGCCCGTTCTCAGAGAAGTATGGAGGAGCAGGGGATCTGGGATCTTCTCAGGGTCAGGGTGGGAGGGTGAGAATACAACCAGAGTTAGACCACTCAACTCTGAGTAGATACTGTGATTGGAAGAACAGTAAACATGGGACCCTCATCACAATATGGCCAGTCACCCCAACATTTTCAATTAATTTCTTTCTATGTATAAAGATATATATAATATATATATATATATATATAATCTCTGCCTTGTTTGCTAGGCAGAGATGCAAAACAAATAGGAGGAGAAGGAAAAAGAAGAGGAAGAGGAGGAGGAATAGAAAGGGGGGAGGAGATTTGCTCTTTCTGCTCTTTGTCCTTCAGTACTTTCAACCTAATAGGCGAAACTGAACACACACTTGAAACAGTCCTAAAGAAAGAATGCAAGGAATGTATACCAACAAGTACAAACACTATGCAATTATATGGCAACGTATGCATATAAGTGGCCAAAAGGAATGTTGGGAGTAAGTGGTTGAAGGAACTGGAAACTTTTCCCCCAGAAAGAAGACTGGGGGGAGAGGGAAGGGTTTACAGTGGAGGAGGAGAACCACACATGGTAATTATCTTCCCGTAAGTCACTGAAAAGAGAACTACTTGGTGTCATCTCCAAAGAACAGACGTTCTAAACCAATGAGTAGAACTTATGAAAAAGCCAAACTGGGCTCAATAGAAGAAGGAATTTTCAAACAATTCCATTTCTGAAAATAGGATGGGTTGCCAAGTGAAGTAGCAACTTCATCACTAGACCTGTTCAGATTAAAAATGAATTGCCACCTGCCAGGGATGTTATAGAAGATATTCCTGCATTGGGGGCGGGGGTGGGGGGAGGAGGGAGAGGTTAGACTAGATGACATTCTAATGGACTCTTTCCACTCTTTCCATTCTAATATTTTCTGATTCTGTGAATGCAGTTTTACAAGCCAGGAGGAAATCACCTGAGAAGGCTTTCCCCATGGAGGGAGTGTTGAGCAGTTTTGAAGGATAGGACATTCATTGATTAGCAGAAAGGAGGCAAGAGATGGTCAGAGATGAGGAGGTTTTTAAAAGCATGTGTGGAGGCTCAAAAATGGAAGCAAAAATGTAGGAATCAAGACTGGGAAGAGCCTCAAGCCTTTGAAGCTGTACCTAAAAACCCACTCAACCTGAAATTTTCTCCTACTCTCCTTCTAATGAGTTCAGACAGTCACAGAGTGTTGGGTTCATGGCTTCTTCGTCTTGTCACTGTCACTTGTCACTTCCACTTGTCACCAAGCCTCACCTAACCTCAAAGGCAGTATTTCCCAATCCAAACTGTGCCTCTAACTATTAAAATAATCTGAATTCTTTCCCTCTGACTGCTCAGCCCTGTTGAGTGGGAACTCCCCAAGGCTTAAGTCAAGTTATGTTTGTAAGTTTTAAGAAATAAGGGGAAATTATGTAGAACCTACTGTATAGAGACACTGGGCTAAGCATTACAAGTAGGCACTGTTATTATCCCCATTTTGAAGTTGAGGAAACTGAGGCAAATAGAGGTTAAATGACATGCACAGGGTCACATAGCCAAGAAGTATCTAAGGTCAAATTTGAACTCAGGTCTTCCTGACTCCAGGCCCACTACTCTATCAACTGTACCAGCTAGCTGCCTCTTAAAGGTAAGGACCTTTAATAGTAAGAGGTTTACAAATCATTAAAATAAAATTTGCCAGAGATCAAAGGTTGGAAAACACTGTGTTCTATTCATCTGAGAAAAGTATTAGATCTTTAAAAATAAATAAATAACTTAACTAACAAAAGAAGAAAGAAACATCAAACAATTAACTAAGTAGATAGATTGTGGGGAGGGAAAGAGAGAAAGATGTCCATTCAAATATAAGCAAACTATGTCTGCCCTCAAGAAGCTTACATTCTAAAGGGAGAAGACAACAATAAAGGTGTACAGGCATTTTATTTTAAGTTATCTTGAATCTAGCCCTTGATGGCTGACACAGTTTTCCAGGGCTAACCTGACCCTGTCGATACATATTTGATCCTACTCTCAATACTGCCTTGACCATATTCCCTAACCTGTAAAGCAGGCTGTTCGTTGGCCTTTGGCTTCATGAGCATCTAAGCCTAGCCTCACCATCTGGTCAGCTGCTAGGATTCCTGGAGATGGTCCCAGACATAGCTGCCCCTAGCCAACTCCTAAAACTGACTCCTTTTCATTTCGGACTTCAAAACTCTGGTCCGTTGTTATTCCTCCCACCAAGTTCCCACTGGCAGTGAGTTTGCCTCTCCCTCAGTCCACTTGCAGAGCTGACTGTCCAATTGTGACCAGCTGTGTCCAATTAGCATTTTACACCTGTCCTAGCTCGGCTGCCAGCTCCACCCTTTCCCTAACCTCACAATTTTATAGTGCACTATTGTTTTAAACTTCCAGTAATAACATCATTTAATTGCCAATAAAGGAAGGGTCCTTTCATCACCCAGTGCATGAGGAAAAGTGATCAAGTCTGATGATTGGTGTGACCACAAACCTGAAGACTGCAGCCACTGTGTGAAGGCAAATGACAAAGACATAAGTCAGCCAGGAGGAGTAGAAGGCAGGAAAGCTAAACCTGATTGATGCCTTGAGAAGGTTTCCTCAGAGATAGAAAAAAACAGATAGGTCCCCAACAGTAAGTTCCTTGAACTAGGAAGCCCATGAGATCCCTAGAGGCAGCTAGGTAGAGAGAATTGTGAACTTAGATTCAGTCAGTCAATAAGTATTTATTAAGTGCCAGGCACTAAGATAATAAACTTTAGAGTCACCTCAGTTCAAATTCAGCTTCAAACAGATATTTAATTAGCTGTGTGACTCTGGATGAGTCACTTAACCTCATTTGCTCCATCTATAAAATGGGAAGAATAGCATCTGTCTCCCATAGGATTTGTAAAGTGCTTTGCAAGCCTTAAAGTGCTAGCTGTTATTATAACTCCCCTCTTAAGTACTGGAGGGCCCTAAAATATACTGTGCTCTTTACCTTAGGGATCACTGAATATCTAGTTAACATAGAGTTCAAATGCTGGGAACCCAGATATCCACAAACAACAGATCTACATTTTCAAGTCAGGGCTATTTGCTCATTTGCCCTCTTGAACTGTAGATTGAAGAGCAGCTGGACAGAGGATGCTTTGCTCAGAAAGACCAGCCCCCCCCCCATTTGGGGCCATTGGGAATAGGGACTGATCCTAAGAATAAAGACCCACAACAGGAATGACTCCTATGGAGGAGTGAGGGCAGAATGGGAGTAGTTTTATCCTCTGGCCTTCCCCACTCTCTGATCAGATCTGAAAGGTGTTGTGTCCGCAAAAAATGACATCCGCGTGGAGATCGTCCACAAGGAGCCCGCCTCTGGGAGAGATGCTGAGGAGCACCCCACCATCAAGCAGCTGATGGTAAAAATGTTGTCTCTTACTCCCTGTTCATCCCCACATACACTGGTCCCCTCAAGGTTCTGGGCATGAAAAACATAGTAGTTAGCAGCTCAATTCAACAAGTAGTGAACACATCCCACCCCACCCCCTTTTTTAGCCAATCAAGACAAATCACCGCAAGGCCAGATATAGCAACAGGTCCAGGGGCTCAGCCCAAGGTCACTTCTGTATTCTCCCCTCTTTTCTCTGCAACCTCAGCCCCAGGGGAAAAAAAAGTAATTCTTTCACAGATCTATAAGAAAATATCCAATTGCCTCCTGGGGCAAGGAGAAGACAAGCCCAGACTTCAGTGGTAACTTAATGTTTCCCTGGATAAGTGCTGGGACTGGCAGGAAAACCCACAGATGACTACCTCCAAGAGGGCCATTCCTTGGTGTCTCTAGGGATGTGAACAAGGCCAGCTTCCCATCCTGATAACCTCTGGCTTGAGCTCCCCACCTTCAGGACACCACTACATTCCCTAGCAAGGTCAATGGATGTGCTCTGGCAGCAGGGAAATGATGAGAAGCCCAGGTCCAAACCAACCCCATTGTGTCTTTCCCTCCCCACACCCACCATCACATGGTTTTATGGCCAAGGAAAGGCATCCTTGAAGGATTTTCTGTGGGTGGGGGAGCAGGAAGGATCCCAGAACAAATAAGAATCAGAGTAATCCTGGAAGAGAGGAAAGGGCAGGGTGGGAGGGGGAATGAAGCAGGATAGAAATGTCTTTGCCCCCCCCCCAAAACTCTAAGAAGCTAGTTAGAGGGAGGGTGGGGAGCAGGAAAAGAGGCCCTGTTCACAGAATAGGCCAAGACCCTGGACAAACATCACAAGTGAAAAATGTGAGAAACAGGAAATGATGTGTGTTACAAGGGTATTCGTCATGGTGGTTATAAGTTCAATATAACAAAAGCATATAGAGCATCTACTATTAATGTCATGGACACAAGTTTATCATTAACCTGATGTCTAATTATTCTCTGTTTTCTGGCAGATAAAACTCATATTCATAAATCTCTGACATTGCTTTAAATAAAGCTTGCCACATACTCACTAGGGCAGGGGCTCTTGATTCATAGCTAATAATTTGGTTTCCCTGTAATTGGAAAGCAGATCTTTAGAGGGTAACCCCCAAGGCCCAAACCAAGGCAAGTGGAATCTTAAGAGCCCCACTGCCCTCTGTCTCTTCTCCCAGCATGGGACTGAGAAGCAAAAATAATAAAGTCTGAGATTTCATCCAAGCTCCTCTGTCCTTCAGTGAAAGTATCTGGGAAAATCACCATCTTCAACAAACCTCTATTTAACCCCAGAGGAAAATGGAAATAGTGTCTCATCTCCCTTTCGATGAAAATCCTCCTTTGTATTGTAGATGGATAGAGGGGAATTCCAGCAGGATTCAGTTCTGAAGCAGCTGGAGGTGCTCAAGGAGGAGGAAAAGGAATTTCAGAACCTAAAGGTAAAAAGCAAATGTCCTGAAGGCTGTTGTGGTAATTTACCGAGACTGAGGGCAATAATATTAGAGATGGACTCTAGGTTCCAACATCCAGCTGATGCAACCCCATCAATATCCAAGGAGAGTCCAAGAGACCCTCAATGATCACTGGGCAAGAAAGGTGGCAGAAGGCCATCCTAGGGATAAGCCCCCACTCAAGTGATATCACCATACTCTAACACCAGA
The DNA here is from genome assembly GCF_028583685.1 of Petaurus breviceps papuanus. NCBI lineage: Eukaryota > Metazoa > Chordata > Mammalia > Diprotodontia > Petauridae > Petaurus > Petaurus breviceps. The sequence continues at coordinate 39,524,082 of NW_027187419.1, read as the reverse complement.
TAAGACAGCTTGAAGTGTCAGGGCTCCTTGCTGCAGCTTGGGGAGATAGTCTTATTTTTCAAAGTATTCAGAATGATTATTCAATTTGCATATCACTTATATAATTCAGCTCAATGAGCATTTATTAAGCCCAGACTACTCACAAAGCAGCTGTACCAACGTGCTTTAGACCTTTGGTGCCCTAGACTCCAGAGCCCCTCCAGTCAGTCCCTTCCTTACAATGTCTCCATCTCTCCACAGTCCTTAAAAACCTGTCCCTCTCTTCTTTGATCACCGATCCTCTGGTGAATCACATTGGGCTGACCCAAGCAGGAAAAGAGGCCAGGTTGAGTTCTCTCCAGTCCAGCACAGTCATGCTTTTCTTCTTCCCTGTCTAGGATCCCACCAATGGCTACTACAGTGTCAACACCTTCAAGGAGCACCACTCCACTCCCACCATCTCCCTCTCCAGCTGCCAGCCTGACCTACGCCCTACCGGAAAACAACGAGTCCCCACAGGCATGTCCTTCACCAACATCTACAGCACCCTGAGTGGCCAGAGTCGACTCTACGACTACGGGCAGAGATTTGTGCTGGGCATGGGCAGCTCATCCATTGAGTTGTGTGAGCGTGAGTTCCAGAGAGGATCACTCAGCGACAGCAGCTCCTTCCTGGACACGCAGTGTGACAGCAGCGTCAGCAGCAGTGGCAAGCAGGACGGCTATGTGCAGTTTGACAAGGCCAGCAAGGCCTCTGCCTCTTCTTCCCACCACTCTCAGTCCTCCTCCCAGAACTCGGACCCCAGCCGACCTCTGCAGCGGAGGATGCAGACTCACGTCTGAAGGACCCAGACCCATGGGAAAGGGATTGGAGAGGGAGAATAGGGCACCCTGATGTCCAAGGGGACTGTGGGCACTGTGGAGGGGACACCAGGACTAGCTGATCCCTAGGACAGCATCATGTTCCCATCACCATCCCACTTCAGAGCTCTGATCAAGCACAAATCTCTTTCTCTGACCATGGCATGGGAAATATGGACAAAAAGTACAGCTGAGGGCATACAGCCTGATGCTGGACAGCCTCCTGCCCCCAGCCCATTTCCCAGGGACCCCAGCTCTGCTGCCTTCCCTTCCCACAGGTACTGGGAGCAGCTACCACTTTGCTTTAATGAAATTGCTGTCCACTCTTGGGGCTCTATCCCCCAGGTGCCCATATTTCCCCACTCTTTGTTCCTGTGCCCCTCTGCAGTCTTGGGGAAATAGGGAATCTCTTCCTAACACTGTCACCCCAGGCACCCCATATCTTTCCCTGCTGTTCATAGCTACTACTTTGGGAACTGGGAAGCCAATAGCAGCCCTGAGTGGGATGCACTCCCACAACCAACTTGGTAGGGATGCCCCTCCCCCATTTCTGTTTGGTGTTTTGTGTCCATATTATTGCAATTCTGTCTTTGGACTCAACATCCCTGGATTCTGAGGCAGGGGCTGACCCCCTGACTTGGAGGCTAATCATACTGAGAGGGAGGAGGATGAGGGAGAATTTCTGCACTGAAAGTAGCCCCTGCCAAAACCCACCCCCTCCTTCTGTAACACAGAACCTCTCTGCTCTCCCCATTGCTTTGTGTACCCCCATAGCACAACTGGAGTTAATATAAGAGGTGTGAGAGCTTCTCTGGTCAGGATTCTTTCATTGGAAAGGTGGCACAGGATATTGTGAAAATGATTACATGATTACAAAAGGGAACTGATTTGGGGAAAGAGGATACTGAGTGGACAGGAAGATCTGGGCATGAGATATTCCTTAGTCTCCTCCATTCTATGGGATGGCAGTACGGTCTGACTCTCACCCCACTTGATTCAGGGGGATAGTCCCTTGATCATTCTCCATTATTCCCAAGATCCTCAGCAGCTGGTCCCTGAGAAGTGATGTTCTTCTATGTCCTACCAGTCTATGTCCTTCTACCCTGCATACATCTCAGTTATACCCTTGCAGTCAGGGGCAGTGGAGCTGGGGGAAGAGGAGAGTAGCAGTCCCATGACAGCATGAGACAGCTCAGAAAAACAATGAGAGCTCTGGGATCCAAAAGAGAATGCTCCCTCTCCTCTTCCAGAGAGTGGAACATCCAGTATCCTGGCCCCCATGCCTTTGTTTCAGGGACAATACTGAGGGACTTGGAAGGGAACAGAAAAAGAAACCGTAGGTCCACAGCCAGGCACTATGCTAAGTGCTAAGGATACAAAAGACAGCAAAAGGCATCCCTTATCTCAAGAAGTTCACACTCTAAGTGAGAGACACCGTGCAAGCAATTATGTTCAAACAAGATAAACTGGAAATAATCTACCGAGGAGGGGCACTAGAATTAAAGGGGATTGGGAAAGGCTTTCCTTAGAACTAGATTTTATTTAAGACTTGAAGACAGCCTCGAGGTAGAGATAAAGAGGGAGAGATAAGAAAGCCTAGGTGAGGAAAAAAGACCTTGGAGAAGGAAAAGGCCTGGAGGGACTGTGGAGAAGCCAGAGAAACGGAGCTGTCCAGACCCTCTGGGCTATTCGTCAGTCACCTCTCCCGGTAGTCTCAAGATCTGTTTGCCCAAGGCAAATTTATGCAAACCCCACAAAAGGTTGAGGATAGAAGATTATTTGAGCGTTATTTATACCTCTCAATCAAGTCAGTGTGAAGCACGGGGGTGGGAAAGGGGAGAGCTAAAAAAAGGGGGACGGGGGGGGAGGAGCTACTGGACAGTCCTTCAACATTCTTCCAGGGGGTCACCCACATCCTTTAATGTGGGTGGAAGCCCTGAAGTCACACATTCCAATACAGGGTAAATAATATGCCTCCTCTCCTAAGCCACTCTATCTCAGCTGGCAATTGAAAGAAGCATGCTCCATAAGGGTGAGTCCCCTAGAGATCTCCAAAAGACAAGTCTGTCAGGAAACGAGGGTCTGCAACTGCCACCTCACCACCATGACTACAGTAGGATCTTGCTGCTAGCCTAGAACCTCATCACTGGATTCGAGGTGCTGGAGAGGTGTTAAGTTTCCTTTTCCCAGGCTTGCCACCAATATACTAAGTTTGTGGCTATTTCTACTATTTCTTTATGTTTCCTAGAATAGTAGGCTGCAAGTCTTCCATAAATGTCATACCAAATCCCTTTGCCCCTGGGGCTTGGGGCTAGCTGTATATAGAGAAGTCCAGTGAAGCCATAGGGATAGATGATGCCTCTATGCTCCCTGAGTGAAGAAAGACACATAGACAGGTAGGTAACAGTACTCAATTGAGATTCTGATAGATCTGGAGATTTCCTTATGCTTTGTACCTCAGATCTATCTTGGGCTTCTCCAGAGCCCCTAATCATTGCCACTACCTTACCTGGCTTCTAAGGCCACTTTGCTCCATCCCCCACCACTACTATCAAATAGTACCAAACACCTTCTTCCCTTAGTTCAGAAGAAACAAAGGCTGGAATTTTTTTTGAAGTCTTGGAAACTGAGGGAAATCAAAATAACTTTTCTAAACCTATGTTTAGATATCTTACCCTAAGATGACTTCAGTCTAAACCCACAGATGAACTTAAATGTCACAGCCAAAGGGGTACACCTAACTCCATTTCCTATTCCTTGCCTCAACTCAGTCTGAGGAATCTTTGATTGAGGCTGGCCCCTGCCTATCCAGTTTCCAAAGATTCTTCCCTTGGGTGTTCAAGGAGTCCTGCAATGATCCTGTAAATACCTTCATTGTCCTTCTACAAGAGGTTTCTATGGCTACCAGAATCAAGCAATCAATATCTATTGAGCATTTGCTATATGCCAGGCATTATTTGAGGCACTGGACATACAAAGACAAAAACAAAATAGTCTTGCCTTCAAGGAGTTTATATTCTATGGAAGGAGACAACGTGTATATAAATAAACATATAAAATAAATGTAAAATTAAAGACAAGTTAAATTTGGGGAATGGGCACTAGCAACAGGACAGGGAGGGAGTTTCAGGAAAAACTTTAAATAGAAGGTATCACTATAGCAAAGTTTTGAAGAAAATAAGGTATTCTAAGAGGTGAGAGATAAGAGCTCATTCCAGGCAAGGAGAACAGTCAACACAAGACAGGGTTATGTGTAAGGAATAGGAAGAAAAATGTTTGGCTGAACCATAGAGTGCAGGAAGGGGAAGGTTGGAAAGGTAGATTGGGGACAGGCTGTGGAAGGCTTCATGAGCTAAAAGGAGGAGCTTAAATTTGATCCATGAGGCAATGAGTAGTCACTGGAGTTTATTGAATAAGAAGGTGACATAGTCAGACTTGTGCTTTAAAAAAATATCAGGGGCAGCTAGGTAAATAGAGTAAATAGAGCACTGGCCCTGGAGTCAGGAGGACCTGAGTTCAAATCCAATCTTAGACACTTGACACACTTACTAGCTGTGTGACCTTGGGTAAGTCACTTAACCCCAATTGCCTTTCCTTCCCCCCTCCAAAAAAAATTTAGTTTTACAGTTGAGTAGAGTGTGATGGGGGAGTTGAGAGACTTAAGGCACCAATTAGAAGACCATTGTAATAGTCCAAGCAATAGATGATAAGGACCTAAATGACAGTGGTGGCCAAGTATGTAAAGAGAAAGGGACAGATGTGAGAGATATTATGGCAGTAGATATGGAAACTGATTGGCTATGTGGGAGTGAGGGAGACTGAGGAATCTTCAAACTTAGGTGACTATAAGAATAGTGGTGACATTGACAGAAAAAGAGAAGTTAAGAAAAGGAGTGGTTTGAGAGGGAAGATAGTGAGTTCTTGAGTTTGGACATATTGAGTTTGAGATGCCCACAGAACATCCAATTTGTAATATCCAATGGCAGCTGGAGATAAACAACTAATGCACAGGAGAGCAATTATATCAAAATATATAGATTTGGGAGTCATCTATGAGAACTGATGAAGTCACCAACTGAGAGAATGTGGAGAAGGAATAGAAGAGGGCCTTGGCGCACATTCACATTAAGGAGTTGCACTATGGGTGAAGAACATGCAAGGTAGACAGAGGAAAATCTTTCAGACTGGTGGGGAAACCAAAAGCCTTGTGATGAAAACCCAGACAGTGTGAGAGTGTTCTAGGAAGGAAGGGTGGTCAAATGCTGCTGAAAAAAAGAATGAAATCGGAGTAAAGGTAGGAAGAAAGGGTGGTCAAATGCTTCTGAAAAAAAGAATGAAGTCGGAGTAAAGGTAGGAAGAAAAGGTGATCAAATGCTGCTGAAAAAAAGAATGAAGTCGGAGTAAAGGTAGGAAGAAAGGGTGATCAAATGCCGCTGAAAAAAGGAATGAAGGCAGAGTAAAGGTAATCAGATTTAGATTTGGTTTAGATAAGGTTGGAAACCAGATTGCACAGGCTGAGAAGTAAATGAGAGGAAAGGAAATGGAAGCCATGTGTGTAGAGGACTTTTTGTAGCAGTTTGGCAATAAAGGGAAGAGGAAAGCTTGTGAGGATGGTGGTGACTTTTTTTTCAGGAGGGATGAGATTCTGACTTGTTGCTATTTAGGAGGACTTATTATTTTTGACTTTGATCCACTTTTCCTGTTCAGAATTTATATGGAACATTCTCTCCAGGTTAGTTCTACATTTAAATAAAGTAAGATTTCATTTACTTCTTTTTCTTCTTCTTGAGAGGCAGTACAATCATAGTGGAATGAGCACTGGACTTAAAGCACAAGGACCTGGGTGTGACTCCTGGTTCTGCTACTGATCACCTGTGTGACCTTGGTTATCTGTTGGATCGTCACAGTTTCCTCGTCTGCAAAATCAGGGACTGTTCCCTCCCACTTCTAAGTCTATTATCTTAAGTAGAAACTGGTTCTAGATTTCCCATGAGGTCATTAAAGTCACTACTAGTCCATCTGCCAAAATTCAAAACCAACTGGGGGGTTTTTTTCCTGTTTTAAGAACCACCCTCCCATTGGTACATTCCATTAAGTTCTGGTTTTGATCCAGAATACACTGCTCAGAGCTGAGATTGGCAGAAGAGACACTTTCTTAACTCAATGAGCATGCATACCTTTCCCTGACCCAAGTCCTCAAAGGCCCCCTATCCAAAGAAGATCTTCAAGTTTCCCAGTATTACACATACTTTATATAGTAACAGTAGAGATGGTGATGGATATACAAACAATAAGAGTATAATTTCCTCACAAGGCCCTACATGAAAACATCACTTTATGTCCATCCGCTTCAGTCTTTTAGAGACTGAGTACTACTTATGAGAATAAGAGGAACTATCAAAAATTCTTGTTTTCACTTGGGATATCAAGAAGTACTGTGACCTTTATCACACTGTTTGTGATATTTGCCATAACTGAAATAGGATTGACTTTTCAAGATGCTTTCCCAAATTCTTTGTAGGCATTATGCCTTCAGTTAAAGTTGTTTGCACTATGTAGATGGAAAGTAATGCTTTGTTTTGTGGAGAATAAGATAAGCAATTAACTAGCTAAGTCCACACTTAAATGTGCCTTTTCTATAAAAATTAGCCATTTATTAATAGATAGAATAAATATTTAGCTCACTTAATCATCTACATTTATTGTTCAATTTAAGCTAAAATGCCATTTGGAGTAAGATGTAAGGAAATATCAGTTCTTAGGTATACATTGGTACCTTTTCTCTAACATCCACTTAACTATATCAGACTTCATCAATGTATTTTAAAGTCTTCAAAATGTCTTACTTAAGTTGCTTGTTGAAATTAAGGCAACCTCTTGAAACTTGGGGCAGTAAAACTGCCTAACAGGAAAGAATCACTAATAGCATAGCATCCTCTTTTGCCTAGTGCTTTTTTTTTCTCATTAAATATCAGTTTCTGATTCTTTTCCTTATAATCATATTTTTTCCATCTTCCCAAAGGTTTGCAACAGAAGTTTGAAAAAAGGTTACATTATTCTTTCTTCTAGTCAGGATATATGCAACTGGAGAACTAAATTATTAATGTAGGGAATATCTACTTGCTTCCCTTTCTACTTGCTAACTTTCACTTTTCCTCATCCTTTCCGGGACTGTCTCTAGAAGACAATGAAAGTTTTCACTGCTGCAGACCCTGTAATTTGATAGACTGCTTCATTTAAAAAGTCCTCTACTTAAACAGAATTTCCTTAAATACACCTTTTGATCTTTTCTTCCTTTTTTGAACCACTTAAAGATAGATCACAAATCACAGAATTTTATCCATTCAGCCTATCTATGTCTGTATCTGTATTCTTACTTCTGTGTTCCCACACTCTCTTTTCTGAAACAATGAGCTCAAAGAACTCACATGGTTTCTCTCCCTAAGGGAGGAAGATATAAAAACATCCAACAATGGAACTAGAATCTTGAGTTTCCAAAATGAAGGGAGTAAGAAAATACGCTAGTCAGTAAAGCCAGAGTTGATTTCCAGTCTTCCTTAACTTGAAGTCTACCTAACACCCTCCACGACCCCCATGTGTGTTGTCACTGCTGCCACTACCACACCAGGATCCCAGGAGTGGCTCAGATTCTCTTAGTTATCATGACCTTGCGATAAACTAACTTCTCCCAGAATTCAATCTAGATGAAGTTAGTTGTTTGTTTGTTTTTAAAAAGAATTTTCTAAAGTAAATCAAAACAAAACATTAAAAAGCAAAGGATCAAGAGCTGTAGATCTGACCCATATTCCTATTCCTGAATAGCCTTGCCCTCCCCCCCAAAAAAAAATCTCCTTTTTCAGTTCTTTAAGGATTTCTCTTCTTATTTCATCCAGCAGTTCTCCATCACAGGGAGAATTCGGAGTAAGCATTCCTCATATGCCAGTCACTTAGACAATAGTATGTCTGAAAGGTATTTCCTAAGCGATACATTAAGACATGAATAAACAAAATATGCTTATGCAATATTTCCTCTCTCCCAGGGAAAAGGACTGTTTCACTACAGGAGGTGACATACAGCTAAAGATATCCTCTCTACCCCACCACATTACCCCTACCACTACACACACACACACACACACACACACACACACACACACACACACACAGAGTAGCCCAGGGAATATGCACCAATTCTTTGGTAGGGAGAGATACAGCAGTCACTAGACTCAAGTTTAGATCACCACCCAGGCTACCCTAATTGAAATCACAGGTTTAACTTCTGGGAAGGTATAGGTGAGAAGCTAAGAGATTCTTGATAAAGCAAATAGACGTTAACTTAAAAGAGTTGCTTCTCCAAGATCTGAGATTCACCCCTCCATTGCTTTTGGAACCTGAGTTGAGTTGACTCCCCCCTCTACCAACCTTTGAAAATGAAGATGGCTGAAGAAATATTCCCCATGTTTTGATGTGACTCATCCACATACATGAATGAGATCAACCAACCTGAAGACCACCGTCTATTTGCACAGGCAGGGGCAACAGTTCAGTTGGTCTGGGCTGAAGAATCCTCTTCCAAGTAAGACATTAAGAACTTATGAAAATGTTGCCTGGGTGGTTAAATATAAATTTATCATGCTGCTATTGGAATCAGTGCTGACTGGAGGAAGGTACCAAAGACAAAGCCACCCCAAAATGAACCTGGAACCTAAATTTTCGAGAGACCCCTACACACATATTTTCGTTACAAAATGAAGGGAGCTCACATTTGCCTGCTTCGTAGAGGCTACTTTGACTTGGGTAGTATTTAAACCTATGGGAAAAGGAAAAGGGGAGAAACATTTTTTAAAGGCAACTGAGCCTCTTTCTTTAGCTTATTCTGTTTGCACTTTTCCTAAGCAAACAAGATCCAGAGTAATTGACACTCAATAAATGTGAATATATTGATTTTCCAATAAGTAGTTAACGTTCATCAGCTTAGAAAGTGAAAATGAAGTAAGTGTATGTAACTACAACATTTTACTACACATTAGAATGACAATTTCCCTTGATGATTACTGGAATTTTAAGTAGATAGAAGTAGACCAAACAACTCCCTAGGTTGGGGGCTCTTGGGGTTCCTTCAGATTGTTGCACCTCAAGGACTGCAGACCCTACATAAGAAATAACTATGCCTGCTTTGAAAGGAGAAAAGCTTGACCCTCTCTGGAAGCTTGAAATACCATATGAGACCTACTTTCCAGAGTTCATAATCCCCTTTTTGCTTGTACAAGTTTTGGAATCATGAGAGTATTTCAGTCTCCCGAAGCTGCTGTGGTTTCCTTCTTCTTTTTCCCCTTCTCATGAACAGATACGTTTCCCAGTTGGTTCAGAGAGAGAATTTTACTTTCCCTGAATGACTTCACTGCAAAGTGGTTTTTCCCCCCTCAAATCAGACTGCAGGCAAGAAGCATAAGGAAATCCCTAGCACTGGACATATCCTATAACCTCCAAATGCCCCCTATCAAGAAGAGTCAGCTGACTGAGCAACAGCTTAACAGGAAGCCCAACTTCAAATACTTAACCACATCCCTAAACTCAATTGCTAGAAATGAGACTTTGGGGGCATTTATTTTGGTGGAACACCAAGGAAATGCTAAATATAGAGGGAAATTAGCATATTATAAGCTTTCCACTTCTATGATTGCAAACTCTTCTCCTACTGTCATCACCCCTAATAAATTTTTTTTTTTGAGGAGGGGGGTATGCTTTGTATGATGCTTTGTAAAAGCATGAGGCCTCAATAGATGGAGTACTGGATCTGGAGCCAGGAAGACACAAGTTTTCTCATCAGACATTCACTAGTTAGTTTCCTCATCTGCAAATAGGATAATAATCACACCTACTTCCTAGGATTGTCGTGAGAATCAAATCAAATATTTGCAAAGCACTTTGCAAACCTTAAAGCACTATAAAAAATGCTAGCTTATTATTATTCTTCAAAAACCCACAGAGGTGTTTCACAGATCTTAGCTTGAAAACATTGCTTAGAGAGCCCTCTCGTCACCTGGTTATTATTTGCACATGGATCATTTCACAGAATCTCAGAATTAGAAATGATCTCTTAGGCTCTCTTGTACAATCATTCTATAACACATCGAGCCATTCAACTTGTGTTTGAATACTTTCATGAGGAGGAACATGTCATTCAAGGTAGCCCACATGGTTTTAGATAGATCAAATTGATTGAAAGTTGTTTGTTTTCCCTTTCCAAGTCCATATCTGCATTTTTGTTGGTTCCACCCATTGTTCTTAAATCTACCCAGCAGAAGTCTAATCCCAACATTCCTTCAAATGTTCGAAAACAAGCCATCATTTATTTGCCCCCAAAGTCGGCTCTTCTCCAGAGTGAATATATGCAGTTTTTTCAACCGACTCTCTCGTCTGCCATCTATGTCTTCCTCTTCTGAATGCTTCCCTGATCATCAATACATTTCTTAAAATGGCACACCCAGACCTGAACATAATGCTCCATGTGTGGTCTGACCAGGGCAGAGTACTTTGGTATTATCACTCCCACTCCCAATCCTGGACACTATGACTTTGTTAAAGAAGCTGGAGATCACATTACATTCCTGGCTGCCAGTTCTTTTTCCCTCTTCCACTTAGTTCTTACACAACTTTAACACAGGCTTTCTTTTAGAATTCTGTTGTCACTCAATGGCATTCATTTCATACCATACGTGTCTATTTTTTAACCGGATCTTCAAATCTGCCATACCTACTCCCTATGCCAATGATCTAGTTTTATACTGAATCATAGCATTGGGAGAGGTCTCTAACTGCAGGGCTGGAAAGAACCTTGCCAGTCATCTGGTCCAAAACATGAATCCTGCCTAGTGCATCACCTCCAAAGTAGTCAGCTACCCTGTGCTCAAAAATTTCCAGTGACCAGGAACTCACTGCTGTTTCTTTATCGAACATCGAATATATTTGCATCAAATTTCAAGGACACTTCCACCCCAGGCAACCCATTTCAACTCTGAACAGGTCTAATTGCTAGGCTGTTTTGTTTTGTTTTTTCCTTATATGAGCTAAAATCTGCTTCTCTTATACCCACTGGCCCAAGTTTTGCCTTCTGGTGCCAAGCAAAACAAATCTATCCTTCTTTCACATGACAATCCTTCAAATATTTAAAAACAGTAATCTGTCTACCCGCTAATATTCTCCAGGCTAAATATTCCCAGTTCCTTCAACCAATCTCCCACCTTCCCACGGCATTATTTCTCTTTCCTGGTCACCCTCCTCTGAATACATCCCATCCAGCAATGTTCCTTCTAAAATGTGGCAACCGGAACTGGACACAGCTCTCCATGAACAGCCTGGTCCGGCTAAGCGTTCAAGCCACTCCCTAAGCTTATCTACTACCCCCGATACTCAGCCAGACAACGGAACGACCCAGAGAGCAAGCAAGCATCATTTCCAAGCACCATTTCCACTCCTCCTCCCACCAGGCTGGACGCTGTCTTTGGGGACAAGTGGTACATTTTAGAAAGGCAAGTGTGGAGCGCAGTTTCAGCCATCACAACAGGAGGTTATTACTACCACCCAAAATGACTTTCCCCAGGGATACTTTTCCCCCTTCCTTATTTTTCCTTTCCAAACACATTTTTGCCATTCAATTTACCCCCTGCTGTCAGATCAAAGTGGGGCTTGTGAATGAAGCAAGACAGGAATTAAGTGTACATTTTTATTGAATAGGCTGAGAATAAAGCGTGTCCACTGTAAAAAGAGGAATGGGTGTGTTGCTTCCACCAGGAGAGGCTGCAGAAGGACGGATACGTCTGCTTCCAAAGAGAGGTCCTCCAGCCGCCGCAGCGAGCAAAGCTGGACCTACCCCCCACGCGGGCTACGATCACCAGCTCATGGGGCGGGGGGCACCCCAGATTGTTCCTCCTCTCACCCAGCGGGTGGCCGGGATGTCGGGAGCCGCCCCAAAGCGAAGAAGCCCCTAACCCGGAGCCGGGACTCCCCTGAGAGACCCGAACATTCGCCGTAACTTGAAAGGCACCGCTCCCCCACCCCCAGGCCCCGGGGTAGGCGGGGTGGTAACCTCCTGCAGAAGCTGCACACACTAACCCCCACCCCCACCTCGGCAGGGATTAGGGGCAGAAGCCGCGCAAGCGCAGACCACCCAGGCTCTGTGACGCCAGAGAAGCAAGCAGGGGGCGGGGACACTCCTCCGCCCTCCCCCACCACTAAAAGCCTAGTTAGTGCCCCCTCAATCGAGCACGCATGCGTAATCATACCCCACTCCTCAACCCCCTCCATCCTTTTTATCTCTTCTTGGCCTTAAGAGCTCTAGGCCTCAGTTTTCTAACTTCTAAAATGAAGGGTCTGGACCAGATGCCCTCAAAAGACCCTTCCAGCTCCAAATCTAGGGTCCCCATTTCTTTCTTCTTACCCCTTCCTCCCCTCTCCTCCCCAAAAGTGGGCAGGGGGAGCCAGGTTCCCTCACCTCGGAAGTCCTTTACCATTCTAACTCTCACCCCTGGGGCCTGAGCAGAACATGGTTTAATTAATGCCAGACAAGTTGTCAAGCAATTCATTCGTATAAGGCTAATTAACAGAATGGCAAAAGGGGCCACTGGTCCCCAAGGCCCCCCAAATCCACCTTACATGACAGTGCATTGTAAAGCAGTGACTCCTGGCTGGAGGAGCCCCTTGTGACTATAACCTCAGGGTGCCACCCGTGAGCATCCAGGGGCACCTTGGACAGGTCAGCCCTGATCCCCACACAGCTGTGCCTTTGCTGCCTCAGCCCTAAGGCTTACAAGCTCACTCCCACAACAGAGGGAAAAGGGAAAGAAAAACCAGGACCCAGACCTTACTGACCCAGTTAGCTACCTGGTGCCTCAACACCCTCAGAACCTTCTGACCTTGACTTACTCTTTTTTAAAGTAGGGGGTAGGGGTGGCTAGGTGGCGTAGTGAATAAAGCGCCTGTCCTGGAGTCAGGAGGACCTGAGTTCAAATCCGACCTCAGACACTTGATACACTAACCCTGTGACTGTGGACAAGTCACTTAACCCCAACTGCCTTCCAAAAAGCAAAAATAAAGTAGGGGATGGGGTGCAGATTTAGGATCTTACAGCTGTACGGATCTCCCTCCAGTAGAAGTGTGGAGAATCCTTCCACAGATGCCAGTTGGCTGTACTTTAAAATTTATCATGGTAGAAAGTTGCTAGGGGTACTTAGTTTGTGTCTTATCCATGGTAACACAGGTAATATGTGTAAGAAGTAGGACTTGTACTCGGGTCTTTTTGATGGAAAGTGCTGAAAGTTTATCTACCCCACGCCTTTCCTTCTTATTCTATCCTAAATATCATTGATCTCTAAACCCTAGCAGCGTACCCAGTCTCCTGATCATCTTCCTGGGTCCAAAGATATGACTGGCCTAATTACCTTTTCTCCCTAAATGTACCCCCTCCTTTCCCTCTTATTCCCACCTACCATTTACTCTGAACTACAGGAGTATGCCTTCTAGGTGTATTCACAAGGGAAGGAGTGGAATGAAAACTCCCTAGCAAACTTTTCTCTAGCTAAGGCTCCCCCAAGACCCAGCTCAGCCCTATGACTTTGGAACCTCTCACAGGAAAATGGTCCTTGTCCCGAAGGTGGGGGTTAGGGCTCTGTATCAAACTCCTTCAGTTTATTATTCTAAACTAGACCTCAGCTATATAATCATTCTTGAAAGGTCCATTTCCTCCTCCTCCTCCTCCTCCTCTTCCTCCAAGAGGAGAGAAGAGACCTTATAGGAGCTACAACCATCCCCTCTCCCTACAGATATGCTCATGCTTCCCCCTCCCACTTCAGCCTGACTCAAGAAGCAGGGTCACAACAACCAAGCTGGGGACTTGGTTCCTTGTATGTGCATATGTCATTGTCTTTGAAAATGATGATCACATATGTGACTGTATGTTGGTAATTCCATCCATGCACACAAAAGAATAGGACCGTGTGTACATGCATATGTGCGCTGGAGTCTCTTGGGTGTCTATTTTGGGAACATGACCACATATGTATATGTGGTGTGTGTGTGTTACACAGCTAACTGAAGACTGAACAGGGGGGTGGATCTCTGGCTCACATTTAGGCACATTCAGTAACAGGCTGTGGCTGGAGTCCAGAACAGCTGGATCGCATGTGAGAGCAACTATTCCTACTGCTTCCAGAAAGGGGGAGTGGAGTCTCTCTCCGATGCCTTCTAAAGTTGGAACAAGGGACAAACGAGAATCCTAGCTGCCAACACCACTGAGGCAAAGCCAGGAGAGAGAGCTGTACCCCAGAACTTCTTCCCATTGTGAGTGGTAGGGTGCTGACATTCCACAGGGTCTTGGTTCCCATCTCTGTCCCTCTTAGCTTTGGGACTGGAAATTAAATGGGTGGTCATGAAATAGCTCCAAGCAATTTCCCCACTTCCTGAAACAGTGGAAGAAGGGCTCAAAGCACCAATGATGCTCTGGTCCAGGGATTCTTAGCCTTGTTTGTGGCCTGAACCCCTCCAACAGTCTGGTTAAGCCTATGGACTGCTTCTCAGAATTATGTTTTTATATAATTGAAGGAAATGCTAAATTTCAATTAGTGATTAGTGAAATGAAAGATGTAATTTTTTCCCATTCAAATTGAAGGAGTCTCTGAAATTGTGAACCCCAAGAGTCCCTGCTCTGTGGTGAGTCAGGGAATCCATTCCCTGTTTCCTGGGATCAGGGACACACACACACACACAGACACACCACCATCCCCACAGGAATTCTTTCCAGCCCTTCTGTCTATCCTGTCTTAGACTGGCCACCTCCCAGACCCTGGGAAAGGCCAAGAACACAGCTGTGGGTCCCATTCCACTCAGGGACAAATCAGAACAGATGTGTAGTGGCAGGAGGCCCAGCTGGCAGCCAGCAGTGGCTGGGGGATCCGAGGAGTGGGTGGGGAAGAGAGCAGCAGCAGCGTGCACAGCCTGAAAATGGCTGAGACTGGAGATGTGAGTGCTGCCCTGATCCCAGTCCTTTGCCTCTTCTGGAACTGACACGAGGCACCTGGCTTTCACTGCTTGCACTACTGGAGGGAGCACTGAGGGAAGGGAAAGCTAGCTCCAGATATCTGACTCCACTCCACTTTCCAAAATATACTTGCCAACTTAGAATTCTGTGAAGTGATGAGTGGGGCACAGGTGGCAAGAGAGGGAAACAGAAGGTTCCGTCCCGATCATCCTTGTGTGTCCTGCTGCCTTGGCCCCTGGCCTTCAATCATACGCTTTGAAAAGCAGAGGCAATTGCTAGAAAGCCAAACCTGATACACAATGGGCAGAGTAGCAAGAGAGCTCTGGGACAGAGCTCACTGCCTGTGTCCTCAACAAGCTGTGTGGGAGAGGGAACTCTCCCTTCATAACAAGGTCAGATCTGATTCCCACTGAATTCCCAGTCCCAAGGACATTGGGAGGATCATAGATAACAACAGCTCTCAAGACAGCTGTCCCATGATAAAAATGGGGCTACTTCCTTGGAATTTCCAACTACCCCTGCTGCCAACCCCTCCATCCCAGTCCCACCTAATAATAAAATATGACTCCATCTTCCTTTGAGGAAAAATATTTAATGACAGGTTCATAAACCTATTTCAAAAATGGAGGCCCTCCCCTGAAGAACCCCTTCATGCCCTCATTCTCCTCCCATGCCAGCTGGGAGGCAGCAGCCCCTGCCCCAAACAACATTCCCAAAATCTATACCTAGTTCTTGGGCTGTCTGTACTCTGAGTCCAGGCCTCAAAGGCCCCATCACATTTGTGTGGGTATAAAAAATGGGAAAAATACTGTATTGTGCCCATGAGGGCCCTGGTTCTCTCTTTCCTGGGAGTACTATGGGACCAGCCCATAACTCCTTCCCATGTGGCTAAGGCATCAATTCTTCCTGTCAGCCCCTTATACCCCCAATTAAATAGAACATTAAACAGTCTCTTGACCCCAGTGGGGAAAGTGGTCATGAAAGCACCAACCCTAACTCCCAGACTTGGCTCCCATACTCTTCATTAATACTCCATGGCCTCATAACCTGCTGGGCCCTGGACTTCACAGGTGTAGCCTGGGGCACTGCCCCCAACCCACTCTTGGCCAATCCCAGGGCCCTCTCCCTGTAGTTGAAGAGGGTTGGGTCCAAGTGCATTTTACAAGCACCAGGATTCCCCAAAGCCATGCAAGAGTGGTTCCTCTGGCAATAAGATGGACAGACTGACTGGTACAGTTCTTGCCCAAGTCAGAAGTAAGTGAGATTCTTGACAGCTCCAATTTCCAACATCCGTTTGATAGCCAGGGCCTCATGAGAGACGTTGTGTTCTGATGCCTTTGGAAATTTGAAGAGAATACACTTAGGTACTCACAGGTGCTTCTTTGCCCCATTCCCAGTCCCCATACAAGTCCCCTCCTCACAACCATCACCCCCCCCCCCCAGGAGCTCCCTCATTCCCAGGTCCTGGCTTCTCAACAGAGAAAAGAGTTTAGGATTATAACATCAAGAGTGACCTAATAGAGGGAGTCCTGGTCTGAGAGTCTTGACCAAGGACTTGGTTGTGTTAGCCCCAACATGGACTTCCCTTGTACCCTAGTACTACTCTGGCTTCCCTTCCCGGGAAACTAGACCACTTTTCCCCCCAACGCTCCTCCCTCTTCTCTTCCAGGGATTATCCAATCACTCCCTCTGTGGCCCTGCCTCCCCTCCCTAACCCAACCCCTATCCAAAACTCAAGGGAATTTTGTAAGAGAGCAGGAACCCCAGAGAAATAACAAAACTCACAGACATTGACTTGAGAGTGATCTGCTCATAGTAGTGAATGGTCTGCTTCTTATTAGAGGAGTCTGGATAGCCAAAGCCAGCGATGTGTACCAGGTCACAGAGGTGAAGGGCCAGGGTGATTGCCAGCAGGCCTGTGGTGGGTTTCTAGGAGAAAGAGGAATGGGGGAGAGAGGTGAAGTGGGGATGGGGAGAGAGAGGAAAAGAAGAGGTTAAAGAATTAAGGATGGAATGCTCAGATTCCAGAGTCCCCAGAGGGCAGGTCCCCAGTCCTGTCCAGCTCTGAACTTGCTGCACATCCAGGACCCCAATCCCATCCTCAGCTCAGTTCTCCCTGCCTTCCCCTTCCCAGACAACCTGTTTGATCTTCCGGGATGGTCGAATGGGCAGACTCAGCAGTTTAGCAGCAGTGACCTCCATGAAGAAGGGGTTAAGGATCCGAACCTGCTTAGGGTTGACATCCCAGATGAGAGGGGGCTGTTTCCAGAAGCCCTTTAGCACCTGGAGTGGGAAAAGGGTTAACGAAGAGTAGGCTTTAGCCCCAGGGTGCCTCACCCTGAGAGCACTTTAGCCCTTCCATTTGAACAGGGAAATAAGAGTAATAATGAGAGAAGTGGGTCTGAGATGAGAGATGGAGGAACCCAGGGCAGGAGGAAGCTGAAACAGGGGCTACATGCAGGGAAGAGAGAAGAGAAAAGCCTAGATGGGAAGCAGGGAGGAGGAGCTGAAAGAAGCTGTCATATTTTACATAGAATGGGTCACAACATGGAGAGCAGACAGCTGTTCTCTATCTCTGTGGAGACATACGCCAAGTACAGTAGCCTAAAGAGGGATTTGGGTGATACATAAGGTAAAATGCCTGAGTGGATAGGGTCAGCATTAGGTGGTGGACTATGGAATCTCCTGAAGATCTCAGAAGGCTCTAGGCTGCAGGCCTGCTCAGAGCATAAGAGAATCTCTATCTACATGGAATTTTCTATTTCCCAGAGGATAGTATGGAGGGAATAATCTCATTCCCTTGTGCCAGGCAGCTCTGGTGGGGGATAAGAATGTTGGTGCTCTGGATCCTGTGTCCTGCCATCACTCATATCTGCTGCAGCCTGTGCTCCTCTCAGAAACCTCTCCAAGCTCTGGCAATCCTCCCAGCAGGTCCAAGACCTGGACCACCAGCCTGTAGGAAGGGCTCTGAGACACTGACCCCAAGTGAAAGTAAAGTCATTATGTATTGGTTTCCAGAGGCCTAAGACCTGATCATCCCATATCTGTTAATATTCCAGGCATCCTAGGCACAGAAAGAGTGGGGGTGTCTCAGACTATAGGCCCTGATCACCAACTCACCCTGCTCTGCAGGGTCCTTGTACTCACTCGATTTTTATCCCTCAAGATGGTCTCAATCCAGTGAAAGTCAATCGCCTTGAAGGGCACCAGGACCAAGAGGGTGTCAGGGTTGTTCTGTACTTTAGGGCTAAAGTGAGCAGACTCTGGGTAGAACAGACGCATGGTAGTCTTAGATCCCACATCACTCTCGTAGCCGACCACTGGTGCATTGTTCAGCCTGGGATGGAGGAAAGGGTCTGATCATGACTCATGAGAATTTTGCCTGCTCCCCACATTCCAGGGGGCTCAAAGATTTGAGGATAAAAGGGACTTAAGAGAACAAAGTCAATCTACTTGTTTCACAGATGAGAAAACTTTTGGCCCAGGGGCAGAAGTGACTTGTCCAACCTCACAAAGTGGAAGAAGTAGAATGTGAACCCAGGTCCTCTCACAGTCATACAGTCATTAGATTTCAGCACAAGATCACTATGGTGATCCCGGAAGGGCCCCTCTCCTAGGTAGGCACAATAGGGACCTAAGCTGCTATCAGTTCCACCTCCAGGAGGAAGGAAGGGAAAAGGTATCCCAGAACACCAAACCAACCTGATGACCATGTCATATTTGTCGATGGTATTCCCCAAAGAGCTGTTCTTTAGTCGATGGCCATTCCCCACCACCACACACCGGAGGCACTTCAACCTGCCACAGAGTGAGGAGAATATCAGGAGACTCTCCCTGGCTACCTCCTCCACCCGCCCTCCACAGTCAGACAACCAATCACTGACTACTCCCCTTTCATCAATACATCATAAAAATGTGCCAAAATCTCAACCCCCCCCTTCATCTCAATCAGAATCCCCCACAGGGCTTACTACAGAGTCACAGGGGTACCTGGCATCCAATTGGAATCCAATTCCTAAGATTGGACTTCAAGGGTGCCAAGGAAGGAGAAGAAAAGGAAGATTTAGTGGAGAGAGACTGCAAAGAAGGAGGAAAAGAAACTGGGGAGTGGAAAGGAGAGCGGATGGGGTAGAGGAGGGCATTATGAACAGCAGAAATCAGAATTCTCCTCCAGACTCTCCAAGCACCCTCCTGCTCATCTCCATCCTGTCACCAAGGTGACACCTTCAGCAGCCTACGTCACCATGGGGACTGGCAGACCTGGCTCACCCAGGAGAGGGGGAGGTTTATCCCGAGCCTGGTTCTCACCCAAGGGACCAGGTGTACAAAGCTCACTGGGACTTATATGTGGCCAGGAATGCCTCAAAATGGGGCAAGAAGACCAAGGGGAGAAGGGTTACACCAGGATCAGACACCTGTGTGCACTGATCAGGGCAGAGAAGTAGCTCTACAATCCCAGACTGGAGATAGGGGTGGGGGGAGAAGAGAAGAGAGGTAATACTTAGTACTTCAGTGGGGACAGACTCAGGGGGTAGGAAAAGAGGGGAGGGGAATGGTTTTTGCTCACTTCTGGATGCTCTCTGGCATGGCATAATTGGTGATGGCCAGAACCCTCAGGAGCACGTCTTCTGCAAGGACAACAGAATTGGAGAGGCGGTAGCAGCAGCAGGGACCCCAGCCTGGAAACCCCTTCTCACACCCCCTTCTTTCTCCTCCACACAGTATGCCATCCTCCACTGACACATACAAACATCCCAGCTAGGGCTCTGCCCTTTAGGTCTCTAGAACCTGGGAACCATTTGCTTTATATGTAACAACAGTAATGAAGACTGCTTAAGGACAGGGTTTGTTTAGCTTATGTCTTTCCATTTCTAGGGACTAGGATAGGGTCTGGCACACAGGAGCCACAATAAATGGGCACTGATTGAGTTACTGATAGGCCCTCAGACTGGCTCAGGGCTAAATATACTGGCATCATGGAGATCAACTTGTAAGGACGGGAAACAGGAGAGGAGGAAGCCAGGTCAAGGATGGAGTTAACAGCCCTGCCTGACTGTTGGCACTTACCACTCCCCTTGACGCCATAAGGCAGCTGGTAGGTGGATGTTGTCTGTATCCAGAAAAAATCCTTCAACTGCAAAAAGGTGGGTTGGTCTCGAGAGTAGCTACAGCCCCAGGGGGAGGAAAGGGAAGAGTGAAGTACATCCATCTATTAGAACTGGGCCAGGCTTCTACCCAATACTATACCCATAACCATTGACTGACCCACCAGCCCCAGCCCACCTCATTCTCAGACTCATAGTTAGATACCCTTCTCTCCCTACCACTCTCAAAGGTTGCCATTACCAGTAATGAACCAGTCTTCTTCATAGGGCACCTGCCTGCCCACCTTGAAATCAACCCTCTTCTCTAGTTTTGCCCATGGAGCCCCGCCCTCTCCCCCACCCCTTCCTCACATACTTGCCAATAAGTTGAGCAGCTTTCTTTTCCACCTCTCCCTGAGGGCACTTTAGCCCTTCCATTTGGACAGGGAAATAAAAACTGGAACAGAGAGAGGGAAAGGAGGAGAGTCAAAGGCTCCCCTGCCCTTCTGCCAAGGACACTGTGATCCTGACACCTAAAACGCACCAACCCTGTCAGGTGCAGTTAGGGCTCCCCTTAAAAATGTCCAGGATATCAAGGGAATGAGCCCTTTAGCCAGTAGAATGTAAGCTCCCTGAGGAGAACTGTGTCACTTTCATATTTATAGCCCCAGGCCTAACAGTGCCCTAATTCCTATTCCTACATCCCCTGGGATGGGGGTTCATCCTGGATCCTGGCCAATGGAGAGAGCAGCCAGCTGTCCCAGGCCTGTCCAATCTACCAGCCCACCTATATCCAGTGGGAAAGTAGGAGAAAGAAACAATAAGAGGGGACATCTGGCAAGGCAACACTTTACAATCCATAAAGAGCTTTATCTACATACACTATTTCTTCTATACAAAATCCTATTTGATTATCACAGTAGCATAAGTACCCTCATCTCCACTTAAATGAAGAAAGTGAGTTCAGTGACTTCTCTAGGAAGGGGAGGGGAAGGAGAATTATGTAGGCATTTATATAGCACCTACTACATACATGACTGATACTGTGCTAAAGATGGAACACATAGTTAACTGGCTGACATACGCTTCAACTTCTCCTGGGCCCTCTGCTCTGTACCTGCCCCCACCTCCATCCCCTTCCAGTTTTTCAGGAGCTGGGCTTCTAAGTTGGAAGATAAATTAATATAATAGAGATAAAAGCTATACTCAGGTACCACATACCTGTCTTCTCTGGAGATAGAATACCAGGCCATGACCAGGAACAGAGCCAGCACGGCCAAGATCTTCCAGCCTACAGATAGGATATACAAAAAGACTAGAGAAGATGGTGGGGACCACTGCCCCAATCCCCACTTCTCCTAATCATACCCCACCTTCCTTCCCTGCTGGAACCCTTCCAACCCAACTAAGCAAATTCATTCCAGCACCAGATAGGCATATTCTCACATCTAGTATAGCACAAGGGGGTTCCCCTTCTCCCTCATTCCTGAAGGATTCAGATGCAAGGTTCTTGTCCCACTCTAATCATCCCAGAATGGGAGGCAAGATATGAGATTGCCCACTATAACCAGAGCCACCCCTCTAACGTAGGGCAACCCTCTAGGAAAGATACTCACGAGACTTGCTAATCATGTTTCTCAGCAGGTAGCACGGCTCCCAAGGAGAGCTTTCATCTCGGCTGCCTCGGGCCACCTAGGAATAAAGAGTAACAGGTGTCTGGTCAGCTTCAGACCAGCTTCTTGACCATTCAAGGAGACCATACTTATAGACTATCTGTTTCCCTGACTGACTGCCAACTCCCCATCCTAAGGAAGTATATGGCTCCTTTATTGGTCAGGGATGAAGAACCTGGGGCCTTGAGGCCACATGTGGCCCTCTAGAGTACTCAAGTACAGTCCTTTGATAGAATCCAAACTTGAAGCTGCACTCGAAGACCTAGAATGCCACATGTGACCTCGAGGCTGCAGGTTCCCCAGCCCTGGCCTAGGTGTTAGTTGACCTGACTGTTCCACATCCACACCTCAAATCCTACCTTACTGACTCCCAGGTATTTTCTGATATCCTAGGAGACAAATTAAGAAAGGACCATAACCACTGGTCTCCTACTCCAGTGGAGGGGAACAAGAGGCAAGTTAAGGCCTTTTACTACCCATTGGGAAGACGTGTAGAAAACATTTGTAGCTGAATCCTTCCAACTCGTAGCTCTACTTTCAGGTTATATGGCCAAATTTGGGAGTCTCACATCTACTTTGCAGCAAACAAACCTCCAACTTTTCACCTCCTCTCCGTCACCCCACTCTATCCCCCTAGGAAGGAATCAACTTGGTATGTGGAAAGGGCTGCCCCCACCTTCTTTAGGGAGTTAAGCTAATCTGGAAAAAGTTTGGTTAATGTTCCATCTACACAGATGTTTACCCAACTGCCACTACCCAAGGTCAGCTACCATTGACCCTGCCAAGAAATCAGAGTAATATGGCTGGAGAGAAACATCCCGACAAGTTCCCACTGAGTGAGAAAACCCAAAAACAATGGCTCAAAGATTGTTGACCTTCCCAGATTTTATGCCAGTAGAATAGTCCCTGTGGCCCAAAGCAAGCACCTCCCTTTCAACTTCGCTTCCTGGCCAGCACAACCTTATTTATTTCCTTTTGAGCTGACCAGTCCAAACTCTGACCAGGAATTTTAGGGGATGTATAGAAGGAAGTTAGGAAGCATAGGAACTGAGAAACCAGGCCTTTCTTGACTCCAAAATGAGAGTTTCTCTACTAGGCTACATTACCTCATTGCACCTGATGAGTCTATCCTAATGAACAAGTGTTTATTCAGCACCTATCATGCCCCAGGCACTGTGCTGAGCACAAAGAAAAAGCCAAAATGGTCCCTTCACTCAGAGAGCTCACAGTCTAATGGAGAAGATAACATGTAAACGACCATGCACAAACAAGTTATATACAAGAAAAACTGTAGGTAATCTCAGAGGGCAGGCACTAGAATGGTGGGGGACCTGGAAAAGTCTCCTCAAAAAGTAGGATTTTAGTTAAGACTTGAAGGAAGCCAGGAGGGAGAGACATCCAGAAATGGGGAAGAGTCACTGAAAACACATGGAGTTGGGAGATGGACAGTTGTGTGTCAGGAAGATTAGGAAGGCATTGCCAAAGGATCTCAGAGTATGGGGAGCAGACCAAGATGCAAGAAGACTGGAAAGGTAGGAAAGGGCCAGGGTATGAAGGGCTTTCAAAGCTACACAGAGGATTTTCTATTTGGTCCTGAAGGTGATACAGAGCCACTCAGAGTTAACTGAATGTGGGTGGGTAATATTGATCAAAAAGGATTTTGTTTTCTATCCTGGACGTAATAAGGAACCACTGGAATCTGTTGAACAGAAGGGTGACATGGTCAGACTGGCACTTTAGGAAGATCCCTTTGATAACTGAATGAAAAATGACAGGGTCAATCGACAAGCATTCATTAAGCTATAAATAAAGTTGCCTAGTGTCCATTCAATCTTATCTACTGGGACTCACCAACACCAACTTTCTCTACTAGCCAGACCAGTCTACTCACTGTCCCCAGATGCATACATTCTGGACTCAAGCCTTAACTTATGCCATTCCTCTCCTGCTCTCACTACACTACCTCCTCTTCTCTTCCTACCCAAATCATAACTTGAGATTTGACTGATCAACCAGGACTCTCCCAACCATCCTAATCACTTTCTTAAAATTTCAAAGAATTTACCACTTTACTGTCTTATCCTGTTACTCAAATACCTCATACAACAATAGTAAAAGCTCATATCTGCCTACTGACTTAAGATTTAAATAAAACATTGTCTTCATATGAACTCTGAGAACATGATATCTTTTCTTTTTACAGATTAAGAAATAAAGGCTCAAACTTGGAAATACACCCAAAAAGGCACTAAACTGTACATGTCATCCACTGACGAGGTGACAGAACTACTAGGTATATACCCCTAAAGAAATAAGTGAAAAAAATGAAAGCTCCTATATGCATACACACACACACACACATTTTTCTATAGCAACACTTTTTACTGTAGTAGAGAAGTGGAAACAAAGTGGGTACCCATCAACTGAGGAATGACTCAACAAATTTGGTATATAAATGTAATAGAATATTATTCAATCAATCCATTAACATTTAATAAGCATCTACAATATTCCAGGCACTAAGTTAAGCACTGGAGATTAAAAAAACAGTCAAAAGACAGTCCCTTCCCTCAAGAAACTGAAAATCTAAACTAAAGCAGGGGACAACTGTAATGGGAATGTAAATTTGTAAGATCTTCCCTGCCCCTAGGCTAAAGTGCATGTAAATTTGTAAGATCTTCCCTGCCCCTAGGCTAAAGTGCACCTGGAGCCTGGGGTGGAAGGCTTGTTTTTCTGTAGATACTTCTTGATTGGCCAGTGAGTCAATAAGGTTGTTACATTCTCTGAGCCAGGAGAAGGCTACATAAGCCCTGATGTGTAGCTTTGTTTTGGGGCTCACTTTGAGAAGTGTTCTGTGATTTGATCTGGATTCTGGGAAGCCGTTGTCCAGAGCCCCCCGGCTTTGAAAAACCCAGATGTTGAAACTCAGATGATGATTTGGTATGGATGTAATGGCTGGACAGTTTGGAAAGCTGTCTACTTGATCTGTTTGTCTTGATAATTCTGCCTGTATATTCTGAAGTTCGGGGTGCTGCCCTTTTTCCCCTGAACGAGGTAAATGATATATGTTTGACTGATTAAAGTAAGCTTGTTAACCCATTTTGAGTTGCTTTCCTTTATAAAAGCAGATCCAAGAACCTGTGGTGGCAGCCACCCTAGGGACGCTGGGGTGCTTGCTGCTACAACAACATACAAAAAAATATATACAAAGCCAACTATATATATATAAGATAAATAGGAAATACTTAATAGAAGGCAGGCACTGGAATTAAGAGGGGTTGGGGGAAGGCTTCCTGTAGAAGGCAGGATTTTAGTAGGGACTTAAAATGAAGCCAGGAAGGTCAGTAATCTTTGTGGAAGAGAGAGAGGGTTACCGGAAAGAGGGACAGCCATAGGAAATACCAGGAATTGAAAGATGGTATATCTAGTTCATGGAGCAGCCAGGAGGGTAGTGCCACTGAATCAATGTGTATGGGTTAAGGAGTGAGGTGTAAGAAGACAGGGAAGGTAGGAGGGCGCTAGGTTATGAAGGACTTTGAATGGGAAATAGAGCATTTTGTATTTGCTCCTGGAGGCAACAGGGAGCCACTGGAGTTTACTGAGTGAGGGGATGACATGAGAAATGATGAAAGAGACAGACTCAGAGAAACCTGGGAAGGCTTATATGAACTGGTGAAGAGTGAAGTGAGCAGAACCATGACAATTTATATAACCACTATAACATAGTAAAAGAAAGCAAGTGTGACACTTGCTTTTAATCAATATTAATTAATCAATGCAATTACCAACCACACCTACAGGAAACTGATGATAATTCAAAAGATGATCTCCTCCTGGCAGAGAGGTAATGAACCAGAGAGGCATGGAAGGAGATATGTATTTTCAGATATGGCCAATGTGTGACTTCATTTTGCTCGAGAATTTTTATTTGTTAGCAAAAAAAAGAACAAAACTGAATTAGATAAGAAACTATACTTCCTTCCTCTGCTCTGGCTACTGACCTCCCTGGCTTCAAGTCCCAACTGAAATCCTGCTTTCTACAGCCTTCCCCAATCCCTATTAATTCTAGCGCCTTCCCTCTGTAAATTATTTCCCATTTATCCTTTTTTAATATTATTTGACTTGGGAAACAGCTCTCTGGGAAAGGGAGGAGAAAACACAGCACATAGGGAGATAAGAATGATGGAAGAACAAAAGATCCATTAATTTTTTTTTAAAGACAAGAAACAGAAGGTCATAGTGGTAATGTGACTTACTCGTGGTCACACCACTGGTATGTGTCAGAGCCATGGTCTACTTCTTCTGACTCGGAAAACCAGTGGGGATTGTGGAATTACTTTCTTTCATAAACACTAAGAAGTACTTTATAAACCTTAAAGTGCTACAAAAATATAAGCTGTTATTTCTGTAACACCAACATCACTTATGTTCCTCACCCAATCAAGATAGTAAGCTTGTGAAGGGCAAAAATCGTATTTTATGTTTCTTTTGAAGCCTCTCAAAAAGTCTTTGAGTATATATAAAATTACACACACACACAAACACTTTTTTTTTTTATTTTTGCAATGAATGCCCCTGAGAAGTTCCAGCTAAGGCCAGAGGCAGAAGAAAGACAGAGGACGAAACCCAAGAGCATCCAAGGGAGGGAAGGAGCAAAGGAGCAGAGAGACAGGAAAAGAGAGGAAGAGGAAAGCAAGAAATGGAATGGGAAGGGGGGAAAGAGATCATTAGTCATTTAGGACCCTTAATTTCAATGGTATAAGGAACTCCTGTGAGGAAACTCCATCTACCAATGCAACTCAGCAACTGGTCTGCAACTGCATGTCTTAGAGTTGTCGGGGGCACTGAAAGGTGAAGTAACTTCTCTGAAGTCACACAGCCAGGACATGACAGAAGCAAGACTTGAATGCAGGCCTTGAATCCTGTGTACTAAGAAGGGAAGCTCACTATATGCTCCACCACATTGCCTCTTAAGGGTAACAAAGCTAAGACTGTAAGAATGAACAATTAATTATCTTATATTAGCCTGTGTTTGCAGAGTGCTCTAGACCCTGGAACCAGGGAAAAGATGTAAGTTGGTGAGTCAGGGGAGACTTCTGGAATAGGCTGCATTTTGAACCCACGGGGTGGAGGTGGGGAGGGACTGGCTTGGCATGAAAGAGGCACAAGATGATTCTCAAGTGAAGGCTGGGCAGAAGGACAGAACTGGGTTGAGCTGCAGTTTATTTTGTCTCCATCTCAAGTCCTCGGAGATGAGACTCCTATATCCTCTAAACATGGGAAGAACTAAGACAGTGATGGGGAACCTGCACTAAGACATTAAGGGAATAGAGTCCTGAACCTTTTTGGTCTCTAATAAAAAAAAATCCTGCTACTCAACTTCTGTTCACTCAGTCTCACAGTCAATGCCTACAGAGCTTGGTCCCAGGGCAGAAAGAGTCCCTGCCCCTGTGGAATGTACAGCCTCTGTTGGGATTGGGGTGAAGGGGTACATACACAGAGAACTACAGGACTGCCTTCTGGCCATCTGCTCTTCCCAGAATGAGCCTGGCACAGCTGCTAAGGAGGCACCAATGAAGTGCTGTCCACTTGGTATCACAGATTATGAACTGGTTATCGATCTATGGAACAAACGCAAACCCAGGAACAGATGCAAAGATCACAAGGATGCCCCATGGACCTGGCCCTTCCTCACTCCTTCTCCAAGCCCTTCTCCGAGCACTCAGATACCAAGAACATGAGTGACAGGTCGGAATGGGATAGTCCTGGGGATTCAGAGTCCCAGGACAGTCCCTCTTAGAATAGGGACCAACTCCTACCTCCTACTTCCCAACATGTCTAGCTCCTTCCCACATCAACTCTTTGCCTTAGAAGTCATTAAGTCCTGGGCAAAGGCTTCTCTTCCTCACCTTCTTTTCTTACCCCATTATGCTGTTAGTCAATTTGTCTGTCCTCTTTACAAGATGAGGCAGCAAGTCAAAAGAAAAATAAATCCTCAGACTTTGGCCTTACCAGAATAAGAGGTGCTGGATACTACTGGGATGAGTAGTTCTTGCTGATTAATTAACAGAATATTTCCTCTTTCCCCCAGGACAGAGATTTCCCAAATTTCTGGACCTTAATTACCCTTTCTTCCTTTAATTCCATAATTATTCCCCATCTCCACCTAAATAAAACTCTGTTATACCACTTATTTATTTGTGGTACCTGTGTTTTTATGATCATAAGGACCTTTCCAGTATGGAAATACCCTCCACTGTTGTCAAATGGCAACCATTTCTAATTTATAAACTTAGAGACTGGCTATATGATATATATTTGTTTCAATTCAACAAAAAAAAATTTAAAATTTCTACAATGCGCATGGCAATATCCTAGGCTACAGGACACAAAGACACAGGGGAAAATAAAAACAGTCCTTGACTTCAAAGATATTACACAATCTTTAGGGGATAGAACATACTCTAAACAAGTAAAAAAAAAATAAGGTAATTTGAGGAAGGGAAAGATCATTAACAATTGGGGAGAAGCTCGGTTTCCTCACATGTAAAATGAGAGCTTTGGCCTTAATCTCTAAGATCCCTTCCAGTTATGAAAACCCAGGACTATGACTATTTTTTTCCCAGAACTTCATGACATGTCTTGAGATAACCAGAGTTGCTGTTTCCCTCTCCTTTTCCAACCTTCAAAGGTATCAATCACACAAAGCTGGGAATCACTGACTAGGCCAGGGCAAAGACTCAACTAGGGCAAGGGAATGAGTCTAAGCCCCAATTTTGTGGGCACCCCCACCTGGAAAGCCCACCTCCACTAAAAAAGTTGACAGTTCAGCCATCTTAGGCAGGATAAACCCTGCCATAGCTCACCCACTTGTTGACCTTGGGCAAAAATGACCCACTGGCAGCAAAATGCCATCCTTATGGAGCTGTGAACTGATCCAGCCATTCTAGAAAGCAATTTGGAACTATGCTCAAAAGGCTATAAAACTGTTCCTATCAGGGGACAGCTAGGTGGTGCAGTGAATAGAGCACCAGCCCTGGAGTCAGGAGGACCAGAGTTCAAATCTGGTCTCAGACACTTAACACAATTACTAGCCATGTGACTTCAGGCAAGTCACTTAACCCCATTTGCCCTCCAAAAATTTAAAAAAAAAAAACTGTTCCTATCCTTTGATCCAGCAATACCACTCTTAGGTCTATATCCTAAAGAGATCATAAAAAAGGGAAAAGGACCCACATGTACAAAAATATTCAAAGCAGCTCTTTTTGTGGTGGTAAAGAATTGGAAATTGAAGGGATGCTCGTCAATTGGGGAATAGCTGAATAAGTATTGGTATATAAATGTAATGAAACATGATTGTTCCATAAGAAATGATGAGTAGGCAGATTTCAGAAAAACCTGGAAAGACTTAAATGAACTAATGCTGAGTGAAGTGAGCAGAACCAGGAGAACATCGTACACAGTAACAGCAACATTGTGTGATGACCAACTTTGATACTTAGCTCTTCTTAAGACAATTCCAAAAGACTCCTGATGGAAAATGCTATTCACATTCAGAGAAAGAACTGTGGAGTCTGAATACAGATGAAAGCATACTGTTTTCTCTTTCTTTTTGTTTTTGCTTTCTCATGGTTTTCACCTTTTGTTCTGCTTCTTCTTTCTCAACTTGACTATTGTGGAAATACATTTAATAACTGCACTTGTATAGCCTTTATCAGATTGCATGCCATCTTGGGAATAGAAGAGGGGAGGGAAAAATTTAGAACTTAAAATCTTACAAAAATGAATGTTGAAATGGCAAATAAATAAAGAAATTGTTTTTACATGCAGCTGGGAAATAAGATATACAGGCAATGGGGATTAAAAATCTATCTTGTGAGGTGGCTAGGTGTCGCAGTGAATAAAGCACCTGCCCTGGAGTCAGGAGGACCTGAGTTCAAATTCGGCCTCAGACACTTAACATTTACTAGATGTGTGACCTTGGACAAGTCACTTGTCCTGCCTTCTCCCCTCCAAAAAAGCAAAAAAAATTTTTAAAAAGAAATCTATCTTGCCTTACAAGAAAGCAAGGGGGAAGGACATTGGGGGGTTGGGGGGGGGGGCATGACAGAAGGGAGAACAGACTAGAGGAAGGGGTAATCAGAATGCATGTCATCTGGGGGGGTGGGAGGGAAGAAATGGGGAGAAAATTTGGAACTCAAAACCATGGGAAATGAATGTTGAAAACTAAAAATAAATTAATTAATAAAAAAAGAAAAAGAAAACTACAAAAAAGAAATCTGGAATTATGCAAATAAAGTGAATAAAATGTTTGTTACCTTTAAAAAAATGAAGGTAAATGCCATCCTTAATATTAACAGGCATGTGAAGCACATTTCATTAGGGAATTTCACATTGTTTTAAAGGTAAAATGTTTCTTGACTACACAGTCACAAAGGACATTATTTTTATTCCACAAACTAAAAAAACTAAAATGTAACTGAACTATTTTTTAATTAACAACTAAACTTTCTTCAAAAAATGCAAACTTTCGGCAAAGGACTTCTTTTAATCAGATCCTACTCCTTTCACTAAACAAAAACAACAATCTTTTCAGCCTTATCTTCTTGGCTAAAATAAGCATCTCTCCAACTGTACCTTGCTTCCTAACCTCATACTATACCCTACAGGGTCAATGGTGGAATTTAAAGTTTGTTTGCCATCCTTTCAAATTTTTAACATTTTTACCTTCCTTGCCCATACCAACCAGAGTCCCAGAGTCCCGCTAAATTATTGCCTGAGGCATAAAAAACAAATCAGCCAAAGGAATCAAAAATGGCAAAATATCTACTTGATTTTCTCTGGCCCCATAGCTGGCTGGAGTCCCCAGACAGGCAAGGGAACTTCTTCTGACAGAGGGGTAAACAGCAGATCTGACCCCAACTGGGGCTGATAAGGCAGCTCCCCAGAGAAAGTCTGGAACCAAGCAGCTACTCGTATCTCCTTCCTGCATCAGAGCTTAGCAGGAACTACCAAATGGGAAGCAGAAGAAATGAAGGCAGGCCCTGTCCCTGGGATTCCTGATGAGGAAAGCAGGTGGTACAGAGGAGAGGATCACCAAAGCCCTCCCCAACCACAGAAAGGGAACCTGCCTGACTACTGTCTTCGTCCAGGAATTCACATAGCTGGAAGAACTGCCAACCTGGTCTATTTCATCTGTTACTTTGTACAGGACCAGCCCTAAACAGGTCTGTCTTCCTGTTCCCTGCCGGTCTCTCCAATGACACCTGCCTCCCCCACCTACAACATCAAGTACTTTCATGTTCCCTCCCTAAGGCTCCATATCAACACCAGTTCTCAAGAAAGGGTCTTAGAGTCATTACTGCTAAGGTATAAATGATTCTTAAAAACTTATTAAACCTCCTAGTAACATTTTCAATAACAATACAGTGCCTAGCACACAGCAGTTGATAAACTAATAAATGTGTTGAGTGACTAAAGGTCTAACACAACATTTATTACCTCAGATATCAATATATTTAAGTGATGAATATGATAAATAAAGTAAATGTGAACTTCAATGAGAAGCAAATAAACTCTTAGATATCACTGAGACTTGATAGGATGGAAATTATGCCTGGAATATAGTAATGGACATATAGGACAGAATCAGAGATTCTCAGATTTAGAAAATGGTGAAAGGATAGAAACAGTTCTCAGAAGAATCAGCTTCTGAGACAACTATTAACAATTATACAGAAGAATGTCCAAAGGCAATAGTAATGAGAGAAATTAAAATAAAGATGGCTGCGAAATTTCACCTAAACACCTCATAAATGTGTAAAGATGGCAAAAGACAGAAAAAGATGGGAATAGTCAGCGCTGGAGGGGTTCTGGAATGATGAGTACACTGTTGGTAGAGTTATGAGTTAGTCCAGTTATTCTGGAAAGCCATTGGGAGCTAAGCTAAGAATGTCTAAAGTGTCAAAATGACAAACAATGAGCTTGGTTCGGAGACTCCACTATTTATACACACGTATATGTGTGTGTGTGTGTGTGTGTGTGTGTGTGTGTGTGTGTGTATTATATAAATATATTGTTGTTGTTTGTCCTTTGCTCTGGAAGAGGACCATGAAATCAAGGAGGTGATGCCATGACATGCCAGTGAATTGGATATAAGTGAGGGAGGATTATGCAAAGTCACCAGCCTCACTCTCTCCTCTAGAGCCATCTGGGTCCAGTGGTGAGACATAGATCAAGATCACTGGAGATGAGCTAGGATGCAGTGGATGCACATATACCCACACATTCAAGCAGGTCAAAAATAGAAAGTCCCCATATATACCAAAATATTTATAAAAAAATTTTTTGTAGCAGCAAAAAATCGAAAACAAATTAGATGCCCATAGATTAGGGAATGGCTAAACAAACTGTGACGTACAAACAAAATGGGATATTACTATGCACAACAAATGATGATTATGAAGAATACAGGGAAGAATAAGAAGACTTATTTATATGAACTGGTAAGGAGAACCAGAAATCCACAGTGATACAAGCATCATAAATGCAAACAACAAAAATCAAAACTGAATAACTTGGGGTGGCTAGGTGGTGCAGTGAATAGAGCACCAGCCCTGGAGTCAGGAAGACCTGAGTTCAAATCCAGCCTCAGACACCTAACATAAAAAACTAGC
This sequence comes from Petaurus breviceps papuanus, assembly GCF_028583685.1. Taxonomy (NCBI): domain Eukaryota; kingdom Metazoa; phylum Chordata; class Mammalia; order Diprotodontia; family Petauridae; genus Petaurus; species Petaurus breviceps. The sequence goes on along the minus strand of NW_027187419.1, from coordinate 39,491,775 downwards.
CATGCAACCCTGGGCAAGTCACTTAACCCCAATTACCCTCCAAAAAAAAAGAAAAGAAAAAAAACTGAATAACTTGTAAATTACAAATGACCAAGCAGGATCCCAAAGAAATTATATGAGAATGCACTTCTTTTCCTACTTTTCAAAGGTAGTGGGTAGATGATGGAGGTGCAGCTAGGGCATGCTGTTGGAAATTGCCCTTCTCACCAAGGTCAAGTCCATGATCCCATAACCTCCTGCTTTCTCCTTTTGCCCCACTATCATGCTCCCCCTCTGTCTTTGTAATCTTTAACTGCTCCTTTTGAATGGGTGTTCACATAGACAAACTGGGACCTGGGAAATAACCTTAATCACATTAAATTAAATGACTTTAATCATTAAATGACCCCACATTTAAATGACAACACTTTTATCTTTTGTGGGGACTGTAAGAGCTGCATTCTTTAGGCATTTGGGGTACAGTATGGTCCCTGATGAAAACCATCTATTTAGAGAGTTTAACCTTGACAGGCACCAGAATAAGCAGTACACCCAATAACTTATGCCAGGATGGAAAGAACCTTAAGACTCTGGACTTATCTGACAGTGATATACAAGAACTTCCACGTTTCAGTGGTTGCAGTGCTTTGGAGGAAATTTCATTACAATATAATCAGATCTATGAAATTAAAGAAAGTACCTTCTAAGGATTTAACTTCCCTGTATAACCTAGATCTGAGCAGAAACCTGATGTGGGAAGTTCACAATGGAGCATTCATTAAGCTTGGGCCAATCACCAACCTAGATATCAGTTTCAATGAACTAACTTCATTTCCAACAGAAGGACTGAATGGGTTAAACCAGCTTAAACTGACAAGCAACATTCATCTGAAAGAAACATCAAGCAGCAAAGGACTTGGTAAATCTCAGGTCTTTGTGCCATAAGCTTAGCCGCGCTGTGTCTTTGGGGATTCTTACACAGACCTCCCAGATCATAGTGTTTCCTCCATCAGGAAAAAGTAGACCCAGCAGATTTCACAGGCAGGACTAAGAAAGAACACAGCCAGACAATTTACCCACTGTCATCTTAAAACAGGTGCCTTTAAGGCCCATGAATATCTGCTGGGGAGCTGGAAGATCCGTCTCACCCTGTGGTTTATTTTCTTGGTTGCCAACCTGTTTGTCCTTGTAATGACAAGTGCAGCTTGTGCTCCATGGCCTTCCTCCAATCTGTTCATAGGTCTGGTTTCTGTGTCTAACTTAAAGGAGTCTATATTGGCATTTAACTTTCCTGGATGCTGTCTCTTGGGGAAGATTTGCTGAATTTGGGATCTGATGGGAGACCAGCAATGGTTCCAAAGTTGCTGGCTTCCTTGCAGTGTTTTCCTAAGAAAGTGCCATATTTTTATTGATGCTAGCAGCTGTTGAACAAAGCTTATCTGCCAAGGAAATCCTGAAAAATGGGAAGAGCAACCACCTCCGACAGTTCCAGGCGGCCGCCGTGTTGGAGTTTCTGTGTGCTGTGGCATTTCCCCTCTGCTTGCCCTTCCCCACTGGTGAAACAGCTTCCTTAGGGTTTACCATCACCCTAGTGTACCTCATCTCATTAGAGTTTCTCCTAATGGCTATCCTCTACACTAAACTTTACTGCAACCTGAAAAAAGAGGGCCTCTGGGAGCACTCCCAAACTAGCATGATTACGCAAATCACTTGGCTCATATTCACCAGCTGCATCTTTTTTTGCCCTGTTGCATTTTTCTCATCTGCACCATTGATCACTAAGACTTTCATCAGCCCAAAGATCATGAAGTCTGTCTGTTGCCTGTTTGCCTGAATCCAGTCCTGTATGTCTTCTTCAACCCCGAATTTAAGGAAGACTGGAAGTTACTGCAGCCACATGTTACCGAAAAGAATGGGCCCGTTTCCGTTTCCATCAGTGGCCAGAAGCTTGTGTGGCCCAGGATTTTTACCGTGACTGTGGCATATATTCATACTTACAGGGAAACCTGACCATGTATGATGACTGCGAATGCTTCCCTCTAACAAAACCAGTGTTATGCAAACACCTAATTATACAGATGAGGAAGACTCCTTTGTCTCAGACAATTCTGACCAAGTGCCTGTGGGTCTGTGGGCATGCATGCTTCTAGCATAGGGAACTACCTCTAGTCCACTATGCTTATTAATATACCAAAAGTTAAAGACCGAAAAACACTGTTAATTAGTTATTCTTTGTCACACACACCCCTACTCCCTTTTATTTTATTTTTTGCTTTTTGGAGGGCAATTGGGGTTAAGTGACTTGCCCAAGGTCACATGGCTAGTTTTTATGTTAAGTGTCTGAGGCTGGATTTGAACTCAGGTCCTCCTGACTCCAGGGCCAGTGCTCTTATTCACTGCACCATCTAACCACGCACTCCCCCCCCCCCCCTCAACATACCACTCCCTTTTAAAAAGTAAAAGGATGATTTTTCTCAAGTGTTCACTATTCTGAAGTTTCACTGGGGAATTGCTTCTGTTGTTCCTGCCTGGTGTCACTATTAAAGAGAATGTGGCAGGGTATTTCTAATACCATACATTTTCAAAGGACAGGGACCTGAACTGTAATCAATGAGGATACTTTTTCCAAGTACTGTCCTTCCTTTTACATGGTTTTTAACTTGAAAAACTTTTTTAACATATCCAAATTGCATTTTGCTTCATCTGATTTGCATGAGACAAGTTCATCACCACTTCCCTGTTAAGCACAAGGTAAAAAACAGCTGTTAATATTAGAAAATTAGTTTAAAATGTGGTTTCTTATAAGGAAAAAAAATTCCTTGCTAATTTTGTATAGTGTTGTCAGCATTAATCTCAGGAAACATAGTGCAGACCCAATTAGAGAATGTCTCCCAAACAGAACTGTGGGAGGATGAGGGAAAACTGGGCCACTAAATGCATTTGGTTTTTGTTTGGGTTTTTCTTTTCTCCTGACTCCAGGGCTGGTGCTTTATCCACTGTGCCACCTTGTTGACCCAAGGTCATCCACTTCATCCCCAGCCATTGACTGTGATTTTGACTTTTATCTTGCCACTGGACTTCAATGACACTGAAGGGATGGAGTGAGGCTGATGGCTTTGAACAGCTTTTCCTCACTTAAATCCAATTCACTTACACATCAAGACATCACTCTCTGGATGTCTTAGAAAACAAAGGATGGACAAACAACAACAACCTGGCTTCCAATGTCATCACTTAAGTGATGTCCTTACGAAAATCCACAAGGACCACTTAGTGGCCTACCCAGATGCCCTCATTTTTCTTGACTCCTAACAGCATTTGAACCGTTGGCCATTGCTGTCACCATCCTTTTCTGAAGAGTCTCTCCTCTCTGGGTTTTTCTGACATTGATCTTTCTCAGTCTTTTTTTATTGAATCCTTATCCACAACATGCCCTCTAACTGTGGGCACATCCCAAAGCTCTGTCCTGGGCATTTTTCTCTCTCTCTCACTAACCTCATCAGTTCACATAAATTTAATTATCATGCCTATGTAAATGACTCCAAGATCTCTATTTCAAATCCTCATCCCTCTCCTCAGCTCAGGTTTTCATCTCCAGCTGTCTACTGGACATTTCAAAATGGATGTCCCATGGATATTTCAAACTTAACAGGTCAAAAATTGAATTTATCTTTTCCCCAAAATCCTCCTCACTATCCTTCCAGTCACTCAGATATGCCTCTCTCACTCACCCCACATATCCATTCACAGTTTACAGATCTGGAGGTTTCTTTTACCTTCACAGCCTCTCCCAAGTCTACTCCCTTCTCATTCTCACAGCTACCACCCAGATAAAAGTTCTCATCTCCCAACACCTGAACTATTATTATTACAAGAGCCTCCTAATTGGTCTACATCACTCAAGTCTCTTCTTTTTTTAATCAGCACAACTGGCTTTTCTTAAAGTGCAAATCTAACCTTACTCTCCTTACTCAAACTCCAGTGGCTTCCTATTGCTTCTAAAATCAAATATAATCTCATCTGTTTGGCATTTAAAGTCCTTCACAACCTGGTTCCAATATGTTCTCCCAATGTTATCGCACGTTATTACTCCTCTCTACACACCACAGTTTCAGCAAACTGGCCTTCTGGCTGCTTCTCATAAACAAGCACACCATCCCCTGCCTCCCTGATGTTTGTACTGGCTGGCCCTGAACTGGACTCCCTCCTCACCTTTCTCTGAGAAGTCATAGTTTCCTTCAAGGCTCAGCTCAAGGACTGTCTTCTCCAAGCTATCCTCCCTAAGCCCCCAAACTTCAAGTCTTCTTCCACAAATCATACTGAATCTATTCCATACACATTTCCATATGTGCAGGCATACCTCAGAGATAGTGCGGGTTCAGTTCCAGACCACTGCAATAAAGTGAATATTGCAATAAAGCAAGTCACATGAATTTTTTGGTTTCCTAGTGCATATAAAAATTGTGTTTACTGTAGTCTATGAAGTATTCAAGAGTATTATGTCTAAAAAAACTATGTATGTACCTTGATTAAAAAATTTTTTTTGCTAAAAATGCAAACCATTATCTGAGCCATCAGCTAGTCATAACCCTTCTGCTTAGTGGAAGGTCTTGCCCCCATGTTGACAGCTACTGACCGATCGGGTGGTGGCTGCTGAAGGTTGGGGTGGCATGGCAATTTCTTAAAATAGGATGACAATGAAGTTTGCAACATCATTGACTTTTTCTTTCACTTGAATACTTAGAGGCCATTGTAGGGTTATTAATTGGCCTATTGTTGTGTCTCAGGGAACAGCGAGAGGCTCAAGGGGAGGAAAAGAGACTGGGAACAAGCTGGGTCAACATTTATTGATAAATTTGCAGTCCTAATATGGGCACGGTTTGAGGTGCCTCAAAACAATTACAATAGTAATATCTATGATCACTGATCACAGATCACCATGACAGATATAATAACAAAGCTTGAAATGTTGAGAGAATTACCAAAACGTGGTACACCAAAACATAAAGGAGCACATCCTAATAGGAAAACGGTGCCAACAGACTTACACAGGTTGCCACAAACCTTCAATCTGTTAAAAAAAAAAAATACAGCATCTGCAAAGTGCTTTTATAAAACAAAGCGCACAAGAGGCAATGCCCGTAAAGATATGTCATTGCCTTCTGCCAGATTGCTGGAGAGAAGACTGGCAAGCTTCTGGAGAGAAAATACCATTTTCACTTTTGTACTTGTATCCCCCACTGCCTGGCATACAGTGGGCACTTAAAAAATCCTGGTTAACAGACTGATGTATTGGTTGGTTTTGCCAAACTGCTCTTCCTTTGTTTTTGTTTTTTTAAACAAGGAATGGATGATAGCTCTCATGGAGGAGGAGCCTGCTAGCTTCTGGGGCCAACCATCTTAGTTTGGGAGGGCTCTAAATGGTAAAATTAAACTGGCCTCTTTGAAACTTTCCCCCTCATTGCTCCCGGATCTGCCCTTGGGGACCAAATAAAAGAAATTAAATCCCTCTTCCAGATGACTGCTTTTCAAGTTCTTGAAGACAGCTATTCGGTTCCCCTAGAGTAGTCTCTGAACTTGGTAAAAAGGAAATAGATTTAGCAGAAGAGCAGAAGCAGCTTCCCAAGGGGAGAAGAGATAGATTTATGCCCTGGGGTGAGATCCCACCTCCTACTCACCTAGCCTGAATGTCCTTAGGCAAACCACATTTCCATTTCCTGGGTTTCCATTTCCTCACCTACAAAATCAGATGTTTGGACTAGATATCTATCTCTGAAGTAGGCCTTCCATGACCTAGATGAAGACAGCTGAGAAGGTCTTCCCTAAGAGAGCTATGTTCCCTGTGCTCAAGATCAGCAGGACTTCTACAGTATTGGCCTAAGAAGTAAAGAATGATGGAAACTGAGGGCCCATTCTCCCCTTGGTCAGTAGAGGAAAAAGTTGAGGGAGTCAGAATCAGTATTACTATCTTCGTTTTACAGAAAACCTACCTGAAACCCTGTTTTCTTAGATGTCTTGCTCACAATTATTACACAGCTAGGAAGTAGAAGCGCTGGCATTCAAACAATCGCTCTTATTTTATAGTGCTTTTAAAAGTTTCTTCACTATAACCTTGTGAGGTGAGGTTCATAGTACAAGGGTTAGTATGCCCATTTTACAAATAAGAAAACTGAGGAGCAGAGAGGCTAGTGACTTGCCTACTATCACAAAATGGTGTCACATTTCTGAAGTGCTTGAAGGCATACTGAATGGAGAATTGGACTAAAAACTCATTTCTGCTAATATCATCCACTCGTAATAAATCAACTCTAGGAGCTCCTACCACCTCCAGCAATCTAAAAGGAAATGTCCTGGTTTGGCATTCAAAGCTCTTCCTAATTTGGCCCTTTCCTTCCTTCTGGGCTTCTTCCACCTTACTGCCCTGTATGTACTCTGCTATTCTGTGGCATGATACTCCACCTGTCATTTCCAGACCTGTTTTACTGGCTGTCCTCTGTGCCTAGAATTCTCTCCTTCCTTATCTCCATATCCTGGCTATCCTAGCTTCCTTCAAGGCTCACCTTCTCACCTGACTGCACTACTCTGGGATTTCTCTGCCTTTTCCATTGTGCTAAATTAATCCAAGTGACTCCATGTTTAAATCTTGCTTTACCTGTGGGAATGTTTGAAACCAGGTTGCAGAGAATGGTGGTCTGGAAACACCCTATGCCTTCTACTTACACTGAGAAAAAACTAAAGTAGTATAAAACCCTTTTCTTCATGTGGTTACCTAACCAGCATTATTTTTTGCTTTTATACAGAACTTGTTTCCTCCTGTCTATAAAAGCTATGAGCTGTTTGTAACTGGAGCTGGCTGCACCCCAACAGCTTGCTGCTTTGGTGTGCTAAAAAATTATCTCTGCCCTGTTTCCTTTGTTTGCCTGAGTTTGCTTTATTGACCGGAACCAGACACCACCAAACCTGGTGAGTACCCTCCTCCCCCCATTCCTTTTGCATCTCTCTTTGTATATACTGTCTTCCTCTGTCCAATGTAAGATCCAGGAGGGAAGGGACTGTCTTTTTGGTATTTGTATCCACAGTGCTTAGCACGATGTCTGATGCATAGTCAAGTACTTAATAAATTTTTATTGACTTACTGCTAGTTCTTTCCCTCTGAGGTTACTCCTATTTTATACTGTCTTTATTTTCTTTAAACATAGTTGCTTGTATGTTGTTTCCCCATTAGATAGTGAGATCCTTGAGGGGAGGGGCTGTCTTTTGCATTTCTTCATAAAGCTTAGCAAAATGCCTGAAATATAGTAGGCTCTTAATAAAAGCTAGTCAGGAAGACCTGCCTTCAAGGCCTACCTCAGACCAGTTGTATGATCCTGGGTTAGCCCCTTAACTTCTCTGGTCTCAGTTTCCTCACTAATAAAAAGAGGAATTGTGCTCTCATGTCTTTTCCAGTTCTTAGTCCAATATCTTATAAGGTAGATAAGGTAGACAAACTCCCAGCCCAGGGCACTCTCCCCCACTTTATAACCTTTGAGAGATACCCACTTTGTCTGAAAGAAGACAAAAAGGGAGCCTGTCCACACAGAAGCCAAAATAGCAAAGGAAATTAGAAAGCTCAAGGCCAGATGTGATGGAAACAGTGGCTATACCAGTTCCCTAAACAGAGTCAATATAGGCTGTCCAAAGGGAAAAAATTTAACTCAAGATGCAGCCTGTTATTATTTGTTAAAATAAATTTTAAATAATTTGAAATTAATAATTTATGTATATATGATCATTCCTTAATTGAATGTGTATTTTTTATATTTGTTAAATTTTATTTTAAAAAGTTCATAATGAAGACCCATATGTACAAAAATATTTTATATCAGCTCTTTTTGTGGTGGCAAAGAATTGGAAATTAAGGGGGTGCCCATCAATTGGGGAATGGCTGAAAAAGTTGTGGTATATGAATATAATCGAATAATACTATTGTGCTATAAGAAATGAGGAGCAGATGGACTTCATATTTACCTGGAGAGGCTTATACGAACTGATGCTGAGGGAGAAGAGCAGAACCAAGAGAAATTTGTACACAATAACAGACACAAAGTATGTGTGACGACCATGTTTGATAGACTGGACTCTCTCAGCAATGCAGGGTTATAAGTCAACCCGGAAACACTCATGATGGAGAGAGACGTCTACATCCAGAGAAAGAATTAGAAAGAACTAAGTTTGGATCCAGATTTAAGCAAACTACCTGCTCTTTTTCCTTTTCTTGTTTGGTTTTGTTTCCTCTTTTCCATTGTTCATTCTATCTGATACAATCCTTCTTTATAATCTGACTAATGTCTAATGTGAAAGTATTTGCAGGGAGGGGCTAGGTAGCACAGTGAATAGAGCACCAGCCCTGGAGTCAGGAGGAACTGAGTTCAAATCCAACCTCAGTCACTTAACACAAAAGCTAGCCATGTGACCTTGAGCAAGTCACTTAACCCCAATTGCCCTCCAAAAAGCAAAAAATTTAAATAAATAAATAAAAGTATTTGCAGATACTATACTTGATTGTATGCCACCATGAGGGGTGGCAGGGAGATGGGGAGAAAATTTGAGACTCAAGGAATTGTGGAAGTGAATCTTGTAAACTAAAAGTAAACAGACAAATTAATAAAGACCAAAAAATTTTAAAAATAAAAGAAAATAAAATTCAAAAAAATTCATAATGATTTAAATGATTGCTGTGATTGCTGATTTCTTTCCACCTAAAGTATTGATTCAAGAGTTTTTTCTTATATTCACAGTCAAAATCTGGCTCCCTGTAACTTATACCCATTGACCCTTTCTTTGAATTTTATATCTATAGACAGATATTATATTGCCATGAAATCTTCCCTTTTCCAACCTAAGCTGCCCCCATTTTTTTCAATGCTTTGCTCATATGACATGTTTTCCTGACCTTTCGCCATCCTGGTCACTTTCCCTCAAGCAATATGGTGGTTATCTTTCAATGTCCCTCAAAAGATGTGGTAATAAGAAATAAATACAATATACTAGATGTGGTCAGAGCAGAACAGCATAAGATTCTTGACTATTTCCTTTCCTTGTATTTCTATTGGTGAAATCTAACAAAATTGGGCAGCTAGATGGCACAGTGGATAAAGTACTGAGCCTGCAGTCAGGAAGACTCATCATCTTTGAGTTCAAATAATGGTCTTAGACACTCACTAGCTGTGTGACCCTGGGCAAGTCATCTGTTTACCTCAGTTTTCTCATCTGTAAAATGAGCTGGAGAAGCAAAGAGTAAACCACTCTAGTATCTTCACCAAGAAAACCCCAAATGGGGTCTCAAAGAATTAGACATGTCTGAACAACAACAACAAATAGTCTTTTTTGACAGCTATATAATATGACTGGTTCACAGTCTATTAAAATGCCTGGGTCAGCCTGTTGGTTCAATTTAACGTTTATTAAACATCTACTGCATACAAAAAATCCTCTCCATTCCTGCAATTTTGCAGTTGATTTTTTTGTACCTCCTATGTTCAGGATTTTACATTTGTTCCTCTTAAATTTCATTGTCTTGGTTTCAGCCTCATTGTTTTGGCATGCTGAAAGCTTTAAAAATCTCCATGTTATACACAGCAATCTCTTCAAGTTTGTGTCACCTCCAACTTTTAGAAATAAACTTCCCATCTATTCCTTCAGCTAAGCTATTGATATGATATCAACTAGAACAAGACCAAGGACAGAAAACTATGATATACCACTAGAGACCTCTCTATGTAGGTTGACACTGAACCATTAATTAACATTCTTTGGGTACAATAAGTTGATTAGTAAAACTAAGTTATTACATATTCATTAATAAAAGCTCCTACCACTGTGCCAAAGACACTCTCAATTTCCTTAGGTCTTATATTCCATTCCACTTACTGGGTTCTCCCACACCACTCTTAGATGAAATGGCAAATAGAGAATTCAATTTGACACATATTTACTGCATCTATTATGTGCAGAAACACCTTTTTAGGCTTTGAGGACACACTGACGGACACACACACACACACCACACACCACACAGGATAAACTCTGCCCTCTGGAAGGGAAAACATATACAAAGTGTCCCGTGAGGAGTATACACACACATTCATTCATACATACACACAGAACTATAATATAAGGTATGGGAAGAGATTAGGAAAGTCTTCATGAAAGAGGGAAGGCTTAAAGGAGAAAAGAATTCTTAAAAGAAGGAATAAGGAAGGTGTACATGGGAATGATTCACTGTAAATGCAAAGAGAAAGAAGATAGCATGTTGAGCTCAGCAAAGAGTTAATAGGCCAGTTTTGCTGAACTGATTATACGAAAGGGAATACTCTGAAATAAGTTTGCCTAGAAAGGCAGGCTAACAGCAGGTTATGGAGGGGTTTATTTAAATGCTGGCCTGAGTTGTTGGCATTTTATCCTAGAAGAGGGAGCCACTGGAAGTTTTTTGAGCAGGGAAGGGGTATGGTCAGACATATGCCTTAGGAAGATTATTTGGGCATTTGAGTAACGAACATATTAAAAGGATTAAGACTGAAGACAGAGGGACTAATTAGGAGATTATGATCCTATACGGTCTGGGACCTGGACTAGGACATGGGCGTGCTATAGATCAAGCAATGTGGTGGTACAACTGACCGGACTTGAAAAGGAGAATGGAGTCAAAGTCAAACTCAAGACTGCAAATCTGGGTGATTAGAAGGAGGATGGTTCTCACAAGGGAATCGAGAAGCTGGAGGAGAGGCAGGTTTAAAAGGCAAGATGATGAGTTCTGTTTGGCGCACAGTTAATTTGAGGTAAACATCTCTCTAGGAGGTTGTCCAGCAGGCAGTTGTGATTTTGGTCCGGGGAAAGATTAGGGCTGGATAAGTGCATCTGTAAGTCAGCTTCAAAAGGTGACAATAATCGAATAATCCATGGAAGTGGAGGGGCTCATGAAGGTACAAAATGTAGAGAGGGAGGGGGGAAAAGTGCCTCACTCAGAACTTTGGGAGACACAGAAGCCAGGAGAGGGATGAGGAACCAGAAAAGGAAACAGAACAGGAGCCAGCCATGCAGGAGAAGAATCAAGAGCAAGTAGCAGTCTCACAGAAACCAAAGGATGTGAACGTGTCCTTCCTGTCCAAAGCTTCAGAAAGGTCAAGGAGGATTAGTAGAGAGAAAAGGTCACAGCACTGAGCAATGAGATCACTGGAAACTTCCCACCTTCCTCCCCGGAATCCGAAAGCACAAGTCACAACACCACCCTTGTGCCAAAGGGCACCCGGGACACTCAGAACTCTGGCTTTGGGAGCCCTGCACTTGGTCCGCCTCCTTCAAACCTATATAAAGATAAAGCTGACATTTTATAGCTCTTGAAGCTTTGCAAAGGGCTTTATTCGATTTGATGCTCACAACCCTAAGAGTAGATTTAGCATTCCCATTTTACAGAAGTGAGGTGGCACATAGTAGGATTTGAACCAGTCTCTCCAAACTCCAAGGTCAGCATAGATATTCCTCTAGGCCACAGGGCCTTAAGGAGAAGGAAACTCCTGAACAAAATGGGTTGGCAAAATTCACTGGTCTCATCTTCAGGGGCTGCCCCTCCAAGCAGGGAGAAGCAGCACTGTCCATCACCCTTTTCTTGAGTCATTACAAGGAATCATTTGAAAATAACAGGGACAGGGAGGCTGGGTGGTGCAGTGAATAGAGCACCAGCCCTGGAGTCTAGAGGACCTGAGCTCAAATCTGGCCTCACTCAACACTTACTAGCCATGTGATCTTGGGCAAGTCACCTAACCCCAATTGCCCTGCCTTCCCCTCTCCAAAAAACAAAAAGAAAGTAACAGGGAGGTACAGAGGTATTCACCACGGCAGAATGCTGAGCTAGGAATGGATAAGACAGTGAGACAGGAAGGAGGAAGGATTTAAATACAGTCGAAACAAAGTATGTGCTGGGGTGCTGATTCAGATGCCCTGTCTGCTTGACCTGGTCTGGAATTGTTTGGCACTCTGTGTAGGACATACCCCCTTTCCTACACTCTGCCTCCCACAAAACACAAACTGGCTGGAATGACACAGAAGGTATGGCTTTAGCTCCCTTCCCCTGGAGCACCTCATTAGGACCACTCTCCCCCATCCTTCTCTACCTGGGCCAGACTGACCTCAAGGGCCGGAGATAAGGTACAGGTTCCCCTTCTGAGCCCCAGTTTCCTGGCCCTCAGCCCAAGCTTGGCCTTTTCTGACCTGGGATTTCTTCCCTGCCATACTCTTCTCCAAGTGCCCAAGGAAGCAAAATATACAACTCCTCACCCAGCCATTAGGTAGAACACCAAACAGGTTAGGCTCCCCTTAGCACTACAGGACTATCCACAGGGAATGGTCTCCATGTTTGTCTTGCCCATTGGTACAGTGGGACAGGCATGTTGAAGCCTTTTTCTCCCTCCTGCAGAAAGCTATGATTCTGCAGGCCTGGCTGAATGATAAGAGACACCAGGGTCCCGAAGCTCCAAAGTAGTTACCAAGCAACTGAGCTCCCAGAGACAAGATAAATCCCTGTACCTGTTGCCATCAATCAATAAACATTTAGTAAGTACCTCCTCTGTGTAAGGCATGGTGCTAAGCGCTGTTGCACCCTCCCTCTCCCTGCAGGAACAGTTCTGCAAACTATTAACTCCCACTAATGGAGATCTCAACCAAAGCTAGAAGCTACCACTGCACCCAGCCCAGAAAGAGCTTTCCATAGTAATCCCTGCAACCCACATTTCTCCAAGGAGAGGGTATCCCAAGGATAGAGGCTTAGGCTACCTTAAGAGGCAGTTCTGCACTACAGGGTAGGACCCCTAGTTTTTCTGAGGAAAGGCTCAGAATGAAGAGTTTTATAGTCAGTTCACTGGTGTCACTGGATCTCTATTTAGGTTATCTACAATCAGGATCCAAGTGGTTATCCCAAGAAGTTGTCAGTGTGAAACCAGGAAAGAAGGCTACAGCCACAACAATTTCCTTTCTCTGCTTCCCACCACAACCCACCTCCAAACAGCTGATCTCCACTCTGAGAGTTGTAAGAGGAGACCACCAACTATTTAATGGGATCTCTTTGATACCAAGAAGTATATTTTTACCCTGGACTCTGTCCAGCCAACAGCGCCCAGCTGTCAAAACGTAAAGCCTAGTTTTGTCCCAGGCAAATGTCTCTCCCAAATCACACAGTCACATTCATGAATAACTAATGTTTATAAAGTTTTCTACAGTTTACAATTGCATATATTACCCAGTTTGATCCTCACAGCAACTTTATTGTGTAGGTACAAATATCATGGAGGTGACATGGAACAGTGGATAGAGAACTGAACTTAGCATCAGGAAGATAGGTTCAAATCCTACCCCGGATACTTACAAGGCATTAACCTCTCTGTGCCTCAGTTTGCTCATCTGAAAAATCACTAGTTTCTTCTCAACAGTCTCCAAGGTTCCTTCAAGTTCTAAATATATGATTTCCTGATCATTATTCCCATTTTACAGGAAACTGAGGCTCAGAGAATTTAAGTGACTTGCCCACTTTACACAGTTGTTAAAGAGTAGTACTAGGATTTGAAGTCAGCTCACCTGACTCCAGTTCCTTGTTATAAGGAATCTACAGCTCTCTTCAGGAAGAGCTACAAACACTCAGAAAACACACAATTTCTCCCTGGCTCCAAAGTCACCGAGGCAGCAACTCTGAGTGAGGCTGGTCATTCAGAAGGTAGAGCCCTCACTGTTTATTTGTTGTGAGGGAAAAGCAGCAGCTCTCTTTGAGTTTGGAGAGACCAGCAGAAGAGGAATGAGGCTCTCTCAGAAGAAAAACAAGGTGCCCAGGTTTCTTAAGAGCTCTTTCCCTAGGGTGATTAGCTTCATTTCCAGAGGAAGGGAAGGGAGTGGATGGATAAAATGCATCTTATCTACACACCTCATTTAATGTTTTTTTTTTTTCCTCATGCATATATATATATATACTTCTTGGTGTCAAAGTAAGAGGAGCTGCCCCCTCTTCCTGGACAGGCTCTACTTCCACCTCCAGATCCTGGCAGGGGGTAAAGACTGAAACCCAGGGTGGGTAAATCAGGGAAAGGTAGCTGACACAAATCTTCACCAAATCCTCCAAGAAAGAGAAGAGGAAGATTTGTCTAGGTTATTCACAACCTCTGTACCCTTCACAAGTCTGAAAGTCTATATCCCCTGCATGGGCATACATACAAATACACATAATACAAACATACCCACAAAATACAGCCCCTTGCAAACTCATACATATGTGACCCTGCACTCATGCAGACACACACACCAGCACTTCCCACACAAACAACCTATGTGCATGCAAACATACAAACACAGTTATCAATACCAGGGGCCTCACAACGCTTTACTTTATCACCAACCCTAGGACTTACTGTGTCAGGAGGTGGCTGGGCCCCCTCTGGAAGAGAATTCCCTTCCCCCATCCCTCTACTTGAGGTATTCTCAGTTACTGCTATTGAAGCTTTCTACCGTCTGGCTTTCCAAGTGCTCTCACTACCTCTATCAAAGCCACAGTTTGTTTGTCAGGTTGCTGGTCCCAGAAGCAATTAGCAGGGGAGCCATGTACAACAGAAAGCAGCACATCTGAGTGCCTGGGGACCTTGTCATCCTCCCAAAGTTGGGGTGGAAGGAAGGCCTGATGTTCTGGTTAAAAGATCTTAAACAAGGCAAGCTACCCCAAGGCCAGCTCCCCAGAGGTGGGGTCCAGCCACCTCAGCCAAGTCCGAATCTGCTTTAGGTGTATGAGCTAAGAAAGCTCTGAGAAACTTCAGAAGAGGGACCATATAGTGAGACTGGATTTAAAAGGGCTGCAGCTCGGAAATCCTGCCCATTTTGCTGACCTCCATCCACTCTTCTCCCTGAGATGTTCCCAGGAATGCAAAAGAAGGCTTAGGCTCCAAGACACAGATGAGAGGCTGAGGATCCAAGGGCTCCTAGAGAGGTAGAAGCAACCATTAGGGGAACCAGGAAGGTGGAAGATGCCTCTGAACCCTCCCTGGCAGACACCCTCATACACAATCACAATGCTGTTTATATACAATTACACCTGCACATAAACACACCCATGCCATTCTATCACACTCAAACAAACAAAATAAAATTCCCCAAACTTCCTTCACCTGACACAGACCTTAACAATTCTGTCCTTCACAACCTCTTCTCTCCTTTGGTTGACAGGGAATGGCCTCAGGACAAGGGTAGGGAAGTAATGACATACTATGGACTGGGACCAGATAAGGTTTGCAGACTGCAGGAATCTCAGGACTGGAGCTCTGCAGAAAAGCTAGATACCAGAGAACAGGTTTGGGCTCCACCCCTCTCCCCTTCCCCACCCCAGTAAGTCATTCAGTGCTACTTCCCAGTCCAATGCCCCCAGGCTAAACGTCTGGATCCGGATTGGGACCGTGCCAAAGATGAAGCAGGAGACCTCTGGGGTTCTGTTTCACTCAAAAGGCCAGACTCAACCCACAGGCAAACTGGAGTAGAAGACTCAGTCTCTCCCTTCCTGCACTGAGTTCAGAACTATAGTCCATCATCTACTGCCCCTGTCCCGTCCAAACTATAAATGCCATGGACTTCAGGAAGATATTCCATCCGACAGTTCTGTGCAGATTCAGAGCCTAACATCCACTGAAATCAACTAAACTACTGAAAGAAATGGGGACAAGACTTGGTCCTGTTTTAAAACTAAGAGAATACAAAAGAGTGGAGAGAGCACTGAATTTGGAATTGAAAGAATTGAACTAAAATCACAGCTCAGTCACTTACTTCCCTGGGTGAGCTGGGGCAACTCACTTAACTTTCCTGGAACTGTTTCCTCACCTGTAAAATGAGAAGGTTGGATTAAATGATTTCCAAGGTTCCTTCCAGCTCTAAAGCTCTGATCTATGCTCCGTACGACCCCCAAAAAAAAGAAGACACAGAGAGAAGCCAGGAGTTCAAGTCTGAGAAGAACCCCAGGCTCCATCCTATAAAGTGGGGGAGGGTTCCTGTCAACCATCCCAAGTTGTTTCCTCCTGGACTGTGTTCAGTTTCTGAGCCCCTTCAAACACCTGCCCATAATAGCAATGAATAGGGGCTGAGGAAGATTGGAAGCCCTAGGGACTAAGAGCTCCCTCTCTCAGGGGAACAAACCAGTCTAGTTCTCCTTCTCACTGGTAAGTTCAGGGGAGAACTCTCTCCCTCTCCATCCCTCTCCCATTTGGAGAGTTGCAAAGATAGTAGTAGGGTAAGACGAAAAGATTCATTGTGCTTGGGGTTTGGGAAATAGGATCCCAAAGGAAGAATGGAGGTGGAGGGGAGGGTCTTATACCATTAGGGGGTGGGAATGAGAACTTACCTAAGAGAAGGGACCCCAAGCATAATTAGGCTAGAACTGTACAGGACCAAATACAAGGCTCAGAACCACAGAGCATTAAGTTGGAAGTACATCAAGGTTTTGGTTCATGCTGGGGTAGAAGACTGAGTCAGGAAGCACATACTAACTTCTGCCACCTGGATGAAGTCACTCCTCCTTTCTGAGCTGCAGGTTCCACACCTATCAAATGAGGAACTGGACTACAAGAACTGAGGCCCCCTTATAACTCTCAAATTCTATCCTGGAATTTAGGATTAAATAGGAATCTAGTGAGTAGAAATTGGGCACCAGTAAAGAGAGAAAGGGGAAAGGTTTAGAGAAGGGTGAGTCTTAGGAATTCCTTCCTTCAGCCCAAAGAAGGAGAGATATGCCACTTCTTTTCTTTTTCAATCCTATGTTCAAGGCTGACCAGAGAACAGGGCAAAGGAACCTAAGGAAATCTTCCAGCACTCCTCCTTCCTGGGCCTGCCTCTTCTCCATGCCTGCCTAGAGACAAGAAAGTCTAATAGACAGGAAGTTGAAATATAAGCAACGCAAAGACCAAGGACCCAGAACAGCCTCCCAAACACCCAGAGCAGGAAGTGGGGCTGTTTGGGCAAAGTAAGAGTCATAGTTTTCTCTGTTTCCCTCTCCTTATGTTTCCATCGTTCCTCCTCATTTGGTTTTTTTTCCCTGTTTCTTCCCATTTCCCAATGTCTTTCCTGTCTTTCCTCTCCCTCTCCCTCTCCCTCTCTCTCTGTCTCTCTCTCTCTCTGTCTGTCTGTCTCTCTCTCTCTTTCCCTGTCTTCCTCTCCACTCTCCCTATCCCTGATTTCCCCCATCTTGGTATCTCTCTGTCCCCATCCCTGCCTCTCCCACACCCCACCCCTCTCCCTCTAGTTATGTAAAAAGCCTGGGAACACAGAGATCTTTGTTGTCAAATCAAATCCATACAGAGTCAGAATCAGCCAGTGCAGCTGTTTTCCCTTGGCACAGCTGAGGGGTCTTATCAAGGAGAACCCCATGAAGGGCAAGGGGCATTGAACCAACCTCTCCTTCACCCAAAACTTAGAATCAGTAGAGAAAAATCCAGGCTGAGCTGCTGGTTGGTGGCCTAAAACAAACACATTTGACCACAAACCTGGATTTGTGATAACACATATATGGGCTCAAGGCACAACTCAGAACCATAGAAAGGCATATATATATAAGGCTATACAATGTATAGGCTAAACATGCCTACACAGAATAGCTAAAGCCTAGACAAGAAAGAGTCGTCAGGGAGTATGACCCGCTCCCTCTGGTCACAATGACTTCCCTCACCTGAATCCTCCTGGGCTCCCTGCTCATCCCCAAAGTGGACAGGGTAGGATTTTGTCTCCCCTCTCTGAGGGGAAGAGAGTGGGTAAGACACACCCCCTGACCAGGCTGATGTGATGAAGGACAAAGTGTTAAGAACCACAACATACATCACCCACACATCTTTTCCCATCCCACAAAACAAGTAAGTGCTAGTGAAAGCATTCAATCTGAGAACAGCTGAAGCTACTAAGACCTGGAACTGTTGCCACTCTTAGGCTGGGCACCTCATGAGTCCACTAGATGGCTCTGCTCTTTCAGGGACACCAAACCTCTCATGTGCTGAAGCTCTACAGCCATTTGGTTCTCTGATGACTGTGGATCAAGCTGGGAGATGAAACATTGGGGAGAAAAATGAGAAAACAGAATGGGGAGGTGGGGGTGGGGGGAGAAGTACTGAGTGTGTGTGTGTTGGGAGACAGAGGGGGTTCTGATGTGTATAAGGCACAGGAATCTGGTGGGAACCAACCCAGAACACACTCCTACACAGAAGGCCCAGCCTGTCCACTGACTCCACCTCGCATCTTGAACACAGCTTTTGGTGCAGGGCCCAAAATAGATGATACAAGGATTTTTCAGGAAACTGGGTGGTTAGCCTGGAGCTCCAACTTACCTTTCTACACCATGTTCCAACCAAACTGGAGTATTAGCTTTCCTCTGAACTTAAACTCACCTCCACATATACCTGGTACACTTTCCTTTCTTATCTCTGCGTTTCAGAATCTTTCCTCAAGGCTCAGCTCAGGCACCATCCCCTATATTGAAGCCTCCATTGTCCCACCGTCACACTTTGGAACCTTGTATTATAGTCAGCTGTGTACCTGTCTATTCCCCAACCCCCAGGAAAAGCTATGCTCCTCAAGGGGTGAGGACTGTGTCAGTTTTTAAAATCTTTGTACACCCAGTACCTAGAACAAAAGAAGGGGAAAGGAAGAGGATAAACATTTATATAGTGCATCTGCTACATGCCAAGCCCTTTATAGACATTATCTCATTTAATCCTCGAGGTAAACAGTATTATTATCGTCATTTTACAGTTAAGGAAAATGAGGCAAACAGAGAATAAGTGACTTGCCCAGGGTCACACAGCTAGTAGTGACTTACACATAGAAGGCACTCCATAAATACTGATGAATTAAGTTGAGTTGAATTGAGAAGAGATTTAGGGAGCAATAAATGGGTAACCTTACACAATACCCAGTCCAATTCCCTCATCTTACAGAAGAAAAAATTGAAGCGCAAACAGGTTAAGTGATTTTCCTAAGGTCACACAAGTAACAAATTGTAGAGTCAAAGCTCAAACCCAGGGGCGGCCAGGTGGCTCAGCGAGTAAGATCTCCGGCTCCAGTGTCGGGATGACGTGGATCAAATCCGGGCTCAGATACTCAGCACCACACCCAGAAATAACTGGCTGTGTAACCTTGAGCAAGTTACTTAACCCCGATTGCTTTAAAAAAAAAAAAAAAGCTCAAACCCAGATCCTCTAATTCACTTGCTCCTATACTAACCTGTCAAGCACTGCTTTTTCCCAGTAAGCCCACATGAAGCATGTCCATACAAGGATGACAAAGAAGTCTGGATACACGGAAAATGGGGTTATGCAGAAGATAAGATTCAGGGGAAACATGATAGCTGTCTTCAAGTATTTGAGGAGCTGACAGAGAATCTCACCACCAACCCCTGAGGAAGAATACTCACAAGTAAAACTCAGATCTCATTTGACTCCCTCTGACCCAAGATAGGCCTAAAGGAGGCATCCCTGCAGTGAAGCTCCCATCACCCCAGTGCCGATAGAGGCACTGGGCATCAATCCCCCAAAGCTGGGGCAGCTAGGTAGCACAGTGGAAAGAATGCTGGACATGGCAGTCAAGGAGACCTAAATTCAAATCATGTCTCAGAAACTGTCTCAGAAAGCCCCTTACTGCTTGGGTGACCTTGGGCTGAACCTGTTTACTCAACTGTAAAATGAGAGAACTGAATTAGAGTGCGTCTGAGGTGCCTCCCAACTCTATTCAGTGATTCTGTCTTCAAAAGGGACCTACTTGGTAACTTCTTCCCTTACCTTTTACCTCAGGTCTCTGACCAGACCCAGCATGGCAGGGCAGGGCACAGAGCTATAAAGAATGCTATAATCAACCCAGTCTCCCAACAAGCCAGGATAC
This sequence comes from Petaurus breviceps papuanus, assembly GCF_028583685.1. NCBI lineage: Eukaryota > Metazoa > Chordata > Mammalia > Diprotodontia > Petauridae > Petaurus > Petaurus breviceps. The sequence continues at coordinate 39,471,885 of NW_027187419.1, read as the reverse complement.
CTAACAGCCGGAGTATGCTCAGCTTTTCAAAATGTTTTCAAATACTTACAATTAGGAGGAGAGAGTGTAATATAGTAAGAGTACTGAACCACTAAGCAAATGTATGATCTCTGGTCAATCACCTCACCTCTCCAGGACTTATTTTATTTATCTGGGCATTAGGATGGTTCATAAAGCCCATAGCTCCATGGGACCAGAGGATGTTAGAGCTGGAAAGAACCTCAGAAATGGCTGATCCTCACCAAAGCCTGGAGAGATCTGCCTTGGATGACACAGCTAGTTAGTGGCAGAGCTGAGTTAAAATTCAGGTCTCTAGAAACTACCCATTAAGGGTAGTTTAGATGAAGACTATCTCCCATGTTCCTCCTCTTCTCTGAGTCCCAAGAGTCCACTCCACTTGCTCTTCAAGAATGGCAACAACTTGGAAAGGGAGAGAGGAAGAAAGACATTCCAGGCATAGAAAGCCAGGAACAGATATGGCATGTTAGGCAGAAAGTTAACGAGTCAGTCTGATCATAATATAGGGTATGTATATGGCATTGTTAAGAAATAAGGCTAGAGGGGCAGCTAGGTGGTGCAGTGAATAGAGCACTGGCCCTGGAGTCAGGAGGACCTGAGTTCAAATCTGTCCTCAGACACTTGACACACTTACTATCTGTGTGACTTTGGGCAAGTCACTTAACCCCGATTGCCCTCCAAAAAAGAAAAAAAAAAAAGAAAAGAAATAAGGCTAGAGATGAAAGCTAAAGGCTCTGAATATCAGGCTAAGAAGATGTGACTGGGATATAGGATTCTATCCACTCCAGATATAGGGAGATGGGCACAGTCTACCTTCACCCCAACCTCATCTCTGGTACCTGCTTCTTCTAGGCCCCTGCAGGCCTGAATTAAAGCCTCTTAAAATGAGCCTGCTAGTTGTTGGGAAAGGGTACTCACAACAGTCACCCCCACAAAGCAAGGGTTCCATAAAGATAAAGGTAGGAAACAAAAGAGAGAACCCCAGGCCCTACCCCATCAGTATATACACAGAGAGTCTTCCTTTGTATCAAAGACTTCCATCACTGAGCCTCTGCAGGGTACCTATTAGCCACAGCTCAGGGACAGGCTCTATCCATCCCATGAGAGCAACTGCTGAGCCCTAAGACATGGCTCCCTAATCCACACCTAGCTGACACCTAAACAGAGACCAGGAGTTTCTCCTCCTAGCCTGAACATACTTCTAGCCAAAGAAGCTTTGCCAAGGCTGAAGTTGCTAAAAGTCTCATTTGCTAGGGTTTGCATTGACTTATCTGTTCACATGTACACCCTGGGTCTCTCAACTTGCACATAGCAGACACTTAATAAATGCTCATTTAATTCAATTTCATAGTGGGAGTTAGGTAATAGTGGAAGAGGAAGGTCATAAATCCATTCCTTTGGGTGACAGGATTTAAAGCAAAAAATTATCTTCAAGGGCACCTAATCCAGCCCCTTCATCTAACAGATGAGAAAGCTGAGAACCAAGTAGGAGAAATTACTTGTCCAATGTCACATAGGTAGAAGTCAGGATTTAAATCCTCATTCCCAGACTCCTACCCAGTATCCTTCCCACAACCCCACACTTGCCATCAACAAGAAAGCAAAACTCAGGTGGGAACATCCAGATCTCAGCTGAGACCCCTCTGACCCAAGACAGATAGGCCTAAAAGGGTGCATCCCTGAAGTTGCCATCACCCCAACACTGGCAGAGGCACTGGCCATTACAATCCAAAGGCTGGGGCAGCTAGGTAGCACAGAGATGAGAGTGCTGAATTTGGCAGAGACCTGAATTCAAACCCTGTCCCAGACGCTTTCTAGCTGTGTGATCCTGGGCAAGTCAGCCTCAGTTTCTTCATCTGTAAAATGAGAATATCAGGGGCAGTCAGGTAACAAAGCAAGTAAGAGCACCGGCTCCAGTCGGGATGACCTGGGGATTGAATCCGGGCTCAGACACTTAACACCCACCCAGAAACACCTGGCCGTGTAACCTTGAGCAAGTTACTTAACCACAATTGCTTAGGGGCAGCCAGGTGGCTCATCGAGTAAGAGCACTGGTTCCAGTGTCAGGATGACCTGGGGATCAAATCCAGGCTCAGATACTTAGCACCACACCCAGAAATAACTGGCCATGTAACCTTGAGCAAGTTACTTAACCCTGAGTGCTTAAAAAAAAAATGAGAATACCAGTGTCAACTTCACTGTGAGATAATAAATGTGAAAAATATTTTAATATTTTTGATAATATTTAATATTTTTATAATAAATATGTAAACCTTAAAGTGCTAAATAAGTGTTAGCTATTACTACTTCAGCCCCAAATCTGACATCTCCACACAGAGACAGAGCTCAGACTTGGGCAACCATCTCCCCTACCCCTCTTTCCATTATGCTTCTGATGGTTTTGAGGACTGGTCTATTCAGTGGTGTGGGAAGGCAGAGCCTGGAAACCCTGTTTCCAAAGGAAGAGTCAGAGTCGGCTGGCCAGATGGAAGCAATTATAGGAGGGCGGAAAAGGGAGAGAAGAAGGAGGAGGGGAGCCAGGAGAAAGAGAGAGACAGTGGGGGGGAGTGGGAAAGAAAGAAGGGAGGGAAGGGAGCCCTACCCGATGGATAGAGGGGCTAACATTCCAACTGACTGAGCTCAGGTTATTGAGGCCTCTAGGAAGAGATTCAGAAGATGGAGACTAGAACATATAAGAAGATAACACTAGTTTTGATCTCCTAATCTGTAAAGTGAGGAAGGGTCAGACTAGAAGTGCTCTAAGGTCACCTCCCAATGAAAACATTCTATGACTTTACTATTCATGCTTGGCACAAACTCAAGTAGACTTGGGACACAGATGCTCCCAGGCACACAGAGCCACCAGCGTTGGGGCCAGGCTGGCAGGCACAGACTAACTAGGACGGCACCTTAGGCCCGCCTCTTATATTCTCCTCCAGAGGCAGAATCCTATCATTTATGGGGGGGGGGGGGGCAAGGTGACTGCTACCCCAGCTCCCAAATTCTCTCTAACACCTGGAGCCCTACCCACAAGGTCACCTGCCTCCCAGATCTATCCTTTTCCATCCTCCATCCCCTAAGGATATCCCCAAACCCCAGGGTGTCCAAGAATGAAATGAGTCAGTGAGGAAAGCAGCATGGGGAAGGCATCCAACCCAAAAAACTTCACAAACCCAGCTTTGGCATCTCCTCCCTGAGAATGCAAAGAGGTTTGTCCTATGGGTCTTGGTAGGAAAACTGAGGGAGAGGTTAGAACCATGCCTCCCATCCGGCCAGCACTTCTCTCCCTGATGAACCAGAAACAGAGTCTAATATAAAATCCAATTAAAACAAATATTTGTTAAGTGTCTGCTCTATGCCAGGCTCTCTGCTAAAGCTGAGAGGTTGAGCAGACGGGGTCTAGCTAATTAATAGTTCCAGCTCAGCCCCTCATATTGGAGGGGGAGGACATCACAACATCATTCCTTTGGATGACATGATTTAAAGCAGGAAAGGGTTTTAAAGATCAACTATCTAATCCAGCCTCTCATTTTATGGATGAGAAAACTCAGCCATTGGAGGAAATTGACTTACCTAAGGTCCCATAGGTAGAAAGTAAGCATTTGCACGGAAATCCACTAGCTAGTCCCAGATCTGCTCAGCCTCACAAGACCTACAAAAACTATGCTAAATTGAAGTCAATCCTGCATAGACTTGAGACAGAGAAAAAAACCTGGGAGTTAAGAGGTCTGGGGCCCCACCTACTCCTGAAAAATCACCCAAGGCAACACTTAAACTCCAGACCAAAGTCTAAACACTCCTAAGCAATAGAGTTCCCACAATAGAAACCCCACCACCCACATCCTTAAGACTGGTGAACCCAGGACCCCCCAAAACAGCCTGGAGGTGTCCTTTTCCTTCATCTCCGACAGTGGTGTCAAACTTGAATAGGAACAGATATTCACTCAGAAAACCACAAATTAACATTATCTATGTTGGATTTTTATTTATCTTGTTAAAAGTTTGCCAATTACATTTTACTCTACAGTCAAGAGTAAGCAGCTAGTCTCAAGTTGGACACCTCTGGTCCCAAGAAAGAGGGCTCTGTGTCACTTACACCATCCCCTCCATCCCTGCATCCCTCCCTCCTCCTACCCCAAGTTATGAATGGATAAATTGGTAGAAGGGGGGAGGGGAAGCATTTATTAAGCACCTACTAAATGCCAGGCACTATGCTAAGCACTTTATATTTTCTCATTTTACAGTTAAGTAAACTGAGGCAGAGAGAGGTTAAGTTATTGGCCCAGGGTCACACAGCTAATATGTGTCTGAGGATGAATTAGAACTCAGATCTTCCAGACTCTAGGCCCATTGCTCTACCCACTGAGTCACCTAAAGATGGTGCAAGAGAATAAAACTAAGGCCTCTGGATGTCCAGCTGATGACCTCTTCAAGTTCACACAAAGAGTGTGTCTATGCCCCAAAGTCTATGCCCAAAGGGCTATAAATAAGTGCATACACTTTGACCCAGCATCACCACTTCTAGGTCTGTATCCCAAAGAGATCATACAAGTGGGAGGAGGACCCATATGTACAAAAATATTCATAGCAGCTCTTTCTGTGGTGGCAAAAAATTGGAAATCAAGGGGATGCCCATCAATTGGGGAATGGCTAAACAAGTTGTGGTATGTGAATATAGTGGAATACTATTGTGCTTTAAGAAACGAGGAGCAGACAGACTTCATAATAACCTGGAGAGACGTATATAAACTAATGCTGAGTGAGGAGAGCAGAACCAGGAGAATGTTGTATACAATCACAGAAGTACTGTATCTGTGATAACTAACTTTGATAGACTGGGCTCCTCTCAGCAAAACAGTTACAAGACAACTCCAAAAGACTCGTGATGGAAAAGGCTACCCACATCCAGAGAAAGAACTCCAGAGTCTGAATGCAGACTGAAGCAAACTACTTGCTCTCTCTCTTTCTTGTTTTATTTTTTTTTTCTTTTTGGATTGGGAAAGGCGGGGCAATTGGGGTTAAGTAACTTGCCCAAGGTCACACGGCTAGTAAGTGTTAAGTGGCTGAGGACAGATTTGAACTCAGGTCCTCCTGACTCCAGGGCCAGTGCTCTATTCACTGGGCCACCTAGCCGCCCTGTTTTGTTTCTTCTTTCTCACTGTTCGTTCCATTGGTTATAATTCTTCTTTACAACTTGATTAATGTTTAATGTGAAGGTACAAGTAAAACCTATATCAGACAGCATGCTGCCATGTGGGGGGGAAGAGGCAGGGCACGGAATTTGGAACTCAAAAATTCGTGGAACTGAATGTTGTAAACTAAAAGTAAATAGCTTTTTTTTTAAAAAAGACTGAAAAGTTTGACTTATCATTGCATGTGACTGTTCAAGCAGTCTTTGATGCCAAACCCAAGATTTGGGAAAGTCGGGGTCAGAGGGAGATGGGAAGCTGTACATGTTATCCTGCAGAGTGGCAGGGAGGGACTACTAGCCAAGTAAATAAGAATTCACCTAAAATATGCCACTCATACATATCCTGAGCATCTTCTTTGGAGAAATCACAGGCACCAAGCCAAGATAATGGGTATGAGGAGGAAAGAGGGAACCATGATTACAGAGAGGCATGGGGAAAAGCTGCCTAGTTACTTGGTGCTGTTGTTCACCTGTGTCTGACTCTTTGTGACCCCATTTGGGGTTTATTTGGCAAAGATACTGCAGCAGTTTGCCATTTCCAGGTCTTTTTACCAGTGAGGAAATTGAGGCAAACAGGGTTAAGTGACTTGCCCAGGGTCACACAGCTAGGAAAGGTCTGAAGCTGGATTTGAACTCAGGAAGATGAGTCTTCCTGACTCCAAGCATGGAACTCTATCCACTGTACTACCTAGCTGCCCCTACTTATATGGTGAGTAGAGCCTAAAGCTATGAACCAGAGGTGTGGATAGGGACTGGAGGGGGAGTGAAGTCTAAACCCCACTTGGGGAACATATTCTGGACAATTTCCTTTAAAATTGGGGGGGGGAGTGAAAATATACAAGTTCACTGGCAGAAGGAGTATCAGCTAAAGAAACAGCAGAAAGACAGAGAGACAGAAGAGACAGACATTGGCCACTTCTGCAATGCCCCAGCAAAGTCAACCCCAAGTAGTAAGTGCACAGGGAAATTTTCCCTGACCCAGTCTTTCAATGATAGGAAGTATGACCACCTTCTCCTCAATCCCTTGAGATGGATCTGTTGGGAAATTCAAAGAAGGTAATAAATATAAAAGTACTTTGAAAGATAAAATAATGCAAAAATATAAATTATTAATAGTATAACTGTCCAGACTGAACCAGACTCCAATCTACCCTGGTCTGGACGTGGGACCCTGAAATTACTCTACCTCCAGGCTAGATCTCTGGCATTACTCTCCTATCTAGTTAAGGGGGCTTTGTGACTTTTGGCAGATTAATCAGAGAATCATAAAAAGAATCATAAAATCTCAAGAGCTGGAAAGGACATCAAGGGATCATCTAGTCCAGCCCCTCCATTTTATGAAGGAGAAAAATGCCCCAGGGAAGTGACTTTGCCAAGGTCACAGAGTTAGTTAGGAGGCCTCTTCTCTCCTCTTCCACTTCACTTTCTCTGAAGAAATCTAGTTTCCTCATATGAAAAATGGGAGGGTTTAAACTAGAAAATCTCTGTCTAGGGTGCCATCCAACATGCAGAGCTAAAATAAAATAATCCCTGGAGTCAGTGCTCCAGGGTAGCATGCAGATTTCCCACTCAAAGCAGTCCTGAAGGGTACAAGAGAGATCGAAACCCCAGCTCACCTGCCCAGCCCCACTTGGGGCCCCCACAGCTGCTGGAGAAACAGATAAAGCGAAGACAGTAAAGTTTTCAAGGGAGGGGGAAGTGACTAGGCAGTCAAACAACCACAGAGAACGGAATTGGGGAGGCAAAAGTTGACACCAAAGGGACTAAGGCACAAGAAATTTCACACACTTCTTCTAAACTGCCCTTTCTGCAAAGATCCTTAGCCACCAAGAGGATTTTCAGTTAGGATAGAATTTAAAGGTAACCTAGCCTAACTCCACCCCTCAGTTTTATAGATGAAAACTCTGAGGCCTAGGGAAGTTAAAATCAAGTAAATATAAATAAAAGTGCCTTTCAGATTTTAAAGTGTTATATAAATGTCAGCTGCTGTATTGTCCTTGCCCAAGGTCACAGAGGGAAGGAAGATGGGCTGACAAGATGGAGGGGAGGGAAGAGGATAATCAAACCCCAGAACCTTCCCAAAACACGTAAACAGAGTCCTAAAGATTCCATTGGGTGACTGACCTCCCTGGAGCCTAGGACAAGCAGGGGAAGCTGGGACCAACAGGAGATTAAGATACGTCCTGGCTGGGTCACTTTAGGGCAAGCAGAGAAGGAAAGAGGAAGAAGTAATCTAGGAGCATCCCTAGTCTTGGGCTTCCTAATGGATAGTCTGGCAGACTAGGAAGTCAGGAAGGCCAGAGTTTTGATTCTACCTCAGGCACTTACTGGGAAAGCTAGGCAGGACTATGGATAGAACACTAGGCTTGGAATCAGGAAGCCTCATCTTCATGAGTTCAAATCCAGCCTCACACACTTCATAGCTAACCCTGGGCAAGTCACTTAACCCTGTTTGCCTGTTTCTCATCAGTAAAAAGAGTTGGAAAAGGAAATTACTCCAGTATCTCTTCTTGAAGAGTCAAAACACACTGAAAGAACTAAACAAGCTCTTACTAATAGTACATACCTACACCTCACAGGGTTGTGAGGATCAAATGAGGTCACAAATGTAAAGCCTTTTGCAAACCTTAAAGCACTGGGTAAATACTAGTCATTATTATTAATTATTCACACCTGTAAGGAACAGAGCACTGGACTGAAATATGGTTCCACCAAGAAAATCAGGCCTAAGGGGCCCTCCATCATCAGGAATAGGGTCATGGTATATACAGTGTAGAGGGCAGGTCATCATTCAGTTTCAGAGAAGCAAGTCCCTGCATTGAGAGGGGGAGGGGAATGGGAGACGGGGGAGAAAGAAAGCAAAAGGCACCACGCAGGCTCCAAAGGTTTGTCAGTCACTGACCCAGGCACACACAGGGTAAAGGATGCCCCCTCAACATCACAGTGGCTAAATGACCCTAAGTCAACCAGTCTTTACATTGAAACATCCCTACTCTGCTTTTCTTACCTCAGACTACCCCGGGTCAAGGCCCTGTTACCTTCCTCCCCTCATCTCACCACTCTGTTCTCCCTTCCACTACCAGCTCTCAACATGTGGGGTCAGAAACAACTCCTGACACCTGGCCATCCCAATCCCAGACCCTTCTTATCAAAAGTTCACGATGACTTCAGGGCATATCATGCATCCATCTCAAGACCTCCCTTCACACTGCCAGCTTTGGAGATGGGCTGTGAAGCCTACTCCATGACTAGAGCTAGCAACCAACAGTGCTTGGAACCAGTACCTAGGGGCCCCACTGTCCTGCTTACCTGGGTTATACTGTGGTCTTGGGCAGGAGGTTCAAAGACCAACCTCCTGCACAACCACCCACGGACTGGATCATTATATGTACATTGCAGGGAAACAAGAATTTCTGGGTTTCTGTCCAAATTGACAGCAGGGGTGCCCTGGGCTCCAAGTCCATCATGGGGCAACAGCTGCTGCCAGGATTGAGGGTGTGGGAGACAATGTCACAGATGGATATCACTACTTAGATCCAGAAGGGGGATAGCCTTGATCTGTCCCACACAGCTCTCCAGACCCACTGGAGAAAACCCAGATGAGGCTGCCAAGAATCATTCTAGCTGGTGACCCATAAGTCCAAAAGAGACAACTTGAGACCTTTAAGGATGGAGTTCTGGGCCCAGACGTCAAAGTCCTACTAGAACTAGAATTTTGCTGTTTGGGGAGGAGGGAAGGGGAGAATATCAGAGGACACTCAGTTTCAGGACCTCCCTTCCCCAAAGCCCTGCTAGCTCTGGCACCATCCGTAAGCCCTGCCGAGAAGAGCACCAGGCTCCTGCAAACACCGTCTGTCCTAAAAGGAGTCTCCCGAAGAAGTCCCCAAGCCTTGACCGTGGCCGTGAGATCTAGGCACGAGGATCACCATTTCCCTTCACGCTTTCAGGTCCAAAAAGCAGGTCAGATTCAGACTTTTAAGGTACACGAAAGAGCCCTGAAGTAAAGGAAGGGCAGAAGAGCCCAAAGCACAGGAGTGAAGGGGGAAGCAGTGGGCAGACATGTTGGCAGACCTGAGCCTGTCTGCCAGGGGAGACCCCTGCCTACTGGGACGCCCAACTCGTCCAGCACCGAAGGGGGTGGGAAGCAGCTACAACTGGAGCAATGGAGCCACTGCTCGAACTCTACCTCTGTTCGAACCCTGGGAGCCCGGGCATTCAGAGCGAGTGAACGCGTGGGCACTGCCAGCCTGATGCCGGGGCTCCGGAGGATGCCCTCCATCCGGACTAAAGAAACTTTGTACAGCCGGGCGGCCGCCCCCGACCGCGGTGAGCCCTCAGTCAACCCTCGGGGAGTACAGCTGCCGGGCCCGCGCCGCCGAGGGGCGTCCCTCCACCCCCACGCCCCCTCCCAGCCCTCTCGAACCGCGGCCCCCTTGCCCCAGGCCCTGGCCCCCTCCCCCGGCGCCCCCGAGGGTCCCTCTCCGACCCCTCCCCTCCCTTCGGCCGCGGTACTCACCCTCCGGGCGGGGCGGACCCGGCGGCCGGACAGGTCAGGGCGGGGACGTCGCTCCGATCCGCTAGGCGCCGGGCGGAGGCAGCGGCTCCGGGGCCCGGGCCTGTCCCGGACCGCGGCTGGCCGGGGGAGCTGGGAAAGTCCGCGCCTGAGGGGACCCGGGAGGACGGCGGCTAGCGGGGAAGGGGCCGGCTCTGGGATGGACACGCTTGCGCACACGGCCCGGGAGCTCAGCGAGGAGCGGGAAGGGGGGGAGGAGGGGGAGGGGAGAGGCTGAGGGGAGGGAGAGGGAGGGGGAGGGGAGGGACAGGAGAGGGACAGGAGGGGAGAAGGATAGGGGAGAACATTGGGAGGAGAGGGAGAAGAGAAAGGGGAGGGAGGGGAGGGAAAAAGAAAGTGGGTGGAAGGAAAAGGAGAAAGATGAGGGAGGGGAGGAGAGGAGAGAAGGGAAGGAGTAGAGGAAGATGAGATGGAAAAAGAAGGTGAGAGGGAGGAAAGGGAATAAAGGGAGAGGAGAGATCAAGGGGAAAGGAATAGGGAAAAAGGAGAGCAAGAGAAGAGAAGGGGGAGGAAAGAGGAGAGAAGGGAGAGAGGGAGGGAGAAGAAGGGGAGTGAGGGGAAGAAGAAAAGGGAATGGAGGGGAAGGGGGGATAGGGATGAGAGAGAGAGGAGATGCTGCTGCCTCAGAGACTGGGAGGTGCCCCAGGCAGGGGATCATCCCGTGCCACTGTCCCGTAGGGGTCCCAGCTGGCAGAGGCATCCAGGGTATGGAACTGCTCAGATTTTTCCCTTTGAAAAGAACCGTGGGTCCCTCAGCCTGTGTCTGGAGGGGATGGGAGAGGCTTAGAGGATCTGAAGCTCTGATACCCCTTCCCCCACTGGGTAAACCAAGGCACAGAGTAAAGCTTGTTTCTGTAACCCTGATACACCTCCCCATGAAGCAGAGTGCCCAGGGCTGGGACATAAAGTTGCCTTCCCATCTTTTTCTTTCTTCAGCCCTTAGCACAGTACCCTACAAATAGTAAATTCTTAATTAGTGTGTACTGAATTAAACTGAGCTCTGCATGAAGCTCCCTGAGCAAGTGTAGGTGCTTTTTATGTTTTGTCTGTTTGTGGGAAGGGGGTGGGGAGAGTGAGAGAAGAATAGGGAAAGAGTTCAATGCCAAAAACAAAAAACCAAAACAAAATCCCAAGGGCTGCAAAGGCCATGGTAGATTGGGCTCTCTAGCAAAAAGTTTGGCGCCAAGGTGAGGAAGTTCAGGCTGTCAGGCCAGAGAGGGGGGAAGAGTTTCCTGGATAACTCTGGCTGTGGACAAGTTGTGGGGTGGAGGTTAGGAGATGATAAGAGTTGTCTCTTGGAGAGGTAAGACAGCTTAGAATAAACTCTTTATCCCATGGAAACTCTCCCCATACACACCCTTTACTATCCCCTTTTTCCCCCATTCACTAATGTTTTCTACAAGAAGATTACTACTTTTCAGAATGAGTTTTAGGGCACAGCCAATGTGGGCTTTTTATTTTGCTTGCTGGTGCATATTTGTTACCCGGGTTGTTATTCAGTTTGTTTTTTCATAATGGGTAGGGAAGGAAATAGAGATGAGGGATATCAGAAAGAAGATGATCAGTGAAGCAGTTTTATTAATGAACAGAAGAAACACAGACTAGCCAGACAACTTTGAAAGTTGCATGTTGAATATATTATATGCTTAAAAAGGAAAAGCAGGGGCAGCTAGGTGGTGCAGTAAATAGAGCACCTGCCCAGGACTCAGGAGGATCTGAGTTCAAATCTAGCCTCAGACTCTTAACACCCAAAAAAAAAAAACCTAGCCATGTGACCTTGGGCAAGTTGCTTAACTCCAAAATGCAAAAAAATTTAAAAAAATTTACAAAATTTTAGAATTTTAAAAATTTAAAATAAAAAAAAGCAAGCTAGTTGAAAATTTCAGTTCTATATTCAATCTTCTTTTTTTCTATTTTACCTTATATATAGATATGCCCATATTATTTGGTGTTTATTACTTTCAGAATCTTTTTTAAAAAGTGAAAATGAAAATAAACCTAAAATCTTAAACTTCCTTCCACTCCTGTAGCCCTGTGCTGAGGGTTAGCCTCTACAAAACACCACCCTTCCTGAAGCTGTTCAACCTTTGGCCAGTTACCTTTCCTAGGCCTCAGTTCCCACAACCACAGAATGAAGTTTCACTAAATAAAAAACCCTAGTTCCTGTCCTCTAGCTCTATGAAACCTATAACATCTAAACATTTCTACACACACACACACACACACACACACACACACACACACACACACACCAAGTTCCACACTTTTCTCATCTACCTCCCCCTGCCCAATCCTCAGTGCCCCTTGTCATTTCCAGACCCTCCCTTTGTATCATTCGGTAACCTCATTTGGAGTCAGCTAAATCACACAAAGTCTGTGGTCTCCAAAGGAAAGTGATTTGATCCAAAGATTGGGTGACCAGCTAATCTGAAGGTAAGAAGTTATGTTCCCTTGAATGGCTATTATAGGGAGATTAGGATGGAATTTAACTACCACACCTACTCTCATGGTCTAACACTCCCTCACACCCATTCTTCCCCTTTTCTCTGTTAGCAAGCTCCCAACTTTCCAGCTTCTCAAACAGGATTGGCCCCTTCCAACAGTTATAATTATGAATCTGCTACTTGGACACCCACAGAGGCAGCTTAGTGGCATAGTAGACAGAGACCTGGGCCTGGAGTCAAAAAGACCCAAGTTCAAATGTAGTCTCAGACACTTCCTTAGCTGTGTGACCCTGGGCAAGTCACTTAACCTCCATTTTCTCAACTGTAAAATGGAGATGATAAATAGCACCTACCTGCCAGGGATATTATGATCAAAATATCTGTAAGCATTTAGCACAGTGCCTTTTACATAGTAGGTAATATAGAAATGTTTATTCCCTTCCCCTTTCCTGCTGTTGTTGCTTCAAATGTGTCAATGAGGAAATTTCTGCCCATCCTATTATACATAATCACCCCCTTTTCACCTGATCCCCTGATGGCTGAGATGATTCCATACCACACCTATCACTGACAGGTGAATAAGAGGTCCTCTTCTCCTGTTTTCATTCTGCTAGGACTAAGTAAGTGATAGCAGCATGAATGGATTGTAGTACACATGGAAGATCTCATGACATCAGCTCTCCCCAAAGCCACCTCTCTTCCAAACTTCCCTATTCCCAGCCAAGATATCACCATCCTTCAAGGCTCACAACTACTCCTCGATCTTCCTCACTCCCACATAACCAGTCCTTTGCCAAATCTTGTCACTTCTGCCTCCATAACATCTCTTACTTCTGTTCCCTTCTCCCTTCTCACAACCACCACACTAGCTCAGGACTTCCCGCCTCTTACTGGATTACTGCAATAGCCTCCTGGTCTCCCTGCCTTCACACAGCTGCCAAAGTGATTTTCCTAAAGGACACAGCTGACCATGGGAGTCACCTAGTCAGTAAACTCCAGTTTACTTCCCATCTCTTCCTATGCTTCTCCTAAACCCATTATAATTTATTATTATTATTTTCCACTACCAAGCACTGATTATCTCTCCCTACCACCTACTCCCTCCACTGGGGGAAAAAAAAAAAAGTCTTATCATATACATGCATAGTCAAGTAAAACAAATTCCCACATTGGCCTTATCCACCAGCATATGTCTCATTCTGCCTGTTTCATCTACCACTTCTTTATCATTCAGGAGCTGAGTAGCATTCTTCTTAACAGCCCTCCCTGATTATGGTTGATTATTTCATGGATCAGTGCTCCTAAGTCTTTCAAAGTTGTTTGTCTTTAGATTGTTATTCTCCTGATCTTGCTTGGTTCCCTCTGCCTCAGTTCATATGTCTTGCCAGGTTTCTCTGAAACCATCCATTTCATCATTTCTTTGGGCACAGTTGTATCCCATTCTACACATACTTTGTTCAGCTGTTCCCCAGTTGACGCTAAGGATGCTCCCTTAGCTTCCAGGTCTTTGCCACCACAAAATGAGATACCATAAATACTTTCATACATATGGGTCTTTTTCTTTCTCACTATCATTCAGACAAAGGGCATGCAACTAACTTCTGGGGCCTCGATTTAAACTGCTTTGTGAAATGGCTATTTCTAAAACAATTCTTCATCTCTATGTCAGCCTCTAATCCTTGCACACTGCCCTGTTCTCCTGATACAGCTTCTCTCTGGCCTCACTGCCTCTCTTTAGGCTTGAAGACCTTAAAGATAACCAGTTCAATTATGCTGTCCACTACCCTAGGCCCCCTTGCTCCCTTGTCCTGTTTCTTCTCAGGCCCTGTCAAACCATCTGCCTTCTTCACTCTAACTCCCAAGCTTCAGAATTCCTCTGAAGAAAGTTATACAAAGGTCTCAAATGGGGCTATTGCTTATTCTTGTTATCTGATCTCAACAAGCTGCCTCACAGCTGCTTGGTAATCCTTTTTATTTCCACACACCCCCCCCAAATGACCCTTGGCAGTCATTCCTCCCTCCTTTACCCTCTTTCTAACAGTCTTAAAGATAATTCCCTCTCTCCCACACATACACTAGAGGTCATTCTCGGGGACCCCACTTGTGACTGTGACAACCGCTCTGAAACACTGCTTCAAGAAAACACTAGGAGGTGCAGTGGACAGGTTGCTGGGCCTGGAGTCAGGAAGACTCATCTTCCTGAGTTCAAATTTGAACTTAGACACTTACTAGTGATCCTGGGCAAGTCATTTTACCATATTTGCCTCAATTTCCTCATCTGTAAAATGATCCAGAGAAGGAAATGGCAAACCACTCCAATATATCTGCCAAGAAAACCCCAAACGGGGTCATGAAGAGACAGACATGACTGAAAAATGACTGACCAACAGCTGTCAGTGCAGCCCTTGATCTGCCCTTCAACGTCCCCCGACTCCAACGACCATATCCCAGAAGAATTTCCACAGTGAGGTGCAGTAGGGTTTCCTTTCCTGGGTGGTGAATGTGCTTTCCTTCCAGTTACCCCTGTCAAGTTCTGAAACCAGGCACCATAAAACCAACTCACCATTATACTGTTGTGTTGACTTATTCTCCAAAGTAACTTTCCAGACCAAAGTGCCTCTCCCTGGCCATCACTCTCTCTCTTTAAAAGTAAGCTTCCTGGGGCGGCCAGGTAGCACAGCGAGTAAGAGCACTGGCCCCAGTGTTGGGATGACTTGGGATCGAATCCAGGCTCAGATACTTAGCACCACACCCAGAAATAACTGGCCGTGTAACCTTGAGCAAGTTACTTAAAACCCTGATTGCTTTAAAAAAAAAAAAGTAAGCTTCCTGAGGGAAGAGATTATTGCTGTGTTTGAATTTGTATCCCCAGAATTTAGCACAGTGGTGAGCACATAGGGCTCTTTATTAAGAGCTTTTTTGCCTTTTCATTCATTGTACCAAATCTTTCAATCAATCAACAAACATTTATTAGGCATCTACTGTGTCTTAGGTTCTATCCTAGTCCCAGGGATACAAATACAAAAAAAACATTCCTACTTGCAAAGAGGTTACATTCTAGGAAGACATCAAGTAAAAATATAGGCATAAAAAGCATAAATATAAAGTGAAAAAATATAAGGGAAGATTTGAGCTTGAATCTTGCCTGACACTATCTGTATAATCCTGGATAAATCACTTAACCCTTCTCAGACTCACCATCATCTCTAAAATGTCAAAGGCGGCAGGGAGGATTGAGAAAACACTATCCAACAGGGAAGAATGAAGAAAATTAGATGGAACCTAAGTGTTCCTGATCAGTTCCAAAGATGCTACCTGGGTGTGCTATCCCAGGTCCAAATAAATAATTTGTGTGGGCCTCATCAGGTCTAAACAGTAGCCTCTCCTAGGATCATCATGTTCTTCCTTGTCCTGTTGAGTGACCTCATTACATCTTTTGTTTTTCTAGTGGTTGAAATGTATAATTTTCCTTTCCCTTCCCTTCCCTTAGACCTACCCCAGTCCTCTAAGTGACTCATTCTGGGGCTCATATCTTTCCTTGTAAGAGATTTGTAAATATCCATAAAAAAAAGCCTATCACTTTTTCATTGAAAACTTTCTCAGTTTCTAGGCAGCTGCAATGAACTGGGTCACTTGGTCACTCGAAACAAATCTAGTAAGTTCTGGATTATGTGCCCCAATGCTTTCCTAGGTGCTATGAGGGATATAAGAGGGTATATATGGGCATAGAATCTGAGTGAGACCAAACTACACACATAAACAATTAGAGAACAATTCAGGTTAGTGTAAAATGAAATTCTCCAGGTTAGGTCTAGCACCTACCACAGTCAAGGTCTAATGTATAGCACAGTGTCTCATGTATAGTATGTACAGTCATCCCTTCCACATTTGGGGGGTTAAAGGCTTGGTGCCCCTGCGATCTGGAAAATCTGTGTAAAATTTTTTGGCCCTCCCTTCCTACAAGAGAAGTCTGAATTTTTCTTTTTCTTTTATGGAGTGTTTACTGTACCTTTTTATAAAATTTGAGTTATTTGGTCAAAGGCTCTGTGTCCTCTGCTGCCCTTCTTGTGCCATCTGTGACTTCCAGAAAACCCCCCCAAATTTCAATTTAATTTCTTATGCCAACCCATGATATGAGAACCATGATGGAGAAAATCAAGATGTGGAAGGGATAACTCTAATAATATTTTTTTGCTGAATTAAAGTTCAAAGAAGGTAGAGGTCAGAGACTCACTTCAATTCAATCAATCAACAAACATTTACTAATTTTCTGCTATATGTCAGATACTTCTAAACAGGTGCTAGTATTGATGTTGTTGTTAGACGTTTGTTCTTGAAGAAGACCAACAGCACAAGGTGGGGAGGGGGGTGGGAGTCTTGATGTATGCTGGCTAATCTTGGAAGAGCTATAAGCTTGACACAGCTTAGTTTGTTGAAAGTTGTTTAATCATGTGTCTTATCTAAGCGATAGGGTCAAATAATTCCTATAATAGTAGCTTATATTTACATGACAGCACTTTTTGTGATTCTCACAATATACTTTAAGAGCCGGTGCTCTTACTCGCTGAGCCACCTGGCTGCCCCTAAGCAATTGGGGTTAAGTAACTTGCTCAAGGTTACACGGCCAGGTGTTTCTGGGTGGGTGTTAAGTGTCTGAGCCCGGGATTCAATCTCCAGGTCTTCTCAACACTGGAGCCGGTGCTCTTACTCGCTGTGCTACCTGGCCGCCCCTCACAATATACTTTTAAGGTAGATGAGACAAGTTTTGTCATCCTGGCTCAAAGAGGAAACAAAATGATTTGTCCAAGATCTCAGAACTAGGAAGAAAGTTGCAGAGCTGCAAGGGACTTTTGAGGTCATCTATTCCAAACTTATTATTTTATTTACAAGGAGGAAACCAAGATCCAGAGAGGTTGAGTGATTTACCCATTGTCACACAGAGGAAAGAATATAACTCATGTCCTTAAATTTCAAATCCATTTTCCCACTGATTGTTACTTTTGGAGGTCAGAGATAGAGGCGTTAAATCTGAGAACCCCAAATTTTGTGCTGATAATTAATAATTCATTTACTTTCTCTGGACCTCAGTCTTTCTCTGTGAAAGGAGAAAAAATACTTATCTTAGGGTTATTAAAAAGTGTCTCAGGAGTAAGAAGGGGGCTCTATCATGAGGTCAGACTATATCATAGACATGAGAGGTAAACACAGTCAGTAGAGGTCAGAGGACCTGTGGATTCTACTAACACTTATTTTGCAGCCACTGGAAGGTGGAAGTGGGAGTTTGGGGGGTTGGGTGAGACAGGCAATGAAAAATCTCTTGCCAGTTTTTTTGCTTTCCTCCTTTAAGTGTGCCACATTAGCATCTTGCCTCTTGGAAGAAGGGAAAGGTTCTGTAGCCGTTCTCTGTTGAGGGGGAAATAAACCCAATCTGGCATCTCAGATGCTTTTTAAAAACAGCAGCCTGGAGATGGTATTTCGGCTCCTATTTTTATCAGATTTAAGTGACTGGACGGCTAAACCAGCAAGTTGGGTTTTTCCCAGGCTTCTCAATGGCAGAGATAGTAGTTTTGTAGCTGCAGAAGCCTGGCTGACTCAAGCAGAGACTTTGAGCAGGAAGGCACCTTTAAAGTCATCTTACCCACGCCCCTGTCTCTGAACAGGGTCAACATTCAATTCTAAAAATTTTATTTCTTGCTTTTTATTTAAAATCTCCTGGAAAAACTGTCTCTGCTACACATTCTAGGATCTACTTCCCCCTTTCCACCAGGAAGTCTGTCCTTAATTTTACCTTAATTCTTTGTGGTGTACCCCAGACCCTCCTCTACAGGGAAAATAGTTGTTCATCCACAAAACATTCCTCCCTGTGTCTGCCCATTGTTTTTCAATTTCTAAGCACCCCCTGCCCCACCCCCCACCCTCCCTGCAACCTTTCAGACACTGCTTCTATTTCCATTATCATCATCATCAAAAAAATTTTCACTCACTCATTCATTCACGTAGTCATTCAGCAAACATTTAATGAATATCCATTATGAGCAAGGGCTGAATTGTATGCCAAGGGGAAATATGAAGATAAGTAAAATATAGTCACTGTTCTCACTGGATCCTAAGGTCTAATGGAAAGGGTAAGACATGTACATTGATAGTGATAGTACAAAGGCTAGAAGAAAGAGCCGTGTTTACTGTTTCTATTTCTAAAAAGCATTTTACCTGATAGAGTCAATAGAACTCTGGACCTGGAATCAGGAAGACTTGAGTTCAAATCCAGCTCTTCCCTAGCTGATGATCCTGGACAAGTAACCTCTATTTGCCTCAGTTTCTACAACTATAAAATGGAGTTAATAATAATGCCTACCTCACAAAGTGACAATCAAATGAGATAATAGGAATAAAAAAGGCAAAAGGACTTAGCACAGCGTCTAGCACATAGTAGGCACTATATAATTGCTTATTCCCTTCTTTTTACTGGAGGGAAAAATACAGCTTATATGCACTCTACCCCCCTCATCTTCCCCTCCTCACTCCTTGCCCTTTCCTCTAGTCCCACGAAGTTCCAGAACCACAGGGCTTCTGGTGGCAGCAAGAGTACCACCCCTGGGGGCATTGACCCCCTTGCCTAACCTGAACTGCTTGCCTCCTCAAGAGAGTTGAAGGAGATGATGGAAGTCAACAACTCCATTCTTTCTTGATGAGATACAGGGAGCACCAGGCTTTATCATCTGTACTGCTTCTATGCCCGGAAGTTCCCCGGCACTATCATATTAACTATGTAAATTACCAAGCCTTGCATTTCTGTATGTCCCCATTCCACCCCCAACAAACTATTAGGACTTCCCTAATTCCATCTGCCCTGAAGTAAAACTCTTTTTTTCATAGTCTCTTCTTACTGTTTACATCCCTAGAACATTGCACAGTGCTTGGCATTCAGTAAGCACTTAATAAATGCTTTTTTATTCATTCCTTCAATTACATGCCTTGTATTCATGCATACAGATAATACCAGATTTCTTGAAAGAATCATGGTAGTAAATTCAATTATTTTCTGAAAATTTTCAAGTAAGGTATAAAAATAGGAACACTTGTATGCTTGACAAGAGTAAAGGCCATTATCATCAAGGATGTCCAGAATGGAATCCAGATAGAAGAGGGAGACTCCCTGGAGATGATGAAGTCCTCATCACATGCTCCCGTGCTAATTGCTTGAAGCCCCTGAGAGTAAAGGGCTTTCTCAATGAAAATTATAACCATTCGAGTCTTGTGTGAGTAGGTCAAAAATACTTTAACTGATAAAATGTTTCTGTAATGACTGTCCCTATAGTTCTATCCCCTAGTTAATAATGTATTTAAGGCTGTGCTTGCATTAAGGTTTTTCTAAGTGTAAGTGCCATCTTTTGTGAATCTAAAGGAATTAATATTGCTTGCTAGAAAAATACATGCCTATGAAGCTATACTGATAAATGGAGGCCTTTTAAATTTAAAATTAGAATCCTCCTGAAATTCTTCTTCTCTGGATCTAGGTCAGCATTTATATGTAGAATTCAAAGAGAAAATTGTTACTCCTTAAAGCAAAGGCTCCATTGTTCTTTCTAGAGAAGCAAATCTTGAGGTAATTGCCCTTGGCCTTGGCCTAGCTAGTTAGGGACAACTCCTTTGGCTATTTTGTTTACTTTTTTTTTGCCTATGCAATTTATTGAAATTTCACTATTTGTCTAACATTCCTAAACTACTGGGAAAATCTCTTCTTGTTTTCAAAATGCTCAAAACAACTCTGTTCAGCTCAAGAGAAATATTTCTTTGTAGCACCCTAGTTCTTATAGATAACAGATTTCTGAATCTTAATCAGAGTTAAGAAGGATGAGCCCTCTGATCCCATGCTCATCCACTGACCCAGAATCCCTGGAACTAGAAAACTAAGACACCTCTAATGGGTGACAGATATGAACCTTTTACTTCCCCTCACAAAAATGGAAAGTACCCTCCACCATCTGCACCCTCCCTCCCTCTGTAGCAGCAAGCACCCCAAGCGTCCTCAGGGTTTGCAGCTACCACAGGTTCTTGGATCTGCTTTGTTAAAGGAAAGCAACTCAAAATGGGTTAACAAGCTTACTTTAATCAGTCAGACATATATCGTTTACCTTGTTCAGGGGAAAAAGGTCAGCACCCCAAACTTCAAAATATACAGACAGAATTATCAAGACATTAACAGATCAAGTAGACAGCTTTCCAAACTGTCCAACCATTACATCCACACCCAGTCAACATCTGGGTTTCCACATCTGGGTTTTTCAAAGCCAGGGGGGCCCTGGACAACGGCTTCCCAGAATACATATCAAATCACAGAACACTTCTCAAAGTGAGTCCCAAAACAAAGCTACACATCAGGGCTTATATAGCCTTCTCCTGGCTCAGAGAATGTAACAACCTTTTGGACCCACTGGCCAATCAAAAAGTATCTACTGAAAAACAAGCCTCCCACCCCAGGCTCCAGTGTACTTTAGCCTAGGGGCAGGGAAGATCTTTAAAATGTACATTCTCATTACACCCTCCCACTCCCACTGGCTACTTAGGATTTTCTGCCCTTCTATTCTCCTCTACTCCAAGCCTCTGTGGTATCAGATATGCTAGTGGAGACCTACATCAAGACCTGAGAAACAGCTCAATCCACTCCACCTATTCAGAGACCTCTACTGGGTACGAAGAAAATTCTTCATTAATCATCATTAGGTTTCAGAAGTTTTACGTTTGTGGCTCTTAGTTTTTTCTTCCCTGGTGATGTTGGGGAATTGATAAAATCCACTGATTTCGAGGGCTTTGTGGCTGTTCAGTCATTTCAGTCATGTCCAACTCTTCCTGCCCCCATTTGGGGTTTTCTTGGCCAAGATACTGGAGTGGTTTGCCATTTCTTTCTCTAGCTTATTTATAGATGAGGAAGCTGAGGCAAATAGGGTTAAGTGACTTGCCTAGGATCAAACAGCTAGTATCTGATGCCAGATTTGAACTCAGGAAGATGAATCTACCTCATTCCAAACCCAGTGCTCTATCCATTGGGCCACTTAGCTGCCCATTTAGAGAGCAACTGCTTTTCAATGTAGAAAGTAATGTGAATAGGAGAAGCTGATCAATTCTCCTTTTCAATCATTTTCTTCTAACTTCCCAAACAACCCTGTCTCATGTAGGAAGAAAAAAAAGGTAAGGCACAAAACCTTACTGTCTACACAGGAAAAATAAAGTGGATAAAGGAAGGCTGTTGTCCAGCTTATGATATTCAGTTAGCTGGGCAGCCCATTGAGCGGGCACATCACTACATATATCTTAGTCAGACATTGCAGATGGATAATGACCTAGTTCCAGAATTGAACAGAAGGAATAGAGTGGGCTAGATTGCACTTGGGAAATTGTGCAACACTTTCAATGATCCCAAGCTGCTCTCTTACACAAAAACCCATCTTTTTAAAACACCAGTCTTTTTTATAGTGATACTCTGTAAATCATGGGACATGATATTCAAAGAATCAAAATTGTGGATGACTAACAGCAAAGGAGAGATACATGGTGGGTATAACAAGGATACCAAGTACAATCAACAGTGACTTGGATGCAAAGAATGGCAGAAAAGTTATCTGGGAAAAGCATGATTGGGAAAACATAAATGGTGGTCCAGTCAGGTAGTGAGAACAAATGCTGTACCTAGAGATTATTACAATTATTACAATAACCAGAAGTCATCCACCAACTTGAGTAGAGTCTCTACAAAATATTTATGGAAGGGCATGGCCAGGAGGTACACAAGAGGAGATCAGGGATGAGTTATGATCTGTACCTTTGCATAATCAAATGAGATAATATGTATAAAGTGTTTTGCAAACCCTAATGTGCTCTATAAATACAAGTCATTGCATGTTCTTTTGGAGGGAGCACTCACTTGGATGAGATCTCAGATGCATTCAAATATGGAAGTACTGAAAGAGTACAAGAAAAACGTGGTTTATTTTTCAGATGTGAGGAAGAAACTAGGACTCGCTAGATCTGGGAGGGAGTGGTGTTGGAACTGGAAAACTGTACATAGGAGTTACACCCGGTCAACTAGAATTTATTTACACATACCTACTGTGTGCCAGGTAATGTACGGAGTGCTAAGTATACAAAGAAGGGCAAAAAGTCCCTGCTCTTAAGCAACTCATAGTCAAATGGGGGAAACACCATGTGAACAACTATGTACAAATAAGCATAGACAGGGCAAAATGGGGAGGAGTCTCAGAGAGAAGGCATTAAGATTTAGGAGGACTGGGAAAGGCTTCTTGCAGAAAGCTGGAACTTAGCTGTGACTTAAAGCCCATCAATTGGGAAATGGCTGAACAAGTTGTAGTATATGAATGTAATAGAATACTATTGTGCTATAAGAAATAATGAGTGAGAAGAGTAGAACCAGGAGAAATTTGTACACAATTACAGACACAATGTATGTGTAATGACCAACTTTGATAGACTGGACTCTTCTCAGCAATGCAGTGATATAAGTCAATCCCAAAAGACTCATGGTGGAAAGAAATATGTGCATCCAGAGAAAGAACTAATTTTATATCCAGGTGGAAGCAAAATACCTGCTCTTTTTCCTTCTCTTATTTGGTTTTATGTCCTCTTTACCATTTTTCATTCCAGCTGGTACAATCCGTCCTTATAACCTGACTAATGTATAATGTGAATGTATTTACAGATCCTATACTTGATTATAAGCCGCCATGGGAGGGGAGGGGAGGGAGGGGGACAAAATGTGAAACTAAAGGAATTGTGGAATTGAATCCTGTAAACTAAAAGGAAACAAACAAATTAATAAAAAAAAGACTTAAAAAAAATAATGAACAGGCAGATTTCAGAAAAATCTGGAAAGATTTATATGAACTGATGCTGAGTGAAGTGAGCAGAACCAGAACACTGAACACAGTAATAGCAACACTGTGTGATGATCAATCATGATTGTACAATGATCTTAAGACAATTCCAAAAGACTTCATGACAGAAAATGCTACCCACATCCAGAAAAAGAACTATGGAATCTGAAACGCAGATCAAAGCATACCATATTGTCTTTTTTGTTGTTGTTTTTTCTTTCTCATGGTTTTTCCCTTTCGTTCTGATTCTTCTTTCATAACATGACTAATGTGGAAATGTGTTTAATATGATTGTACATGTACAGCCTATATCAAATTGCATGCCATCTTGGGGATGGAAGAGAAAAAGATTTGGAACTCAGAATCTTACAAAAGTGAATGTTGAAAACAAAGAAGGAAGGAAGGAAGGAAGGAAGGAAGGAAGGAAGGAAG
>NW_027187419.1:39302728-39443338 GCF_028583685.1 Petaurus breviceps papuanus | reverse complement strand
GAGAGAGAGAGAGAGAGAGAGAGAGAGAGAGAATGAATATCCTAGACTTGGTGTTTCTGTTGAACTGTTTGTCAAGAATCAGCTTCTCCCAGTTCCAGTTTTTCCTTTAGAGATAAAGAAGATTCCTTGCCTGACTTCCCTTTCCTTGTACTTTGCATAAAGCTGCCTAGGGAGGATTTAATCTTGCAACTGTGATAAAGCTTAAGCCCGGGGTCACAGGTGCAACTGTATGCACTCACCCTGCAGGAACCAGTGTCAGTAAAAGAACACTATGTCAGTACTTTTTCATCTAGCCCCTGAGGGGTATTGAAAATATCTCTTCTCTGAAAAGTTGAGGTACCCCTTTGAGTTATCCATAGTTTTACAGTGGTCCTGTCAGCAGGCATTTCCAATTCACTTTTCCAGTTGCCCTGTGCCCCAATATTTCAGCTATAGAGCATAATGATTAAGGAAGTATGGTATTGTAGTAAGAATCTTGGATTTGGAATTATCAGGTTTAGGTTCACACCTAGCTGTATGACCTTAGGCAAATCACTTGACCTCTCTAAAGAGCATTGATTTCCTCATCTAATACTTGCACTAGCTACTTTGAGTATGTATACATACACACACACCTACACACCCACACACACACACACACACACACACACACACACACAGAAAGCATCTTTCTATTAGACTGTGAGCTTCCCAAGGGCAGGAACTATCTCCATGTTTGGGACCTGGTCAGACATATGGCTGGGCTGCTGTCCAAACCTGCTGTGAACTGCACTCATTACTAATGGGCTTTCTTCTGCTGCTCATGCAACAAATTTTGGTTCACTTTATTAACTAGGGGTCTTTCATGTAGTCACTCCCTGTACCTTAACTTGAACCTCAATCCTGATTGGCTCACCCATCAGGCTACTATAGCAGGCTTTGGGAAGCTAAGGGGAGTCTGAAAGTAGTAGTGTTCTCTCTGATTTCTGGAGAAGGAAAAAAGAGAAACAGCATATTCTCTCCCAATGGATTTGGAGTAAATAAGTCCTGGGCAGTACACCCAGGAACACAGAGAGACCAGGAGCTCAACCTCATAGCCCAAAGACTTCAGCACAAGCTGCTGACTGAGCTGGCCACACTACTTGGTTTTGGTCCTAATCAGGCATGTGATAGGCCCAGACTTGCAGTCTGAAAGATCCTGTTTGCTCTCTAA
Source organism: Petaurus breviceps papuanus (assembly GCF_028583685.1). Classification (NCBI taxonomy): domain Eukaryota; kingdom Metazoa; phylum Chordata; class Mammalia; order Diprotodontia; family Petauridae; genus Petaurus; species Petaurus breviceps. The sequence goes on along the minus strand of NW_027187419.1, from coordinate 39,442,146 downwards.
GGTATTACCTGCCTTTTTGCCTTTGTAGTCACCTAAGGAAACAGTTTTCCCCTACATTATCAAATCCCTAGAACTTAAAGGGATTGGCAGAAATACAGTCATTTTGCTGATCAAATTATGGTGGCAGTCAATTTGCCAGTGTGGACCTCTCAGGGTCTTATCAGACCTACCTGGTTACAATCTAGGCCAAATGTTCTGGGGCCTTTTCCCCCCAAGATACCTTCAACTGTCCCTGTATTTCTGTGTTTTTCTGTTTTCTGGAGACCAGGGCTTCAGCTTTGGTGAGATGGTAAGCAACCAAGGCAGGCATAAAGAAATGTACTCACTGGAAAGAAAGGACTTGGAGTAGGTGATCTCAAGCTTCCTTCCAGTGCTAAAATTCAGATTCTATAGATGAAGACTATCTTATCTAACAAAAAGAACCAAAACAAAACACACCAATCACTCCTTTACTTTGTGTCCCCTCAATGCTTCTAGACTGAATTTATATGTGATCATCCTGATATATTGCTTTGCCGTGTACTGTTGTATATTGAGTTATATTGCTATATATATACACCTCTCTCTATACACACACACACACACACACACACAGGATATTTGTTGACAATGCTTTCACTGTATCATGTGCCTTATAGATGTTTGCTGAACAAACAATAGACACTTTTATGGATTTCATCATCTGATTTTTAAGTTTCCTCTCTACCTCCACCTAACTCCCACATCTCACCAAGGGAGCAGGAAAGGATAGTGGGTAAACCAAACACTGGAGAAAAGAGGTGAGAAGGAGCTTTCAGATGACTCAGTGGGCTGTTTAGAGAAAGATCTAGTTGGCTGTTGTGAGGAATCTCTAGACCACAGAGACTTGGAGAGTTGCTTGGAATAAAAGGCTATAACAAGGTTAAATACAGTAAACAGAGACCTAGGATTAAATAGGGGCCCCAGTCTTGGTGTAGATCCAAGCTTCTTCCCAGACTGTACACCTACCTGAAGAGAGCCCTGCTCTTCTCCCCTACCTCCTTATTCTCCCAATCCCCAGGACACTCAGTCTGGGCCTCGTTAACCAGATACTTTATTAATTGGTACAAAGGAAAAACCAGTACAAAAAAGATGTCTTAAAAACCCAACACGGTAATAAAGATTCCCTTCATCTCCTCAATGAGAGCCTCTCTGTGTGCGCTCCTCAGCTCTTCTTGGCCTCTTGGAAGAGTGTAAGAAGAGGCTCATCAGCCCTCAAGGCAAAAGTAAGGGTGCGCTGCTGGTAGTAGTGTGGGTCATGCTCTAGATTCTCAATCACGTCAGTCAGCAGGTGTGCCCGCTCCACACCTGAGCCAGGCGCCTCGAAGCCCACAGCAGTGAAGTGTACGTGCAGGTGGTAGTAAGAGGGCTGGTAGTGCAGGTACACTCGAAGACGGTCCTCCTTCACTTGGTAGTGCTGCTGGATGGCCTCCTGACAAAAGAGAGGAATCCCCAAGACAAAACTCCTGAGTCCACACAAATCCCTTTCCCAAAACAGCACCTCAGGTCAGAGACCTAGGCCAAGAGGCCAGATTCAGTCATTCTCTCTCAATCTGTTACCAAAAGCATATCTTCCTCCCCAGGTCTGTTTCCCCATGAGGAAAAGGTCCTGTTCAGAACATGGAAAGCCCCAGGATTTAAAGACAAGGCCTCTTGGTTCCTGAAGATTAATGATCCTGACATCCTGCCCTTCTTTCTGATTATCTCCAGACACTTTCCTTCTACTGATGTAGGGAAGGGAGTAGATAAGAGAAATCTGTACCCTCCAATTTAGGCTGTGAACTTGAAGAAAACGAGGTCAGGGCTAGGCTAGGAATCAGGAAAGCTTAAGCAGGAGAGGGTGAGTGGAGGGGTGCTGTGGGATGCTAGGGCAGACTGAGGGCCAACTCGGCTCCTCTGGAAAGCTCTGGCTGAGACCCTGGTGCTGAGGTGGGTTTTATCTAAGTCACCAAGTCTGCACAGACTGCTTGCCATGGAGGAAGTGGAAAGGGAAATTGCTGAGGAGCCAGAACAACAAACTCTTGGTGACTCCTGGAGAGCCTGCTGGTTACATGCTCAGTGCTTTCAGACTTTTAATGGAGAGGTGGGGGCTAATGGACCCAGAGTGGTCATTTCACCTCTGGTACTTTCCTATCAAACTGCTCCTACCTCTCTGCCTCCAACTCTGTCCTTGAGCCTCCTATGCTTAGAGCTGGAAAAGACTAAGCTTTCTCAACTTGGGTAAATTTTAGAGGGAGTCAAGATGAACAGCAAAGACAAAAGGGCAAGAGGGAGCTGGAACTGTCTCCCAGAGACACCAAAACATGGTCAGAGCTTCTGGTTATAGGGATCAGTATCAGGTTCTGCAGGAGACAGTCTTCCCACATAAGAGAGGCGAGACCTGATATAAGAGTTTGAGCAATGTGGGATATACCTTAACAGAAAAGGAGAACGTGAACTAGCCCTTGAAAGACTATTAGGGGCAACTAGGTGGCACAGTGCATATAGCCTGAATAATAACCCTGAAGTCAGGAGAACCAGAGTTTTCAAATGTGGCCTCTGACACTTACTAGCTGTGTGACCCTGGGCAAGTCACTTAAGCCTGATTACCTCCCAAGGGGAGAAAAAGAAAGAATCTGGATGGAGCCTGGGGAGCAGGGTGGAGATCTACATGCTAGGTGGAGAAAACAACATGAGTAGGTGGGAATGATGAGACAATTGAAGAGGTCAGTCTGGCCAGTGCAGAGGGCTCAAATTACAAAGCTTTTATGCCAGCCAAGTTTATTCTAAGGGTGACACACTAAGGATTTTCCTCTGGTGGGCTCCTGGGGAAATGCTTGGGAAGAGCAAGAGGAATGATCTGAAGAAGAGAATAAAGAGCCCAATAAATTCCTGATACCATTCTTTTCCAGGTAGGAACGAGGCCCTGCTGCGGCCTCTCAGGGTGGCTCACCTGCCCCTCTTGCAAGATGTTCCTGAGCAGGGGTAAATGTTCCCCAGTGAGCTCTCGTATAGACTTGATCCCCCGTCGATGGCAGATGGCAATCAGGTATAGGTCATCCAACTACAAAGAGGCAGAACAAGCAGTGATCAGGCTGGAGCCAAGGACACAGGACCCAACTTGAAGGCTCCTTTTTCTAATGCAGGAGCCCTCCCTCCTCCCCACTTCTTACAACCCTAGGCCTGAAACACTGGCCACTGAGCCAGCAGCAGCAGCAGTGGATAGAACCTGGCCTTGAGCTAAGAAGGTAGGATGCTTTTCAGACACCATACCAGGGGTTTTATCCTAGTAAAACATGAACATACACGTGTCTGGGTTTTGAGTAGGATGCAACAATAAATACAAGTTTTCTGAATCTTTCAATTTAAGGAAGCAAGAAGATTAAAGGCCTTTTGGTTTTTCTGTGGGGTATAGCTATATGTCTGCACCTGTGTTAACTGCATATGTATTTACTGTAAATACCACCAGTAAGTAAACTATAACTTGTGAACAAGATGGTGCGGTCAACAGAGTGTTGGCCTTGGAGTCAGGAAGAACTAAGTCTGAATTCTGCTCAGGTACTTTCTAGCTGTGTGACGCTGGCCAAGTCACTTAATATCTCTCTCTGTCTCTGTCTCAGTTTCCTATATAGAATAATAACAGCATCTACCTCATAAGGTGGGTGAGAAGATCAAATGAGATATTTGTAAAGCATGATGCAAACCTTAAACTGCTATGTAGATGTGAAGTTATTACACTTATTTTCCTATACCATCCCAACCAGGCCCCTGGGTTTACATTTCTGAGCTATCCTGATTCCCATTCATGAATAAGGTTTGAAATTTTGTGGCCACACCAACTCAAAGAGTCAAAATCACTAGCATCCTTTACCAAAGACTGAATTGTTTTCCACTTCCAGCCAAGAAAAGCCTATCCCCACCAACTGAGGGCTATGGGCTGGCCCATATCATAAATTCATTGTGAATGAGGGGTCTCAATCACCAGGGTACCAGGAAGCCTAACTCTGGCAGCATCCTAAAGAGCTCCCAGTTTCAGACACTTCTATCCCTGGGGGAAAGTACCAAATGACCATGACTGATTCCAATTCCTCACTACAATAACCTATATGGTAAAGAATCACCCAACCAAACCCTTTGGGGTCCCAGATCCAAGGATACAAAATGAGGTTTTCCTCTTGATCACCTGAGGTACAATTGAGCTGTAGTCTCTGTCAAGCTTCCTTTCTCTCTGCCTGTACCTTAGAGTGCTAAGTGATTTGACCCTCTACTCAGACATGAAAGTACTGACCCAACCCACTGTGTAGGCGCATAGAATTGGTGAATGAATACACACTTGAGCTGAAAATATGTTCCCTCTCCCCCACCCCCCTATCCTCCCCCAGTCTCAGTCTTCCTAGGCTGTGATCAGAAAACCAAGTTGACTACTTTGGCCAATTAAAGGATCAAGGAGCAGCTAGAAAAGAAAATTATGTTTCAAACTTGGGAAGAACTGTATATTCTTGACTTGTGTGGGTGTGGTATTTTTTTAGCTCTTCTATTTATCAGCTGCCACAGTGCTCCCAAATAATAACAGCATTTATTTTGGATGAATGCTGCTGACAAATGCTAAATATGACACGCTGAATTACAGCTCTTGGCTCCACTGTCCCAGAGTGGGGCCTGTTTGTTACCTGTCAGCTTGCAGGCTGAATCAGGGAGTGCAAGTGATAAAGACCAATTCTATGCAACATGCCAGGATTCTCTCTGGTATACCAACCTAATGGATGGCCCAGACACATCTCCAGGGAGGTCAGAAAGTTGTTGGGTGTTGAGCAGTGACAAGGGATTTACATGGCAACTCGGATGGTGGCAGACTGTCCAAGGGAAGCTGGCATGACCAAGCTCTTTCTGTGAGGCAGAGTAAACTTACCAGAGACTGTGTGGCCAAAGTGCCATTTCCCCAGTGGGAGAAAGGCATGGGAACACCCCTCATTTTTGACAATGCAGTGACAGACCTAAAAGAAGTCTAGTGGAAGAGGGATCACACCTGCCCATCATACACAAAGTTCCACTTGATACATATTCTAACTATCCACAACTGCTGGTTCTTCTCCACCTCATCGAGTCTCCTTTGGACCTCTATATTCACAACAGTCATCCCCCCCATGGCTACAACATTTTCCCTCCACATTTCCAGTGATTAAATCTTTTCCTACTTTTCAAAGACCAGTACAGGTAACAATTTCTTCAATGAAACTTCCCTACCTCCTTCTGACTATGCTTCATGCAGAGAGAATTGGATTTGGAGTCAGAAGAATTGTATCCAATTCCTGGCTCTGATGCTTATTAGCAGTGTAACCCTAGGCAAGTCACTTAACCTCTGTCCACCTCAGTTTCCTCATCTGTAAAATGAGGACAAAAAACATTTTACTACCTATTTCACAGTGTTGTTATGAGGAAAATGCTTAGCAAAACTTAAGCACTATAAAAATGTAAGTTACTAGTCTCTTTTCCACCTCAGCTTTCTCATATCACTTGGATCTCTCCCTTAGCCTTATCTATCTCTAACAGACATTTTGATAACCCCCTTCTCTTCCCTCCTTTCCTAATCGTGCCCCCAAGCCTCAGCTAAGGGTTCTGTGATGCCCCTCCCAAGCAGTGTCCCTGCCACCTCTATTAGAAACAAAGGAAGAGATCATGTCCCTGGAGCTGCTCTCCTTCTAATTCTTAGGTCCTAAGAGCCCTATTCCCTTCACTCTGTCCATATTAAGTTCTAAGAAAGGAACTGCATTGCTTTTCATATTTGTAATACCACTGCCAAACACAATATCTTTCACAAAGCAGGCACTTAATGCAAATGTTTGTTAAGTCCAAACAGAAAGAGTAAACAAAAGCTACTAATCCATGCTCACCAAATCATCTGGCTCCCCTCAAAGGAAGTGCCTTCTCTTACCTAAAACAACTGGATACACTCCATTTGAGGCAATGGAAAATCGATTCTTGGGAAGGCCAGCCTCATGGCACAATTCACAGTCATTCCTCCACAACCTCTTGGCCTACACCCAGATAAAAGCCAAAATGTAGACCCCCTCGCCTAAGAGAATAAGCTTAATGAAGGTCAACATCACTCTCTGCAGCACACATGTTGAAGATTCACAAAATAAATACACGCCAGCTGCAAAAGAGACAACAATATTCAGCCACCAAAGGACCACAGAAAGCAAGAGCATTTGTGGGACAGCATGACTGGGGTCCCTAGCTGTGGCTTAAGGGTGGAGAGGAACAGGGGCGGCTAGGTGGTGCAGTGAATAGAGCACTGGCCCTGGAGTCAGAAGTGCCTGAGTTTAAATCTGGCCTCAGACACTGAACACACAAAAAACTAGCTGTGTGACCTTGGGCAAGTCACTTAACGCCAAGTGCCCTCCAAAAAAAAAGGGTGGAGAGGAATGTCCAAGATTGGGCCCTGAGATAGAACTCAGAAAATAACAGTAAGAAGGACCTGAGGCTTGGGGCATCATTTCCTATGCTTTCAGACTAGACTTAATGATAATAATAGCTGCTAAAAACAAAATAAAAATAAAAATGAGTCAGCAAAGGAGAAAGAACCCAACCATAGATAGCTACTATGGGGATAGAAAAACAATAGTACTGATCTAAAATCATGGCTGACACCACCTGTATCACTGTTGATAAAAGCATTTCATCTAAGCCAGCTCTTCTCCTAATACAGGCCTATAGAACCTGTGGCCTGGACACTTGCTGCTTGCCGAAGGCCAAAAGATTTCCTCTACATACAAAGGATGTTTTCCTCTACATTTTTCAGGGCTGCCCTAAATCCTCTGGCATGCCCCAAGAGGCCAGAGGGCCATAAGTGCCTGTGGGTCACAGGTTGTGCAGGCCTGTCCTAATCCCAACCTAAAATATTGCTTCTGGCCTCCTGGGTGGGAGGATGGTGGTGGCTGAGAGTCAAAGGAAATTCCAAAAAGTTGTCTTTGACCGAGTGCTCTGTAAGAGACTGTCCAGAGGGACAGGGGAATAATTCCTCCTGGATGGGAAGACAGGATGTCTAGTAGCACTAGTACTGAAATGCAAAACAAATTTTAGCTCTGGGACCCTCAAGCTCAAACTCATTCATTGCGTTCAGGGGATGGGAATTTTGTATTTGTTTTTTGTTGTTCAGTCACTTCAGTAGAGTTTAACTCTTCCTGACCCTCTCTTTGAGACCCCATTTGGGGTTTTCTTGGCAAAGATACTGCAGCAGTTCACCATTTCCTTCTCCAGCTCATTTTACAGATGAGGAAACTGAAGCAAACAGGGCTAAAGTATGTTGTCACACAACTAGTATCTAAGGCCAGATTTGAACTCAGGAAGAGGAGTCTTCTTGACTTCAGGGCCAGCACTACATCCATTGCACCCACTAGCTCCCCTTATGTATGCTTACTATCAACCTTTTGTTCCTATTGCTCAGACTTCAATCCCCTACAAATCATGGGCTCTGAAGTTTCAAGGTTCTTGTTATGCTGAAATCTCTCCCATCTCCATCATCCATCTACCACCTTGGGAGTTAGCCTTGAATCCCAGTCCTCCAGAGTCCGTGGCTGCATGGGTAATACATGGGGAAGGTCAGGAGTTTTGTAGAAGCTGACTCCTGAGCTAAGCTGAGTTGGCCCTGGGGTCATTTCCCATTGCTGGCACAGGTGTTCCTGGCTCAGCAGCTTCATCCTCCAGCCCCTCCCAAAACAGCCCCAGAGCCAACTCAGGCTTGTCTGCTGGCAGCTCTTTCCTCCCTCCTACCCCAATTAACTCCCACAGGCCAAGGTAAAGGCAAGGAAAAGACTTTAACCATACAGGACAGGCAGGTGTTCTCACCATCTCTTAACTGAGATGGGGTCATTTTCTTTGATCTTACCTGGTTTTAATGAAGTACTCAAGATTTCAGTTTCTGGAAACTCCCTTCAAAATTTCCCCCTCCTCCCTCAAGTCACAATTGCCTAGGGGCTGCCTGATCCCCCTTCTAAGCAATGTCCCTGCAACCTTTATGAGAAACAAAGGAAGATATCATGTCCTTGGTTCTCTCCTGATTCTTAAGTCCTAAGAACCCCATTCTCTCTACCTTGTCTATTCTCTCTCTCTCTCTCTCTCTCTCTCTCTCATATATATACATACATATATATAATATTTTATTTTTCCCCAATTACATGTTAAAACAATTTTTTTTAAAGCAATCGGGGTTAAGTAACTTGCACAGCCAGTTATTTCTGGGTGTGGTGTTAAGTATCAGAGCCCAGATTCGATCCCCAGGTCATCCCAACACTGGAGCCAGTGCTCTTACTCACTGTGCTACCTGGCCGCCCTTAAGCAATTGGGGTTAAGTAACTTGCTCAAGGTTACACGGCCAGGTGTTTCTGGGTGGGTGCTAAGTGTCTGAGCCCAGGATTCAATCTCCAGGTCATCCCAACACTGGAGCCGGTGCTCTTACTCGCTGTGCTACCTGGCCGCCCCCTAAAACAATTTTTTAAACATTTGTTTTCTTTTTAAAGTTTTGAGTTCCAAATTGTATCCTTCCCTCCCCTCCCTGAGATGGTGAGCAATCCGATATAGGTTATACATGTGCAATCATGTAACATATTTCTATATTAGTCATTTTGTACAAGAAGACTTGAAAAAGAAAAAAAGGAAGAAAGGAAAGAAAAAGAAAGAAAGAGAAAGAAAGACAGACAGAAAAGGAGAAAATAGCATGCCTCAGTCTGTATTCAAACAGTTATCAGTTCTTTCTCTGGAGGCAGACAGTAAGCTTTACTATGAGTCCTCTGGGATTGTCTTTAATCACTGTATTGCTGAGTTTAGCTAAGTCATTCACAGTTCTTCATTATATGATATTGCTGCTACTTCATACAATGTTCTCCTGATTCTGTTCACTTCACTATGCATCAGTTCATGTGAGTTTTTCCATGGTTTTTCTGAAATCACCCTGCTTGTACAGCACAATAATATTCCATCACAATCATAGACCACAGCTTGTTTAGCCATTCCCCAATTGATGGGCATGCCTTTGATTTCCAATTCTGAGCTACCACAAAAAGAGTTGCTATAAATATTTTTGTACAAATAGGTCCTTTTCCCTTTTTTTATGTTTCTGGGATACAGACCTAGTAGTGGTATTGCTAGATCAATATGCACAGTTTTATAGCCCTTTGGGCACAATTCCAAATTGCTCTCCAGAATGGCTGGATCAGTTCTCAGCTCTACCAACAATGCATTAGTATCCCAATTTCCCCACCTTCCCTCCAACATTTATCATTTTCCTTTTTTGTCATATTAGCCAATCTGATAGGTATGAGGTGGTACCTCTGAATTGTTTTAATTTGTATTTCTCTAATCAATAGTGATTTAGAGCATTTTTTCATATGTTCATAGACAGCTCTGATTTCTTCTTCTGAAAACTGTCTGTTCATATCTTTTGACCATTTATCAACTGGAGAATAATTTGTATTTTTATAAATTTGACTCAATTCTCTATATATTTGAGAAATGAGGCCTTTATCAGAGATACTTCCTGCAAAATTCCCCCCTCCCCAGTTTTCTGCTTTCCTTTTAATTTTGGTTATACTGGTTTTGTGTAAAAACTTATAGATTTTATACAATCAGATTTCTACTTTGTATTTTGTAATGCTCTCTATATTTCCTTTGGTCCTAAATTCTTTCCTTATCCATGGATCTGACTAATAAACTATTCCATGCTCTCCTAATTTGCTTATCACCCTTTATGTGTAAATCATAAACACATTTTGACCTTACCTTGGCATATAGTTTGAGATATTGGTCTATACCTAATTTATCCAGTTTTCCCAGTGGTTTTTATTAAATAATGAGTTTTTGTTCCAAAAGCTTGGATCTTTGGGTTTATCATATACTAGACTACTATGGTCTTTGACGATACTCTTGAGGTGATAGGAGAACATACAGAGATTGAATGTACGACTGAAACACTCCACGGGGCAGTTCAGTTTAGAATCAGAAAGGCTGAAAGTACATAGAAGCCCCAAAAGTAAAATGGAAGGAATTAATGGAGAGAAGAAAGAGGCTGAAGCCCAGTCTATGTCCTGTGAAAAGGCCCTGACATCAGGACCACAGAAGTCAAACAAGACTCAGTCCAATAGAGAACTATAAGAAAGGATTCAGAATACTCGGAGGGATAGGGAGGGAAAGAATCACTCATTTCCAACTTTTGACTTAGCTCCCCCCCATCCCTCAGCTTGCTGAGCCCTCAACTACTATTTCACTGCTCTTCCTGATGATCCCATAGAGACATCTGTCTACTCCTGGACATGAGAAGTCACTGTACATTTTTACTATCACCAGGGAACTGAGACACTCACAGAAAGGGATAAATGGGCAACATAAATATAATAATGACCTGGGCTGGCAGATATATCTTTCAGGGAAAGGCAAATAGTTTAGGTGTGAATAGAGAATAGCTGAAGTAACACCCTTAAATTCAACATTTAAGAGGCAGGAGCACTGAGAATTACTTGGAGACTAGGTAAGAGAGAGCCAATAGGCAAAAATGGGCCTCCCACCTAGAGGAAAGAAAGACAGGGCCCCTGACTGAGGCTGCTGCACACTTTCTATTGACTGAGGCTTCTCTTGGGGGGCTTGATCCCTAAGAGAGTGAGCTGCAACTCATCCCTATTCACTGGAAGTCAAATGAAATACAATCACTTTGACACTGGGGTTTAAGGTCTGAGGGAATAGCTATCAGTGCAAACAAAAGCTTGGTTGATGCAAGTTGTAGCTACAGTCCCTCCTGCAAGTGAGTAGGGGACTGGCACCTCTTGGTGGGGGTGGTATGGCTGTTAAGGAATCTTCCACATGGCTGTTCTCTTTAAGGGACTCAATCACTGTACTCTTCCCTAAACACTGGCTCACTGGGTAGGATGAGAGGCAGAATGGGCATTTGGCCAGTTTTTATCATCCACATGTTTGGGTATGACAGGTGTGTGCTCTGCCAACTTCTCTTCCTGGCTTTGAGAGCTCAGTGATCCACTTTGGTGATTTTAACCTCTTTGAAGGAGCCAAAGAAAGGAAGCAAGGGCTAAGGCAGGGGTGGGGAACCTTTGGCCTTGAGGCCACACATGGCCCTCTAGGTCCTCAAGTGCAGCCCTCTGACTGATCCAAACCTCACAGAACAAATCCCCTTAATAAAAGGATTTGTTTTGTGAAGTTTGAATTCAAAGGGCTGCACCTGAAGACCTAGAGTGTTACATGCGGTTTCAAGGCCGAAGGTCCCCCACCCCTGGAGCTGCTAAGGACTGACAGAAGCTTGAAGTCGAGCAACAAAACACTACAAGACATGGGGAAGCTCGAGGAAAAAAAAATGTCTTACCTGCTTTTGATTCCACTTGAGGTCAGGAATGAGAACAAAGCCATCTGAAGGATCTGGGTTCTCAAATACAATCCGGTCAGCTTCAGCCTTCTTCTCCAGAATATTATATACCCACTAGGAAGAAGAGAAAGAAAAACAACTACATTTGGATTTTTTTTTAAATGAATTTCTGTCTTATTAATGACAACAACATGCATATACAGCTCAGCTAATTTTTAAAATTTTTCATATTTTCAAACAACAAAAATCTGCTTCTCTTTCTCCTTCTTCCCCCTTACCCCCTCAAGACATAAAGTTTCAAATTGCTTTCCAGAATGGCTGGACCAGTTCATAGTTCCACTAACAGTGCATTAATGTCCTGCCAGCACTGAGACAACTATATCTCCCAAAGATCCTTAACTTTTTTCTAGTAGAGGATGGACCATTCTGTACTGGACCAATTCTCTGCTTCCTCAGGATAGAAAGGTGGATGAAGGGAGAGAGAGAAAAAGAGAGAGGGAAAGAGGAGAGGAAGACTGAGAAAGATAGAGACAGAGAAAGAGCCAGAGCCAGAAAGAAAGAGAAATAGAGAAAGAGAAAGCCAGAGAGAGTATATAAACCTTATCTTCAAAAAACAGCTAAGCTCTAAAAATCTAACTACAGGTTTCTTCAAGATGAAGTTCAGCTCTAAGGTTGAGAAAGTTTTCTTCCCCTAAGAGAGATATAAAATCAGCATCACCACTAGGGTCAACACCAGCTCCAGTAGAGCTCCAGATGCTTCAGGCTCAACTTGGTGCTTTTTCTAGACTATTTTAGGTTAAAAAAAAAAAAAAGACATGGCCTTTGTACTGCCAAAGCAAATGTCTGCCTTCCAGGGTTCTGAAAAGGAAAAGAAGCAATACTGGTTAAATAAAAACCTTTGGAAACCCCACCTCCTTCACCTTCCATGCTCTTCAGGGGCCATTATGCAAAGAAGACAAAGGGGCAAGCAGGAGCCTGCAGTGGTATCTTCATGGAAAGCTAGCACTGCTGGACTGTACCCCTGGGGATGGCAGGGAGCCCTGCCTAGTCTGAAGCACTCTGCTGCCCAGCAGGACTCCAACATATAAGTAGGTTTTCAGAACACCCACCTCCTTGCCTGAGAAACCAACATAGAAGGCTACATATAACAGTGTTCTATCAGGAGTCCTCCAGTCAAAACATGACCTTCTATCCCTTGTTCAGACCCTTCAGGGAGCTCCTCTCAGGAGCCAGACCAATCCTGGGAGGACCTGGATCCTTTGGTCACTGACTGGGTCCCCAAAGCAGGATCACTCCACATTATGGGTCTGGGAGTCTCTCTGAGGAAAGGGAGTACAGGGAAGGAAAGAAGACAGATGGACTCGGCACCCCATCTGTCTAACCCATGCTCCTCTAGCTCTATTTTCTCACCTCTTTTGAGAACTCTCTGAAAACAGGAAATAATCCCTCTCAGACTCCTTCCACCATGGCAACTGATACTCCACCCATTTTACACAAAGGAGATAAAAGGCCATGGGGGTAGAGTGTTAAGGGGTACAACTGGCTAGGGCTTGAGTGACCAAAGTAGGCCTGGCAATAAGTAGTTCAGGTTGTGGGACATAAAGTCTGGTAAGGCACCCAGTACCTGAGGGAAGCTAGGATAACTGTCCTTTCATTCTCTCCCTAACACACGCTTAATAGAGAGTGTGGCAACCCTCTAGAGACCCATAGTGGTAATCTGGGTTTCAGGTTTAGTGAAAAAGGGAAGAGAAAGAAGCCTTGAAAAAAAGCTAGCAAAGAATGGAACCTTCTGCTATGAGATAAAGGGAAGCTGGATGCCAGAAGGAGACAGGCTGTCTACAAAGTACACTATAGTAACTTTGGTGCTTAATCTGCATAGAAGGCATGTGGTCCTCACATGCTGATGTGGGTATGAAGGTTATGCTGGTTGGAGAGGAGAAGATAGAAGGAATGGCTGGGCTGAAGCCTATGTTCATCAAAGAAGGGGTGAGGCACTGTAACCTTTGGTTTTGCTTTGATTTGAGACTTCTATGTCTACTTTGGGCTTCACTTGTGTTTCTGCCTTCATTTCTGCTGCTATGGGCTAGTCAGTACAGCAGGGCTACTCATCTATGGCCATTATAGGGTGTGGGGTAAACTCACTACCCAAATTTGGTTATCTACATCTGCCTCAATGGCTGTGCCAATCAGTTACAGTTTGAGGGCTGTAATAAGGGATGGTGCCCAAGATCATACAATAGGCCCTATATGAGAACATGAGTAACACAACTGGAGGTGGCAGCAGTGCAGGATAGGATGGTGAGAAGAGACAAGCTCTTCAGGCCCCTGAAGCTGGTTGGAGCGGGCTCAGCAAAAACCACCATTCCCATCTCAGTATCTCAAACAAACCTTCTTCCAAGCTGGTATGGGAGTCCCAGGGAAGGCGCCTTGCCTTCTTTCCCTCTTCTTTCCCTTCCCTGCTTCTACACGCTGGTTAATGCCTTTTTCATACCGTTGGCACCAACAGTCAGAACTCCCTATTCCAGCCCAGAGAGAGGGAGCTGGAAAACCAGAGAAAAGAAAGTAACTGAGATCACATTGCAATCTGCTTCTACCACTAAGCAGTGAACGATTCCCAAGGACCAGTGGAAGGGGAGGGAAAAGCAGCTGGCAGGATTTAGAGCTGCTAAACCAAGCAGGCATATGGAGAAAACCACACTCTCCTGTAGAAGAGTTCTTTCTCTCCCCATCAAAGACTGGAAACGTCAACAACAAAAGACTTAGGGGGCCAGATCACAATCACGGTTAGGGTGACAAGAAAGCCATAGTTGGACCTATACAGAGGTAATTCCACATTATGGATTTTTAAAAACAGCCTCTGTATGGATGGTGCTTTAGAAAGGCATGTGTCTCATGGGGGCCAGGCCATGAAGCAAATGTGGTACATTCTTTTGGCATCTGCTCACCATGAAGAAAGGACATTTCAGGGGAGGAGACTGGTTCCACTTCCAGGGAGGGCTCAGTCTCTGAGCTAATTTAGAGTTAGCTTCCCTACATAAAAAAAGATCAATGCCTAAAAGAAGTCTTGATCTGAGAAACAAGGAGTCCACTAAAGCAGAGGCTGTCGCACCTTCCTTGTCATCAAGGAAGTCTCAATGCTACTCCCTACTTTCTCCCTACCTTGGTCCTAGTACCTACTATTAAGCAAAGACAGGAGACCCATAAGGTGGGCTAGGGAGATCTTTTTTTTTTTTTTAAGCAATCGGGGTTAAATAACTTGCTCAAGGTTACACGGCCAGGTGTTTCTGGTTGGGTGCTAAGTGTCCGAGCCCGGATTCGATCCCAGGTCATCCTGACACTGGAGCCAGTGCTCTTACTTGCTGAGCCACCTGGCCACCCCAGTAGGGAGATCTTTTAAAAGAAGGGAGAACAGTTCATTTTAGTGAGCATAGGGTTGAATTTGGGTTAAATCACCTGCCCAATAGAGTTCATTCCACTTTCTACTGGGTAAACATAATACTTAGAAAGCATAAAATACTTTAAAAGGCCTAGAAATGAGGAGCTTATGAAAGATGAATATGATGATAGTGATGACAATTAATAATATCAATCAGGTTTAACTTTAATAGTCACACAGCCAAATTCTGAGCAATGATTCCCACTGGCCTCCATTAGACAGCCAAGGGCCAAGGAGAAGCTAGATTCTCCTGGCTAAATAGCCTTTACACTTGGTCTAGAGAGGCTGAAAGGATGTTCAAAGGATTGGGTTGACCTAAAAATTTTGGTATTGGATAAAGACATCCTCTAAATTATTAGGCGGGAAACAGGGCTCCTAGCAAAGGGCTCTGTTTATAATAGGCACTGAAGTATTTATTGAGTTAAATGTGGGATGATAAAGAAAGGAAGAAAAGTGGCGAATAGTATTTCACCCTAAGCTTCAACCTCTAGAGGATAGTTTGCTTGAACTACACCCAGGGAAAAGGGTCTGGATAAAGGTAGGTCTGGGGAATGGTTCTAGGAGGTCCAACCATGACGTATTCATAATACAGACAGAGTCAATTTAGGAGCCAAGCCAGACATCCAAGTTCCTAAAATGGACATAAAGCCCAGTTTGTTTTAGGATCCCCAAAGTTAACCCTGTTGAACCTCATTGTGACCCTCCTTGCAGAATCAGAGATTAAGAACTGAAAGGGACATTGCAGGCTCCCCTCATTTTACAGATGAGGAAACTGAGGCCCAGGGAAGTGAAATGATTTTCCCTGAATTACAAAGCTGCTAAATGTTGGAGGCAGGATTCAAACTCAAGTCCCATGTTCTATTCACTACGCTATGTTGTTCTTCCTCTTTCTCCAACTCCCAGAGTCAGTCCGGAATAAGACTCCTGGGCATATGGCCTTATGATATTCATTCCTATGTCTCTTTCTTCTGGGGCAGCTATAATCACCTGGATGCTGAGGCTCTGTGAGTCCAGATAGGGTAGAGTGATGTTCTTGTAATCGTCCCCAGTCTCCCGGACTAGATGGAGGTCCTGGCGTAAGTACTTTTTCAGATGCTTCTCTGTGGCAGGATAAACCACAGTGGTCTTTATATCTGCAACCAAACCAAATGACCAGTTAACACAGATTTCCTAGCCATACCTCAAACAGGCTTGGGGTGGATGAGAGGAGAGAGAGGGAAGGGGGGAACCCAGGGAGAGGTCATGGGAACTTGAGAAATGGACCATGCTCTTATAGCTTTCTTAAATATGGTCTAGGCCCAAGAGAAGAGCTAAAGAGCTCCTGACCTTGGTCAACCTTTACTCATCATCCTTCTAAGCCAATGACTTCTCTTCTGGAAATTCATCAAGATGACATAAATTAAGACATACGGAAAGTTCCTGATCTTTAGCAATTATTACAAGTCACTGGTCCCTTTGCCGAAGATAAAATTTCTGGTAGCCTCTCAGTTTGTTCTATTCTGGAAAAAAAGACCCATCCTGCCTCCTTAAAATCCACCAGGCATCTATGAGAGGCAGCCACCTTCCTCTTTTACAGTCCAGGTCAACCCAACATTATTTTGTTGGGTAAGAGGCCAGTCATTTCCTAGATGGAGCATAATAAAGTTCTTTGAGATGTCAGGAGGCAATGTGGAGAACTTGTTTTAATTATTGCACAATTCCCTGCTAATGAGAAGTGAAGGGTGTTGAACTCTGAGGTAAAGAGCAAAAAAAGAACAATCAAAAGTGGTGTTGGTTTCAGGAGAAAAAGTGATTAGACCAAAAATAGCTAAGGCAAAAATGGCTTTCCCTCTGACTCACCAGGTCTTTTCTGTTTCCCCCATAGCGGGTCTTGTTGTGGGGACTCTAGAAGAATCCCTTGATTTTTTCCTTCCTAACAATTATCAATCAGTGGAATGAACCACCTTAGGAAGTAAAGGTTCTTCTTCACTGAGAGAATGTCATCAAAGGCTGGGTGATCACCTGTTAGCTAGGGAACAATGAGAATTTTGGTTCAGGTATGGGCAGGTTGAACCAAATCATTTCTGAGGTCTTGTCATTTTAGATTCTATGAGTGCTAGTTCTGCTTTTCATTTTAGGAAAGTAAGAGTAAAAGTTGTTTGTACTGACTCCCTTTGCATGTGGTAGGGCGGATGGAAGCACAGGTAGGCCTCAGCCTATTTGAATCTTCCTGCCTGGCACCTAGACATACCCCTAAGCTATAAGCCCACTGTAGTCTATGGTTTCTTGGCTTCTTAAGAGTAGAAAGCCACCAGGGCCCACTAACATGTCTCTATCTGCCAGGACTTGTCAAGAAGCCTCCCCCAACATGGAATTATCAAGCCACCCACTACAGCAGGAAGAATGAGCAACCGCATTTGCTTCTGGTTACTTACCTCAACAGCTCCTCCCCTGCCCATCCACCCCTCTAACAACTAGGCACTGGGCAAAGAGTTTTTGTTGGTTCATTCATCCATCTTCCTTGCCAGTATTATTTGGCCTCTGAAATCTCACTGACCCCCTCTAAGAG
This sequence comes from Petaurus breviceps papuanus, assembly GCF_028583685.1. Lineage (NCBI taxonomy): Eukaryota > Metazoa > Chordata > Mammalia > Diprotodontia > Petauridae > Petaurus > Petaurus breviceps. The sequence continues at coordinate 39,424,800 of NW_027187419.1, read as the reverse complement.
CATCTCCTAACTCCTAGACCTTGGCACTGCTGGTTCCCTGTGCTCAGACCATACTCATTCCAAGCTCAGTCATATTCCAAATACTCAGCCTTTCCCATACCATCACAGTTAGCTCTCACAGGTAACTGCTGCTACCCAGCCTCAATGTCATGGCAGTGACTCATTTTAAGACTAAATATCAATTGAGTAGGAGAGACTGTCGTGTGTGTGTGTGTGTGTGTGTGTGTGTGTGTGTGTGTGTGTGTGTGAGAGAGAGAGAGAGAGAGAGAGAGAGAGAGAGAGAGAGAGGGAGAAATAAATCAACAAACATTTCTTTGGCATCCAAACTGCACTTGTGGTGTTTGTTGGGGTGCCAGTAACTCCATTAACTCCATTCAGGACAGGGTTGTCTTGCAGCCAATACCCACTGCAAATTTGACGCTTGACAGCTTTGTCCCCACACTTGTCAGCTGATGGGGCTTGAATGCATGGATTCTATTCCTGGGAATACTCTGCTTTAGGATGAACTGGGTTGGCAAGCTCTGTGTTCCAGAAGAGTAATATCTGGTGACTCCTTTAGCTCATAACTCTACCCTGAGGGCAGATTAGCCCAGTTCCAGTCTTCACATTGCCTTTCTTAAGATGAACAACCTCAAACATCCATTCCTTCCTTTACTAGCACATTCTTAAAGGGAATATTCAAATTTCCCTAACTTAAGCAGACCCCCTTCCCGTATAGTTCTCTTTCCACAAACAACCCTAGAGAAGGAATATAAACAGCTCCAACTACTTTGGGAGAAACATAAACAGCTGGTGACATAATGAGGTGTGAGGGAGATCAGGAACAGAGACTTGGGAAGCAAGAAAAGAGGGAGGCCCTGTGGTTTATTAAAGACTGACAAATTCCACCCCAAAAAGAGCCGAGAAAGTGGGGGAGGGATAAGTAGGAATCACGACTCTCACTAAAGCCTCTGGACATATGTCTTTGGTAATGGAATTACAAGTATATGCTGTGAGAAACCAGGGATGAAACAGACCCTGGTAGTAAAAGGAGGAAGAGGATTACAAGGGAGGGGGGCAAATTAATCTTGCACCAGTCATAGCTAGCTTAGCTGTCTTGGCTTCTGCAAATAAAGGTGCTTTTATGACTGGTACCTTCATTCTTCTCTCAGAGTTTGGCAGCTCTGATTCTTCCTGAGTGGGAAATTGGGCTGGATAATGACTACAGGGAAAGCAAACGCTTTAGCTCACTCTTGATGACTATGTCTCAGTTTCCTGTTGACTTCCTACCACCATTCTGCAAGGCTTTCAGTTTCAGGAGAGCGAAAGGTCTTTATTCCTGGTCCCAGAGTTTTTATCATTTACTTAAAAAAAAGAAAGAAAGAAAAAAATGTCCATAATTTTGTCCAGAATCCACTATCTTCTTCCCTGGGCAGCCCACATCTAGAGGACAGTGTCCAGTTTTGGCCCCCACATTACTAGAAGGTTACTGACATACTAGAGCATGTCCAGAGTAAGATAAGCATGATGATGAGGGGACCAGAAATGAGAATCCATCGAAGGGATTGGGGGTATTGGCTTGAAGATGAGACTTAGGAGAGAAATGATCCAACATTTGAAGAGCTGTCACATAAGGAATTAGATGTGTTTGCTTGATCTCAGAGGGCAAAATGAGAAGGAAGCCACAGGGAAGTGTATTTTGGCCCAATGTGAAAATTAGAGATGTACAAAAATGGAACATGCTGTCCTTGAACACAGGAAATCTGTTACTAGAGGTCTTCTAACAAATGCTATATCTTCTCTTACTGCTTTGGGTAGAAGCTGAACTAAATAGTTCCTGAAGGTCATTCCAAGGTAACAACTCTGAGATTCATATGATTCCATGGCTAATGGGAGTATTTATATAAACACCCTCCCTAATGAGTCAAGTAAAGCAAAGAGGCCTGTACTTAAGAAGTTAGATACCAGAAAGAATCCCCACCTACCTTATGGCTCCTTCAACCAACTTTTAGGGTCTCCCAAGGCACTGGAGAACAAAGCAACACCAAGGTAGTAAAAAGATCAAGGTCTAATAAAAATAACACTGGCTTGGCAATCAGAAGACATATTAAACACCTACTAAGTACAGAACAATGTGCTAGGTGCTAGTTTGCTTAAGAAATGATTCCTGTCCTCATGGCGCTTAGAGAAACAAAAAGGGGAATAAAACAGAAAAATTATAGCATACAATATTGTAAGATAACAGCATTAGGTAAAGAATAAGGTGCTATATGAGGTCTTTAGGGAAAGACTGTTACTGACAAATTGCTTTGGTGCTCTTAATGGCTCTCTGAATTCCCAAGGAAGACGGCATTAAATTGTACTTTAAAGTATTCAGGACATTTGAGGCACTGGAAACAGTATGAGCAAAGACATAGAAGAGGGAATGCATTAGCTGTATTTGGGGATACTACTATGGTGGTTCAGCTGGAATAGAGAATATATGGGAGAATAACAAGAGAATGTTGGCAAAGTAGAGCAGTACCTGATTGTGTAGAGCTTTGAATGCCAGACAAATAACTAATAACTTTTCTTGATAAGATGGAGCTATTGAGGATTTTGAGCAGAGGAGTGACACAACTTTATGCACAAAGATGGGTCTGGCAGAGGCATTAAGATTGACTGCTGAGGATAGGAAGCATGGACAGAAATATCTATTAGGAGGTAACTGAAACTGTCTAGGTAAGGAGGAATCAATGTCTGAAAGACAGCGGTGATAGCAGAGAAGACCAGTGGTGGTCTGAAGGTTCAGGAGAATTGGCCTAGTCTAGCCTTGCCCCACCCTTCATCTTCCATTGCCCAATATCAAAAAGGAGCCGGAGACCTTTTCCTGGCTGAATGCTGACCTACCTTATCCCTACCTCTCCCTGAAATAACCCAGAGCCCCACTGCACTCCAACTTTCAAAGACCAAAAGTCAAATCAAGCATTACCTGCCTTATCACTGCTCCCTAAAGTCAACTGGGCTTTCCATTTGTCCTGAAGCTGAGCCTCTTGTATGTGTTGTCTCCCTAATTAGAATATGAGATCTTTGAAAGTAGAGATTTTGAAAATGAAAAGAAAGAAGGAAAGACAGAGAGAGAGAGGGAGGAGAAAGAGATACTTTTTTGCTTTTTATTTGTAGTTCCAACACTTAGCATGGGATTTGGCATAAAATAAGTGCTAAAAAAATGCTTTTCCAACCCATTCTATTTTGACAGGAATTTGACAGGAATTAGAGATACCTTAGATGTGAGAGATAAGGGACTGGGAAGAGTTCAAGAGGACACCAAGGTTTCCAACAGAAGAGATTGAGTAAATAGTGACAATACAGGCAGAAATATAAAGTTAGAGGGATAACAAGCTTAGTTTGCAACACACTGAGTTTACAATGATGATGAGACATCCCGGTGGAAATGTACTAGAAAAAGACAGATATATGGAGGTCAGGGCTGGAGATACAGACATGGAAGACATCAGCACAGAGATAATGGTCAAAACCACGGAATTAAATGAGATTGGTTAGGGAGAAAGAGCACCAAGAAATGGACTAGTGAAGGAAACAGAAAAAAAATTGGAAAAGTAGGAAAACTAGAAGAATATGTTACTGAAACCAAGAAAATAGAGAACATCAGAAGAACAGAGTGGTCAACAGTAACACATGTGTACAGATATCTAGGAAGATAAAAAGTGAACAAACAAAAAGGCCAGCCAATTTGGAAGCTCTGCTTCCCTTCAATCCAATTCACTTGAAAGTGAAGACATCATGCTTGTGATGTCATTGGTCCTCCTCAAGAATAAAGGATGAATACCAACAAGAAGGTTGGATGGCTGGTGCCGGGGATTGAGGACAGAGTGGGTTAAGACTATACTTGTCTCTGTCATTAACCTGGTATGTGACCTTGCACAAGCCACTTCCAACTCTCCAGGCCTTAGCTTAAATATCTGTGACACTAAGAAACTGGACTAAGGTGGTATGAAAGTTACCCTCCTACTCTAAAACCAAACAACGATTATATGAAACTCACTAAGGATAAGGGAGTATATCTAGACAGATGTCCTCCTTCCCTTGGTTCCATCCCACAAGTGAACACAAGGCTAATCTGAGAAGGGAAGGCAACTGGGAAAGGGACCAGGAAAGTTCTCCTGAAGAAGATGGAATATAAGCTGAGTCTTGAAGGAAGCTGGGAGGCAGAGGGGAGAAGGGAGAGAATTACAGTTACAAAGGACATTCAGCACAAAGGCACAGAAATAAGATAAAGAGAAATGGAGAGTTAAGTCTAGTTAAGGAACTTCAGGAAGACCAGGGTTGTTGGGACCACAAAGTACACAGAGGGGAGCAAAGTTTAAGAAGACTGAAAAGATAGGAAGGGGCTAGGTAATGTAGAACTTTAAATGCCACCCAGAGAACTTTATATTTCATTCCAGAAATAATAGGGTACCTTATTGATGGGGGAGGGGGGAAGCTAGGTTGATATGTCTGACCCATATTTTAGGAAAATTAGTTTGGTGACTGAGGAGAGAAGATGGACTGGATTGGGGAAAGACCTGAGGCTGACAGACCAATTACAAGGTTATTGCAATAGCCCAAGAGAGATAGGGCAAAAAATGTTGTGAAGGCAGAAACAATAATCAGAAACTATTAGGAGAACTCTGTTACCATCCACACTGAGGTAGAAAAAAAGGAACTGGGAAACAAACTAGAAATGGCCACTTCCCCAAAAAGGGTGCGATCCAATCACCTGCCTGCATCCTGATTATCTGGACCTGACCCATCCAGTGACAGCAACTTGTAAGAGGAACTGGGACATCACCTAAGACCCAAATTCTCACTAAGTTTCAACAGGATCCGGATATTACCAGACTAACAAGTGATTAGCCTAGTGAAAGGTCCACAACAGATGCTAGACAAATGTTTGTTAAACAGAGTAGGGTCTTCATTAAGATAAGAGTGCCAGACATAGAAAAGCCCTGAGTTTAAACCTTGTCTCAGGCTTTCCCTAGTTATGTGACCTGGGTTAAGTCACTTAATTGCCCTGGCCTCAGTTTACTTCTTTGTAAAATGAGGGAGTTGGATTGGATGGCCTCTAAGGTTCCTTCCAGGTCTAAATATACAATTCTCTGAACTCTCCCTGGCTCTTAGGTATGGCTCAGTTTTGCAACCTTTGGGTTCTCAGAGTAGTCAATCAAGTCCTAGAGCAGAGAAAGGGTCTAATGCAAGCCAATAAACAAGTCAGTTCTTGGTTCTTTGCAATGGACCATCAGATAACGCCTTCATATCTAAATATCAAAGGCACATTTGAATACAAAATGGTAGCCTAAGGGCCACATTCTCTTACAAGAACCGATTTCTTCTATAGGTTTAGAAACAACTTCTCTAGAAAATTATCTTCAATTAGGAGACCAAATTGCTAGAGAGATACCAAACTTCTAAGATTTAGGAGAACAAGATCACCACTATCTGAAAGAAAAAATCCACAGTGTTAAACACTAGGGCCAAATCTAGCTCTGAACAGTGAATGACGACAACTGGACACCCAAGAGATTCAGTGCAGCCTAGGACAAGAGGGGAGGAAAAAGTGGAGCACAGGAGGACTGGCTGTTAGTCCGAAACACACCCTTTCTCTGACATACACATGTCCCTTTTGATAGCTCAAATAATCATGCTGCCTGCCTTTTGGCTCCAGTACTCTTAGGATGGCCACCAAGTCCTTTGTCCTTCTTTCATTTGCAGTCATGGCACCCAGGACTAGCTGTTTTCAGAGGCAGAAGGCAAGGGACAGAGCTGCAGGTGGGAGTTGACTAGAGAAGAGTGAAGAGCAGATGCCTCTCTTTCTCCCTGCCAAACCCAGATTACTCAAATCCCCAGGAAAACGCCACTGCAAATGAAACACGAAAATGCAAACCACAGACAGTCTGCTCTCCTTCCCATACACATGTTCAAACAAGACTGTTTTCCAGTGGTCCCTAACGACTTCTACTGCATGAGGTCATTTCAATGGCTCAGGCTGTGGTTTTTGCTCTCCCTTCATTACAATAAGCCAGTTTCTATTTATCTGACCCAGATGTTCTAGGCCCAGAAGAGAAGGGAGAAACAACAGAAACACAGAATCTGGGAATGAAGACTTTTCCTCAAAACGAAGTCAAGGCAAATACGTAAAGAGATGTGTAGAAACCTCGACTTGGTGACTTGGCGACTTGGCTGGGCATGGATTCAGGCCTATGGTCAGAGATGCTCTGGACAATGAGAACCAAGAGAGCAGAGGCAGGTGGGAAGGAGGTGCTCACTTCCTAGGTCAGGGGCTCAACTTTCTTTAAGTCACAATCCCCTTAGTGGACCCCTTCTCAAAATAATGCTTTCAAAATGCCTAAACTAAAACACACAAGCTTACAAAGGAAACTAATTATAAAAATATATTTTTTAAAAACCAAGTTAATGGACTCCAGGTTAAGAACCCTATTCTAGGGCCTTTCTCTTGCTAGCCAACACTCTCCATCATTCTCAATTTAAAGTAAAGAGCAAGGGTGGGGAACTTGTGGCCTCAAGGCCACATGTGGCCCGCTAGATCCTCAAGTACAGCCCTCTGACGGAATCTGATTCAGTCAAAAGGCTGCACTTTAGGACCTACTCCAGGTTAAGGGTAAGAGGTAGGTCTGGAGGTTAGGGGCAGACTAGCAGCCGCTGGACGGTTAACAGCTAGGGGGCAGGAACCCAAGAATTACAGAATTATTCCTCCACCCTCTCAGGAAAACTGCAGACATACCTCCAAAGAGAGGATCAATTGGGCCAAAGGGTGTGGTTCAGTTGCTGGAAGTCTCAAAAGCATATCCCCAAACCACTAATTACCTGGTACCACTAAAGATTAAGGCTGCTCTCTGAGGCAAAGGCCTGGTTTTAGCAAGGTCTTAGGTCTGCCAGGATTCATTTATAGGACCCTAGTTCCCCCATTTCTCCTTCTAATCTTTTGAAGGCTATGGCAGAGAGACTCAGACTTTTCCTTTCCTTAGTCACCAGCCACAGTAAGCTAACTGACAAAATGCCAGGGAGTTGAATGGGTCTCCTAGTTCAAAATCAAATTCTGCTATCCTAAGCACAGCCTCCACATCCTCACCCCTAACCAGAGGAGGCCCAGGAAAGTGGCTTCAATCTATACACTCATTGCTGGCTTGAGAGGAATGGGGGTAGGGGGTAGAGAAAGGAGAGAGAAGGAAACTATGAGACTCTGAGGATGGGAAATGTTATATTGTGGAACTACAGCATCTATGTCACTCAGCAAAATGTGAGGATCAAGATAGCTGACTCCTAGTGAAAGTATGGAAATACACATACTACTGAATTCTGGTTCCGAATTCTAAACTCCATAACAAATGAAGTTTATTCTAAAAGAGAGAGAATATGCCATACCATAATGTGAAGCATCATATATGATACTCCTGGGCTATAAAAAAAATAGTCTCTTCCCCTAAGTACTTATCTCATCATTTCCTTATTTCATGTTGAGAAGAATATAGACGCCAAGTTGCAAAAAAAAAAACTAATGGAAAATGTGCTACAGACTGTCGTCTCCTGTGTGTATGTAGGGCTGGGTTGGGCCAATAGGGAGAAAAGGGAGACTAGGAAAAAGCACAGGACGGTACTCTGAAAAGGGGGCTCAGGGGTAGCTAGGTGGTACAGTGGACAGAGTACTGGGCCTGGAGTTAAGAGGAACTGAGTTCAAATCGGACCTCAGATACTTGCTAACTATGTGACCCCAGGCAAGTCACTTAACCTTAATTGGCTCCAAAAAAAGAAGAGGAAGATCAAGCATCAAACTAAAACTTAAAGTTAGCACCCCATGAAGATTTCCAGGAGACTAACCACTAATCTGGGAGAGGCAAAGGGAGCAGGCTACCACAGGCTGGAATTTATAGATGGAGCCAAATGAAGAAATGGAATAAGCTACCACTGTGGGTAATCTGGTTCCAGCCCAAGCCTAGCTCTCAGGTCCTCTGAGTAAGCGGAACTTTTTTGCTGACAAAGGCCCTGACTCTGCCCACTAAGACTTGGGCCTTGGCCCCACTAAGGGCTTCTACCTCAGAAGGAGAACTCACTAGTTTTTGCTGGCTATGGAAGCATACATTTTGGTAGCCTGAAGCAATGCCATTTTTCAGTAGAATCTAAGAAGCTTGGCCCCCACAGAAGATAAAGACTTTTAAGAGAAAATGGAAAGAGGACCTCCAGCACACTATGAGATTGTTACAGGTGCCCAGGTGGGGAGGGGTGAGTGGGTCGAGGCAGAAGAAGGGAAACAAAAAAGTAGAGGTAATGGTGAGAAAGGTGGCAAGCAACTGGTACAGATCTTGACTTTTCTTCTCTTTGAGGTCTTGAGCAAAGGTGGTGCAGTAAATAGAGCACTGGCCCTAGAGTCAGGAGGACCTGAGTTCAAATTAGGCCTCAGACACTTAACACTTACTAAGCCTGTGACCTTGGGCAAGTCACTTAACCCCAATTGCCTCACCTTCCCCCTTCCAAAAAAAATAGAAAACATGGGAATAGACATGGTCATCCTTTAAAAAAAAACTAATTAATGAAATTTATTATATATATATTTTTAAATGCAAGCCGTATGTCATAGAAATTCACAGCTTCATATATGGGCCTCATTTTCCATTCTATGTATGTGGCTCATGTTCATTGATGTTTGTGAGTTTCAGAATAAAAAAATAAAAATGTAAATGAAAGAAAAAGAGAACTATCTAAGAATGCTAATGAGAGCAGAAATACATATAACCTGTTCAGATTTATAGTGTTTAACATTCTTCATGCCATCTGAGCCCATCAACCACCCTGTGAGGTAGGTACTACAAGTACCTAGCTACATTTCACAGATTAGGATCAAAGGTAGGTCATCTTTCTGATTGGCTGTCCTTGGACTCTGCTCCAAGAATACCCACACAGAGGCCCAATGGAAATGGGACACAGCAAAAGTCCTCTACCGGCCTGTGGTGGAGAGTAGCCCCTCACCTAAGATACCTGGAACTCAATCTGCTCTAACTCATGCTACCCTTGCCTCCTTCCAAAACCCTCAAGAAAACTTTAATACGTTGGTATCAGGAGGTCTGACATACACAAAAGGGCCTGACTGGGAGGGAAGCTAGAACAGGTCCCTGCCCTCTCCTGTTGTTCTTCCTTCCTCCTGTCCCATCTCCAGTTCACACAGAAACAAAATAGCTCTCCTCAGTGGGCTGTGGGAGATGTGCTCCCTTTGCCCCTGTGCTCAGAACATTGTCAGAATACCCCTTCATCCAAACCTTACACCAGAAGCCCTGACTCCCGTTCTGCCTCCTGCTAGAATTCTTCCTGCCTGCCCTGGCTCACTGGAATCCCTGGCTCTTCTGATCTCCTGCAGGCTTCATTATCCAGACTACTCATCTGACATGTGATAACAAGTTTCCTTTATTCCATGGGTTGCTGTGGCCAAAGAATCTATCCCTTTGGCCGGCCAACTGATTGGCTTCAGAAAGCAAACTCAGTCTATTGCTGAAGCTGAGCTTTCTAGCATGGTATAACCCGCCTGGGCATGTGTACTGCCTGCAAGAACCCGGGGCCATCTCCATACTACAATGGGGTTCTCAGAGTAGGACTTTGTGAAGGCCTTTGTGAGTAGGCGCAACCCACTAAAACCTAATTAGATGAAGGAGAACAAAAGTAAAAGGTGTCATCCAAGAAGTGTATGAGTGAGAAAGAAGATGGACTGGTCATATGGCAACAGCAAGAGATAACATTTGATGGACGGTTGTGCACTCTACCAGTAGACTCTTGATGCTGGAAAGGAGCAAGGAAGGGGTGGCTAGGTGGCAGAGTGAATAGAGCATTGGCCCTGGAGTCAGGAGGACCTGAATTCAAATCCAGTCTCAGACACTTGACACACTAGTGACTTGGGCAAGTCACTTAACCCCAATCTCCCTGCCTTCCCCCATCCAAAAAGACAAAAAAAAAAATAGAGTAGAACTCACTCCCCTCAGATCCACTTGTTTTCTGAAGTTCCTTATTTCTGTCCAGGGTACCATACCTCTTGCTAGGACTAACAGTTTAAGAGCCTCCTAGTTGGCCTTCCTGTCTCAAGCCTTTCCCTACTCCAATTCATCCTTTATACCACTGCCAAAGTGATTTTCCTTAAGCAGGTCTGACCCTGTCACTTTCCCCACTCAATAAAGTCCAATGTTCTCCTACTGACTCTAGGATCAGAAGTGGTTCAGCATTTAAAGTCCTTCACAACCTGGTTCCAACCTCCCTTTCCTGCTTCATTATTTATCTCTCCCCTTCCCATGTTCTACAGGTTAGCCAAATGAGCCTCTTTGTGCTCTCTCTCTGTCTCTCTCTCTCCTCTCTGTCTCTCTCAATCTCTCTCTCTCTTTCTGTCTCTCCTTTCTCTCCTCTCTCTCCTTTCTCTCTCTCTCTCTGTCACACTCTCTCACACACACACACACACACACACACACACACAGAGTCTCTGTGCCTTTGCCCTGATTATCCCTCATCCCTGGGATATACTCTCTCATCACCTCTGCCTTGCAGAATCAATTACATCAATTATAATGTACTTGTCATTCAGTTGCCTCCAACCCTTCATGCACAGCATACCAGGCCCTTCTATCCTCCACCATCTCCCAAAGTCTATTCAAGCTCATGTTTGTTGCTTCCATGACACTATCTATGCTCCAGCACTACCTTCTACTTAAAGCCTTTCCTGATCCCCCAAAGGCTAGTGCCTCCTCTTCCTAAACTCCCTTGCACTGATTTTGCTTTTATTCGGTATAAATATGCATGTGTACATATCTTTCACAAGAGAATTTAAATCAGGGCTCTTTCACTCTTTGTATTTGTATCCCCAGTGTCTAGCACAGTCCCAGGCACATAGTAGGTGCTTAATAAATGCCTATTGATGGACTAAGTAATATACTACCTAGATCATTAACTTTTCATGTGTATGTCTTGTTCCCCTACTAGCATAGTCTAGGTAAGTTCCTTGAGGGCTGTAACCGTGGGATTTAGCGTTTACACAGAGATGTTCAAAAACTTTTTATTTCCTGACTAATGTGCTCCACATGACTGCTGGTCACACACAAGGATCTATTACGGAAGTTAGAAGAGATCCTGAAATATTCCAAGATACGTAGGTTATCTTTGCAGAGAGCAGTGAGGCTTGGAGTTTTCATGCCACAAGGATTCTGGCTGCTCAGAACACAAACGTCCTAGCTGGGCCAGGTCTACAGGAGCTGATCTGTCCATTGGATCAATCTGGCCTTCTACCTGCAGTGCCATATAGAGAATACATCTGGAAAGCCCTCAACTAACTCTCCTTTAAACACCAACTTATCTCTCTCTAAAGCGGGATGGTCTACGGCTTCAATAAAAGAAAATTTCAGGCTCTAGAACTGGAAAGCACCTTAGAAATCAGCTAGTCAAACCTCACTGGACAAACAAGGAAATGAGCTTGCAGGAATAAATCCCTTAAATAGCAGAGACCAGATCAAACCCAGGCCCCAGACCACAACTTTTTTTTTCACCATACCAGTTATAAAGCCAAAGGACCGTCATTCAGTTGAGTTGGTCAATAAGCATTTATTAAACAGCTACTATTTGCCAGGTACTATGTTACGCACTGGAGATACAGAAGAGGCAAAAGGCATGGGACAGAAACCTTCCTCTCAGGTATCAGCAAAATTCTATCCTTGTCTAACCTAGGCCACAATGGGGTTTTATTCCAATTTAAAGCTTTCTCAAAGCTACATTCCTCTCTACAGATTGAGAATGGGTGAAGCCTGACTGCTATGCAGCCCTAGATTCTTAGACTATTACTGCTAGGATGGTTCTCAGAGATGATCTGGTCGAGTCCCCTACTTTTATAGAAGAAACTAAGGCCTAGAGGTAGGAAGTGACTTCTCCAAGGTCATATCACCTCTCTCTTTTTTAAATTTATTTTTATTTTTTCCTACTTAATAGCCTTTTTTTTCCAATTACATGTAAAGATAGTTTTCAACATTCATTTTCATAAGATTTTGAGTTCCAGCTTTTTTTCCCCCTCTCCTCCCCCTTCTCCAAGATGGCCACATCATCCCTTTAGAAGAGATCTGGCCAAGACTGTCCCTGGCCATTTGTACTACTGTCATTACTCTAGTACCTACTCTCCTCCGGTTCAGCTGCAAAAAGAGCTAAAGAGGACACCCATGATCAGATGGGATGTTGCCCAAGTCTTGTGCTGGTCTGTGATGGAGTGGAGCCCTGAATGCCTGGTACCCAGTCCTCCACTCCAGCTGCTAGCGAACGCAGACACACTGTACAATTCTGTCCAGGGCCTAAGTCACCCTGGCATGGCAGTTCTGTGCAGCCGTAGCATCTGGGCCAGCCTTTCTCCTGAATGCTTTCAATTACAATTTCCCCAGGGAGAAAAAAAGGTCCCAATGAAAATAACCATTCAAAACATGAAGAGGAAGGGAAGCTCAACAAAAACAGAAATTAAGTAACACTCAAAACCCCAAAAGAAAAAACCTGAACTGAAAACTCTCACTAAAAGTAGCTTCTTAAATAAGGTTTCTTTTTCTTTCTTTTTTTTGGCTTTTTGGAGGGCACCTGGGGTTAAGTGACTTGCCCAAAGTCACACAGCTAATAAGTGTGTCAAGTGTCTGAGGCCGGATTTGAACTCAGGCCCTCCTGACTCCAGGGCCAATGCTCTATTTACTGTACCACCTAGCTGCCCCCAAATAAGGTTTCTGTATAAGCCCGACAGTGGTTTCTCCAGTGATTCTTTCTAGGTACTACTCCACTCTCTGAGGCTCAGGTTTCCTCCATGTAAAATTGGGGAGGCCAATGCTGGCCTGAGGTTAAAGTCCCAAAGTTTCTTGGAAGAATATTAGGGTATGGTTCCCAAGATCTGGTTCCTCTCTCTTCTCCTCACCCTTAATTCTCCCTTCACTCATAGATGCTTGCCTCCTCCTACTGAACCGGGTGCTCTACTCCCTTGTTGTACATCCGGGTAAACAACTGGCCTTTTCAGCAGGTAGTCCTGGCTTCTAAGTCAACCCCCCCTTCCTTTCTCAGAAATATCTCCCTCCCCAGGTATAAGGTCACTGAAATCTCACAGAATGGGCTTGTGATGGAAGAATCCAGTGTTTTGAGCAGTAGGATTAGTAAAGCCAGAGGCTGAACTTCATTGGCTGCCTAAATGTTCAGAGATCAGACCTACCCTGGCTGGTTTTACAGAGCATCAAGATGAGCTGTCAGTCGTCAAACCACAAAGGTTTCTGTTACAATCCCAGCTCAAAGAATAACAATGCAAGGAGGGCATTGAACTATCAGTCAGGAAGTCTAGGACTGCTGCTAATTTCTTATACATCCTTGAACAAGTCATTTAAACTAAATGTCACCTGAAAAATGAGAGGGTTGGATTAGATGATATTTACAGATGCCTGAGCTCTAAAGGATTAGAAAGAATCCTACCCAAGGGCATTGGGGGGGGGGGGAGGAGGAGATGGGATGCCAAGGCCAGGTGGGGAAGTGAATAGAGCATCTGTCCTAGAGTCAGGAGGACCTGAGTTCAAATACAGTCTCAGACACTTAACACTTAACTTAGCCATGTGACCTTGAGCAAGTCACTTAACCCCAAACGCCCTGCCTTCCCCCCTCCAAAAAAAAGAGCATAAGGGAGAAGCTGAGGTGAAAATGAAGCGGCAGGCCAAGGAGCTGGAAATGTCCTGCAGAGAGGGAGAAACATGGGAATGGAAGAAATCTCCTGAGGTGAGAGAAGAGCCTAGAAGCAGACGAGTTTCCTAGAGGACACAGGGGTTTTGTGTCCCCACCATCCAGCACAAGCCCTGGCACATAGTAAGTGTTTAATAAACACTTGCTAACTAAGTGATAAAAGTGTCCAGTGGTGAAGCCTACAGACCCTTTCTCAGAACAATGTTTTTAAATGCATGAAATAAAACATATAGGATGACAAAGGAAACCAATTTTATATTGAAATATAGTTATCAAAATGTTTTTAAAAAGACAACTATACGGAGCTAGGATAAGAACCCGTCTTAATCTAAGACAGCTCCAAAAAATTTACGATGGAAAATGCTGTCCACGTCCAGAGAAATAACTATGGGGCCTGAATGCAGATGGAAGGTGGCTACTTACACTCTTTTTTCTGGTTGTTTTGTTTTGTTTCTTCTTTCTTATGGTTCCTCCCATTGGTACTAATTCTTCTTTACAACATGACTAATGTAAAAACATGTTTAATAAGAAGGAGCCTATAGAGGACTGCACGCTGTCTTGGGGAGGGGGGAGGGAAGGATGAAGGGGGAGAAAATTTAAAACTCAAGCTTATGGAAGGGAATGCTGAAAACTAAGAACCCTTGCCTTAAGGGGCAGGCACTATTGATGTGCTGTGTGTGGAGGGGCAGAAGCAGGCAGGGAGATAGGAAGAGACCCTGCAGAGCCGGCCAGGGAGACTCTCAATGGAAGGGGGCTCTGACCTCCCAGGGGCTCCCTGGAGGAACTCACCCACTCGGGCTCTGGACAGGCTGCCTTCACTCACAGCCACAGTAACACTGCCACCTTGTGGCTGCTCTCCAATCTGCCCAGAACTGAATCGGGATTTGAGGATCTGGAATTCATCCATTCAAGATTTTTATTAAGCACCTTTTCTGTGCAATTCATTGTAGTGGGCCGCATAAAGGGAGATATTCAAGACATAGTTACTGCCCTAAAGGACCTTAAAAGTGGGTCACATCCCCTCTCCTCATCTATAAAATGAGGGGACTGCAAACGAATTCTATGGTCCCTTCAAACTCTTAATTGTCCCTAGCGTGACTCAAGCCCTAGCTCAGTGCTGTATGAGAACTCCTAGTGACAATTTCCTCTCTGTGGTCAGGCTCCATATGGCCATCTCAAAAATACACTTTATAAAGAAAGAAAGGGACCAATGGAGTTTGTCCCTAACCTTTGTCTCGGTGGTTGATAGCCTGTGGAACCCACGCTAAAGGAAGCAACTGAAATTCTTCTGAGTGGCACTGTCTAATTACTAGCTAATCTGAAGGAAGAAGCAGAAGGAGATTCAGAAGGAGTAGTATGGGTACTGTTGTGTTAAATTTAATGCATACTTTAAAAAAAACTGTAAGAGATTTATGGTTTCATATACAATTCTTTTTTCTGTTCTTATTTGTAGATGGAAAGTTCATGTTTGTCAAATTTATAATTAAAATAAAAAGTTTTAAAAGGTTTTCTGGGAACTACAGTGTAGCATATGTTTAGTGTCCACTACACTGAAAATATATATGTATGTGTAAAATAATCTAAATTTTTTTGTACGCATTTTGTTCATTATCAGCATTTTAAATCCTGCTTCCGGGCATGGGATTCCATTATGTGGTACTGACCATCAGTATCCCATCATGTTTTGGAGGTTGTGTATCTCTTTGGTAAAAACTTCCCATCCCCCAAACTGTCCAGATGGGGAGCCTCCAAATCTAACTTGGGTCATACTACATAAAGACTGATGGGAGAAATTGGAAGAGATTAGCCTGGGAAAAGAAGACTTAGGGGAGATGTGTTTGTGGTCTTCAACTATGGAAAGGGTTGGCATATGGAAGAGGGATTAGATTTGTCCTACTTGGCCCAAGAGAGCAGAACTAGAACCAACAGGTAGATCTTGGTTATACATGAGGAAGACAGGCTTAACAGTTAGAGCTGCCAGCCCCTCACTCATTACTGATGACATGCACTGAGTACCTGCTTGCCCCTTGCCCATCCACAGTCCCCTTTGTTCCCCCCTTGCAAAAATGCTTCAGCTGATCACTTTTTCATCAGATAGAACCAGGGTCCAGGACACTCACTGTTCCTCCATCTGACTTGTGCTTATGTTAAAGATGTCAAATTTGAGGCAGATGCCTAAGCCCAAATGCTTCATGGTGTCGGTCTTAGTAGATGCTGTTGCTGTTACTATGAGGCCAAAAGAGTCAACTTCAATTCACTGAAAACAGTTGGGGAAGACTCAAGGTAGTAAAAGATGGGGAGATTGTAGGAAAATCGATTGACTTGAAGAACAAATACAAAAACACAAGTTCTGGACTCTGCTAGTGAAATAAATGAAAAGACTGGGAACAGTCCTACCACGGCCATTGTCCCTGCACAGACATTGTTAAGAAGGCTTCGCAAGATTAGCAAAGAGGCAAATCTGGGGGAGATCAGGAGAGGAGTGATGCTGGAAGTGACGCTCTCACTGCTGAGCTGAAGAGCAGCTTAAAGCTGTCACAATCTCCTGAAGAAATCACTTAGCTATGATTTCTGCAAATGGACACTGATAAACTGGCAACTATATGTGATAAAATGAAGAAGTTTGCATGAAAGAGAAACATTACAATAAAGGATGAAAAATAATTGACGAGAAAGCAGAAATGATGAAAGTTAGGGAGTTTAACAGAGGTCCTCTCTTTCCATATTTTATTAATGTAGCCAAAGGTCAGAAATGTGAATTCCAAGATGCCTATTAAATAAAAAAGGTCTCTAGGGTCCGATCTCTTGTACCCGCTCTTGAAATTTCATATGGTTGCCATAAGCCCTTGATCATAACTGCTGAAGAGGCCGAAGGAGAACCACTTGGTACACTGGTTTTGAACAGGCTAAAATTTGGATCGTCAGTTGTTGCAGTAAAAGGTTTTGGTGACAACAGAAAAATAAAACCAGCTTAAGGACACTGGTTACTACTACTCCTAGCGGTGCAGTGTTTGGAAATGAAAGACTGACCCTTAACATTTAAGATATTCATGATTCTGGAAAAGATGGAGAGGTTTTTATGACAAAAGATGATGTCATGCTTTTGAAATGCAAGGGTGAAAAATCCCAAACTGAAAATTAGACTTAAGAAATCATTGAACAGTTAGACATTACAGGTATTGACTATGAAAAAGAAAAGTTAAGTGAACAGCTGGTAAGCTTTCTGATAAAACAGATGTAATAAACTGAATGAAAAGAAAGAGTTACTGATGTACTAAATGCCATACAGGGCACTGTTGAAGGCAAAGTTCTAGGAGTTAGCAGTGCCTGCCTGGCTTCAGTGCATTCTAGCCTGAGAATTATTAATTCATAAAACTCCCCCCCCCCCCAAAAAAAAAACTGGAATAGAAATAACTTAAAAGATACTGAAAATTCCTGCAGTTCCCACTGCTAAGAATATTAACTGGGGAATAATCACTGATAGTTGAGAAAATTTTATACAAAGCCCCTCAGTGCCAGTCGTGGCAGTGCACACCCTGTAGTTCTTGCTACTGGGAGAGGCAGAGGCTGGCGTTGGGGGGTTCTGTGATGCAATAGGACTAAAGCTGTTTGAGTGTCCATATTAACTGTGGCACCAATACAGTGAGCCCTGGGTCAGGGAGATCGCCAAGCCACCTAAGGAAGGATGAACTAACAAGTGGCACAGGTCAAAGCTCCTATGATAACTGACATGGGGTATGGCCTGGTAGAGATAGAGATATCTAGTCTAAAAAAAAAGGTCCTCAGAGATCAAGCATGATGCCATGCTTGGAGATTATGTGAGCATGGTTGAAAAAGAAATAATCAAGCCAACTGAGGTTTTAAGAATTGTACAATCTCTCTGTTAACTACAGCAGAAGTTGAAGTCACTGAAATTCCTCAAGAAGAGAAAGAACATGATAGGTGGGATGGTTGGAGGAATGGGAAGCAGCATGCTCTAATTCTATGGAACACGATAGCATCCTTAGGAGCTATGATGCAAGGTACAAGACAGAATTCTTCTCTAACTTCAGGGAAGTCAGCTGGAAAAAGTGAGTTAAATAAAGGCTGGTATTTAAGAAAATCATATAAAACCATCAATTACTGGTTTCAAGTGATGAAATAAATCATGGTTTGTTGTCATTATTAACCAAGCCTACAGATAATTTATTCTGAATTTGGGAATGAATAAAAAAAAACCCACAAAAACATTTGTACATTCCAGAAAAAAACAAAATAATTTGAGTTACCCAAGAGTAGTATGAGCTGCCTTGGGAAGTAGTGGGTTTTCTGTCACCAGAGGTCTTGAAGTAAAGCCTACATAACCACTATCTGGGGATGAGGTAAGGGGATTCCTAATCATACATACATTCCTAATCATACAATTCCTAATATACAGATAGCTTTCAGATTTATCTTTCAGCTTGGATTCTGTGATTTTGTGGAGAGAAGAGACATTATAGAGATCACACAGAAGGCAATGGGGCTTAGAATAAGTCACTTGGGTAGCCTGGGAATAGAGGGTTGAGTGGGGAAGGAAGAAGTTATTCCAAAGCTTTTCCAAACTCCTTTGGACCTCAACAGTACCTCTATTATAACATTTATTTTATTTTTTGCCTTTTTTTGGGAGGGCAATTGAGGTTAAGTGACTTGCCCAAGGTCACACAGCTAGTACATGTTAAGTGTCTGAGGCCAGATTTGAACTCAGGTCCTCCTGACTCCAGGGCCCGTCCTCTATTCACTGTGCCACCTAGCCGCCCCTTATTTACAACATTTAGAGCAAAAGACTTAGCTTCCTATTTTACTCAAAAGAATGAGGCCATCCAAAGTTAGTTACCTCAGCTCCTCTCTTCTGCTCAACAAAACTTTTCAGCATCATCACTCACTTTATTCCCTCTGGTGACAGAAGAGGGGTTACCCTTCCTTCTCATTCAGGCTAATTCTTCTATCCCTTCTTTGTAATATCACTCCATCCTCTCAAGGTCATGCTCTGGCAGTAAAGCCTTTCTACATTCTATCCTCTGGCCATCTCATTCTCTTCCACGGTTTCAAATACCACCTCCCCTATGTTGATAATTCCCAAATCGGTATCTTCATGTTGGACTTCTCCAAATTTCCAACTAACTATGCAATTTTAGCTGGGTTTAGCTGACTCTGTCACCTCAAACTCATATGTCCAAAATCAGGTTTACATCCACTTTCCCTTCTGATTTCATTATTTCTGTCAATTATTTCTGTCACTATTCACCAGTCTTTCTTTGGAAATCTTGGTGTTTGCCATTTAATTCAACAAACATTTATTACCTTTGATCCTTTCCTTTCCCTCACCTATCACATCTAATTATTTACCAAATCCTGTTGTATCTTTCATTCATCCCTCAACTATTCCCATCTTAGTAGAAGGCCTTTATTACCACTTGCCTGGACTACCACAATAGTTCCTAACAGGTCTTACTGCTTCCATTTTCTTTTCCTTTCTTCTAATATATCCTTCATTCTTCTATCAGACTACAATATTTTTTTATGAATCTGGTCATGTCACTCTTCTACTCAAAAATCTTCATTGGCTCTCTATTGCCAAACGTGTAAACCTCTGACTCCTTTTGCCTGTCATTCAAGGTCATCTATAGTCTGACATCACAGACTTTATCAGTCTTATTTTATATTCTCTTCTACAGATTCTATACCCCAGCCAAACCAGGCTCTTTGCACTCTGATAAAGAGTCTCTGTTTTCTTTCTTCTGTACCTTTCCTCTTGTTGTTCATGAGGCCTGAAATGCTCTCCTAACCCTCCTGACTCATTATATTCATACCTAGGCTTTAAAACTAAATAAGCAAATCTCCTTTGAAGTTGTCCCTGATTCCCTCCAAACTCCAAACTGGAACCTTCAGACCTCACAGATGACTTTGTTTTATTTCTCTATTTGACGTAGCTATGAGGTAGTACGGTGTACTATAAACATATGTGTTTCTGTTTTGTGCCTCAACAGATTATAAATTCAATAAGGGCAGAGGTTATGTCTTAGACTAAACAAGTTCTTTCTCTAGTGCCTAACACAGTGCTCTGCACAAAGCAGAAATTATTCAGAAAGGACAGGGAAAGCCCAGAATCATTTAGTAGAGACTATAAGAACTAGAGTAATTATCCCTAAAAACGAATTAAAAGCAGGAAAAAGTATATGCTTGCTACAAAATATCAAAGAGGCACAATTATGGGGATGGGAGTGACTATAGAAATGGTCAAAATAAAAAGGGAATAGTCTTTAAGGAAAGATTCCATCATTTTGTAAGTGGAATGTTTGTGGTAGTAGAAAATTATACAAGCAGGCGTAAAAAAAAATGGCCAAAAGAGTCTTTTGTTTGGGAGGTGTGGTGATTCACAGTTCATCAAAGTGCCTTTTGCTATGATTATCTCCCACCCTTGTAAATTGATGGGTACATTTAACAAAATGACAACTTCTAAGCAAGCAAATCCAGAATGGCCAATTATTTCAGACTTCTTAGGCAGATAAATTGAGATTTATTCAAATAAAGGACCCAAGTGTTTGTGTTCTCTGTTGCAAAAGTATTTGTTGCACATCAAGGATCTGAAGACATTTTCAAAGAAGAAGAAGAAAACCTTTTTTGATGAAGAGGCCAAGACTAAATTAATCAAAAAGACAGTAGCAAGATTCATGAATGTAAATCAGTGTTTTAATGCTTCAGTGTGAGCAAAAGTCAAGCCAAAAGCAAGAAATTAAAGTCCAGAGTACACTGCAAAAAGTGTATTGCATTTAGAGGTGGTGATTATAAAAGGAACTGGAATAAAATATAACTGTTGAAAGAAAATTGGTAAATTTTTACCTCACAACAATAATGCAGAGATGTAAAGATGGATATTCTTCAAATTTTAAAATATACTACAGGCAAAATCTTAAATTCTGCCAAATCCTGCCCCTCATCACATCACACACTACTCTATACTCTAGCCTGTGACTGCTCCCCCAATTAGCATACACACAGAAACCTAGAAACGTACAAATGATTCTTTCTTCCCTTCCTATCCCCCATGCTCACCGCTCAGCAGCCGTGGTGGGATCAGATTATAGGTGCTGTAGATGTCATTGGAGAACTGTAACTGGAGTTCTGGGTTCCCCAGCAGGAGCGGAGCCACCTGGTCCACCTGGAAGGGAGTCTTCTCTAGAATGATAACTGCATCATCCCCATCTCCATCCCCAGAGGTCTCATTTACCTGTGGGGAGAGGAAGAATCAGGGAGGCTCAGAGCATCACTATAGCCTGGAGAAGGTAGACGAGGTTACCCCAGAGCCTGTCTGACTTCACACTATCCTCCGGGTCCTTGTGGAGAGTCAGCCGCTAAAACTGCCCTATCACTTTAACCCGGCCCCTTTCCTTAAACAGAGAGGTTAAGTAACTTGCCCAAGGTCACACACTGGTCAGTACTGAAACCAGAATTAGAATCTAAGCTTTCCCCCCTCTTAGATCACAAGGTTCTTTGGAAACTAATCAGTAGGGACTTTAGACTAGAGATGTGCGGAACCTAGAGAACTTGGCCAAAAACTAGAGACAAAGAAGCCTAGGCCTACTGACCTCAAATCTAGCCATGGGTGAGAGAACCTGATACTCCCAAGATCAGAGAAAGTTAGGGATGTCACGCAGCCGTGATATTTGGACTAAGCGGTGCTCTCTTTGCTATTACTAACCAATTATAATTTCTCAAGGATTACCTCCCTGCTGAGCTCCTTGAGATTAGAAATTGTTTCAATTTTCTGTCTTAGATCTTTCAGCAACTGGAACGTTGTGTTTAGTAAGTACTTGGTGATTGTTTTCAGCTCCCTTTTGTGTGTGGTCTTGTTATATTTATTAATAAATCATTAGATATAATTTTATTAATAAAAAATAAAAGTCAGCAAGGTGGCACAGTGAATAGACCACTGGATCTGGAGGAAGGGAGGACTGAGCTTAAATCCTGCCTCAGACACTTATTAACAGCTTGACCCTGGATAAATCCCTTCACTTCTCTGGGTTTGTTTCTTCACCTATAAGAAGGGGACAATAATAGCATCGACCTCCCACAGTTACAATGGGGATCAAAGGAGATTTGCAAAGCACTTCTGCAAACCTTAAATCGATAAATAAATGGGAACTATTATCATTATTAAAAACATTTGTTCTGCCTCCTGCATTAAAGTAGTGCCCCAGAAAGGTGGGAAACACCTCCCCCAGGGGGCATGCCTCCAACATTCTTAGTATATATCCTAGAGCTTAGTGATAATAATTCGTTTTATAGCTCACATTATTAAAGTATTTTAAAATTTTTTTTTGCTTTTTGGTGGACAGTTGGGGTTAAGTGACTTGCCCAAGGTCACACGGCTAGTTTTTGCGTCAAGTGTCTGAGGCCAAATTTGAACTCAGGTCCCCCTGACTCCAGGGCCAGTGCTCTATTCACTGTTCCACCTAGCCGCCCCTATTAAAGTACTTTAAAGTCAACAAAGTAATTCTCAAGGAAACCCTATGACAGAAGTAGAACAAGTATTATCCGCATTGAATTTGCAAATTCAATAATTCAACAGACATTTATTAAGCCCTGAGGATACAAAAAGAGGCAAATGGCAGGAGACTGAGTCTCTGACTTGGAGCCAGCTAGGTGGCACAGGGAATAGGGGGACTACCTCTAGAGTCGGAAAGATTGGAGTTCAAATCGAACCTCCTATAACATCTGCTTGACCTTGAGCAAGTCACTTAACCTTTATGCCTCAGTGTCCCCATCTGTAAAGTGGGGGTAATAACAGCCCCTACCTCCCAGGGTTTCTGTGAAGATCAAATGAGATAATGATTACAAAGGGGTCTGGCACAAAGCAGACAATATATAAATGTATACAAAAAGTATATAAATAATCATTTACTATTATTCTTCTTCTTGCCCTGGATCAAAGAACAAATTAAAGTGTCAAAGCCAAGAGCTCTGACACGAGTCCAATAACGACGTCTCCCGGAAACGAAATTCGAGCAAACAACACAATGAATGAATAAATCTTGCACAGGACTCTCAGTTCAACTCAGAGTAAATGCTGTCATTTTCCCCCTTCTAGTCCCTGGTTGGTACATCCCGTCTCCCTTATTCAAAAATTGGTACATCCCGTCTCCCTTATTCAAATATTGGTACATCCCGTCTACCGCCTTCAATGATTGGTACATTCCCCGAAGCATAAGCGCGGAAAGGAAGGAGCCACAAATGTGAGGCTTGGTACAAGCCCTTACGCCTCACTCCCCCAAAGAGCGGAAAGAATGGTACCTTCCCATGGAGGAAAATTATTTTATCCCGAGAAGACTCTTTGAGCACTTTCTGCAGTCGGAAGCCAGAGAAAGGAAAACGGGTGGAGGCAGCGGTCCCATTCCCTACGGGCTTTTTATCACCCCCTGGCCCAGGAGCCAGAAGCGACTCCTCCTCCTTCTCCTCCTCTTTCTCCTCCTCCTCCTCGCGTTTTCTCTTGCCGGGTGGAACGGATGGGTCCGCCATGCCAGCTCCTTTTGTGATGTGCGCATGCGCGGGGAGGAATGGCGCCTTTAAAGCTTTTCGCGGTTTTAAAAGGAAGTCTCCGAAAGGGACTACAATTCCCAGCATGCCGCGGGTCCGAAATCCGCTATTTTAGTGTCGGCCATGCCCACAAACTTGCTGTACTAATGTGACCCGCATTAGGGAGGATTGTGGGGGTGAGTTTAGGAGTTTATGCTCAATCCTTAGCCTCAGCTAAACTCAGAAAATAATTTTTAATTTTTTTAAAATTTTGCATAATTACATGTAAAACCAATCTTTAACATTAATTTTTTAAAAAATTTTGAGTTCCAAATTCTCCTCTGAGATAGTAGGCAATTTAATATCGTTTTTATACTTGAGCAATCATGCAAAACAGGTTTCCATGTTAGTCATGTTGTAAAAAAAAAAAAACCCACACATAAAAAAGTGAAAAATAGTATGCTTTGATTTGCATTCAGATTCTATCTTCTTTCTCTGGAAATAGACAGCGTTTTTAATCATGAATCTTTTGGAATTGTCTTGTATCATCTACTGCTGAGAAGAGCTAAGTCATTCACAATCGATCATCCTACAATGTTGCTGTTACTGTGTACAATGTTCTGGTTCTGCTCACTTCACTTTGCATCAGTTAGTGTAAGGCCTAGATTTTCTGAAGTCATTTCTTATAACATAATAGTATTCCATCATAATCATATACCACTTGTTCAGCCATTCCCCAATTGATGGATATCCCTTCCATTTCTAATTCTTTGTCACTACAAAAAAAAAAAGCTGCTGTAAATATTTTTATATAAATAGGTCTTTTCCCTTTTTTTTCTTTTTAATCTCTTTGGGATACACTTCTAGCAGTAGTATTGTCTGAGTAAAAAGCATGCACAATTTCATAGCCCTTTGGGTATAGTTCCCAATTGTTCCCTAGAATGGTTGGATCTATTCAAAATTCTAACAACAGTGCATTAGCGTCCCAATTTTCCAACATTTATCATTTTCTTTTCTGTTGTATTAGCCATTCTGATAGGTGTGAAATGGTACCTCTGAGTAGTTTTAATTTGCATTTCTCTTATCAATAATGATTTAGAGCATTTTTTTATTTGACTATAGATAGCTTTGAATTCTTTACTTGAAAACTGCTTGTTCTAATCCTTTGACCATTTATCAATTGGGGAATAACTTGTATTCTTATAAAGTTGACTCAGTTCTCTATGTATTTAAAAAATGAAGCCTTTATTAGAGACTCTTGCTTTAAAATTATTTTTCCAGTTTTCTGCTTTCCTTCTAATGTTGGTTACATTGGTTTTGTTTGCACAAAACCTTTTAAATTTAATATAATAAAAATATCTATTTTACATCTCACAATGCTTTCTGTCTCTTGTTTAATCATAAGTTCTAACCTTATTCATAGATCTTACAGGTAAACTATCCTTTGTTCTCCTAATTTGCTTATGGTATCATCTTTTATGTGTAAATAATGTACCCATTTTGACCTTGTTTTGGTATACAGTGTAAGATGTTGATCTGTATCTAGTTTGTGTCATACTGCTTTCCCGTTTTCCCAGCAGTTTTTGTCAGATAGTGAGTTCTTATCCCAAAAGCTTGGGTGTTTGGGTTTATCAACACTAGGTTACTGTGGTCATTGACTACTGTGTCTTGTATACCTAATCTATTCCACTGATCCACCTCTCCACTTTTTAGACAGTACCAGATTGTTTTGATGATTACTGCTTTATAATATAGTGAGAAAATAATTTCTTGAACACTTCCTAAAGGCAGGGCTTTGCAGAATACAAAAGAAGAAAAGGGAATAGTCCTTGCCCCCAAAGAGCTTACTTTCTACTAGACTCCACAGCTTGTATACAATTAAATAAAAGCCAGGTGATGTGCAGAGAGAGAAAGCACAAAAAGGCTCTTATTTCTATTCAGCAACACTCATTCTGGACTTCCATGGCTTCCCCACCATACTTCCAGGAAACCCATCATTGGGAAATGTCATCTTGCAAGATCCAATCCAACTTGGTGCTCATCAGTACCCTCTGCCTCTCTAATTTAGGGAACTCTTCTGTTTAGGGAGAAGCCACCCAACCTCCCCTCCACCCCCATCTCTTTTATGTGTTGTATTTCTGCCTTTACATTATAAACTCCTTAAGGGCAGAGACTGTGGGGTGTTTGTGTGTGTGTGTGTGTGTGTGTGTGTGTGTGTGCTTGAAGTGTTTAGCATAGTGCTTAATAAATATTTATTGACTAAGACTAGGCAGTTAGCATCAGAGCTGAGTCTTGGAGGCAGCCAGGTGGTACAGTGGGTACAGTGCTGGACCTAGAGTGAGAAAAGCTTGAGTTTAAATACTGTCCCTGTCACTAGCTATGTGATTCTGAGCACAAGTCACTTGACCTCTTTCAGCTTCAGTTTTCTCATCTATAAAAGGGGAATAATAATAATAATAATAACAACCCCTGGGGATATTATGAGAATTAAATGACATAATATTTGCAAAGTGCTTTGCAAACCTTAAGGAATTATATATTGAAGGTAAAGGGAATTCCTTCCAGTTAGGGATGGAATTATGAATTTAGGGAACAAGTAAGCCACTTGGTTGGAATGTTCTCTGTGTGTGTTTGAAAGGAAGTAATATGAAATAGATGTGGAAAGGTCAATTGGATTGTGATCTTGGCGTGTTTTAAATACCAAGCTAGAATATTGGTATTTTATCTTAGAGGCAATAGGGAACCACTGAAAATTTTTGACTTGTGTCTCAGGATGATTACTAAATTGGGGGAGGATGTGAAGGAAGGGGAAGGTCAGAAGAGATGACATGTTGACTTTAAATGCTTAAAGAAGGGACTAGAGTCCAGGAGAGAAATTAAGTCTGGATATATTAATTTGGAAGTCATCTCCTGTCATCCTCGATTCCTTACTCTTACCCTGATGGGTGTTTGGGTGCCTGTGCTCAGACCCCAATTCCAAGACCATATTTCTCCCTGACCTCAAAACACTATCCCTGGCAGTTTCTCCCCAGCCCAAGGACACTGTGCCTACTGTGTTTCCCCAATAATAAGACACTGTCTTATTATTTTTTTGGACAGAAAAACACCAGAGGGCTTATTTTCAGGGGAGGGCTTATTTTAATAAACAGGTAAATGTGAACAAAAAAATGTACCTTTATTCAATAAGCAAATCACTGGGGAAGAACAGGATGATGCGCTCACTGCTGCAGCTCTGATTGGATGCAGCTCGGAGCGCGGCGTGCGTTTCACGGGGGGGGGGGGGGACGGTGCATACAGAGGGTACCGTAATGTAGCGTGTAGCGCAGGGGATCACCTTCACTACAGTAGCAATCTCAATAGGGCTTATTTTCGGGGGAGGGCTTATTTTAGAGGAATCTTACATAGTAAGGGGAGGGCTTATTTTTGGGATAGGTCTTATTATCGGGGAAACACGGTAACAATTACTCATGAGTGGGCCCTACAAAACACTTATCCCTCTCCCTGGTATAGTAACAAACTGCACCTGTAGGAAGTATTAGTTTGAATTGGCTTTGTACTGGCTCATAAAGATATTCAGTACCCACTGGACTATACCAACTCCCTACCTCATTATATGCATCCTAGACTCCTCATTATATGTATCCTACCTAGATTTAAGACATATGTACATTCCCTACATCTATCTTGTCAAACAAGACATTGATTGGTAGCAGACTGGGCAATCCTCAGTTGGCCCTGACTGCTAATTAACTTAGTGACTTAGCACACCTAAAAACCACACCTCCATGTGCTCCCCCTCACCCTTGGGCTTTTCCTAGTGAACTCTGGATAGAAGGCCCATGCTGTGGATACAAATGTGCATTTTCCTTTAAGAACTGACCACTCCTTAACCACTCCCTAATCCCACCCTGAATCACCTAATTAGCATACCTAGAACATGTTTTACTATAGTTTATCCTATATAAACTTTAACCAAACCTCTCCAAGGTTTCAGGTTCCTTAAAAACTTTTGCTTGCTGAAAAATATAAAAATAAACCTTTACCAACTTGACTTAAAGAATGCTTGATTCTGTGAATTCTTTCCAGACCACCCTGTCCTGCACCCTGGTCCTTAAGAGTCCCTGAAACCCTCACAACCACATCAACCCCTCATATCCAGTCTGTTGCCAAGGCCCATTGATTTTGCCTTTGCAGTATCTCTCAAATATACTCCCTTCCCTCTTCTGACACTGCTACCACTCTGGTGCTTCCTTGCTCTCTGCCTCATAACTGGACTATTACAATATTCTGCTGGTGGATCTGCCTGCCTCGAGTCCCTCTCTACTCCAGTCCATCTTACATTGAGCACCAAAGTGATTTTCCTAAAGCACAGGTCTGATCTTGTCACACATACTCTCTCCAGTAAATAAACTTTGGTATCTCCCTGTCATCTACAAGATCAAATACAAAATCCTCCATTTGGTTTTCAAAGCCTTTCCTGACAAAACCTTCTCCTATCTTTCTAGTCTTCTTACATCTTATTCCCTACTCCTCTGCCCCTTCTCCATGTATTCTTTGATCCAGTGACTCTGGCCTCCTTGCTAAATATATTAATGGATATATTTGACTCCATCTCTTGGTTTTGGGCATTTTCTTTGACTATCCTCCATGCCTGGCACATAGTAGGCCCTTAATAAATGTTTGTTGACTAACTAGAGATATTTGAACCTATGGAAGCTGATGAGGTCACCAAGAGACTATTGAAAAGCTCCATATGGCAGAGCTTTGACCTATACCTTTAATTAGGGGCAGGACAAAGATGAAAATCTGGCAAAAGCAGAAATGTAAGGATGAATTTTGCATCTGGGGCAAACATCATGAAATGTAACTTCACTTTGAGAGCATTTAGGGGAACAGAAGAGAGAGGCAAAGAACTCAAGTTACCACATGACTACTACTGGAGGCATAATCAATAGAGTGCTGGGTCTGGAGTCAGGAAAACTCATCTTCCTGAGTTTAAATCTGACCTCAGACATTTACTAGCTGTGTGAACCTAGGAAAGTCACTTAACCCTCTTTGCCTCAGTTTCCTCATCTGTAAAATGAGCTAGAAAAGGACATGGAAGACTATATTAGCAAGCATCCTAGCACACCCAAGATGGCCTGCTAACTCAGGTTCTTTGATCTGCTTTTAAAGGAAAGACTGCTCAAAAAGGGGTTAACAATCCTACTTTAATTATATTCAGTAGTTCAGGGAACACATCAGCACTCTGAACTTGGAGAAAATGCAAGCAGAGAAATTAACACAAAGATCAACAGGCAGGGCTCCAACTATCTGAACAAAGAAATACAACCACCTATATACACCACCAGACTGGGGGAGCACAAACAACATCTGAGTAGTGGGGGGTTGAGAGGAGGGGCTCCTAACAAATGGCTACTCAGAGTCCAATCCAGGGAATCAAAAGGTCTTTACCATGAGCAAACCCCCAAAACAAAATGCCACCCTTCCAGAATATATAACAAAGACTCGGCCCCTGATTGGCTCAGAGCCAGAAGTCATGAAACCTACTTGAATCAGCACAGCTGTGAATTATCAGGGTTCAAAGGAGATTAATCCTTCAGATGTTTACAATTTAGTCTGAGCCTGGGAAACTGAACTCTAAAAAGAAAACAAAAAACCCACTTTGCTTTTGCTTACACAGACCAGTATCTTTGCAAAGAAAACCTCAATGGATCCATAAAGAGTCAGAGATGAAAATGACTAGACAACAGCAGCAAATCTTAGCACCTAATTATCAGGAGTTGATTCTCTATATTTGTATCTAAAAGGTTTCATTACTTGGGGGAGTGAAGATAAAGGTACAGTGGTAATATTTTTAGGAAAACAGTATTTGGGGACAGGAAGGCTTGAAGCAAACTACTCCCCAAACCTTCAGAGTATCATATTAGAGCTGGAAGGAACATTAGGCATCATCTAGACTAAACTCTTCATTTTACTAAAAAGGTAACTGAGGCCCCAGGGAGTGAGCAAAGAAAATGGCACATTCAATTCTACTGCTAACCTAGATTGGAGTCAAATGGATCCAAATCTCAGACATTTAAACAATCAGAAATAGAAGAGAGACCTTAGAGACTACCTTTATTAACTTCCTTATCTTCTAAGAGGGGGAAACAGAGACCCAGAATAAGTGTAAGAACAGAGCTGAGAGAAATTATTATCAATAACCAATGATTTAGGGAGATCCAGAATTCCTCCTTTTTTTCTAAAGCCCTTATTTTAAGGCTCAGTCTCTGAAGGACATTGCTTATAATGTCAATCTAATTCAGCCCCCACCCAGGTGGGATAAATTCCTTGGGGTTTTGAGGGGTTTGTTTGGGGTTTTTTTGTTGTTGTTGTTTTTGTTTTTTTGCTTTCTGGAGGGGGGAATGCAGGGCAGTTGGGGTTAAGTGACTTGCCCAAGGTCACAGGGCTAGTAAGTGTCTGAGGCCAGATTTGAATTCAAGTCCTGACTCTAGGGCCAGTGCTCTATTCACTTTAACACCTAGCCACCCCCCTTTTTTTTTTTAAATCAAATTAATCAAAGGTTTATCTATCTTTGTTTTTTCATAAAATCAGCTCAGTAAAAAAGTGGATTTTCTTAAGAATTACATGAATACCTCAAAGAAATGAACCAAGATTAGAAATGAAATAAAAGCTCTTGAGGAGATAACTGAAAGGATGAAAAATAGCTTAGATGAGAAAGTAGTAAGCCTTACCCAAGAAATGTAATGCAGTGCTCCATTCACTGCACCACCTAGCTGCCCCTGGGATAAATTCTTTGATTGCATTGCTCAAGGCTGGACAATTTAGAAGCAAATGACATCATCAGTTACATTCCTCCAGCCCTTCATTAGAATAGGCACACCTCTCATAATATTCATTCTCTCTCATTCATTGTTATCTAATCAGAGGTGATTGTCATCCTCAGGTACACCCATTCTTCCAAGGGCATATAAACTCTGAGCCCATCACCATGATTCATCTTTGGCAGTCGAGAATGTCACTGGCCCATTTTATTGGTAACATGCTAGCATTATTAATAAAGTTATAAATTAAACTATGCCTCTTCATTCCCCAACTGATGAGCATCCACTTAGTTTCCCATTGTTTGCCACCACAAAAAGAGCTGCTATAAATCTTTTTGTACATATGGGTCCTTTTCCCTCTTTCTTTGATCTCTTTGAGAAATGGGACTAATAGTGATATCACTAGGCCAAGGGGCATAGTTCCAAATTGCTTTTCAGAATAACTGAACCATTTCCCAGCTCTACAATGCATATGCTCCAACTGTGCAGATAAACAGTTTTCAAAAGAATTGAAGATTATAAATGATCACATGAAAACATGCTCCAAATCTTTGATAGGCAGAGAAATGCAAATTGAAATAACTCTGACATTTCACGTTGTACTGTGCAAATTGGTAAAGATGACAAAAGATGGAAATGGCATTGTCAAGCCCCAGGGAGAGACAGACACAGCAAGGCTGTTGGTGGAGCCCAACTGTATTTCAGTTTGGAATTATGCAATAAAAATGACTGAACTGTCCTTACTCTTTGGCCTATTGATCATATTAATTGGGTATGTACCCCATGTCCAAGCAGAAACAAAGGTCAACAAAGAAGCAAAAGAAAATATGCCAAAATATTCCCTGCAGCATGCTTTGCTACTGCAGAGCAAACTAGATACAAAGGAGGTGGCCATTGGTTAGGGTATAGTTGAAAAACTGTGGTGTATTAATGTAATAAAATACTATTGTGCAGTTAAAAAAATGACAAATATGAGGGATTTAGAAAAAATCCCTAACTTAGAACTTAGATAACAATATGCACAATGACTTCAACAATATAAATGAAAAGATCACAAAAAATTTTGAAGAACAAATACTTAAACATATCTCCTCCCTCATAGCAGAGAGGTGAGAGACCACTAGGGTGTTATTGTTCAGTCATTTCAGTCATGTCTGACTCTTCCAAAACCCCTTGGCAAAGGTACTGGAGTAGTTTGGCATTTCCTTCTCCAACTCTTTTCATTTATTTATTTTTAATGTGGTTTTTTTTTGAGGGGGGAAGGCAAGGCAATTGGAGAAAAGTAACTTGCCCAAGGTCACACAGCTAGTAAGTGTGTCAAGTGTCTGAGGTCAGATTTGAACTCAGGTCATCCTGACACCAGGGCAGGTATTCTATTCACTATGCCACCTCGCTTCCCCTCCAGCTCTTTTTACAGATGAGGAACTGAGGCAAACAGGGTGAAATGACTTGCTCAGGGTTACACAGTTAGTAAGTGTCTGTGACCAATTTGAATTCAGGAAAATGAATCTTCCTTACTTCAGACCCAGCACTTTAGCTACTGTACTACCTAGCTGCCCAATAGAATAGAATAGTGTATATTCAATTCAATAAACCTTTATCAAATACCTACTATGTGTCAGGCACTATGCTAAAAACTGGGGATATAAATAAGAAAAAAACAGTCACTGCCCTCACGGAGCTTATTATCTATCTATAGGGGAAGACAACACAGAGAAGGAAACTGGAAGGTTAGAAAGCAAGGAACACCATGGGATACCTGGGTATCTTGTTCCGTGCAGTTGTAACTAGCGAGACCTACAGATAGAGAGTGAAGGATTCTTGTGCTTAGACCCCAATTCGAAGATCACATTTCTCCCTAGCTTCAAAACACTATCCCTGACGGT
Organism: Petaurus breviceps papuanus; assembly: GCF_028583685.1. Classification (NCBI taxonomy): domain Eukaryota; kingdom Metazoa; phylum Chordata; class Mammalia; order Diprotodontia; family Petauridae; genus Petaurus; species Petaurus breviceps. The sequence continues at coordinate 39,392,816 of NW_027187419.1, read as the reverse complement.
TTTCTTCCCAGCCCAAGGACACTATGCCCAGCAATAACTCATAAGTGGGCCCCAATAAGACAAACTACTTTCCCACAATTACTCATAAGTTGGCCCCAAGAAAACAAACTATCTTTCCCCATCACAAGAACAAGCTGACCTCTGAGGAAATTCTCTTGTAAAAACAAGACTGTCTTGTAACCACAGAATTATCATGTATTGATTTCCAAAGTTATCATATTCAATTCAGAGGTCAAACTATATATATCAACTCTCAAAGCTATCTTGGTACAGATGTAACAGACCAAAAATACACCCCTGAGAAACACTTTCTCCTGATTTCCTGTAGTGAATGACACCCGTAACCAAGGTTGTAGGTTATCAAATAATTAACATATCTTCCAGATAATCCACTACTTTTCTTTTCTCTTCTTTTCTTTTAACATTTGATTTCAACACTGATTTCCAGATTCTTTCCCTTCTTCCCTCACCACCTACCCCTATTGGGAGGAAAGGCAATTCAATATAGGTTATACATGTGTAGTTATGCAAAATATTTCCACAGTAGATATATTGTGAAAGAATAACTATATTTCCCTCCATCCTATCCTGCCCCCCCATTTATTCTATTTTCTACTTTGACCCTATCCCTTTTCAAAAGTATGTGCTTCTAACTACCCTCCCCCCAATCTGCCCTCCCTTCTATCATCCCCCCTCTTATCCCCTTCCCCCCTATTATTTAGTGTGTATGTTATTCCCTCCTTAAGTCAAATTCAATGAGAATAAGGTTAACCTATTCCCTTTTATCTTCCTGTTCTTCCCCTCCATTGTAACAGTTTTCTCTTGCTTCTTTTATATGAGGCAATTTACCCTATTCTATCTCTTCCTATCTCCTCTCATTATATTCCTCACCTCTTAATTTTATTTTTTAGATATTATCCCTTCCTATTCAACTCATCCTGTGCCCTCTGTCTATGTATACATGTACACATATATACACAAACTCACATATGTATTTATATGCACATATACCTTCCTATATAAACATATATATGTATGTATACATATACATACATATATATTCCCTTTAACTATCCTTATACTGAGAAAAGTCTTATGAGTTAGAATTATCGTTTTGCCATGTAGGAATATAAATAGTTCAATTTTAATAAGTTTCTTATGATTTCTTTTCCTGTTTACCTTCTCATGCTTCTCTTGCTTCCTGTATTTGAAAGTCAAATTTTCTATTCAATTCTGTTTTTTTCATCAAGAATACTTGAAAGTCCTCTATTTCATTGTATGACCATATTTTCCCCTGAAACATTATATTCAGTTTTGCTGGGTAGGTGGTTCTTGGCTTTAATCCTAGCTCCTTTGACCTCTGGAATATCATATTCCAAGCCCTTCGATCCCTTAATGTAGAAACTGCTAGATCTTGTGTTATCCTGATTGTGTTTCCATAATACTTAAATTGTTTCTTCCTGGTTGCTTGTAATATTTTCTCCTTGACCTGGAAATCTGGAATTTGGCTATAATATTCCTAAGAGTTTTCTTTTTGGGATCTTTTTAAAGAGGTAATAAGTGAATTCTTTCAATTTCTATTTTGTCCTCTGGTTCTAAAATTTTCCTTGAGAATTTCTTGAAGGATGATTTCTATGTTCTTTTTTTGATCATGACTTTCAGGTAGTCCAATAATTTTTAAATTATCTCTCCTGGATCTATTTTCCAGGTCAGTGGTTTTTCCAATGAGATATTTCACATTGCCTTCTATTTTTTTATTTGTTTGGATCTGTTTTATAGTATCTTGATTTCTCATAAAGTCATTAGCTTCCATTTGCTCCAATATAGTTTTGAAGGAATTATTCTTTTCAGTGAGTTTTTGAAATTCCTTTTCCATCTGGAAAATTTTGCTTTTAAAGGCATTCTCCTCATTGGCTTTTCGGGCCTCTTTTGCCATTTGAGTTAGTCTATTTTTTAAGGTATTATTTTTTTTCAGTCTGGTTGTTGACTCTCTTTTCATGATTTTCTTGCATCATTCTCCTTTCTCTTCCCAATTTTTCCTCCACTTCTCTTACTTGATTTTCAAAATCCTTCTTAAGCTTCTCCATGGCCTGTAACCAATTCATATTTTTCTTGGAAGCTTTTGATGCAGGAGTTTTGACTTCATTGTCTTCCTCCTGTTCCATGCTTTGATCCTTTTTGTCCCTAAAAAAGGATTCTATGGGCTGATAGCACTTCCTCTGCTTGCTCATATTGCCAGTTAATTACTTGAGTCTTGAGCTCTTTGCCACGGTAGAACTCTGCTTCCAGAGAGGAGAGCTTTGTCCCAAATTGCTGGGGTTTTCACCAATGTCAGAGATCTGGGGAGAGCTCCCTCTCTACAGACACCACACTGGCAAACTGGCGTTTCTCATCCCAGGACCACTGCCCAAGAAAGCGACCCGAATCCAAGTGGTTCAAAGCAAGAGCAATTACCCTCTGAATGGTTGCTTGGTCCCTCTACAATCTGTAGGGCAGGAGGTCCTGAGACAGCCATGCATCAGATGCTGCAGTCAGCCCCATGCCTTCACCACCTCTCACCCTGGGGGCAGGAGCTGGACCGCACCCTTCCTTTCCAACGTTGTTCCTGACTGACCTTTTACTTTCTTTTTGGTGTTTATAAGTTGAAAAGTCTGGAAACCACCACAGCTGCTGGTGATTCACTCTCCTGAAGTCTGCTCTGGCCACCACTGCCTCCCTAGGGCCAAAACTGTGTGGCTCACGTGGGACTGCACTTGGCTCCCAGCACACTGCGATGAACCCTTCCAGGCTGCCTTCAACAGGAAATTTATTTCTCTCTGTCACTTTGTGCGTTCTGTAGCTGTAAAATTTGTTTAGAGTCATATTTTTTAGGTATTTGAGGTAGTTGTGGGGGGGAGGTCATAGAATTTCCTGCTTTTACCCACTACTTTTGCTATATAGGCTTTAGCATCATTCCTATTAAGTTGCAAGTTCCTTAAGGAATGCAAGTTCTTTAATGAGCTATGCCCACTATATTGGCATTGCAATAAACCTTGGCCAATTTGACTTAAAGAATGCTTGAGTCCCTGAATTCATTCCAGATGACCCTCTCCTGTACTTCAGTCCTTGAGGGGTCACTGAACCTCTCAACTCCACCCCCATCCCTCAAATCACATCAGAGTGAGCTGGAAGTCCAATTTCTGCCCCTTATAAGGGAAAGTTTTGGAAAGAATTTAGTACTTCACCCTCTAGTCCTCAGATAGGGTAGAGGAGGCTGAGGGAGATGGCTTGAATTAGCATTATGGTGATGAGATTTAGAGTGATTAATTTATCCTGGAAGAGGCATCTTGTTCTTCTTTTGATTTTCTTTTTTCAATCTGATCCTCCTAGTCCAGCCTGGCCCAGGCTCCAAGGGCCTAGAAAAAAACTGCAAGGGCGAAGCTTGGATTGAAAGAACAATTTCCAGACATCTGGGTCAAGGAATCCCCTCTCTCTCTAGCCAGTCTGTGATCTTTGAGTAGCCCTCTGACTCTTAATGTGTATTGGAATGTAGCCCCTGAAGTGCCGCAGAAGGAAGGAGGAGTGGTATAAAGAGGAGGATTAGTAGGGACTTTAGGAGCAACAATCAGAACCATCAGAGAACTGCCTTCTAAAAATTCTTCCTTTCCCTCACCTCTCTTGTTCAATCATATTATAGGCTAATTCCCACAACACTTGGTCTGATGGTTCATATTAGAGACTGGAATGAAATGAGACACTCATAGACTGTATGACAGTTAACAGAAGGAAGTTTCCTTAGTCATAGCATGAACAGGACATTTAGCAAGAAAACAGTATTGATTTACTTCTGTATTGGCCAAGCTAGAGCTCAGATCAGAAGCATGTGTCAAGCTTGAAGGAAGACCCATTAAGTCCTGAGGATAGTTTTAGTCTCTTTTAAGGAAAAACTAGCCCAACCTTCTGGAGAATAGTGCTTTAAGATATTGCTCTTATCACATTCCAGTCCTTGATGGCAAAATCCTTAAAGGTCTTTTAGAGGATCTTCTGCCTCTTTAAATGACATTAGGGCCATGACTTGACAACTCTAATCCGAGGATAAGAGAAGCTTGGTATGGACAGCATTGGAGGAGGAGCTCAGTGCATGTAAAAGAAAACAAAAATCAAACAAAACAAAATCAAGCAATGTAACAGTATTTGAAGGAGTAATCAAAATATGACGACCAGAGGGGCAGAGCCAAGATGGCGGAGTAGAAGCACGACCTTCCCGCGGCTCCGGCTTCTACCTTCCCCAATCCATGTCAAAAAGGGACTCTAAACAAACTTTGGAGATGCAGAACTCACAAAATGACACAGAGAAGCTAACCTCCCGCTGAGGACAGCCCGGCAGGCTGGCAGGAATCCAGCTCAGCGCTCTGGGAGCAGAGCCCAGCCCCACACCAAGGCTTTAGCCCCAGGATGGGCCTGACCAGCTGCAGGCTAGAGGGACGCCAGATCAGCAGTAGAGGTGGCAGTTTCCAGATTTATCAACACATAGATGTGAAGGACAAAGTGAGAGGCCAGTGCAGTCTGGACTTTGGGACCCAGTAAGTGGGAGTGCGTGGCTTTTACCCCTGGCACACCACCAGCACAGCCAGCCAGCACCATGTGGCAGCTTCAGCTCCTGGACTGCAGAGTGTAGGGGGACCAAGCACCAGTCTGAGGGGTAATCACTGTTGCTTTAACCTGCTTGGATCTGGATTGCAGTCTAGGGTAGAGATCCTGGGGTGTGTGTCCAGCTTGCCAGAGCATGTGGAGACCTCAGAGAGGACACCCATCTAATACCTCCGGCAGCTGAGAAAACCCCAGTGTTTGGGATGAAAGCTCCCCTGTCTGGTGGCAGAGTCCTACTGTGGCAAAAAGCCGAAAAGTCAAGTAATTGAGTGGCAAAACGAGCAAGCAAAGGAAACAAAACAGACAGAAGATTCCAACATTACACTCCTATTTTGGGGACAAAAAGGAGCAAAGCATGGAACAGGATGAAAACAGTGAAGGCAGAACTCCTGCACCAAAATCTTCAAAGGAAAATATAAGCTGGTTATAAGCCATAGAGGACCTTAAGAAGCAGATAAGAGAAGTGGAGGAAAAATTGGGAAGAGAAATGAGAACAATGCAAGAAAATGATGAAATGAGAGTCAACAGCCTGACTGAGGAAAATAATACCTTAAAAAACAGACTGACTCAAATGGCAAAGGAGGTTCAAAAAGGCAATGAGGAGAAGAATGCCTTAAAAAGCTGAATTTGCCAGATGAAAAAAGAATCTCAAAAGCTCAATAAGGAGAATCATTGCTTCAGAATTAGATTGGAGCAAGTGGAAGCTAATGACTTTATGAGAAATCAAGATGCTGTTAAACAGATCCAAACAAATGAAAGAATAGAAGGCAATGTGAAATATCTCATTGGAAAAACCACTGACCTGGAAAATAGATCCAGGAGAGATCATTTGAAAATTATTGGACTACCTGAAAGCCATGATCAAAGTAAGAACCTAGAAATCATCCTCCAGGAAGTTCTCAAAGAAAACTGCCCTGATGTTTTAGTGCCAGAGGGCAAAACAGAGGTTGAAAGAATCCACCAATCACCTCCTGAAAAAGATCCCAAAAAGAAAACTCCGAGGAATATTATAGCCAGGTATAGGAATTCCCAGATTAAGGAGAAAATATTACAAGCGGCCAGGAAGAAACAATTTGAATATTGTGGAAACACAATCAGGATAACCCAGGATCTGGCAGCTTCTACACTGAGGGATCGAAGGGCTTGGAATATGATATTCCGGAGGGCAAAGTAGCTGGGATTAAAACCAAGAGTCACCTACCCAGCAAAACTGAGTATCATGTTTCAGGGGAAAATATGGTCATTCAGTGGAATAGAGGACTTTCAAGCATTCTTGCTGAAAAAACTAGAGTTAAATAGAAAATTTGACATTCAGATACAAGAAGCAAGAAAAGCATGAGAAGGTAAACAGGGAAAAGAAATCATAAGGAACTTATCAAAGTTGAACTATTAACGTTCCTACATGGAAAAACAATAATTGTAACTTATGAAACTTTTCTCAGTAGTTGAAGGGATTAGAAATATATATATATATATGTATATATATGTCTATATAGGAGGGTATATGGGCATATGAATACATATGTGAATGTGTGTATATATGTTTACAGGTATACATAGATAGAGGGCACAGGACCAAATTAACAGGAAGGGATGATACTTAAAAGTTGAAATTAAGAGACGAGAGGAATATAATGAGAGGAGATGGGGAGAGACAGATTGGGGTAAACTATCTCATACAAAAGAGGCAAGGGAAAATGGTTACAATGGAGGGGAAGAATAGGAAGGCAAAAGGGAATGGGTCAACCTTATTTGCATTTAATCTGGCTTGAGGAGGGAGTGAAATACACACTAAATAGGGTAACTCACCCTCCAGGAGAATAGGGGGGGAAGGGGATGAGAGGGAGGATGATGGAAAGGAGGGCAGGCTGGGGGGGGGGAGGGAAGTTGGAAGCACCCACTTTTGAAAAGGGACAGGATAAAAGTAGAGAATAGAACAAGTGGGAGGTGGGATAGTCGGGAGGGAAATATAGTCAGTCTTTTACAATATATCTACTATGTTATTGTTTTGCATTAGCCACACGTGTACAACCTATACTGAACTGCTTAAGGGTGGGTGACAAGGAAGGAAGGGAATGAATCTGGAATTGAAAGTTTTAAAATCAAATATTCAAATATATATGTACATATACATATATATAATGTGTGTGTGTATATATATATATACATACTATTATTAATACCATCTTACATGTAATTGCAAAATAAGATACACAGGCACTGAGGCATAGAGATCCCCTGGAAAAGTCAAAAGGGGTATGGGAGAAAATATGGGAGAGAGCAGATTGGAGGAGGGGATATCCTGTGGGACTGCTATTTTGGGGCGGTGGGTAGGGGGAAAATGGGGAGAAAATTTGTAACTCAAAATCTGGAGAAAATGAATGATATAAATCAGAAGTTAATAAAGCATTTGAAAAAAAATATGAAGACCAGAAATCCCAGTCTTTCCCCTTCTTGGATGTGAATTATCTAGTCATGCGGTGGGTGATGCAAAACATTATAGTTCACAGTGAGTTTCTCAAGGTAAAGATGTGAAGATTAGCTGTGTGGAAGTGCCACTGAGATTAATATGTCTGTTTTCTATGAGTTACCTACCTTACTGGGCAGATGTACAGGATACAGAGTAAGCCTGTTTTCTGAAAGAGGCCAATCAGGAGCCTGCAGTGAACCAATCTTGCTCACTCCCAGACACCTTTGCTTCCTGGTCTCAGTGCCTTTTCCTATTAATAATAATAATAGCTAACATTTATATAATACTTACTATGTGCTATGCACTAAGTGATTTTATAAATATCTCATTTGATCCTTGTGACAGCTGTGTGAGATAGGTGTTATCCCCATTTTATAGATGAGGAAACTGAGGCAAAAAGATTAAGTAACTTGCCCAGGGCACACAGCTACAAAGTATCTGTTATGGAAATGGGACTTTAAGATCTTCCCTGCCCCTAGGGCCTTTGATAGGCTTAAGTGACTCTGAGAACCTTCCTTGATTTGAAAATATTCTCTGCCCCCTAATAGGCTGAATGTGGTCACATGGAGCCTGTGGCAGGAGGCTTGTTTTTCAGGAGTGCCCATATCTTGATGCTGTGTGATTGGGCAGTGGGTCAAGAGGGTTGTGACATTCTCTGATCCAGGAGAAGGCTATATAATCCCTGATGTGAGGTTTTTCTGGGGGGCTCACTTTGAGTAGAGTTGTGTGATTTGACCAGAGCCTCCTCCAGCCTTGAAAACCCAGATGTTGGTGCTTCCCTCTCTGGTAACTGACTAGGTATGGATGTAATGGTCAGACTGTTGGAAGCTGTAATGGAAATGCAAATTTAAAGATCTTCCCTGCCCCTAGGCTAAAGTGCGCCTGGAGCCTGGGGTGGGAGGCTTGTTTTTCAGTAGATACTTTTTGATTGGCCAGTGAGTCAATGAGGTTGTTACATTCTCTGAGCCAGGAGAAGGCTACATAAGCCCTGATGTGTAGCTTTGTTTTGGGGCTCACTTTGAGAAGTATTCTGTGATTTGATCAGATGATACTATGGGAAGCTGTTGTTGAGAGCTCCCCGACTTTGAAAAACCCAGATGTTGATTTGGTATGGATGTAATGGTTGGACAGTTTGGAATCTGTCTACTTGATCTGTTTCTCTGTCTTGATAATTCTGACTGCATATTCTGAAGTTCGGGGTGCTGACCTTTTTCCCCTGAACTAGGTAAATGATACATATTTGACTAATTAAAGTAAGCTTGTTAACCCATTTTGAGTTGCTGTCCTTTATCAAAGCAGATCCAAGAACCTGTGTTGGCAGACACCCTGGGGACACTGGGGTGCTTGCTGATACAGAAGCCTGTCTGCTGATCTGTTTCTCTGTCTGTATTTTTTGTCTGCTTGTAAGCTCTGTATTCTCTGAAGTTTGGGGTGCTGACTTTTTCCCCTGAACTAGGTAAATGACATAGGTTTGATTGATTAAAGTAAGATTGTTAATCCATTTTGAGTTTCTTTCCTTTAGAAAAGCAGATTTAAGAACCTGTGTTGGCAGCCACCCTGGGGATGCTGGGGTGCTTGCTGCTACAGTGTCCAAGGCCAGATTTGAACTCAGAACTTCCTGACTCCAGGCCCAGCTCTATCCACTGAACCACCTACCTGCCTCAGTAATACCCAAAGTCTGGAAGTGTCTTCTTCAACTTTAATCTCTGTCTTTTGACCTCCTATTCATCCTTCAAGAATTAGCTTCAGTGTCACTTCCTCCATGAAACTTTTCCTGACCCTGTTGGGCCACTTCCAGTCATCCTGATCTATATCTCGCCACTAGACCCAGATGGTTTAGGAGGAGAAATAGGCTGGTGACTTTGCCCAGCCCTCTGTAAAGCCATGCATGAGCAGCTTTCCAGAGGACTTCTGGTGTAAACAACTTTTAGGATTCTGATTACATAGTATAATGAGCTCTCTATTTATTAAATAACAAATCAGAGCAAAACATTCATAGAAAATCAAAATACAGCATTCACCATGTCACAACTCAACAACTTATCACTAAAATGGCCACATAGTTTTCACCAAAGCGGTCATATAGTTTTCAACAAAGTACATTCATTTAGTCAATCACAAAATCCTTAATTCCATCACAAAGCACAAAAGTCAAAGTTCTCCACCCCTAGGTCACAGAAAATCATAATCTCCTCAGTCAGTACACAGTATCCAAGTAAAGTCTTCTTTCAGCTTGACTCAAGGCTGGTTTTCAGCTTCCATGGTCCCAGCTCCAACTGTCACCTGGGTTCAAAGGCAGGCAGCTCCCAACTCCTTGTCCAGTTCTTCATCCAGTTCCTGTTCCATATTGAAATTCACAGTGTCCAGTCCACCACAAGTCCTTCACAGTTCCTGTTTCTGGGAAGACAAAGCTTGACAGAGGTACAATAATATCTATGCACATTGCCAGCACCATCATCAATTCACTATCTGAGTGAAATAAACTCAGACTCACCAACAAGGTCTGAGAACTCAACACAAATAATCAACATAGGAATCAACACAGACCCACAAACAAGGTCCAAGAGGTCAGCACAAATCATCAGGTAAGTTCCAGGACCTCCAAAGCCCTCCTCTAGGACTTCTGTTAACATACAACCAGAAAATCCTATTTCAGGGCTTCCAGTAAGGTCCAGGGCTTCTGTACAAAGTATCACAAACAAACATCAACACAGACAGAACAGACAAGCAGAGTGCTGGGATACCACAAGTTTTTTCCTTCTTGACTGCCACCACAAGAGTCCTCAGTTCTGCTTGACTCTAGCCTGGAAATTCTCCTTATATATTGTCATTAGCTTCTCCCCTTCCTGTTGCAGGAGTTCATGAGTTTGAGGGTTCGCAAGTTGTGTAGTTCACATGTTCTGTTTTTTAACAGTCTTGATACAAGGCTCAAAAGAAACTTGAACTGAAACAAGATGTTAATTCAACAGCTGAAACAAGGTGTGAACTACTTCTGTGCTTGCCATTACATCCTCTCTCATTTAAATTCAATTCACTTGCACGTCATGGCATCACCTTCCTGATGTCATCGTTGTCTTTGAGAAGGGAGGACAAAACCAACAGCAACAACATTTCCCTGTCAGAGTAAATGAGCTTTCCTTTCTGTGACCACTAATAGCTTATACCTGTGTTATTTGTATTGTGTATGTTCTTATGCTATTATTTGTGTATGTTCTCTCTCCTCTCAGACATTGCGATCACGGTGCTGGCTGGGGCCTGTCATTTATCTTTGTATCTAGGGCAGGTTCCGACCCCTGATTCTATGCATTGTTTTGTATATTGCAGGTATTTAAGTAAATTTTTACTGAATTGAATTGGACTGTGGTTCTAGAGATCATAAACCATAGCCTTACAAGGAATTTTGCTTATGTAGATCCTATCCATTCCATGAATCAGAGAATTTGACTGCTGGGCCCTGTGTCCAACTTTTTCATGTTATAGATGGGAACCTGAAGCTGAGAGGGGTTAAGAGCCTTGTCCATGGTCACACAGCTAAGACTAAACCCAAGGCTCCTTCCACTACAGCACAGTCATCCTATGGAATGTACCTCGGTCTAATCCACAGCCTGAGGTGCCTTAGGTAATTTGGACAGGATCAGACTTTTCCCCAGCTGATGATACATTTATTGGGTAGTTTCCTAGGGGACAGTCAGTTGAATTCTATCCTTCATTATAGCTCTAAAGTGGGAAATCTGTCTAAATACTTGTACAATTAGGTCCTTAACAAATACTATAAAAATAATTATTCATCACCACCCTTATTTACACCCTGGTATCCAGAATAAACTAGGTGAACAATTCCAAAGGACTCATGTTAAAACATGCAACCCACCTCAAGTTAGAGAGCTATGGACTCAAGATTGTTTGTTGTTCATCCTTTATACTTGACTGATGGCATCAGGATGGTGATTTCTCAACTTGCAAGTGAATTTGATTTAAGTTTGGTTTAAGTGAGGCAGAGCAAAGTCATCAGGCTTCTCTCCTCCAGAATTCTTGGCGTCCAGTGGCGAGATATAAGCCAAGATGACTAGTGATAACCCAGTATAAATTCAAGAATGCAGATGTGTGACGCATATTATCTTCCTTTTCTTTTCCATTTTTGGGGGGGATGAGAGAAGAATCTAGCTCATGTGGGAATTTGTTTTGCTTGATTATATATATTTATAATGGGTTTTGGTTTTCTTAACTTCTCAGTGGGAGTGGGAGATGAGACAGAGAAAATTCAGAACTTAAAGTAAACAAAATTGAATATAGAAATTAAAATTTCTTTAAAACAGAATAGGCTAGGTGAGGACACATAGGAGATGAGAGGTCAGATGTATAAGTCAGGCTACATATAGGTTTTAATATAGGGAAATATTAAATATTTTCCATGTATTTACAGACACTTGGCACTTGCTCTATTCCTGACAAAATAAAAACGAGGAAAGATTGCCATTAACTCTTTGGTTTCTTTTTCAAATGGTTGCCTTTTATTTGATTGACATATTTTTTTTTTTTTAATTCTGAACTTAAATACCAAAAAGAGCATTCCCATTCATGCAGCAGAATGCAGAAGATTCTGTAGGAAATCATGAATCTCCATTTCATATTGTTTGCTTAAAAAAAAAGTTCACGTTACTTTAAAAGCTGTCCTGTTTATCTGTGCTTTCTTCCGGAATTCCTTCTGTTCTCTTCTGGGTACTTTGTGAAAATGTTACTTTGGACCTCCTTTGGTGGGGGGGGAGATTATTATTAATAAACCTTCACCCCAATTAAAAACTGAGAAGAAAAATGAGGGGAAAACCCCTCATTTATGACCTATCAACAGGATCAAGCAAAATACATCTATACAACGTCTGTGTACAAAACTGTATCTCTTTGTCTTGTGTGGATCACCTTACTCTCAACAGATAGGAAACATGCTTCATCACAGGTCCTCTGGAGACATGATAGATTATTGCATTGATCAGAGAACTTAAATCTTCCCAAGCTGTTTCTCTTTACAATGTCACAGTCTTTGTATATATAATTTCCTGGTTCTGCTCTCTTCTCTCTGCATCATCAGACTTCCCAGAAATCTCTGAAATTATCTCTTTCTTCATTTGTTACAGTACAGTAACATTGTATTATTCATATGCCACAGTTTTTTTCAGCCATTCCCCAATTATCTAACATGCAAACTTAGGGACCTTCTTCATTTTTAGTTCTTTTTTTTTTTTTAAGCAATTGGGGTTAAGTAACTTGCTCAAAGTTACATGGCCAGGTGTTTCTGGGTGGGTGCTAACTATATGAGCCCGGATTCGATCCCAGGTTATCCTGGGGCCAGTGCTCTTAGTCGCTGTGCTACCTGGCCGCCCCTCTAGTTTTTTTCTTTCCCTCCCTTTTAGTAACCCCTTCTGGATCAGGAAATTTGTTTTGCTTTTGACTCTCATTCATGTTATTATCCTTTATCTTAATACCTCCCTAAATCATTTGGGGTGTGTGTGTGTGTGTGTGTGTGTGTGTGTGTGTGTGTGTGTGTGTGTGTGTGTGTGTGTGTGTGTGTGTGTGTGTGTGTTCAATCCTGCTTTGTCTATTTCAGATAAATGAAGTTCAGGTGATACCCATTCCCTCCCCCTTCCTTGTCTAGTTTTCTCATGCATTCTAATGATGAGAAATAGCAAAGTTTCACTCCTTCCTTCCCCTTTCTATTTGTAATGTTAAGGGAATCTGAAAATCTTCCATGCCCATTAATAGGCATATAGAGCCCTGGCTCAGAACTAATCAGACTCTGGGTTATGGGGAGTTTCCACTTAAGTGCTAGGGCATGGGGATTTTCAAGCTCCTCAGCACTCAGCCAGTCAGGGGACAAGTCTTTGTTATATATTCTGTGAAGTTAGTATTTTGCTTTGGGGGGTTGCTCATGAAAAGGATTTTTTGATTTCCTGCTCGAGACTCTGAGTACATTCAGAGCCCACCTGACTGCTAAGATGCCTGTGCAACCTTGATTCAGTGATGTATAGAAAGTATATAGCAATATTGCTGTGTTCAGACAGATGGAGCCCTATCTGTTGGTCTTTATTCTAATTTCTGTGCTTGTATTTTCTCTGCCTGTAGTTTCTCCATGTTCTCAATGCTGACCTTTCCCCTGAGCTGACCTTTCCCCTGAGCTAGTGAATATAATAAAAAGATTGTTGACCGCATTAACAGGTTGCTTTCCTTCAGTAAAGCTATCAAATCCCTTGTGCTAGCCGGCCATCCTGGGTGTGCTAGGGTGCCTGCTGTTACACTATTCTCCTCAATATCTCATTTCCTATCCATCTTTATTCATTTTGGATTTCTTTGATTTCTCCACCATACCCTCATGTTGGGGACCCACCCTTCTCTTCCCTTTTTCAGCTTCCTTTGGTGTGCTGTCTTTCCCATTAGATTGTAAGCTGCTTGAGAGTAAGAACTGTATTTCTTTCTCACATTTGTATCTCTAGCATTCATCACAATTCCTGGCATACAGTAGATACTTGATAAATGTTATTGACAGTGTATTCCTTATTTTTAACATACATTTTATTGATGTCTTTTGTACATTGTCTAAATTCTCTTATCTCTCCCCTTTTCCTTTCTTAAATAACCATCCCATATGACAAAGAATCTTTTTTAAAGAAAGGAAGGGGGTAAATCAGCAAAATAAATCAATATTGGAAAAATCTTAGAACATATACCACATTCCACACTTGTGGACTCTATCTCACTTCCATAGCTGTAAAGGAGTGGAAGGGGGAGGTGTCATCTTGTATTTCTTCTTTGAGGCACACATTTTACAATATTCATTTTCCATTATTTTGTGGTGATTGTTCTTCCTATTTACATTTTTGCAGTTATTGTACATATTGTTTTCCTGGCCCCATTTACTTCACTTTTAAATCAGTTTATTTAAGTCTGTACTTCTCTGTATTCACATTTGTAATTTCTTATAGCTCATACTGTAATATTCCGTTACATTTATGTACCATAGTTTGTTCAATCATCCCCCAATTGATGGGTATTGACTTTGTTTCCAGCTCTTTGTTCCCACAAAATGCTGATATAAATATTTTAGTGTATATAGGGGCCTTTCTTATTATCAGTGATCTTGAAGTGAACACTTATCAGTAAGATCTATTTGCATAATTCTATATTGCTTTCCAAAATGTTTATACTAATTCACACCTCCACCAACAATGAATGTGTCTGTCTTTACACTGCCTCCCCCCCATAGGCTTTTTCTGATTTTCATCACGTTTGCCAGTGGAGGTGAGGTAAAAGTTCAGGCTTGTTTTCATTTACTTTTTCTCTTATTTCTATTTTCATCTCTTATTAGTGATTTGTAGCATTCTTTCATATGTTTGTTAATAGTTTGCAATAATTTTGAGAACAGGGGACAGTAGGTGGCGCAGTGAGTAAAGCGCCACCCCAGAGTCGGTTCCAGCCTCAGACACTTAACACCCACACAAAAAAACTAGCTGTGTAAACTTGGGCAAGTTACTTAACCCCAATTGCCCCCCAAAAGGCAAAATAATAATAATAAAAATTTATATTAAGCTTTGAAAAGTGCTTTATAAATATTGTCTCACAACAACCCTGGGAAGTAGGTGACATCCTCATTTTACAGATATGGAATCTGAGGCAGATTAAATGAATTGATTTAGTTTTCATAGTCAATATGTGTCAGAGGCTGGTCTTTCTAACTTTCAACTGGTCTTTCAACAGTTTGTCTATTGTGACATGAAGCTGCCTCATTTGACCACTTATGGGAGTGACTTTGGTTTTATATGTTGTATTCATTTTTGCCTTCCTTTCTCTTTCTCCTCTTCACACTCTCAGAACAGAACCAATCTATCCCCCAGAGGTCTCTGCTCTTCCTATTTAACTTCTTCAATATCCTTTGAAGACAAGGTTCTGAAGGAACATTTGTTTCTTCTTCCCATCATCATATAGCTCTTTCTAATTGTTCAAATACATTTACCCGTGTTTCTCTGGATTTTTGTATTTATATTTCAAAGTTGCTATTCAACTTTTGTCTTTTCATCAGAAATGCTTGAAAATTATCTAGTTTTCCCTTCCACATTGAGACTTTCCCCATCATGGTTTCCATTCTGAAAAAATTCAGACTTCTTCTCTGGTACAAAGGGAGGGACAAAAATTTTTATGTGGATTTTCTAGATCTGGGATGTGGAAGAGATAACTGTATTCCATTAATGATCCATTTTCTATCCTTGAGGATGATAGTCAGCTTTGCATGGTAAATTATTATTGGTTGTAAGTTGTAGCAGCAAGCACCCCAAGGGTCCCCAAGGTGGCTGCCAACACAGGTTCTTAGATCTGCTTTGTTAAAGGAAAGCAACTCAAAATGGGTTAACAAGCTTACTTTAATTAGTCAAATATATATCGTTTACCTAGTTCAGGGGAAAAAGGTCAGCACCCCGAACTTCAGAGTATACAGACAGAATTATCAAGACAGAGAAACAGATCAAGTAGACAGATTTCCAAACTGTCCAACCGTACCAAATCAACATCTGGGTTTTTCAAAGCCGGGGGGCTCTCCACAATGGCTTCCCAGAGTCTCATCTGATCAAATCATGGAACACCTCTCAAAGCAAAGCTCACATCAGGGATTATATAGCCTTTTCCTGGGTCAGAGAATGTAACTACCCTCTTGACCCAATGCCCAATCACACAGCATGAAGGTGTGGGCATTCCTGAAAACCAAGCCTCCTGCCACAGGCTCCATGTGATCACATTTAGCCTATTAGGAGGCAGAGTATATTTTCAAATCAAGGAAGGTTCTCAGAGTCTCTTAAGCCTATCAAAGGGCCTAAGGGCAGGGAAGATCTTTAAATTTGCATTTCCATTACATGAGTATATCTCTTTTGCCTTTTGGAATTTTGTATTTCAAGATCTCTTTTCATTTATAGTAAAATCTGCCAGGTTTCATGTGATCCTAACTGAAGTTCCTTGGTATTTTATCTGCTTCTTTCTGGATGGTTATAGTACTTTTTCTTTGTGAAAGCTCTAGATTCTGATTGACCTTCTTGGGACTTTTCCTTTTGGGGCTCTTTTAGTTGATGATTGATGAATTCTTAATGTCTGTAAGTTACTTTCTAGTTCTCTTAGACCTGGATAGTTTTCATTTATGATATTCATACTGGTTGGCATTGTGGTGGTCACTGTGCACTGCTAGGGGGATTTCAAGGGCCTTACCTTGGGGCTTTTTCAGGTAAGTTCTCTGCTCTTGCTGCCCCTGGACACAGAGCCTGCATGTGTCCTATTTCTGCTACTGTTGGTACTAACTTTGCTTGAGAAATCTCTTTTCCTATTGACCATGGACCTCTGGCTGACTTTTTATGTACAGTTCTGGGGTGTAAAAAATCACTTGCTGCAGTTTCTTATTGAATGTCTTGATCATTACTCTTGTCTGAACTTCAGGGATTTTCTTTGTAGGTATGTGGGAGCAGGGCAGCCTAGGTCCTGTTCAGGCAATCATTTTTGCCAGAAGTATTTAACACTTTTTTTTAAGAAATTGCCTTCCTGAGGGGTGTCCAGGTAGCACAGCAAGTAGGAGCACTGGCCCCAGAGTCAGGATGACCTGGGATCAAATCCGGGTTCAGACACTTAGCACCCACCCAGAAACACCTAGCCTTGTAACCTTGAACAAGTTACTTAACCCCAATTGCTTAGGGGTGGCCAGGTGGCTCAGCGAGTAAGAGCACCAGTTCCAGAGTAGGGATGACCTGGGATCAAATCCAGGCTCTGATACTTAGCACCACACTCAGAAATAACTGGCCCCTTGAGCAAGTTACCTAACCCCAATTGCTTTAAAAAAAAATTGCCCTCCATAAAATACTGATGTTTGGTTTGAATTTAGTGGGAATGAGATTGATGATATTGCTGTTAGCAAAAAATACAAACTTTTAACCTCAACATTTGTAGCTCTTTACAATTTGACCCATGCCTATCTTTCTAGAGTTATTTTATATTACTCCCCTTCATATTCCTAACATGCCAGCCAAATAGACCTACTCATTATACTTCAAACTCAGAATTCCTTTTCCTGCTTTTGGGTCTTCATAGAAGATGTTCCCCATTCCTGGAATAAGTCCTTCTTCACCAGGCATGTAGAATCACCAGTTTCCTCTCAGGTTCAGTTTGGGCGCCATCACTAACACTTGAGTGAAGCCTTTTCTGCTCCCACTAAATTGTTAGGTCTCTAGTTCCTCAGATTATCTTGTGTTTTCTTGTGTACAAATTCTACTTTCCAAGTTCATCTCTTCCTCTCACAACCATGTAGGTTCTGTTTTTTATTTCTTTTTGCTCAGTCTATAATAATAGCTGCCTAATTAGTCTTCCAGCATATAGTTTCTCTACTTTCTAGTCTTTCATATACTTTCCTAAGCAATCTTTTTAATGTAGTGATTTGATCATGTTACTCCTCTAATCAAAAACTTTCAATTGTTTTTCATTGCCTTTTGAATGAAGTAATGCAAATTCTTAATCCTGACCTGCAAAATCTTTTACAATCTGGCTTCAACCTACTTTTCTAGTCTTATTTCATAATGATATCCTTCTTCTTTTTTTGCCTTTGGCATATATGGTGGGCCACATCTGTAGTTCCTGATGCTGGTGGATTGCTTGAGCTTGGCAGTTTTGAACTATAGTATGGATAAAGTGAATTGATTGCCTATGATACCTCTGGCACCAATATGGTGAGCCCCCAAGAGCAGGGTGCCATCAGGTTGCCTAAGAGGGACCTAGGTGGGAAAAAGAACATGTCAAAGTTTCCTTGTAGTTCAGCAGTAGGTTCAGGTTCATGAGTAGGTGACAAATTTCCAATCTGGGCAAGATAGAGAGCCCTAGTCCCACATCTTACTCAATGGAAAAAAAAATATTGTTTTTCAGGCAAACTGGGCTAATTTTCATTCCTATTCCCATCCCATCTTCTATCTGTGTGGCTGGAATGGGGTCTGATTCTACTTTGGTTCCATCCATCAAAGTCCCTTCCTTCAAGGCCCAATTTAGACACTATCCCCTCCAAGAATACTTCCTTGACTTCCCTCTCCAACCTGAGTCAGATATTTTCCCCCTTTCCAGTTTAGCATAGCATTTTGCCAGTTTTCTTTTGTACACTTCCTCCTAGTATGAGTTATTTGTGTGTACATCTTTCCCCCCATTAGACTGTGAATAGCTTGAAAACAAAGAATCTGTCTTTGCATCCTCAGAGCCTCTGCTAGAGGTTCTTAAAGTTTCTTTTCAGCTGGGAGTCCCATCATCCTTTAAGTAATGAAGTCCTAGAGAGAAAGGAGGAGCTGGATATGTGCTCAGGTAGTAGGCCCTTCTCAGGAAAAATACCCTTTTTTCCATCAGCTATAGATAAACTAACTTCAGAGATGGGCTCAACCAAAAAGTAGCACAGGTAGGATCTTTAGTACCTAGAAAATGTGCTTACCTTTCATCCTCATTTCTTTAATTCAGATCATTCACACAAAATTTCATGTAATCAAAACAATCTGTTTTCTCTTTTGGAATTGCCTCCTGTTCCTTCTTTAGGTAAGAACTAGTCTCCTAGTCAAAGCTGTGAAAGATATCTGATCTGGTTTTCTTCTTAGTATGAAAAAAAGATGTAATCTTTAATGTTCCATGGGTATAACCATTTTTTAGTTTATTATGCCAAATAGGGTGATCTAAAAGGGGTGGTCAAAACCCAATGTCTGCCAAACTGCTTTTTAGTTTCCCAGCAGTTCTTACCAAATAGGGAGTTCTTCCCCAAGTAATTTATGCTCTCAGACTTATCAAACACTACACTTTTAAGCTTGCTTGTTTCTGACTCCTCTGTTCCATAATCCTCTTTTTCTGTTTTTTTTTTAACTAGTACTAAGTAGTTTTGATGAGGACTGCTTTGTAATACTATTCAAAACATGTGAGAGCTGTTTCCTCTTTATTCCTTTTTCCATTATTTCCCTTGAAATTCTAGCCCTTTTGTTCTTCCAAAGAATTTTGTTACCATTTTGTCTAGCTCTATAAAGATTCTGTTTGTAGTTTAATTAGCATAGCCCTGTAAGTTAATTTAGGTAGTAGTATCATTTTTATTATATTGGTGTGACTCATTCAAGAACAATGAATATTTCTCCAATTATTTAATTCATTATTTCCTTAAAGAACATTTTGTTATTGTAGCTATAAAAATCTTGAAAGTAATTCAGATCAATTCAACCAATATTTTAAGGCCTGAACAAGAGCTAGAGCATGTTTAGAGGGTCCAGACCTATGATTTCATCAAGGCTGGGAACTTCTGGTGTAAAAATTACCTCCTCTTATACAGATCATCAACTGTCTATAAACTTATTCCACTCAAATCCCTTTAGTGTAAAGAATAAATTAGAATTGCGGGTAGCTAGGTGGAACAGTGAGTAGAGTGCCGGCCCTAGAGTCAGAAGGACCTGAGTTCAGATCCAGCCTCAGACACTTAACAAGCATGCACACACACATACAAAAACCAAACCTAGCCGTGTGACCTTGGGCAAGTTACTTAACCCCAATTTCCCTCCAATAAAAAAAAAAGAAGAAGAATAAACTAGAATAATGGTAGGGGAAAGAAGGAGGAAGCAGGCAAGGAATTAAGGCAAAAATTGGAAGGGGCTTCGGTGGTGGGTGTAGTGGGAAGTAGATTAAATTATGTGAAAAAAACAATAGTTCTTCCAATGCCACAATCTGAGATTGCACACCCTGAAAGTTAAATTCCTTTCTCTCTAAGCCAGAGGCTCTCCATCTTTTCAAATATAAGGAACTTTTTTTTTTAATGTAAAAAACTCTCCGGTACCTTTTTATTAGAGCTAAATAAAGATTTAAAAACAAAAATGCCCCTTCAACAAAATGCATCTCCTCGGTTGGAAGTCATTAATCAGTATAAGATTTGCTGGTACCCCACTAAAGTTGCCTAGGTGTCTTGAGTATGGATGATCAAATTGGTTGTAGTTCTAGGTACTGAGGCCCTAGAAATTCCTCTCTCTATATCCCACTTTTCCATCCCCCTCCTTACTCATAACCCTGTACCTTCCCTTTTCCCGATTTTTCTGTTTAGGGCTTTAATTTATTTAAATAATATCTATATAATTTCTTCCCTTTAGATTGTGAACTCCTTGAGGGCTGGGACTGGCTTTTGCCTTTCTTTGTATGCCCAGTGCTTTAGTGTAGTGCCTGACATGATGTGTTTAATAAATGCTTATTGACCAAATGATTTTATAATTCTAAAGCCCTGACATACATCTCATTAAAAAAAAATGTTGTATAGGACTCTTCTATTTAAAGAGCTTTATGAAGATGGGTAGGAGATGGTTGGGGAAATAAGAGAGCTGCACACAAAGAGAAGTTGGCACCAGTTACATTTCCTTCAATTGAGTCAGAATTCCTTCTACACCAAGACCTCTGATGTGTTCAGTAACCCTGCCTGATGGAGCAGATCAGTAGCTCTCTCCCTAGGCAGGGACACAAATGTGTCCCTGCATGAGGAGGAGGAACACACAGGCATGTGATAGGCTTCATACAAAAGTATGGCGGCAAGACTCCCTTTTGGACAGAAAACAAAATGACACATTCATCCTGCCTAAGAAGTACTCTTAAGGAAGTGACATTAGCAGCAACCTGAATTTCTTGGTTCCTGAATTTCCCACGGCCAGAGTTGAGTACTTGGGAAGGAAAACGCCAAGCACTGGAGAAGCCAGCTATAGGCTATCTCAGAGGCAGAACAGAAACATTGTCAAGGCCGTGACACTCCTTATAGCACCTGTCTGGTTCTCCACCCGAGCCCTCTGGAGACCTTTAGTGTTCCTTCTAGCTCCAAGTCCAGTCTTGCTCCAATGTCCCGGGCTCCATGCTGATAAGATGGTATCTACATCTCAGCTAAATTTTTGCAGATCTGGAAGAGATGGAACAGAGTCATGGGACTCAGTTTCCTCACAATGAGGTTCCCTCTTTCCAAGTTGGGCACTGCCACTTTCTCTATTCCCAAACCTGTTCCCAAACCCATGGCAATATCACATTCCTCCCCTTCCCTTCTGTACCTTTTCTCCCATGCAGACCAGTATCCTTCACCCTTGGGGTCCCTCCCTGGCCCCTTCCCAAAAAGGTCTCCATCCCTATCTAAAAGAAACCAAAGTAACTTTTCAGGTGGATCAAAGGCCTTCTGTGTCCCACCTCCCCTCTCCTCCCCCCGCCCTCCCCATGATACTTACAACGCCAGACTGTGTTCTTGACCTTTCCAAATCCATTGTCAATGCCATTACCATCCACATAGAACATGAATCGGAGCTCAGGGGGGTAATCGCTTCGGGCTAGGCCAGACAGCAGGGGTATGGTGTGGCCCTCAGATCCAGGGGCCTCACTTAGTGCTTGTAACATTTGGTACTTGCACCATGGGTCCTGAAGGAAATGGGGGGTGATAAACAGTACACAGCAATGGCTGTTGCCCATTGCCTGGCACAGTTCAGACATGATAGCACCGCCTGGGGCTGCGTCCCGAAGGTGCAGGAAGCATCGAAGTCCATTGGGCTCACCCTCCAGATAGGAAACCAATTCCTGCACAGGTATCAGGTCTTGCTCACTGTGGCACATGCACACATCATAAGTTTTACTCCAACGAGAGCTGCTGCTGGTGCTCTCTGAGTTTGCTGGATTTGGGGTAGGGACCTTGGTGGACTCCTCAGTTTCAGGTAGAGAACTGCTTTGGGAGGGTAGCTCTGGGACATCCCTGGTGCTAGTGTCTGGACGCAAATGGCATTTCTTGGGCTTACGCAGGATCTGTCGGAACCAGCCTGAGAAAGTGAGAGAGAAGAGCAACAGAGAATGGTGATAATCTTGACAGTGAGGGAGGGATTATTTATATTGAAAAGACAGAACAAAGGGAAGGAAGAACTGGCACTGGTATAGTCCCAGTAAAGCTTAGATCATCACTGGGAAAGGAAAAAACAGGAATGAGACAAGGCAGCAGCAAATCTCCTGAGGCTTAGATAGATATAGCCCACTAGGACTTTTTTTTTCTTCCAGAAAACCAAGATGGGGCTCTTTCTAGGGCCAGAAGGGGTTGGAAGTGTTGGAATCTAGTGCTTCCCTGAGTTGGATGCTTTCTTCTCAGTGGGGAATGAGGATGGCTAGGCAAGCACTGAAATGGAAGCAGACAGGTCTCTGTGCCCTACGCATGCAATTGAGGGACGCTAGCTCAAGAAGGCCATCTAGAATCAAGGAAAATCTTAGAGAAGAAACTGGTTGGACAATACCTGAGCAACCTTTTTTCTTCTAGTTGGTATAAAGACTTTATTACAGAATTTAAACTTGAATGAGGTAGTCGTAAGGCTAGAGGTCATCTAATCCAAACCCCTTATTTTACAAATGGGGAAATGAGGCCCAAAAGGTCATACAGAAAATTATTTGCAAAGTCAGAAATAGAACAGATCTTTCTGTCTGCTGGTATGGAGTTTTAGACCAAGCTGGGTCATTGGCCTCTCACTTCCCAATTTCCCTGGGATTTCTGCCTAAGAGCCCTCCCTTCCCCTTCCTCCCCCCAGATATAAGAACTATATCTGGATAATAAGAAACTAGCCTATACCTAGCCCTTTCCTTGAAGTAGTTTAGTTCTACTCACCAGCCATCAAATCCAGGCCTCCTGATTCAGGAGAAAGGAAATGAAGGTGAGGTTGATATCACTTGACTTGGGCTGATCTGTGGGAGGCAGAACACCAGTGGGACAGGGGAAGCCTCAGTCCAGGTCAGGTGTCATGGAACAGTCATCCTGTGAGGGATATTCACAGATACCATCATGTCAAAATAGGACAGTCCTTACCCTCAGAGGGTGAGTGGTTTCCTAAAGGTCCCTGGATTCTGTTTCTTGATTTCTCCATAGGACTGGTTCACAATTACTAGAATTCATTTTTCATTAAACCTAGATCAGTGTAGCAAAGGCTGTGAGTTTTCAAGATCCGGGGGTTAACAAACTCAGCATGCCCTACTTGGTTATGATGGCCACTAGTCCTGGAACCACTGTAGTGAGGAAACCTGGACTATCTAAGGCCATTAAGTATGGATGCTGAAACAGATGGGTAGGTCAATCAACAGATATTTTTAAAGAGCTTATTATATGCTAGACACTGGGTATATAAAGACAAAAAAAAAAAAAAAGAAACAGCCCTTGTCTTCAAAAAGCTATGTATGTATACAAAATAAATACGAGGTAATTTTCAGGGGGAGGCACTAGTAGTTGGGGGGATGATCAGGAAAGGTCTCATGTAGGTTATTATACTTTGAAAGGGATAAATGATTCTAAGAGATGTAAGGAGAAAGTTCCTTTATTTAAAAAAGCTAGAAAGATTCAGTTCACTAAATATTTATTAATTACCTACTAGGAAACTGGGTTCGTTGGTCTTGGGGAGCTTGTATTCCACTGATAGGATATAAAATGCCCAAACTTGGGACGGCTAGGTGGCACAGTGAATAGAGCACTGACCCTGGAGTCAGGAGGACCTGAGTTCAAATCCGACCTCAGACACTTGACACACTAGCTGTGTGACTTTGGGCAAGTCACTTAACCCCAACTGCCCTCCAAAAAGCAAAAATAAATAATAAAATAAAATGCACAAACTAAACAAATACAAAATATATACAATATAATGCAAAGTCATTTCAAGAGGCAGAGAACAGATAAGGGGCATCTTACCTTCATGTGGCTTTTCCTGTGCAGACACATGTGGAGGTTGACATGAGACAGGTAGAGAGCCCTAGAGGGAGACAGTGAGACGGGAACACAGTGACACACAAAAAGGGAGAGACTCGGCGGCTGCTTGCTTTTGTTTTTTTTTTTTTACACAATGTAAGAATGACATCTTTCTCAAGTCGGAAATCAGATTGCACGTTTTTTTAGGTGCAAGAGTGATTGAAGGGAGAGGGGATGAGGAAGAAGGTGGAATGGGGAAAAGGAGCCTGCGTGAATGGGACAGGACACCAAAGCAGAGACACGCAGAGGGCGGACAGACGGGGCGGAGGGGTGAGGGGCAGAAAGGTCCTTTCTGGACAAAAGCACAGCCGGAATTCAGGCTTTCCGTTTCAGATTCAGCGCTGCTGTACTGTACTCCTTCCCGGGAACACCTCCAGTCCCGTTCTGCTTTGCCCAGATGAGTTTGAAAGGCTTTCTTTCCAGCAATCTTCCTTGTCTCCCCATCTTAGAAGTCTGCAGGCTGCCTAGACTAGTCCTTCCTTAGGAGATATCATGGTGTCCCCTGCCCACAACCCACCACTTCTCTTCCCCCACCCCAAGGACTCACCAGGGAGGGGAAGAGGTAGGAGGGCACCCGCTTAGACTCAAGGCTGCGGTAGTTTCTCTAGCTCCGCCTTTGACTCAGAAAGGAAGTGAGTGGTCAGAGGAGGGTGGTTTCAGGCAGAAGTAGTTCCAGACGGAAGTAAAGGAACCTGTGGCCCCCTGAATCTTTTTCCCTTCGAGGCTAAAAACATCAACATGTATTTTAAAAATTTCCAACTGAAATTCAGAATTTCTTTCAATTATTTATTTTCCAATTTTTGACATTTTTAAAGTTTTGAATTCCAAATTCTATCTCTCCCTCCCCCTTCCCTGAGATGATAAGCAATTGATTTTAGATTAGTCATTTTGTACCAGAGGATCCGATT
Source organism: Petaurus breviceps papuanus (assembly GCF_028583685.1). NCBI lineage: Eukaryota > Metazoa > Chordata > Mammalia > Diprotodontia > Petauridae > Petaurus > Petaurus breviceps. The sequence continues at coordinate 39,368,017 of NW_027187419.1, read as the reverse complement.
AAAAGAAAAAAAATGAAAGAAAGTGAAAAATAGCATGCTTCAGTCTGTATTCAAACAATATCAATTCTTTCTCTGGAGGTGGATAGCATGCTTCATCATTAATCCTTTGGGACTGGCTTGGATCATTGCATTGCTGAGAATAGCTAAATTATTCACAGTTCTTCATCAAACAATATTGCTGTTACTGTGTACAATGTTCTCCTGGTTCTGTTAACTTCACTATGCATCAGTTTATGTAAGTCTTCCTGGGTTTTTCTGAAAACATCCTGCTTGTCATTTCTTATAGCACAGTAATATTGTGTTACAATCACATGCCACAGCTTGTTTATCCATTCCCCAATTGATGGCCATCCCTTTGATTTCCAATTCTAAGTCACCACAAAAAGAGCTGCTATAAATATTTTTTGTACAAATAGAATCTTTTCTCTTTTTGTGTGTGTGATGTATTTAGAGTATAGACCTAGCAGTGGTTATTGCTGGATCAAAGGGTGTGCACAGTTTAATAGTCCTTTGGGCATAGTTCCAAATTGCTTTCCAGAAAGGTCCTCAACCTCTTAAGCCTCCATTCTGTAGACTGGGAGTGGGGAGAGGGGGGGAGAGGACAGTTAACAACAAGTCTGAGATGTTTAGCAAAATAAAAGGGTGTTGGAGCTCAGGTGACCCATCCCTCTCAGCTAAGCTTAGGTATCTTCATGTAACATTTTTTTCTGTCTGGCTTGGAATTGAACCATGGCTCCCTCTCCCATTTCAAGCTCACCTGCCCTACTCTTCCATCTTTCTCCTGTCTGTATCTCAGTAGATCCAATCAGGTAAAAGCCCTCATTCCCTCCTCCTAGATTCTCATCCTCACCTCTCCCCATGTCCTCTTCTACTCATGATTCGCCCCCCTCACTTATTATAAACTGTCCCAAATACTTGACTTTTTCATTAATTACTTCTAACACCTTTTAGCACTAACTGGAACCTGGCTGTTTCTTGAGTATACTATGTCCTGGGCAATCCCCTTCTAAAAAGGCTGAATCTTCTCCCCTCCAACTTTCAGGATGTCAGTGGGCATGGCATACCTTCACCTCTCCTCCTCCTACTTCTAGACCTTCTGCAACAATTACCCAACAACCTGTCATCCTTTGAAGTTCATGCCATCTGGTTAAACTACCCCTTCCCCATTCTTGTTGAATTCATCTACTAACCTCCAGGAAATCCCCCTTCCGTTTTTTCGACCCCTATCTTACAATTTTCTTTTTCCATCCCCAATCCTTCTGTCCTTGGGGACTTTACATGGTTCCTCAATTTCTTTAACTCCAATGATCTCCATCACAGAATTTCAGCCACCCCCCAACCATGGCCACCTTGTAACGATTATCATCAGTGTATATTACTATACCCTGTAAGTGTCAGGTAGAGCTGCAATTCCAAGACCAGTCTCCAATAGCCATTATATTATGTACCTCAAGTCCTACTTACTCTATCAGTCCCTCCTCCCTGCTGTGGAATCTATGACCTCCCTACTCAGCCTGCAGGGATCCTGTGGTCAGGCATTTCAGGGATGCTCTTCCCACCACCTTAGAATACTTTGACTTTCCATCACCTCTACCTAGTTTATCCCTTTAGTAAGGCCTACTCTTTGCTTTAATCATTTCCCCTCGGGAGGTGCCTAGTTCTGATAGAGAAAGTAGTACAGTCTTGTTTATTTCATCCATTCTAAGTTTATACTCTATAAACTCAGTTGGATCTTTTAGTTGTTTTTTTTTTTTTAATCACCTTCCTCATTCTCTACACAGGCTGTTCCAGACCTCTGTCCTCCAATCCACCAAACCTTGCCTCCACACTCCAAATTTTCAGCCAAAGACTGTGCTTCCTACTTTACAGAGAAGATTGACATCACTTAATGATGAGTGTCCTCAACAACCCTACTCCACCTTAAAATAACTGTATTGTAACCTCTTTACTATGTCTTCCCTCCTCTCTCATTTGAAGAGATGAATCCGCTCCCTATTAAGGCTAACCTGTGCTGTTACTTTCATCTCTTCTTCATCTTCCAGTACCTCATTCTATTCATCATTCCTTTTATTGTTAATTTCCAATCTTTCCTACTCTGTTCCCCTCTGCCTATATAGCCATACAGCTCTCCCCTAGCTAAAACAAACAAAATCCCTCCCTTTTGCTCTGTTTCTTTCTCCTCAAGCAACAGTCTCCTCTTTTTCACTCTTTTCATCACAACATTTCTGGCATGAGAAATCTACTTTAGTTGTCTTGATTCCTACATCACTCCCCCCTCATTCCTCAACCTGTTGTAACATGGCTTCCTTCTATTGAAACTTCCCTCCAAGGTGACCTACATGAACCTGAATTCAAGAGAAAATAGCCAACACAGCAAAATAGAGGTGTTTCATTGGGGCAAGTGAGGTGCAGCTTGAGGTGCCCCACAGCAAATAGTGGGGTACCCAAAGAGGGAGCTGGGAGCAGGATTTATACAAGTTCTGAGGCCAAGCTGAAGGTGTAAAAAGTTTAAGTAGAGGGATTGGCCAGGTTGCAGGCGGGAGAGGTTAGGCACATCTCTCAATCTCTTACCCTAGACTGTTTTGCATAACAAGCAAAAGCTGGAAGAGAAAGCTCGGGAATCTCAAGAGGGTAGGATTTGGGAGATTTAGAAAATAACCAGTGGTGGGGAGTGGCCAAGTCTGATCAGCTCCAGGCAATTCATTGGCCAGGGGAGGGAGTCTAGGTCAGCTTCAGTCCTAGGCTGTATTAGATACCTCAATCTCTTAATTGTCAAATTGTCAAAAATGCCAAAGGCATTGTCTCAGTCTTCATCCTCCCTGCTGCTTGGACTATGGTGATTCTTCTCTTCTTGATACTTCCTTGGTTTTTGTGATGACACCACTCTTTCAGTTCTCCACTTATCTCCCTAACTGCTCCCTTTCTGTCCTCTCTTTTTTCTTTCCCCTGCGGTACAGGAAAGAACACTGGGTTTAGAGTTAGAAGAGGGGTGCAAATCTTGGCTTTGTCACTTAGCTCTGTGACTTTAAACAAGTCATTCAGCCCCTTAAAGGTTTCAATTTCCTAATTTGTAAAATGAGGTAGTTGGACGCCTAAGGTCCTTTTGATTTTTTTTTTTTTTAAAGCAATTGGGGTTAAGTAACTTGCTCAAGGTTACAGGGCCAGTTATTTCTGGGTGTGGTGCTAAGTATCTGAGCCCAGATTCGATCCCAGGTCATCCTGACTCTGGAGCTGGTACTCTTACTCGCTGTGCTACCTGGCTGCACCTAAATCTTATGATTTCTTAACATTGACACTATCAGGGTCCTCTCCTTGTCCCTCTTTTCCTCTGTTTTCCTTGGGGGCCTTTTCTACTCCTTCAGTTTCAAATATAAGCTCTTTGCTGATGACTTCCAAACACATCTGTAACTTTCACCTGAAATCCAGACTGGCATTTCCAGAAGTTTACACACCATCTCAAACTGAACTTATTTCTCCCCTATTTCTGTGACCTCCCTATTTCACTATCCAGTCATTCTAACTGTAAGGTCCATTTTGATCCCTCCTTGATCCTTGCCCTTCCACATATCCAGTAGTGAACTTTCAAAATCTCTCTTCCACCAATACCCTTCTTACTATTTCTGCTGTGATCTCTCAAGTTATGGCACTTATTTCACTGTGGACTGAACTCTTGCAGTGTCCACCTAGTAAACCCACCTTTCTCAAGTACCTTCCCTCTTCCAATCTGTTGTCTACACCTGCCAGCAGATTCTTCTTCACATACAGCTCAGATCCCATCACAAACCTTAATGGATCCCCATTGTCTCTTTAGCTTAGTCTCCAAAGCCCTTCAAGATCCTATTCCAACCTTTCTAGCTTTTTGGAAGCTCTTCTTCATTGAACTGATCATTTTCTAAACATGACCTGCACTTCCATCACCATTATTTGCTCAATCCTGCATTCCTCCACACCTACCCACTGAAATCCCATTTAACCTTTGAGCATTGTCTCTGCCTTCTCTGTGAAGTCTTCCTTGATTCCCTTTGCTGGCATTATCATAATTCCCTATCCTGAAGCCTTTTATTTATAATTATCATGCATTTGTCATGTCCTCATTTGTGTAAGGCTTATTGGTATACATGTTTCATTTTCCCCATACTAGATTGTGGGGTCGACAGGAATTTTATATTATTTGACTCTTTATCACCCTCAGTACCTAGCACAAATTAGATGCTTAATGTATGCTTTCTCAGTGAACTCCAGTGTTCATTAGTGAGGGCAGAGCAGGGGCTATCTCTGCTATTGAGTAAACCCTCAGGGACACTTGCCAAGGTAGAGGGGAATGCGAAGCTAAGCACAGTAGGGGCTGGGAGCAAACTAAGGGCAGGGACAGGTGGGGATGGAGCTGTTGGTGGGGCATAACTATGTTGTCCTAATTCCATATTCTTTGGCCTGGAAACCCATACTTGAACCCAACTTCCAAGTTTACTCTCATTCATATGGAGGGAGAAAGATATTCCACTCAGTTGAAATACTGTGTGTAAGGATCAGGAAAAGAGGTAATTCAGTGGATTCCCTACCCATTTTTGTTATGTAGTCTCAATGGGGTCCTTTCTACCACTTATCCATCCTTTTATTCTTCCTTGACTCTCTATCCCATTCTGTCTCTTCCAAACCTTCTCTCTATTGCCCCACTTCTCTACTTCCTACCTCTTAGCAGAGACCTTCACTGAAAAAACCAAGGCCTCTTCTCAACACTACATTATAAGTCATCTCAACATTATCCCCGACCTTTTCCTCCTTTGCTCCATTCTCAGGGGAAGCAGTGCCCTTGATTCCATCCCCCCCTTGGAGACTACACATTAGATGAGCACTTCTCTCTAACTGTCCCTTGGCTCCTTGTCCGTTGCTCACCAATGTAGAGATCTCTCATCCTTGAAAAGCCTTCGCTTAATTTTGCCATCCTTGATTTCGGATCCATACTCCTAGGAAATGAGCCATATATGCTCTTTGCTCCACTTTCTCTCATCCCACTTCTCTTCTTAACTCCTTACAGTCTGGCTTCTGACCTCCTCATTTGACTGAAACTGCTCTCCAAGTTCACAGTGATTTATTGTTTGCCAAATCCAGTGGCCTTCTTTTAGTTCTTATTCTTGACCTTTTTTGTGGCATTAAAAAATTTTTTTTTCCAGTTAATGAAAATCTACCTTCTCTTTCTTCTCCTTCTCCCATCCTGTTGAAGGAAGAAAAAAACACCATGTAATAAATATGCATAGTCAAGCAAAATGAATTTTTGTATTGCCACGTCCTAAAAATATATGCCTCAGTCTGCACTCTGTGTCCACTACCTTTTTGGTAGCATGTTTCGTCATAAGTACTCTGGGTTTGTTGATGAGAATTCTTAAGTCTTTCAATGTAATTTGCCTTCACAACCGTGTTGTTAACTATATAAATCGTTTGGTTAGTTCTGTTCGCTTAACTTCATTTCTACAACATTTGGCATTGTTGACTACCACCTTCACCTAGACATTCTCTTCCAAGAATTTTTTTGTGTATGTGTAACATTGTTCTCTCCTGGTTCTCCTTTCTGGCAACTTCTTTTCAGTTTCTTTGCTAAAGGGTCACCTCTTCCTCTGAGAAAGGAGCAAAGGAGGAAAGAGTCAGGGATGATGTTGAAGTGATTTGCAATTCAGAAGAACAAGGGATTATCACCCTGGTTCTACCCCCATGTTTGTGGATGCACCTTGGATATGTCCCTCTTCTATTGGGTTCTCTTTTATGTAACTTGAGATCAAGTTCATCTATCACATCCATGTAGATTTGTTCAGATTTATACTTGCATTAACACTGTGCCCCATCTCCACCCCCACCCCCCAGTCCCACAACTTGCTTTCTCCCTAAACACTCCCTCTTTCTACTGTAACTTCCCAATTTCTTTGAGGGCATTTTCAGTAACCTGGATTGGAAACTGTAAGAATCCTCCTAATTCTTCCTTTTCTCCTATGTTCACTCAATTGATGATTCTTGTCAATTCTAGTTCCATGATAAATCTGATCCTGATTCGTTCATACAGCCTAGTTCAGACCCTAATCACCTGGCCCAGGCTATTGCAACTGTCTCCTAGTTGGGATCCCAATCCCTCTCCAATCTACCCTCCACACAGCTTCCAAATTAATATTCCTAAAGTACAGGCATGACCACATCATTACTCTGCTCCAGAAGCTCCAATGACTCCCTTTATCCTAGCAGCTCCAGGATAAAACACAAAGGTCTCTGTTGGGCAGTTAAGGCCCTTTGTAATTGTTTCAGTTTACATTACCAGGCATGTTATCATATTTTCCTTCACGTGCAACATAGCCCATGCAAAATGTCCAGTTTTCTGTTTCCCATGCATGCCATTTGATCTTTTTATCTCACACACACACACACACACACACACACACACACACACACACATATCTTTTTATCTATCTTTGCCCAGGCTGCCCCCATGCCTGGATGTTCTCCTCCCTCTCTAGTCTCATAGAATCCCTGACTTCCTTCAAAGTTCATATGCAATTGTGAGCTCCCTTCCCCACGATCCCAGGAGTTCTTTAGTATAGAGTTTGTATTTAAAATTTTATATAAATTATTATATATAAAATTTTATATTTTATATTTAAAAATTTATGTGTTGTCTGCTCCAGATAAATCCCTGGATAACAGGGGCTGGGCTTTTGTTTTTGGGGTTTTTTTTGCATTCCTAGGACCTAGTATAATGCTTGGTATATAATTTATTACTCAGTTGTTTTAGACATGGTTTACTCTATAACTCCATTTGGGGTTTTCTTGGCAAAGATACTAGAGTGGTTTGCCATTTCCTTCTCCAGGTCATTTTATGGATGAGGGAACTAAGGCAAACAGAGTAAAGTGACTACCCCAGGGTCACACAGCTAGGAAGTATCTGAGGCCAGATCTGAACTCCTGAAGATGTCTTCCTGACTCCAGGCCCCACGCTCTATCCATTTCACCACCTAGCTGCCTTTTGATAAGTAATAAGCACTTAAATATTTGTTGAATGAAAATTATGGCTTTCCTGGAATCCTGACCTTTTTGTTTGTAAAGGTTTTCTTTACAGCTGTGCTATAGTAGGTATAATGAGTGATGAAGAGACTGAGGTTCAGAGAAGTTATGTAATTTGCCCAGAGGTAGCTGGTGGCACATTGAATGGAGTGCTGGGCCTGGAGCCAGGAAAACCTGAGTTCAAAACCAGTCTGGGACACACATTTGTGTTGTGACTCTGGGCTAGATACTTTTAATCTTTCTGCTTCAGTTTCCTCAACTGTGAACTGGATAATAATAATAATAATAGCATCTACCTGACAAATATTTATAAAGTGCTTAGTACAGTGTACAAAGTACATACCATATAAATGCTTTATTCCTTTCCTTTCTCCTCCCAATATCATACAACTCATGTCAGAGCCAGGCGCTTTCCATTATACACTGCCTTTCAGGTGATGAAACATCTCAAAAGATTAAGTGACATAACTATTAAAAAGCAGAGCTTTGAATCCAGGTCCTGATTTCAGATTCAGTTCCTTTTCCATACACCACAATGCCACCCTCTGAGACTCCTGGAGCAACCTCTGAAGCGAAGGATGAATGAAGTCAACCAGTGGAGTGTTCCATAAAAGTCCTCTGGCCTCCTAATTCAAGCATTTTCTTTTAGATTTTTCTTTTTGCTTTTTGGAGGGGGGAAGGTAGGGCAATTGTGGTTAAGTGACTTGCCCAAGGTCACATGGCTAGATTTGTGTTAAGTGTCTGAGGCCGGATTTGAACTCAGGTCCTTCTGACTCCAGGGCCAGTGCTCTATTCATTGTGCCACCTAGCCGCCCCCTAATTCAAAGAATTTTCAAATTCAAGAAAATTGTTTAAAAGGAATGTACACAGTTTCTCTTAACTATTTACTATATGACAACTTTTTTTTTGAGGGGGAAAGCAAGGCAATGGGGTTGACTTGCCCAAGGTCACACAACTAGTAAGTGTGTCAAGTGCCTGAGGCTGGACTTGAACTCAGGTCCTCCTGACTCCAGGACTTGTGTATATGACAACTTCTTTTGGACAAAAATTTATCAGGTATTCAGTAGATGAAAACTAGGCTTTACAATTAGGGCTTTTTCCCCAAAGTAATTCACTTGTGAATACTGGGCTGTGGTTAATAGGTAAATCTAACCTGTCTTGCTCTCCAATGCTTCCCTGCCTGCTTCCCAAGGGCCATTTCTAATTGTCCTGATGTTTATCTTGCCACTGGACCCAGATGTTTCCAAAGGAGAAAGTGAGGCTGGTGACTTTGCACATCCCTCCCTCACTTAAATCCAATTCACCTGCATCACTGTCCTGATATCACGATCTGGTTCAGAATGGAGGACAAATAATAACGACAACAGCCTGCTGCCCTCACCCTGTTTACTAAGGACTATGGGTTCCTGGCTGGCAGCCATAGCAATAATGACTGGATCATGAATCAGGACCTATGACACAGAAATGCTCTTGTGGAGAAGCTCAGCTCCCCATGTCCTGAAAAGTCAGGTGTAGTTAGTGGTTATCAAAGGCACCTACCCTTGGCTTTAAAGAAGAGAGTACAGTGTGTTGGTGGGGAAGGAGCCAATTGGGTTTACTGACCAGAGTAAAACAATAAGTTAATAGGCTTGGGTTCAGGCAGTCCCAGAGTACTCAGGCCTTGCCTGCTAAGTAGTTGAGAAGCTGGTGAGACAGCTGCCAAGTGAAGAGCTGGCACCAGGCACTTTGGCACTCTCAGTGTACTCTGGGCAGTCTGGTTTCCTGTTGTGAGTGAGCTCCAACTATGCTCAGGAAGCAGTCCTAGGAACCAGCCTCAATTGTCTGTGTCCCCCAAGCTTGGGTGGCATGGCCCTGCGGCAGCAATGCAGGGGGCTTTCTGACAACGTTGCTCTTGGTAGCTTCTTCCTTATGGACAAACAGGTAGAGACCTAAGGAGAGAGGGGAGAACAGGACACTTAGGTCAAGTCTAGCTAAATCCAACCTTATTCCTACCTGGGAAAGGGAACCTCTAGGATGGCCATGCTGGCACAAGATAGGAAGAGGGCTGTGGTTACAGGAAGGGACTGCAGATATGGGTGAGGGATGGGGCCTGATTGGCAAAGTGGTGCTTACGAGTTTAGATGATATTGCCCTCCAGGACCTTTTCTTCCAGGTAGAATCGATTGAAGGAGAATAGGTTCAGGTCAATAGTGTTGAAATGTCCATTCAGCAGTATTTCTGCCACAGCCCGTCCCACACCAGGGGCATGTTGTACCCCATGGCCACTGAAGCCTGTGGCAAAGTACATGTTGGAGACCAGTGGATGGGGTCCCACTATGCCATTCTGGTCAAATGTGTTGTAATCATCGTAGCTAGCCCAGGCACTCTGTACCTACATGGAGTTAAGGAGAGTATTTTAACATTCTGACCTCCTATACTTGGCAAACACTAACCCACCTCTCTATCCCATTAGTTCCAGTTCCCTGATGGGATAGATAACAACAAATACTTTTAGGACCACTTTAACGACTCCCCAATGACAAGAGTTAGAGAGGTTCCATTGGTACCAGAATTCCCCCAAAGCTATTTCCCCCTATCCCCAACAAAAAATTCTCCCTGTCAGTTACCTTCAGCGAACTGAAAGATGGAACCCTCTGTGCCAGACGGGGCCACACCTTTTCCTGAAAGAAGTTGTGATCTACTTCTAGATCTTGAGTATCTGGTTCTTCTTCCTAAGGTGAAAGCAGGGTATGATCTCTGGGGTATTGGGGAGATAAGATGGGATCCCTTTTGCCCCACAGATAACATTTTAGGCTTAGCAGGTGAAACTGATTCCTTTTTTTAGTTCCTTTTTGGAGACTGCCACCTCTCCTTTCCTCTATTTCAAACTTCAAGGAGACTGTAGTACCAACTCTGCTGGGCACACTGCAGAAAGTCTCTAAATAATTGGTTAACCACAAAAGTTTATTATCTAAACTCTTCCCCTTGCCTTCCAAAGGTTTCATTTGGAATCCCCGGCTTACCTCCGTAGGGCTACAGCCACCTAAGTAGTGACCACCTAGTCCTTCTCGTCTGAAATAGGCTCCACTGATGTCTGTGAGTAATGGGGCCTCCAAGCCAGGCCCCTGTGGGCAATGCCAAACATACACATACCTGCCATATTCCAGGGAGACCAGAGTCAGGGGAGGTGGGCATCCCCTCCTCCAATGTGTAATTTTTGGCCTCCTTCCTCCTGCCCCTATCCAGAACCCTATTACCTTTTTCTTGGCTCCACAGGAAGCCTGGTGCCTTGCAAAGTGCCTGGGGGCCCCATGCCAATTCCAGCCAGCTCTGCTAACTGCCCAGACCAGGCCCCAGCAGCATTGATCACTATAGCACACTCCACAGGTTGGTACTCCAGGCTGTTGTTCATCTTCACCTGTGGGCATCAGGGAGATGAGGGTTGGGCTAGGTAGGGAAGGAGACAGTTTTTGTCTAGCACCAGGCACCAGAAAAGATTCATTCCTTTCTGAGTTCTTGACTTTTGCATTATGGCCAGTGGGCAAAAGATTAGCTCCCATAGAAGCAGGAAAGAAAGTGAGATGGATGTGAGAAGGGAAGGTTAAAATAAGGATAGTCACTGTTTACTTCTTTGGATACTTACATGGACCTCATAAATTCTTTTAATGTTTACTTGTTCCCCTCTGGAAGTCACCATGGGCCTTACTGAAGAGACTAACTCTGGAGAAGAGAGAGAAAATGGCTTCTTGTGTCCCAGGAATGGAAGCTGAGGAGGAGCCCAGGCCTGCCCCACCAAAAGGGGCAGTATAGAAGCAGGATGAAGACCAGGGCTTCTTATAGGTATTGGGGAAGGCTGAGATCATGTAATTAGGAAGAACGGGTCTAAGCACAACCTGAAGAGGACTGAGATGCTCAAAGAGAACCCAGGCTATCGTAGAGCCTGGCATTGGCTAAAGCAAGAAGGAGGATACCTAGACCACTGCCTACCTTGCTTAGCCTAAAACAAATAAAAACCTCCATTCAGGGCTTGGTTCATGAAAAGTACAAGGGCAAGGTACGAGACTCACCTGTGACCTCCCCATGGCTGTGATAGACCCCCATTGACATGGCCTTTCGGCGCAGTCCCTGAAGTAGGCACCATGGATCAAACCAGCCCTCATTCTCCAGCCCTGGGCAGGGAAGACAGTGAGAAGGGAGTGTCTTTACCTATCCAAGTAGACAAAAGCTAAAGCCAGATGAAGTGCAGATTGACTATATATATAAAAACCATCACTCCAGGACTCTCACTTAAATCCTGTTTTTTAGAAAAGGATGGCCCCTTCCTTTTTCCCTTGGGAAGTCTCACCATAAGATGCCAAGGCTATACCCTCTGTGTTGATCCAGGGAAATTTGTTTTTAAGTTGTTCAGGGGACAGCAGACAAACTTTGGCTCCTTCTTGCCTAAGAAAAATGGAAGGGGAAGAGCTTAGACAAAAAGGAGAGGTGGAGAAAATACGGAGGACCAGAACTAGAAAAATGTCTGTTTTCTTTTCATGAGAGATGGGACTAGTTCTCCCTTTATTCTCAGGAGGAAGCAGAGTCTCTAGGTGTGGGATGGGGAGGTCTAAGACTTCCATCTTAAATGACTTACAAAGAAGTATACATAGAGCTGGGGGTAGAGCATGGAGAGCCACCTGGAAGGTGCTGATCACAGTCCCTGCTGGGCACCTACCTCTGCACTTTTACATTGTGTTCCATCTGTGAAGCATTTTCTTCTGAAGCCAGCAGAAGGTAGCCTGAGGGGCTGAACTGGATATCTAAGGGAGGCTCGTCAGAAACAGCTAGGTATTCCTGTGGGATGTAGAGAATATGGGTGGGATGAAAGCCATTATGCCCCATGGAAGACAACTGACTGCAATGACAGGGAGGTCCTTATAAGGACTGGGTAAAAGCTCCCTGACTTCCCATTAGTGACCTAGCACCTAGGAAATTTCCAAACTTAGAAGCCTCCGAATCACCATTACTGGGAAGAAAGAATCAGGTCTCCTGCCTCTAAATATAAACCTTGATTTCCTCAGCTGGCTAGGCTGTTCTCCTCCTGGGCTAATAGACCAATTACTTCCCCACCTTTTCCCCAAGCCCTCACGTACATTGATGTTGCGTAGGAATTCAATGGAGAAGAGAGATAACTGGATGTTCTGAGGGACCGAGAACTGCTGCCGAATGTCTCCTATGGAAAGCCTGGTAGAGGCCCTAGAGTACTGTAAGACACAATATGGGATAAAGTTTAATCAGTCATTGGGATAAACATCATATGTAGAGTGCTATACTTAGAGGTGTCAATTTGAATTGCAAGAGAGTCATGCCCTCAAAATGGGTAAATGTGAAAGCAAATCAATAAGAAACCTTATGTCAACGCACAAATCAATTCAGATCAGCAGATGTACAGAAAAAGGAGGATCAATTTGAGTAAAGAGGGCTGGAAATAGTGGGGAGCTGAAGATGTAAGGCTGAAATTTAATACTTTCCTGGTGGAATTGAAAATTAGTAATCTTTTTGGAAAGCAATCTGATAGTACACAGTAAAAGTTGTAAAAATAATCATACCCCTTTACTTATTTTTGTTTTGGGGAATGTACCCTTACTATTTTCAAAAAGAAAAAATGTTATTCAGAGATTTTTTTTAAAGCAGCATTATTTGAAATTGCAGAAAACTAGAAGTAACTTAAACATTCAAAAGGGAAATGGTTAAATCGTGATATGTTAATGTAATGCCATAATGAAATATACATTGACAAAGATGAGAAATCTTGAAAAACTTAAGAAATGATGAAAAGTGAAAAAGCATAACAGAATATACACTATTATCTAATAAAAGGAAAATTAAACTGGAATGAATTTTCACAAAAATTCCTAAGTGACTTAAAGAGAATATGGGAAAGGTTGGCAGGATATTATAGGCACTGGAATTAATTTTTTAAAATGTAAACAATTGCAAAGAAAGTTACATTGATGATACTGATGTTTAATATTAAGTTAAAAATACATGATTTAAACAATTATGTTTAATGCACTGGGCAATGGAAGCTACTGGAGAGATTTAGCAAGAGGAGGAATATACCCAAATTGGCACGCATATATGATGACCTTCAAAGATTTGGCTAATGGAAGGGAGGAGATCCTAGAAGATTCCAGAAAACAAGAGGCTATGGTGTCTGATTGCCTTTACCACAACTTGAAGTGAGGGTACAAGGGCCAGAGCTGGGAAATCTCATTCTTGGAAATGGGACTGGGGATAGCCATCTTCATAAAACACTTTAATTACTGTAAGCTGCCTCTCAGGTAGGAGCCCTGGGATAACTGGTTCCAAGGCAACTGGGCACAAACAACAATTTTTTGCATTTTGACCTAGTTAGCAGTGAGGAACACTTTCTCTCTCTAAAGCTCCCTCCCAGGTGAGGTATAATCTGACCCCCCTCCCCCCCCCCCCTGCCTTTTTCCCATCCAGTCCTCACCGTAGGATCTCTTTCCACCACCAGTACCCGTATGGCATTTTTCCGTGCCTCCAGCCGCTTCAGCCAATAGGCCACAGACCAACCCATCACACCACCCCCTACGATCACCACATCTGCATGTTCTGGGGGCAGGTGGCTCGTGTCTACAAATGGCTCCCAGGATCCTCCAGGCCAGGTCACTTGAAGTTTCTTCTTAAACTCTGCCCACTTCTCATCTTTGTCTATAGGGAGAGGCTACAGTTAACAGAGAGCTACTCTACACTCTCTTCCTTTCTCATCCTGAAGTGAGAACTCTCAGGTTAGACTGACTAAGACATGGGAATGGCTTTCCCACTCAACTCCACTTCTCAAGTCTCTCAATGTAATTTTTTTACTGTAATTTCTTTACTGTAGTTAGTCTCCTAAGTGGGCTCCTAGTGCCTTTCCCTACTCCCCTAAAACTCCTCAAGTGATACCAGGCCCATCACTTTGAAACAATTACACTACTAGCTGGAGTACCTTGGGCAAGTCACTGAATCTACTCTGGGCCTCGGTTTCCTCATCTGTAAAATGAGGGAGTTAGAAGAGATGACAAAGTCGCTTTCTTGATAATATCCCATGAATTCTTAACCTTTTATCCTTTCAGATCCATCTGAACAAGCACAGAATCCATGGTCTAAAAGATGAAACCCTAACTCACTAACCTGGCATTTAAGTATCTTCTCAATTTAACTTCCAACTCAGTGGATTTAGGCCTTGGAGTCAGAGGGCCTGGGTTTGAATCCTGTTTTGTTCTTTGTTTTATAGGGCACGGGTTCCTAATCTGGGGTCCAGAGTTCCACAGATGCATTTCAAGGAAGGATGTGAACTTGGAATGGGAAAAAAATTGTCTTCAGCTTCTCTAAAATCTAACTGAAATGTAACCTTTCTTTCAATTACTTACACACCTTATGGTGAGATGAGGTCCACAGGCTTCACTAGAGGGCCATAGGGGTCTGTGACACATAGGAAATGTTAGGGTCACCTGCTGTAGGAGAATCTACTTCTGGGCCTGTTTCTCCAAATGTCAAATGAGCAGATCAGCCTAGTGACCTCAGAGGTCCCTTCTGACCCCCAGTTTGAGATTCAGCTGTGTTCATCCCTGCCATTCCCCAGTCTCGCATGTCCCAGCAGTCTCCTACCACTCATGGGGAGGCTGCTGGCCTGAGTCAGAAGACCCGAGTTCAAATCCAGCCTCAGATGCTGACTAGCTGTCACCCTGGGCATGTCGGGGGGATAATCATGGCACCTACCTGCCAGGCCTGTGAGAATCAAATGAGATAACTGTGAAGTGCTTGACACAGTGCCTGGCACATAGTAGGGGCCGTGTTCTAGACTTAGGGGTGCTCGACCACAGAACCCGGGGAAGGGACTCCGTGAGTGACGTCACTCCCCCTCTAAACTGCTAGGAAAGTTTCCCCTAATTCTTGCTGAATGACCCCTCACTCAGGTGGGTAAACTGACCCAGCGAGGTGCACGTGGGCAGAGCCGGGCTCTCCCCGCCCCCGCCCCTTCAGCTCTGCGGGAAGGGAGCTCCTAAGAGTGGCCCCGGGCTAGGGGCTCTGCCTGGAAGGGAGGTCACGTCAGTGCACGCAGGCTTCCCAGCGCAGCACTCCCGGACCGCGAAGTGGATCACAGCCCTGGATCCCAATTCTCCCCACTTTACCGTCGAACGGGCCTCTACTGCGCGTGCACAAGCCCCGGCTCAGCAACCCACGGGAAAGCCCCAACTGCAGTGCCAGGCGGAACATGGCACCCTAGAGCGAAGGGCACAGCTCCCGGTACCGACACCTAGAGTCATCGCCCCGCGCCTCCCGCAGCCAATTCTCATTGGCTTACTCCGGGACACTCCCCTTACGTCATTGGCCAGAATCACACGCAACTTCCAATTAGCTCTGGCTCCGCCCCCGACACTCATTGGCCAGTTTCGGTATACGCCAGGCTTACGGGGCAGGGTTGGGGGAGGGAGGAAAAAAAAAAGCCCTGGAGACCTGAAGCGGAAGTGCGGCTGTCAGGTTTCCGGGGCCTCTGGTGTGACGTGTCCGGCGCCTGGCGCAGCAGGAAGCAGCGGCGATCGCGGCCCGAGTCCCCCGGCTGCGGTCCGCTCCCCTCCCCTCCCCGCCCGCCGCCGCCATGCTCGACTTCTTCACCATCTTTTCCAAGGGCGGGCTCGTGCTCTGGTGCTTCCAGGGCGTGAGTGACTCGTGCACCGGGCCCGTCAACGCGCTGATTCGCTCCGTGCTGCTGCAGGTGCCGTTCCCCAGCCGTCCCCCTCCCCCCAACCCCGGCCCCCGGGTCCCCCTTCCTTCCCCGAACCGCAGACCTCGGGGACCCCTCCCCTGAGCCTCCTCCCCGGGAAACGCCAACTGCCACACGGCCTCGCACTTCCCCTCCTCCGGCGCCCTGGGAGGGCTCCCCCGCACCCGGACCTCTCCCGCTTCCCTCGGGCTTCCGGGACCCCAGGCAAAGGCAGCTGGCGTCTCATCTGTGTGTGTGTACACGTACGTGTCTCCACCCATCACTCCCGAAGGCCTCCCGTCCTCCTTTCTTTTCCATCCCCTCTGCCGCGCGCCGGCCCTGCCAGGTGTGCCGAGAGGGCAGCACTGAGACAAGACCCTCCCCACACCCGAGCGCCTCGCAGGGGTTGGTGTGTCTGGGGTAGCCCCCTCACCGGGACTTTTTCTCTCTAGGAGCGGGGAGGCAACAACTCCTTCAACCATGAGGCACTCACACTCAAATACAAGCTGGACAACCAGTTTGAGCTGGTGTTTGTGGTAAGTGGGGTGGGGGCAGAAGCAACTGTGTTTGTAACGGAGCTTAGACAGCCTGCTTGGTGCTGGGAGGACTGCCTTTGCTCCACAGGTAGAGTGGGTGACTTGGGTAGTTGAGGAAGAGTAGGGCAGCCCGGCCCCCTCCTAGACAGACGTCTGGGTGAAGCTCCAGGCAATCCATTATTCATTTGGCTTCTTCCTTTGGAAGTCGGACTATAAACACATCCTCTTGTTCTCTCTTTCTTGAGACAGGTTGGTTTTCAGAAAATCTTAACCCTAACATATGTAGACAAATTGATAGATGATGTGCATCGGCTGTTCCGAGACAAGTATCGAACAGAAATCCAACAACATAATGCCATGAGTCTACTAAATGGCACCTTTGACTTTCACAGTGACTTCATGCGTCTGCTTCGGTAAGAGGGCCCCCCACTCCTTGCCATTAGCTGGCACAAATGAATAGACACCATAGGGGCAGGCTTATGGGCAGTGTATGATGTGAATTGGCTGGAAGAGGAAATTTTTACCGCAACAACCCTTGAAGGCCTACTATGTAGAAAAATTTCAGTCTGTGTGACAAAATCACAGATCTCTGAATTAAGTAAGAGGTAGGGTCCTGGAAATTCTGCATTACTTAGCCTTGGGTTTCCTTTATTTTGTGTGGGGAGAAAAAAAATAACCATCTTCCCTCATCAATCTGCAGGGAAGCAGAGGAGAGCAGTAAGATCCGTGCTCCCACTGCCATGAAAAAGTTTGAAGATTCTGAAAAGGCCAAGAAAACTGTGAGGTCCATGATTGAGATACGACGTGGGGAGAAGCCCAAGGAGAAAGCTAAGAGCAACAAGAAAAATAAAGGGGCTAAGAAAGAGGGTGAGGCTGGGATCTGCGAGTGCTTGGAGGTATTGGGCTGTTGAGAAACAACAAACTTAGGGACCCATACGTTCAGGTTCTTCTTAGACTCTCCCTTAGCAGCTATCCTGGTAGCTCTCATTATCACCTCTCATTCCTGCTTTGGAGGCCCCAGTGACTCTAGAGGGATTCTGAGTATTCCTAGGTGTCTTGTCCCTTTGGGGATGAGAGACTTTTTCCCCAAATTAAATTTGGCTTGGGCTTAATCAAAGCTTCATATAGTAATTACTGGCATTTACACAATTTAAAAAAATAAAGTGCTTTACATACTCATTGAACTTCATCCACACTTTATAGAGGAGGAAACTGAGGCCCAGAGGTTGAGGTGCTTATAGTCATACTGCTAGTGTCAGAGACAGGATGTGTCTGTTCTTTCTGACTCCCAACAGCAGTCCCCATTACATTAATGAAGTTTCTTTCTCCAGGTCCTGAAAGCTCCTCACCTGCTGGCAAAGGGGCCCCTACAGGAAAACCTGATCTCCCAGTTGGCCCTGGGGATGGGGTAGAACTGTCCAAAGAAGAGCTGATGCGCAAGAAGCGTGAGGAATTCATGCAGAAGCATGGGAGAGGTGCTGAGAAGTCCAGGTAAGCTGACCTTCTCACCCTCTACTCTTTATTTCCCTACCCCAGATGGCAGGGAAGACTTAGGACTATTCTCTGGATGGGTGGATAGACTTATTCCTTTTTTCATCTACTATTTATTTCCCCTGCCAACCCCAACCCCTTTCAGTAAATCCTCAAAATCAGATGCACCAAAGGAGAAAGGCAAAAAGGCACCTCGGGTGTGGGCACTGGGTGGCTCTGCCAACAAAGAAGTCTTGGACTATAGCCCACCTACCACCAATGGAACCCCTGAGACTGCCTTACAAGAGGACATCAATCTGGTAAGAGGAAGGTTATTGGTGTGGATGTGGGAAGGGTAGGAGGGACTACAAAGGACAGGATTTCATTATCAGCAGATTAAAGTAGGAAGAGGAATGGGATTAGGCACCATAGCTTCTGGGCAGTTAGGTGGTGCAGTGGATAGAGTGCCAGACTTGGAATCAGGAAGACTTATCTTCCTGAGTTTAAATCTGGCCTCAGACACTTCCTAGCTGAGTGACCCTGGGAAAGTCTTTTCAACCTGTTTGCCTCAGTTTCTTCATCTGTAAAACAAGCTGGAAAAGGAAATGGCAAACCACTCTAGTATCTGTGCCAAGAAAACCTCAAATGGGGTCATGGAGAGTCAGACATAGCTAAAAGGACTTTACACCAAGGTGGGTCTAAGAAAGTAGTAAATACTTGGAAACCTTTAAAATAATGGAATGTATAGAACTTTTTGTTTATGTGAGCTATCACTATTTACTACCATAGTAGAAATTAGTATTATGAAAACAATTTTGACCTTGTGGACTCCCTTCAAAGGCTTAGGGACCCTAGATCACACAACTAGAGAACTGTTGATCTAGGACACTGGGATCATCATAGCCCTGGGTTCTTGGTTTGGAGAATCTTGTTGCAATATGTCTCAATCTTCTTGTAGCTAATTATGGCTTTCTCTTTATCTCCCCCTTTGCACTCTCGAGATCCGAGGAACTCAGGCCGGGGGGCAGCTACAAGATCTAGACTGTAGCAGTTCAGATGATGAGGGAGTCACTCAGAACTCAGCCAAACCCAGGTATGAGATGGTTTGGAATAGGAGGTCAAATAGGCCGTGGAGAAGATGAATGAAGTGGTCAAATGTTGGGAGCTCCTCATTTTAGAGGGTTTTGGATTAATAATTTCCTCTCTCTCCAGTGCTACAAAGGGAGCCCTGGGTGGCATGTTTGGGATGTTGAAAGGCTTGGTTGGCTCTAAGAGCTTAAGTCGTGAAGACATGGAATCTGTGCTGGACAAGATGCGAGACCACCTAATTGGTGAGGCTCAAAGAGCTGGGGAAGGGCTAAGTTTGTGAGGGTGGGGATTCCTAGTGAGCCATGTCCATTAATTTTGAGTTCTGCCACAGTATCATTCTGTGAGCCAAGGCAGGGGAGGGTCCCCAGGCTGCTTCACTGTTAAGAGTCAGAACAAGTACTGCTGATATGGTTCTTACATATACTCGCTTGCTCTGTGCCCTCAGCTAAGAATGTTGCTGCAGACATCGCTCTCCAGCTTTGTGAATCTGTTGCCAACAAGCTGGAGGGGAAGGTGATGGGCACATTTAGCAGTAAGTATCATCCTATCCTAAGCATTGTGTGTTGCTCCTCTGCTTAAGGTTCTCATTCTTTAGTATCTGTCATAGAGGAAATGCTGGGATGGAATTGGAAGACACTTATTAGCTTGGGGCTGCTGGAAAAGCAATACAGGATTGTTTGCCTAAACAATTACAGGGGCTGGTGGCATTAGTATTCCAGGGTTCTTTCTCTCTTTGAATGCTATGTCTCAGTTCCTAATTCTTTTCCTTGTTCTGCTTCCAGCTGTGACTTCGACAGTAAAGCAGGCATTACAGGAGTCATTGGTACAGATCTTGCAGCCACAGAGGCGTGTGGACATGCTCAGAGATATCATGGATGCTCAGCGCCGTCAGCGTCCTTATGTTGTTACTTTCTGTGGGGTCAATGGAGTGGGCAAGTCCACAAATCTTGCCAAGGTGAGAGCTGTTCCCCAGCTGCTGTCTGCCCCTTGCTTTTCTGTCATCCCTTAAGCTGCCATTATCTGTTGCCACCTGTCTTAGATACCCCCAACCTAGGGCCATCTTTCCACAAGGTCCTCTTTTCCTTCTACAGATCTCCTTCTGGTTGTTGGAGAATAACTTCAGTGTCCTCATTGCTGCCTGTGACACATTTCGGGCAGGGGCGGT
Source organism: Petaurus breviceps papuanus (assembly GCF_028583685.1). Classification (NCBI taxonomy): domain Eukaryota; kingdom Metazoa; phylum Chordata; class Mammalia; order Diprotodontia; family Petauridae; genus Petaurus; species Petaurus breviceps. The sequence goes on along the minus strand of NW_027187419.1, from coordinate 39,347,988 downwards.
AGAGCAGCTGCGCACACACACCCGGCGTCTTAGTGCTCTGCACCCTCCAGAGAACCATGGTGGCCGAACCATGGTGCACCTGTTTGAGAAGGGCTATGGCAAGGATGCTGCTGGCATTGCCATGGAGGCCATTTCTTTTGGTATAGTTCTTGGGGGCAAGAGGGCAGGAAGGAACTGAGTGCTGGCTCTTTCCTGGTTTCATTCATAAGAGCCTAGGAGCTCTTTTCTTTCCAGGCAGGTTGGCAAAGCCCTTAATAAAGGTCAGAACTCTTGTTATCTGATAGCCCTGGTCTTTAAGTAGCATACTCTTGCTACATCTTCTGTCTTTCTAGTGATGGTAACTAACCTGAAGCAAAATTCTTCCACTTGGTTTTTCCCATATTTGTAATTAGAACCCAGGCTTGAGAAAGCCTGGGAAAAGTTAATTAATAAGCTTATTTTAATACAGCCCTGATATGACTGATATGACAACAAAGTTGAAAAGTGAGAATGTCCATACCTTGCAGTCACCTTTCCCTACCCCCAGATCCATATGACATGACAAGTATTCTCTCTGCAGCTCGGAATCAGGTTTTTGATGTGGTCTTGGTGGATACAGCTGGCCGAATGCAAGACAATGCACCCTTGATGACTGCTCTGGCCAAACTTATTGCTGTCAACACACCTGACCTGGTGCTGTTTGTTGGGGAAGCCTTGGTAGGAAATGAAGCTGTAGATCAGCTGGTAAGGACCTTTTTGCTTTTTCCTTTCCTATCATTTTCATGGTATGGCTCTTAATACTATCTTTTCCCTCGTGCAGGTAAAATTCAACAAAGCTTTGGCCGATCACTCTATGGCTCAAACACCCCGGCTCATTGATGGCATTGTTCTCACCAAATTTGATACCATTGATGACAAGGTAAAAAGACTGAAGGGCAGTGAACATGGAACAAAGTAAATCTTAAGGCCAGGAATCCAAAGAAATTGGAGGCCATAACAAACTAGTAGCCTTTTTTAGTCCTGTCCCTCCCCATCTTGTTCTCAGTAGATTGGGTAAGATAGTAGATGGGCTAGAACTGACTGAGGTGTTTCATTTCCACGTTGCAGGTGGGCGCTGCCATTTCAATGACATACATCACAAGCAAACCCATTGTTTTTGTTGGAACTGGCCAGACCTACAGTGACCTGCGTAGCCTCAATGCCAAGGCTGTAGTAGCTGCGCTCATGAAGGCCTAACATGGTGCAGCACCCCATACCAAATCACTGCTTTCCTCTACCCTTTCCACCCCTGTGTCTAGAATGTTCTTTGGAGTATGAGATCAGCTTGTCGTGAATGTATTGCAAACACAGAATAAAGGGAGCTCCAGGGGCTTACAATTTTCCCAGAACCTTGTCCCGGCCAGCCTCCCCACCCTACCTAGATTCTTCATCTGCAAGGAGGGCCCAATCATGTTTCAATCACTGCCCGTTGACCCTCAGTGCAGCCCGGTGGTCCTCTCCTACCCAACTCAGGGGTCCCCTTCACTCTGCCTATACTGTACTGTCTCATTACAGCTTTGACCAGTGGCTGGAAGACCCTGACACTAGAGCTTTCTATTTGTCCACACTGAGAGTGTGGTCCAAGGGACCTCTGTGCCTAATAAGCAGCTTCAGATTCAAGCTTGATTTGGGACTTCTACCAAAGCAGCCCTAGGTCTTGATTTGGAACTAATCACTGAGACATACATGGCTTTCATTCCCTATTTATGTGCTATGGCACAGGATAGAATCCACCTCAGTCAGTGTATGACATATTCTTAATTGCTGCTAATTCTGACAACTGTAGTTTACCCATAACTTTAAAACATACAGCTAGGCCAGGGTGACCTGTTACAAGTTGAAGAGGCAGAGATAAGTCCCTGCTTCCTTCAGAGCTAAACTTCCCAAATAAGGGGAGTGAAGCTGCAGTGTGCATTAGGCTTGTTGGCCTTTTTAACACACCCTTCCCTAGAGTTCATTTGTGAGCTTTGCATGCTACCCTTCCTGGGGGTCCTGTTGGAAAGGCATACCTTTCCCCCTTCCCATTTTTTACCCTTCTCAGCAGATCCTGTTAAGGGAGGCTGGTGGCTTCCTTGCCCCTATCCTCTCCAGAGTGCCTGGTATACAAGTGCTACGTTGAAGAATACAAACTCTTGTTAAGATTTGTCTTGTAGCTTGGTATTGCAGATGTGCTGTTAGTGCAATAAGGTAAAGGCTGTCTGCCCAGAGAAATACATAATTTATATAAAGAAAATAAATTTCATAAATAATGATGTTTTTTCTGTTTGCAATGTTAGTGTCTGAGCGTCGGATTGTGGGATTTCATATTTGGGTGTTAGGCTGCCAAGTAATCTTGGTGTCTTGGAAAGGAAACACTATAAGCTTCTGATTTCCAAATAAACACTGTATGGAAATTTCTCTAGGTATATAGTGAAAGCAAGCAACCATGAGATGGTAATACTAACTCTGGGAAGGGATGCTTATAGATTTTGGGGTTCTTTTTCCACCTATAAGCATCCCTTCCCAGAGTTAGTATTAGGTGGAAAAAAGAACCCCAAAATCTATATCTGAAGGGCAAATTTCACTGCCAAGTCTCCATGATAATCCTTTTGCACCCAGGGAGGTACTGGAGATTTCTGATTGTAAATATTATAAACCCCCTTTTCTAACTTGTTGATGAGATGACCCAGGATAAGATGTTCCACTGAGTATGTGAGGGGACCTTACAATTAAAGCTAAGGTAATCTGAGAAAGTAAATGAACAGGCTTTTTATTACAGCTCAAGATATGCAAAATACTGTACATTGTAAAAGGTCTAGAAAACTAGAGCTTCAAGTCATGTTTAAAAAAAGCCATTAAGCTTAATTGAAAAACCAAAGTACAGAGTACAAAACTGCAGCAGGGACCATCGTAGCAACATGGCATCTGGATCCCAAAGTCCTTCATGCAGAGAGGCTACGACAACCAGGAGAGGTATCACATTGATCTATTCAGTGGACACGAGCGTGTCCAACCCACGAAGGGCCCAGTGGTCACTCAGGTTTTCTTGGAAGTGGAACAGGCAGCAGGATAACCAAGCCCAGCAGGAACCAAACACACGGAACAAGGTAGGTCCCTTTTCAGTTTCTCCCCTGAACCTTCGATCTCTTCTGTGTTTTGGTATTTTCTGGGAGCTGTTGGATTCTTGTAAGGTTGCTTGTTAAACACTGTCTGTGATGGGGCCCGAGAGCTGTGGCTTTTGCTCTAATTGTGTTGGGTTTTTTTGGCCCCTCATGTACTACACCCTGTGGGGAGTGGGGGGGGGAAGGGGAGGAGAAAGACAAAAGGTAAACGATACTAAAATGTCAGTTCTGAAAAAAGGTAGGTGTACCATTCTCTATAGCTGTAGAGATTTAGGACTTGAGCTTGGGATCCTATTACAGGAACCATAACATTTTAACATATTCATCTAATTACCAGTTGTTTGAGCTATCTTTGTGACTTGCATGCAAATCTTAAATTTAATAGTAACTAAAACAGTGCATGGTCTCCCTTTCACAAATATTTCCTAAGCCCTAAAAAGACTTCCCCTCATAGGTGGAAGCACACAGTACTTAAGAATTAAATTTGTCCGCCAACTTCCGAGTCTATGTAGAAGAGAAAGTAGTTTGTACCTCTTATTTCATTGTGTGCTGCAGACGAGCCATTTAGTTGACCTTCTCTTGCCAACCCTGTCAAACAAAGGAAACTGGTTAATAGTTGGAAGAGTTCATGATTAAGATTTTGGAAAAACAATCAGGAATCTAGATTAACATTCAGTGGCTGCAAAGAAGTGGTGAGTGACTAAGGAGCCCCAGGTCAGTGGTGGAGTCCTAGGGTAAAAGTGTCAACTATACTGGGGGCTAAGTTAACTTAGGCTCCCTTCTGGAGTCTGTGGATAAATTTCAGGGGTCCAAGAACTTGGATGGGAAAAAAATTACATTTCACTGCCCTCTAACTGAAATTTAGTATATTCTTTAATTATGAGTTTTACAAAATTATTCAATGAAGGAATTTCAATACTGTCAGGAGTCCATGACATAAAAAAGGTTAGGAATCCCTCATCTTTAGTGGAATCACAAATATGTACTAGAGGGAAAGGTAGTGGCAAAGAACTCAGGGTCAGTCTGTGGGGCAAAATAATGTCTAGGAGGGCAGGCAAATGGCTACCTTCCATAGCTAATCTTTTTTTCCCCCTTTTTGGAGGGGGAAGGCAGGGAAATTGGGGTCAAGTGACTTGCCCAAGGTCACATGGCTAGTAAGTGTTAAGTGTCAGGCTGAATTTGAACTTGGGTCTTCCTGACTCCAGGGCCGTCACTTCACTCACTGCACCACCTAGCTGCCCCATGGATAGTTCTAATAGTAAGAAGTTTTTTCCTTCTATTAAGCCTAAATCTCCTTCTGTAATACCTACTTGTAGCTCCTAATTCTGTCCTCTGGGATCAAGCAGAACAAGTCTAATCTCTCTTCCATGTGTGGCAGTCATTCTTACCCCTGTAAGGCAGCTTTCATGTCCTGTCCTGAATTTTCTCTTCTTTGTGCTACATCTCCTCAGTTCCTTCAATTGATCCGCATATTATATAAACTCAAGGCTATTTAACAAGTTGCTGGTTGCCCTCATGGACATTCACTGGCTGATGTCCTTTCTAAAATGGTGTGTCAAAAACAACGCAATACTCTAGGTGTAGTATAGCTAATGTAAAGTACAGTGTCCTTCTTAATGAAGATTGCATTAGATTTCTTGGATGCCATATCACATGACTGACTCATTGACCTTACATCTATATTCTAAACTTATGTTCTAAAATCTGCCAAATATTGCCAGATTCTGTCTAGCCATGCCTTTTTCCATATTGAGCTTGTGAAGTGGATTTTTCAAAGCCAAGTGTAAGATTTTACATTTATCCCTATTAGACAGCCCAATGTTCTATTTCTTTTATTTTACAACAGTTCTTCTCTACACAGTAGAACTGCTCAGAGATAAGCATGATTTAAATTATAATTTATTTCACAAACTGGAACAATCTTTGACTCAATTTTCCAATGATGGCAAGTTATTTTTTAATTACACTATGATAGCCTTGCTCCTACTACTATGCTAAAAAGGCTTTTAAAAGTCTGGTCTAGCAAACCCCTCCTAATCTGTGTTGAATTAAGAAGGAAGAGAAGTATAGCATCTGAACTGGAATGTGGCATGTAGCTTGTTTCCACATTACTTTTTCAGAGCAATTTTCAACCTTTTGATGTTGCAGCACATTATTCTGTACTCCTGTAAAGCTTTCTGGCATGGTTATTAAAGATTTGGGAAAATTAATATTTTGAAAATTTCACAACTAGAAAAATCCTAAAGTGCTCTGAAATCAGAGCTATAATCAAATTTCAAGTAATTGGCCTACCGCACAAGAGGACATGGCCCAAGTATATTCAGGTACTTAAGAAATAGAATCACAATAAGATGTAGACTGTTAATTTCTAGACTGTCTACTACTTTGAGGGGAAGGAGTAGAGATAATCAATTCTATTTGTTGCAACTAATCCAGTAGAATTTTGCTCACAGATACAACCATCAGTCAGTAAGTCCTTATGGACTGCAATGCAGGCAATTCTCCTTTTCCCCTCCCTCATCCCACATTATCAAATTAGTAGTTATTACTACCCTTCTTGTACTCAGTAGTCCAGCAAGGCATTGTGTTCCCACCTCTGGCTGGGGTCAAACCTGCAACAGATTCCCTCTTCACTTTCACCTTACAAAATTCCTTTTTTTCCACCTCAAGATGAATCTATCTTCATGAAGTACTATCTTCTAGATAGAGCCTTTTATTTCCTATATTTTTGCATAGAATCTCCCTTTGCTTGGAATGCACTTCCTCATCCTGCCTTTGAGAATCTCTAGCTTCCTTCTAGGCTCAATTCAAAAGCCACTCCTACATGAAGCCTTCCTTTTGTGCTTAGCCTCAGTGCCTTAAGTCTCCTCCAATTCATGCTTTGCTTAGCTGCCAAAGTGATTTCCTGTAAGTGCAGTTCTAACCATGTCACTCCCTATTCAAACAACTCCAGTAACTCCCCATTACCTCTGACATATAAAACCTTCACAATTAGACCCCTTCCTATCTTTCCAGTCTTCTTATACTTCATTCCTCTCTACATACTCTAGATTCCACCATGCTGGCCTAACACCTGATATCCTATCTCCTGACTCCATTATCTTTTCATTGACTTCCCCCCACCCCCACCCCATGCCTGGAATGCCCTCCTTCCTTCTTCACCTATGCCTAGTGGCTTCCTTGGTGACAACTGAAATCCCATCATCTGCAAAAGGTCAGTCCCAATCCCTCCACTGCTACTGCCTTCCCTCTGAGATTACCTTCAATCTCCTCTGTATATATCTTGTATACAGATGTTTGCATATTGTTTCTCATTAGAATCTGAACACAGTACGAATACCTGAGGGCAGGTACCATGTTTATGTGTCAAGTGCTTAACAACTATTTGCTGACTGACCTTCTCCCCCTTACCACTTATTGCTCCACCCCCCCAAATTTATTTATTTTTAAAAAATATTTTATTTTTGAGTTGATTTTTTTTGCAATCATCAAAAACATGCCTTCTCTCCTTCCTACTCTTCTCCAATTAAGAATGAAGTAAAAACAAAACCCTCATTACAAACATCCATAGTTAAGCAAAACAGAGTTCCACACTGGCCACATCTAAAATATCTGTGTATGTGTACACGCACACACGCACACACACACAGGACATTCTGCATTCTGAATCTTTCACATTTCCATCAGGAGGTGGAGAATTATTTGTCGTCTGGAATTGTGGGTAGCCATCATGTTGATCTAAGGTCTTAAGTCTTCTTTTTTTGCCATTGTGTACATTTTTTTCCTGGTTCTGTTCACTTCACTATACACTGGTTAACAGAAATCTTCCTAGGTTTCTTTGAAACCATTCCCTTTATATTTTCTTACAGCACAAAACTATTCTATCACATTTACATGCCATAATGTGTCCAGTAATTCCCTGATTGATGGATAACCTGATTCCAATTCTTTGCCACCTCAAAAAGAGCTATAACTATTTTTGTACATCCTTAGAATTTGTTTTGCTTAAGACCAATCCCTACCTTGACCTGCCCTTCTTTTAATTCCCTCTTCTCTTTCCCTATCTATTTTTCTGTTGAGTGAAATGTATTTCTGTATTCTGTGTGTATAGACTTTTTCCTCCAGATAAAAATGAGGTTCAAATGTTATTGACTCCCCACAACTCTTCCTCTGTTTACACAAGAGACCTACTTTCACATCCCAATTATATGAGATAATTTCTCCTAAGCTTCCTAGACTTCCTTCCCCTCCAGTTTATTCTTCTGTCCTTCCCTTTCCATTTTTTTTTTTAAGATAGAGATATCACAGAACCACTTCCAGGCCTTTTGCCTCATTATACTACCTTTATCACCTCTGATGATGGTATGGTTCAGGGAGAACACATGTTATCATCTCTCCATATTAGAATATAAGTAATTTATCTTTGTTTGGTCATTTATCATTCATTGTTTGTTTAACTCCTGTGTTTGAACTTTCTACACAGCTCTAGTCTTTTCATCAAGAATGTTTGGAAGGAAAAAAAAAGAATGTTTGGAAGTCCTTCATTTCATTTAAAAGTCCGTTTTCCCCCTTGTAGGATTATATTTAGTTCTTTTGGCTAAGTTATTTTTGGCTGCAAGTTTATATCCTTTCTCTTCTAAATATCATAAAGTGGTGGCTCGTAAACTGTATGTGATTCTAACTGTGGCAACTTGGTACCTGAATTCTTTATTTTTGACTAAAGTATTTTTCTTTAACCTGGAAGCTCTGGTTTTTGGCCAGAATGTTTCTGGGAGTTTTCATTTTGAGGTTTCTTTTAGAAGGTGACCAAAGGATTTTTTGTATTTTCACAGTGCCCTCTGGTTCCAAGAGACCTGAACAGTTTTATCTAATCTTTAAATTAGATGTCTAGGCTCTTTTTTTTTCTGGTCGTGGCTTTCAGACAGTCCAATGAGTCTTAAAATTTTTTCTCCTCAATTTGTTTTCTAGGTCAGTAGTTTTTGCTATGAGATTCCTTATATTTTCTTCTATTTTTCAGCCTTTTGATTTTTAAAAAATATTTCTTGTTGACACAAGGAATCATTGACTTTTATTTGGTTCATTCCAATTTTCATGGTTTTTGTTGTTTGGGCAAGGATTTATACCTTTTTTGCCAAGCTATTCATTTTCTTTTCAACTCTCTATTCCATAGAAAATTCCTCTTCCAATTTTTTTCCTCTACCTAATTTTATTTATAAAAAGTTGTTTGTTTGTTTTTTAAAAATACTTCATCTCTTCCAGGAATTCTAGTTGAATTGGTACACAAGCAGTGTTTTTCTCTGAGGCACACTTTGTAGATATTTTAAGAGTCATTCTGACTTTGTGTCTTGAGTGTTCCTGTCACCATAATAGCTTTAAATAGTGGAATTCTTTTTTGTTTTTTCATTCTTTCAGCCTACTTCTTCACTTCAGACTTGATATTAGGCTGTGTGTACTTATGGAGGGAAGGTCTGGGTTTATCCTGTTTCTGCTTTCTTGATATTTGTGTTATTCTCGGCTCTCAGGGACAAGCTGAAGAAATGAAAGCCTTCAGAGCTCCCAAAGTGTTCTAATCCTGGGTAAAGCCTGTTTGCCATGTTCCTACCCAACCTTTCATTTTGAGTAACAATTTACTGCTCCTGGATTCAGCCCCAATCAGCTCTGCTGGTTCAGAGTGACACAACTATAGGCTTCTCTTTGATCTAGAATTTCTGGCCTGGTTATTCCTGGCAGAATTCAGAAGTTGGAACTGAGACCTCTCTCTGCTGCTGGGGTCCAAACCACATTGCTGTTGCTTGCTTCTGAACTTCTTCACTGAGTACACAGAGTAATTAATTACACCACTCCCAACCCTGGAAAGCTACCCCTGTGTGCAGGTCCCTTCCTCAGTCTGCACCCTGAATCTGTGAACTGGAAGTGGATAATGACGGACAGTTGCCAGATGGCAATTGTTCCCTTTCCCTGCAATTGAGGTTGCAGTGTCCCTGTATGGGCATGGTCCTTAGGTACTAGAATACTTTGCTCCTGGCCAGACCCTATCTCTGTCACTTAATGCCCACCTGTGTTGGAAAAATGATTGCTGTAATTTTTTTTCTTTGATTTCCCAATTTCATTCAGTCTGGTGTATTTTCTAGATGTATGAAGCAATTTTGGGGGGAACTTGCTATATTTCTTCCTGCTACTTTGCCATCTTAACTTTACCTCTCTGTATTTACTTATATATGTATTTGTTTCCCCTAAAAGAAATAAGCTGCTTGCAGGTCTATTCCCAGCACCTAGCAACAGAGCCTAGTACTTAGGGAAAAAAAATCCTTCAACTGTACAAGTATAGGATAAGGGTAGCTAGAATGAAGTTCTTGTGAAAAGCACCTAGGAGTTTCAGTTGACTGCAAGTGCAAGTGTAAGACAACCCAAAACAACTACTAACATTTCTTGCAGCAGCTATTCCAAATCTCCTCTGACCTTTACTCCTAAATCATCCCTATCTATTTTCCTCTCAGCAGAGCTCACCATTTACTTTAATCCAAGAAAAAACTAAGGCTAGTCACCAAGGGTATGGACTTGTCCCATACTCTACACCTCAAAGCTTCTTCCCTTCTTTGTCCCCCATTCTTTCCTTTACTTCAGTCACCAAGGAACAGGTGGCAGTTTTCCAATGCCATTGTACATTTGAACACATCCTCTTGGGAAGCTTGTCTGTTTGATCACAGAATTACAGATTTAGAGCTAGAAGAGACCTTGGAAGCTCAAATGGCCCACCCCCCTTAATTTTAGAAATGAGGAAACTGAACCCCAGAGGTTACATGATTTGCTCAAGGTCTCACTAGTAATGATAAAAGTGAGCCTAGTTCCACTGACTACAAAACCAGTGCTCTTTCCCCTGAACCACACTTTTTTCTCATCCTTCAATTTATTATCTACTTTTCACTTCTATGCTTATAACTGTGAAATTCCTTTATCTGATCACAGTCTACTGTTGTTTTATCTCTCCCTGTCTTGCAACCCCAAACCCTGTTCTTCTCAACATGACCAAGGCCTGTCATTTCTACTTAAATAACATTTATCTTATGCATTCATTCCCTTCATGCTTCTTACATTGTCATCACCCTGGTGTAGGCCCTGGATTACTGCAATAGCCTGCTGCTTGGTCCTCATGCTTCTCTCAACTCTAGACAGTCTTTCATTCAGCTTTAAATTGTAGGTCAGACTCTATCACTCTTCAATTCAATAAACTCCACTGTTCACGGGATGGTTCTCCATCACCTCTGGAATCAAATATAAAATTCTGTGTTTGGGTTTTAAAGCCCTTCCTACCTTTCCAGTCTTCTTCTGCCTTCTATATGCCCTGCGATCCAGTGACACTGGCTTCCCTACAATTCCTTGCACAAGACTCTCCACCTACTGACTGTCCCTTTTTACTGTACCTGTTTGTACATAGCTTTTACAAAGCTGTTTTCATCATTAGATGTTCCTTGAGAACAGGAATTAGTTTTTGCTTTTTTTTTTGTATCCCCAGCACAATAATTAAGCACATATAGATGCTTAATAAATGATTGCTGACTAAGTGACCGGGGTCCATTGACTTCAAAGTCAGTGTTCTTTCCACTGTACCTCACTTCCCTCTCTCTCTCATTTTTAATCTTTCTTTATCTACTGGTTCTTTTTCAGGCTTACAAACATGCCTTGGTCTTCCTCATCCTTAAAAAAAAAAACAACCCCAAAACCCAACTTCATTTAACTTGAGGGTGACAGGGCTATCATTCTATATATCTTCTCACTTTCATACCTAAACTCCTAGTAAGTCATCCTGCTTTTATTTCCTCATGTTCAATTAATTTCTCATTCTCTTAAGATTTGACTTTCAATCCTACTATTCAATTGAGACTATTCTCTTTAAAAGTCAATGACTTGGCTTTGGGTACATTTCTATTCTATTTCTTCTATGACTGTCTCCTTTGCTGGATCACCATTCATGCTTACTCAACTTAATCAATCTTAGTTCAGGAGACTATCACCACTCATCTGGAATATTATATAATATTAAGTTCTTCCAAGTTTTCCCCTCTCCAATCCATTCTTTACTTGAATGGTAAAATACTTTTCTTAAGGCTGACCATATCACTCAACAGATTTCTCAGATTATGGATGGTCTGTAGTTTTACTTCATGTTCCTATCATCCAAAAACTCTACATTCCTGCCATGTCCTCCCATTCAAAGCTTAACTAAGTTGTGATCTCCATGATGCCTTCCACAATCCCCTCAGGACTCTGTGATCTCTTTTCTCCTGTTACCTTTTATTTTCTTATCTATGTATCTACTCCAGTAGACTGTAAGCTCCCTGTTGTTTGAGGTTGTTTTATTAGTGTGTCATTAACTTTTCTGGTGAGTGCAAAGTAGATGCATAAAACAATGCTTATTCAAATGAAATTAATTATGTTGCTTAACAGAAGCAAAGTCAAGAATAAAAGAGATGAACACACCCTTGTCAGATTACACACTAGAAATTAGTGGTTCAGTTCTGAGAATCACATTAAAAAAGTTTCTTGGGGCAGCTAGGTGGTGCAGTGAATAGATCACCAGCCCTGGAGTCAGGAGGACCTGAGTACAAATCCAGCCTCAGACACTTAACACAAAAAACTAGCCATGTGACCTTGGGCAAGTCACTTAATCCCAATTGCCCTCCAAAAAGCAAAAAAAAAAAAAAGGTTTCTTAAATTTTTAATTGTAATAGGCATTGGGGTATAGAGATCCATCTTGCCCTACTGGAAAGTTGGAGGGGGATGGGGAAGGATATAGGAGAGGGCAAATTGGGGGAGAGGGGTATATAGTGGGATCTCTATTTGGGGTGGTGGGTAGGGGAAAGAGGGGGAGAAAATTTGTAACTCAAAATCTTGTGGAAATGAATGATGTAAATTATATCTAATTGCTTAAAAACATTTTAATTGATATCTTTTATTTATACATTGCCTAGATTTCCTCCTGTATCTAGGTATTACATTTTAGGGAGAACTTTGGTTAACTGCAACATATGCAGAAGAGAACAATCTGCTAAAGGAACTGGGGAATGTTAAGCCTAAAGAAGAAAAGACCTAGGGGGCCCTGATACTGCATTCAAGTATATGAAAGCCTATTATTAGAAAGAGGGATTAATAGAGAAAGCCTTGCTTTGGTAGAGCACATGGTTAGAAATAGAAGCAATCAATGTGTGGAAGTTTCAGAGAGGCAGATTTTGGAATACTTTACCAGTGGAAGTCCTGGATGCCTATTTGTGAGATTTTGTAGATGAGTTTCTATTTAGGTACAAATTGAACTACATAATCTCTTACATTCCTTCCAACTCTTAACCATTTTTGGTTAAGATAGTTTAAACTATAGGGAAAAATTTAAAAGCTTAATTTCAACAAAAGATAAAAATCTTAAAGCAATTTAATTAATTTTAACTAGTTATTTTTTCAGAAGCCCAAGAATTCTGAAAAGGAGTGTTAAGCTAAGACCATATAGAATTTTAAACACCTGAGAGACTGTCTATTTCAATTTCCTCTTTTAAAGATAAAGAAATTTGAGGCCCTAGAATAATGAAGTGACTTGCCTATTCTCACAGGCGTAGCCTAAAAGAGTCAACACTAGAACTCGGATCTCCTGATTCCCAGTCCAGAGCTCACTATGATAACCTGTCTCACTGGTCCTTCAAGGTGTCTGTAAGATTTTTTATACACATCTTGTAGGTAAAGAAGAGAGGGAAACAAGCATTTTTAAGCACCTATTATGTGCAAGGCACTGTACTAAATATTTTACAAATATCTCATTTGATCCTCACAACAACTGACAGACAGGTGCTATTATCATTCCCACTTTACAGATGAGGAAGCTGAGGCAGACACAGTTTAAGTGACTTATCCAGAGTCACACAGCTAGTTATCTGAGGTTAGATTTGAACTCAGGTTTTTCTCATGCCAGGCCCAGTATTCTAATCCACTACAACAATGAGCTTTCAAGTCAGCTATGGAAACACTTCTCGAAAAGTATTGTGCTTTTTTACTTTATACCAAAGCACAGTTGTGGATTACAAAATTCATGGATCAGCTTTCATCAGTGTAGGGATACCTATACTTTAAGTCTGAATTGCAAAAATCTAGATTTTCACAAGAAACCATGAGGTGATTAAGTCATAAAAATTTCTTACTACTAAAAATTCTTGCCAATTACATTAGAACATCTTAAATTGTTTAATTTATAAGTGCTCAATTTATATACAGCTTTTTAGAGGCATGTTTACAGTGTAAATCAAGATCCTTTTGCATTTCTTAATCCTCTCAAATGAGCTCAATTTCAAAGTATTCCAAAGTTTCTATTCTCTGGATTCTGGATTAAAAATGTCCCATGACAACAAAAGTCACACATATCAGCAATTATAAATTCTTTTAAAATAATAATGTAACCTAAATGGCATTTTAATCCCAATCTAATCTGGAAGCTTGGTTAGGTTACTACACAATCTCTAGTGCCTGCAGTAATCCTGCCATTGTCTTGAGTCCTCAGTCTCAAATGCTTCTTACCTGTTCTGCCCCGGGTTGAGATCTCATAGGTCAGACGCTTGAAATATTCAGGAAGATCAGCATATTCATTTCCATAGGAGATCACCTTAATCCCTTTGTCCAGCATGTTTTCCCGGAGCTTTTTGAATTCATCTACATCTCCCCTCCGAACCAGCATGAAATGTTCTAGGTCAGATTTGTGCTTGACAGCCTCCAGGAACAGGGCCTGGAAGGTAGTATCATCTACAGTCCAGCCACAACCCAAGAAAAGAAATGATTTGTTTTCATAGAGTTTCTGAATCTCTCTCTGGAAGAAAGACAGATATCAGTAAGTATCTGATGACAGCTGGGAAAACACATCTCATGCTAAAAACAACCTGTGACGCATGTGTTCAGACTGATCAGAAAACTTAACATTAGTTTATTAAATATGACCAGGTATAAAACCTCACAAAGTTAAGAAGATAGGTTTTCTGTGAAAGATCTTCACTTCCTGGTTGTTCAGAGCAAATTTTTTTTGTTTTTGTTTTGCTAGTATAAGGTTTTCTCTCTGACCTTCCCCACAGACTTTCTTACCAGGGTTTGTCTAGCATTTGTCATTGCATATATGTGAACACAGAGGTCTTCAGTTAATAAATGCATAAAAAAAGATAAATTAGTTGGTTTGGGAATTGAGCATCTGGTTATGAAGACAGTATCTGAAAATAGGACAAGGATTTTTCAAATGTACTCCTGGTTAGGGTCAGAATACACCTAAACGTTTAGTATTGGCAAGAATATATTTGCTGGGGCAGCTAGGTGGCACAGTGAATAGAGCAGAGGCCCTGGAGTCAGGAGGACCTGATTTCAAATGCAGCCTCAGACACTTAGCACATAAAACCAGTCATGTGACCCTGGCAAGTCATTTAACCCCAGTTGCCCTACCTCCCCCCCTCCAAAAAGGAAAAAAAAATAATGTATTTGTCATGAGTCTAGCAAATCTAATCAAAATGGCTATAAACTGGAATAGAAAAGAGAAGAAAATGGGTTACTTATATACAGTAAGCTGGACCACAGAAAGGAGCTATAATGTATGAAGATAAACATAAATATAACCATAAATAAATAAAATAAAACATAAACAAAACAATAAATATAACCAAAAATTCACAGAAGAAAAAAAAATCTAAGAAAGGAGTCAGTATATAACTTCTGGGGAGAGCAATACTATATAGAAATACATAAAATAGGGGTAACCAGCAGGGGGAACTAAAGAGCTAATCCAAGATGAAAAATTTGACAAATAAACCCTAGATCTGGTGGAATAACAACCAGGTCTAGATTGTGGCTCTGGAAGGGTATATCTTATTCAAAATGAACAGAATAGGTAAAAAGGAATGGCACTGAGTAGCACTGTAAATTAGGAAAATTTTCTCATGTGAGGAATATTCAAGAATCAGAATGAAGGGAACATGATTGAGAGCATTTAGGTGAAGATCAGTGGGATCAGACCATACAATAAACTACCTGGATGTAAATAAAGAGGTCATAGATAAGTTTAGAAAAGAGATCACTATCATGAAAGCATTCTATATTAGTGATGAAGCACTTCAATTATCCAGATAACTGTTGAAGCTCTTTTTCTGCTCAAAGCAAAGAAGCCAATAATCTCTTTATTTGCCTTAAAAATTTCAGGCTTTAAATACATGATTCAGAAGGAATAAATTTTATTTTGTATATGGAGCTAAAACTGACTATTCAGTTTTAGTATATGGAGCTAAAACTGACTATTCAGAAAGAGCTAAACTGGCTATTCGTATGAATGTAACAGAGGGGGACCATGGAAGGAAGTGACCACTTGCCCAGCCTTTGTGACAGAAGAGAAGTAAAGTGGACATAGTCTGACATGTACCCTTGATTTTAGGAGAATAGATTCCAAGGGTTCAGAAACAGGATAGATTCATGGGCAACAAATAAGAATTGTTTTTGAAAGCCATATGGAAGGGTATGATTGCTGATTTGGGTACATGAGATGATACTGAACCATAAAAAAAGGGCAGCTATTCAACACTTACTTTTCATCTGTTCTCTCTGTCAAGGAGAATGAATGATCTCTGGTTAGGAAAGGACAGAATAAAAATGGGCAGTAGAGAGCTAGTACTAAAGTTGAGTTGGGGGATAGTAAGACAGCATTACTTATTCTTGATAAGTTCAAGTCTCTAGACTAAATGAACTGCATCTCAGGGTACTAAAAGAACAGGCAGATGTGACCACCATGTGAATATCTGTGAATTTTAAAAATAACTATATTATACCTTAAAATATGCAAAGTACACAGCTGGGAAACATCTTAGGAAGGATTCAAAGCCAGGTCCTCCTGACTCCATGTGTGGCAATTATTAGGCTATGCAGCCTTTGTCAGTGATCTCTGATAGATGGCAGAGACCAGGTGAGGTACAGCAGGTGTACTGCAGGGGGCCAATGTCCTCATTTCCAAAAGAGGGAAGAGAACAGAGTATGAAAACTACAAGTCAATGGATCTGACAAAGTTTTTAGATGAATTATAAAACATGATGAAGAGATGGTAACAAAAGAAGCAATGCTCACGAAGAACCACTATCAGTGCATCAAGAACAAGCCGTGTCAGTCTAACCTCCTTTTAAAATAATGTTGTTAGATCAAGAGGATATTGTATACTTTAGCTAGATTTTAGCAAAGGACTGACAAGATTTCTCATACTGTTTTTATGGACAAGATGGAAAGACTTTGGGCTGTACAGCTATACAGTTCATCAGACTTAGAACTCCCTGGCTGGTTACAGAAATAGTCATTAATGGGTTCAGAGTCAATGAAGAAAGTCTTGAGTAGAGTGCCCTAGGGAGCTGTGCTTAGGTTGTGCTATTTTAACATTTTTATCAGTAACTTCAGTAAAGACATAAATGGCATGTTTGTCAAATCTGCAAATGACACAAAGATGGGAGAGATGACAGAGGCAGGATCCAAAGAAGATGTGGATATGCTTGGCCAAATCTAGTAAAATTAAACTCAACAATGATAAAAGTAAAGCCTTACATTTGGGTTAAATGAAACAAAATATATATTATTTTTAATATAAGATGGGGAAGTTATAGGCAGCAATTGGTATTAAAAAAAGATCTGAAGAGCATCAGTGGATTACAAGTTCAATGGAATCAACAATGTGGTATGGCAACTCAAAAAGCTACTGTGACTTGAGCTACATTAATAGAAGCATGGTGTCCTGGTCTAGGGAATTGTAAACCCTGCTTTCTTCTACCTTAGTCAGATTACATCTCGTATCTTGTGTTCAGTTTTGGGTGTTATATTTTAAGAAGAACAATGATAAACTGGAAAGTGTCCAGAGAAGGGCAAGCAGGATGATAAGGCCACCAAGAATTGACTCTAAGGTATCATTCCCCACAAAAAAGAATCAGTTAATTCCAGTCTCTAGATTGGAGAAGATACAGTATTATTTCTTATACATCTATTGTCAATGACTTGATTTATTTAGAGAATAGAGATGATCATGAGTTCAGAAAATGGAGTCAAAGCTGTAAGCTACATCCCAGAAAAGGTCAGTTTCAGGTAGAGAAAACTCTATGCTATTATCTAGAGACTGCATCCCCTAATTCTGATAAGTCATTTCCCAAATGTTGAGGGAAATAGTCTTCTAATAATCTCCAAAAGGGAGCCTAGGTAAATGAGTATGGATGACTCCATACAATGACTCCATCATTAATCAAAATATTCCTCCAATGCACATGTTCCTACTGCTGATAATATTTAGTAATGTATTTTGTATAGATAAATGGCATTATTCATAAAGCCAACAGATGGCAACCAAGTATAAAATATTCTACTTGGGTCTTAAATGTCTCCAAAATGAAGCTGGGAAAATCCCTGTAACTTGGTATCCCAAGAGAAGCTTTAAGTTTCCCAGGACGATGCTGACACCACCAGCTGTGAAGAACAGAAGAGGAATGCTTGACCTTCCAACATTTTCCTATTGCCAGAGGAAATAACACTCCCTTTTCTAAAACCTGTGACTCATGTTCAGAGAAGGTTCTCAGAAAACAGTTCCCAACATGCCAAGCAGGACCCCAAGCACTCACCATGACTTCAGTGTTACGCAGTACGTTCTGATAGCCAGCTGGATGAAGTACAATTCCACTAGGATTGGTATAGACTCCATGGATGTGTAATACACTCAACTTTCTCTTCTCCTGAGCCCATTCTAGGACCTGTACAATATAAGTAGAGCTCAGCAGGGATAGTAAAGGCCAGCATTTGTTCAGAGGTTATAAATGGAAGAGAGGTTGTTTTTTAAGCCTTGGCTTCTAACTATTTGCATCTTTCCAGTTTCTTGACCTCTAAAGGCAGTAAGGTAGGGCAAAAGTTTCTATTTTACATCTCCCTGCCTGGCTAAATACCAATAAATTTGGTGTATTAGGAATAATAATGGATGTGGAGACAAGAGACCTAGGTTTAAATCTTGGGTTTGCCACTTACTAGGTACATGACAGGTCAAGTCATTTCATCCCCTTAGGTCTCAATATTATATCTCAAGTTACAGTTTACCAATTTGTAAAATAAGGTTGGATTATTATAGCGGTGTCAAAATGAAACTGAAATGGGGATTCATAAGGATACATATGGGTCCCTGCGGGCCACATACTGACGCAGAAAATCACACATGCTTATTATATATATTTATATACACGTGTGGCCTCCATGTTTGATATCTCTGGACTAGATCTAAAAAAAAAATTATGATTTTAAGTCTAGCCCTAAGTACAAGTAAAATTTTGAAGGTAACTCCAAATAAGTACTTTTCTACACTGAATAAAAAAACCCCAACCCTCGACTTTTATAGTACCACTTCTCAGGAATACCACAGATCTCACAAGCAAACATAGGAACCGTTTATATCTAAAATGCCTACTTAAGTTAAAAAAAAATTGTAAAAGTACAAGACAAAGGAAATGAGTATAGAAAGCAGGTAAAATGTGAAAAAGACCTAGTGATTCTGGCCAACCAAGATCTCAAGATGAATTAGCAGTATAATGTAATAGAAGAGCTACCTTATTCTTTGAATGTGGGTCAGGAAGAGGGTAGTGATTACAGTTTCCTGGTCTGTCCAGATTGGATTTGGGCACCACATCTTAACAGGGACATAGAAAGATAGAACATGCCTAGAACTAGGGTGGTGGGGTTTGGGAGGAGTGGGTGGATACACAAAATGTCATGTAAAGACCTGTGCATGTTTAACCTGGACAAGGGAAGGGTAAAGGAGATGAGATGACCCTTCAAATACTTGAGGGTTGGTCACGTTGAAAAAGGATTAGACTTGTTATACCTGGGTCAAGAGGAAAGACCTAAGGATCAATATATGGAATTTATAGGAAGTAAATTTCAGCTCAATATAAGAAAAAACTTTTGAGCAATTAAAGTCATACAAAAATGGAATGGGAGGACTGGTATTAAAGTAGTAGGATAGTGAGTTCCTTTTAATTGAGATATTTAGATGGAGATTGCATGATTTCATAATTAAGGTAAAAGAAAAAATTTGCATTAAGACAATAAGTGTCACTGAGAGTGCAGAGTACTAGAAAAAAATTTTATTTGGAGGCAGAGAACCTGGATCCAAATTCTGGTCCTGCCATTTACTGTATAGTGATTTGGAGCAAGTCACTCAATCTTTGGGCCTAAGTTTCTTCATTTGTAAAATAAAGGAGTTGGACTAGATAATTTCCTAAGTCCCTTTTCTCTAAATCTTTGATTCTATGGCTCCAGGGTTCCTGTCTTCCAGACCCGGCCTCCCCAACCCCAATCCTTGCCTCTTCACAATCTTTATCTTCCTTCAAAGGTCACCAAAGATATGATTTCCCCCATGAAGTCTTCCTCACAATTGCCTCCTCTATTTTTACAGTTCTCTCCTCAGATGATTTATTATCAAATTTATGTGTACTTTGGAACCATTTTATTTTTGTCTTTGAAATCAGTGCCTTGAACATACAAGGAGATGTTTGTATTGTACCATAATATTTAGAGGTATCACATGAAATAGAAAATCTTTTTTTAGGTATCAATTTGTCCAGCATTTGAGGATCTCTGACACTATCATCTCTCTAAAGTGGCTTGTTCTTTTTTAAAACTCATTTACTAAGTCAGTAAACTACAAAAATGATGTTACATCTATAATTATAGCATATAATCAGCAAAAGCCACTGTCAACTTCCCTGTTTTGTTTTTAGCTTCCATAAAAGCCCCCCAGTGATTATATTAATAGTCCGTTTGGGGGGGGGGGAGGAAGGGAGGTAAATAATAGTGATGTCCCCCAAAAGAGTACCATTGTAATATTTTTTCAAATGCAGAGAAGAGAAAAAAAGTTCAGAAAAAAGCACAGACAAGCAGGGTAGTTTTGAAAATAACATGTAGAATTATATACTTTTTAAAAAATCTTTTAAATTAAATTAAAATAAAATAATAAATTCAAAAGTATGAAATAGAGATTCAAGTCTCATATGGAATCTTTTTTTGTGTGCTGCAATGTGCATGGAAATTTTTTTTTTATTACATGAAACTGATAAGGGAAAAAGTGTAGAAAGAGAAGAGGCCTAAGCCCCAGGATACTGCTTACATTTGGCAGGTAGTGTGGTGGTGACAAACCAATGAAGGAGATGAAGAAGATATGAAGGGAAGATAGTATCATGGAATCCAAGGGAAGAGAGAGCACAATGAAGGGTGGTCAAAAGCATTTAATGCTGCAGGAGGTAAAAGAAGGGTGAGGACTTAGAAAAGGCCATTGAATTTGACAAGACATCACTGGATACCTTAGAGAATGCAGAGTCAGCAGAATGAAAGGTATAAAAATTAAACTGCTGGGCTGAAAAGTGGGTGGTGAGGAAATAGAAGCCTAAATTATTCTTTCTTTAAGTTTAGCAGTGAAGGGAAAGAGAGATACAAAATTATAACCTAAGGTACATGTAAGCTGGGTCAACTGAAGGGTGACTTTTGGGGTTTGTTTTACTGTTTATTTATGCCTGAAGGTACAGTGAGAGTATCGAGATAACAGAAAAAGGGAATGACTGATGGAACAAGGACAAGGAAGAGACCCTGCAATTCCCTAATTTGGACATATTAGTATAACTGCTAAAATGGATTTGTATCCCCATCACTCAGCAAAATGTAGGGTACATAATAAGCATTTAATAAATGCTTGCTGAATGACTGTGGTTCCTTAGGAAAACAAAATGAGAAAGTAATGTCACAGAATCATATGGTGGGATAAATGGAGTCTCAGGAACTCATTCAGTCAGCTTTCTGAATTCACAGAAATGTTCATGGTACATTCTTATTTTCAAAACTTCATAAGAACCATGGTTCCACACCCTCTCTTGGTAGTTCAACTATAGTGGCTAATTTAGGTGTACTCCTGCCAGAAGGTAGGAGAAAACTTTTTGTGTATTACCCAGAATATTATCATGAATTCTACCATATGACATGTGATTCATGTGATAAGTCAAAGTCTGGATGACCACTTGTTGGATGTTATAGAAAGCATTCCTGTCCAAGGATGTGTTAAGACTATCTGGACTTCAAGGTCCCTTCCGACTCTTAAGATTCTATGATGTCCCCATTTAGTTCTATCTTTCTTATGCACACTTACACAAGTTTACATACTTACACATATTTCTATCTAACCTATTGTTATTCAATTTCTTTAATATTTCAAAGATACATCATCTTGTGAGTATCAACATTCCCTCCACTGATGAGGCAGGCAACTATTCAGTGGATTATCTTTGTGAGTTACTGTGATAGAAAAATTCAACACCCTTAGTGATGTCTGCTCCACTTCAAGACTTGGCTAGGCTGAAGCCCAACACGCAGGGCCCTGTTGCACCAACACTCAAAGCCTTTACACTTAGTTAGACCCACCAGAGCTTGTACTCCATTGATATAGCCTTTAAAAAGCCAGGGTTCCATGTCGGTCACAATGAGGCATGGCATCTCTGTGGAGGGTTAATTTATTATAAATATTAAATAATCTGTCTTGAGGCATAATAAGGCACTTGCTATCTCTTTATCTTTGTAGAAGTACCAATGCTGGACACATTATTAAAGAAATAGGGGTATTTGTCAATTATCAAGAAATAATCCTTTGCCCTAGAGAGCAGTACTTTACTACTTTTTATTCTTTACCTTTTTCTCATCAGTAAGGTCAAGGGACTCAAGTTGTTTTCCTTGGTCTGCAGCATATAGTTCTAGGAGATTATCAAAGTTTGTGGTTAATACCAAAGCTCCATTCTCCATCAGGTGGAGAACTGACTGAAGCAATTGTTTTCCTGAATCTTCCATCTTTGACTCCAAATCATCAAATACTTCATATAAACAGTCCTTGAAAAATGTAGAACGGACATTGCTGGTACGCTGTAGAGGGATTAAAAAAAAAAAAGTGGATGATAGCAGATCAAGTCTATGTTGGCAAGTGACTTGTTAACATTGTAATATTTCTCTAAAGAAGACTTGTTATTTATCCATAAGGCATTTCACTTTAAATCTCTAAATGATCAAAGAATTTCAGAGTTGGAAAGGTCTTGAGAGAGTATCTAATCTAAGCCATACCTGAAAAAAGAAACTCTTTATAACATAGCTGACAAATTCTTAACCAGGTTTTGCTTGAAAAATCTGCAGTGAACAATATTCTGCAACTTCTAAAGGTAGCCCGTCCCATTTTTTAATAGCTCCAATTGCTAGAAATTTTTTTCCTAATATCAAGCTTAAATTTGCTTCTTTGCAACTTCCAAGCACTGCTCCTAATTCTGAATTCTGGGGTCAATTAGAACAAGTCTAATCTCTCTTGTGTGACAGTTCTTCAATATCTGAAGACAACTATCAGCTGTTGCCCAAGTCATCTCTTCTCAAGACTAAGCACCTTAGTTCTTTTAATCATTCCTTATATGACATGAAGCCAAGGATCTTCATTATCCTAGTTGCCCTTCTGTGGATGCTTTATTAGTGTCTGTCCTGAAATGGGGTGCCCAGATTCTATTTGCTATCTTAGCTGCCAGAATATACTGTTAACTCACAGTGAGCTTGTAGTTGGGGACCAGTACCCTCCAGATTTTTTTGAACAAACTTTTCTAGCCATGTGTCCCCAATCTTATTCAATGAAGCCATGTTTGTTTTTTGTGATAATGACTTCTTTTTCTAGAGGGTCATTAATGATCCCTTTAATACTATGGTGCAGTTTTGGGACAGCTAGATGATGCAGTGGATAGAGTGCTTGGCCTGGAGTCAGGAAGACTAGTTAAAATCTGACCTCAGACACTTACTAGCTGTGTAACCCTGGCTAAATCACTTAATCCTGTTTGCCTCAGTTTCCTCATCTATAAAATGAGCTAGAGAAGCAAATGGCAAACCACTCTAATATCTTTACCAAGAAATTCCCAAATGGGGCCATGAAGAATTAGACATGACTGAAAATGACTGAATAAAAAAGAATTTTGTTTGAAGACTTCACTCTTCTCCTTTTTGAAAAATTGGCATATGAGGGAGCAGGAAGGGCTAGGTGGCGCAGTGAATAGAGCACTGGCCCTGGAGTCAGGAGGACCTGAGTTCAAATCCGGCTTCAGACACTTAACACAAAAACTAGCTGTGTGACCTTGGGCAAGTCGCTTAACCCCAATTGCCCTCCAAAAAGCCAAAAGAAAAAAAAGAAAAACTGGCACACAATTATTTGCCCTTTTTTGATTCTGCTATACCTTTTCCATTTGTCATAATCTTCCAAACATCACAAATGGTGGTTCAGTAATCATGTCTGTCATGTATTTTAATACCCAAGGATGTAGTTCAGCTCAGCTTGGTACCTGAATCATCAAGGGAAGCTAGAGAGTCTTTCACTAGTTCTTTACTTATTCTGGGTATAAATTCCCCATTAGTTATATTTTTCTATACTTTTCCAGTCCAGAGATAATTCTCCTTGGCAAAGAAAATAAGCAAAATAAAAGCTGAACAGTTCTGCTTTCTCTCAAGTAAATTATTATCATCCTACCGTATCAACAGCAGTCCTACTTTTTCTTTGATCATCTTCTTATCCCCAATTAAAAACTCCTTAACTTTTAATAATAACAGAAATTATACAGTATTTGCAAAGTGCTTTATATATTACTTCATTTGATCCTCAAATAATCTGGTGATACTGGTGCTATTACTATCCCCATTCTGCAAGTGAAGAAACAGATCTCAGCAATCACATCAAAAGGTCCTTGGGCAACTAGATAGTATACAGGATGAGTGCCAGGTCTAGAGTCAGGAAGAGTCTAGTTCAAATGTGGCCTCAGATGCTTACTAGTTGTGTGACCCTAAGCAAGTCATTTAACCTCTGTTTGCTTGTTTCCACATCTGAAAAATGGGAATAAAAGTAGATACCTTCCAGGGTCTTTATGAACATCAAATGTGATATTTGTAAAGTCCTTTAGCACAATGTCTGGTACATAAATGCTTGTTCCCTTCCCTCCATCCCTTAACTGTGGATATCCCCCAAGATTCTTTTCTGGGTCCTCTTCTCTTTTTTCTCGATACTATCTCTATTGTTGATCTTATCAGATTCTATGGGTCCAATAATCATCTTTATACTGATGTTTCCTAGATCTACATATCCAGTCCTATCTACTCTCTTCTCACCTAAACTCCAGTCACTCATCACCAACTACATGAACTACTATGGTTGTCCCATAGGCACCTCAACATTTCCAAAACAGAACTATCTTTCTCCCTCATATTCTTATGTTAATAATAGTAATAAAAGCTGGCATTTATATGGTGTTTTAAGGTTTGCAAAGTGCTTTACATGTAGTATCATATGATTCTCACAACAACCTTGTAAGACAAGTAGTATTATGTGAGAAGTTAAGTGACTTGCTCAGGGTCACACAATTATAAAGCATCTGTGACAGGATTTGAATTAGGTCTTCATGACTCCAAGTCTGGTAATTTACTACACTGCCTCATTATTCTTTCAAACTTTCGTACTCCTGGTGAAGGACCTACCACCTACCTTCCCAATCTGCTAGGTTTGGAAGCTCAGTGTCCTCCTTGACTCCTTATTTTCACCCCACATAGCCAATCAGTTGCCAAATCTTTGTTACTTCTCTCTACAATATCTCTTGTGTATGTTTCCTTCTCTCCACTTATGTAGCATCTGAATTCAGGCCCTCTTCTCTCACCTGGACTCTGGCTATCTAATTGGTCTCCCTGTCTCAAATCTCTACCCACTCGAGACCACCCTTCACTCAGCTGCCAAAGTAAAGAGACCTAAAAAGTAGGTCTAATAAGGTTACCCCCTGTTCTAGTTCTACAGGTTCTCCACAACTTGTAAGATCAAATACAAAGTTGTCTGGCACTTAGGGTTCTTCACAATCTGGCCCTTTCCTATTCCCCTCCCATACTCTACACATGAGTACAGTGAGACTCACCTACGTGGCTGTTCCTTGCCAAAGACACTCACTTCATATCCCAGGTCTCTGTGCCTTTGTACTGGCAGCCTCCCATGCCTGTAGTGATCTTCCTCTTCATCTCTGTCTCTTCACATTCCTGTCTTCTTTCAAGACTCAACTCAAATGCCACTTTCACAAAAGGGCTTCCCCTAGTCACTAAAACCTTTCTCATCTCAGGCTGCCTACCGCCAATGAATACACAGATGAATTTTCTTATGAATATTTCTTCCTCATTAGCTTGTAAACTCCTTTAGGGCAGGGATTATTTTTGCCTTTCTGTGTATCTCTAGTGCTAAGTGCTGAATTAATGTCTCACTGATTTCCAACTACCTAAAAATATGTTCAGAAACCCGAAATCCTTTTATTAAAAAAGTCTTCTCTTGACCTGCTCCATCCCATTACTGTACAGTATCTTCCTTCTTCAAAAAGTTGTTTAAGTCTGGTCGTTGCCTCCTCACTACCTTCTGTTCACTTAACCCCCTGAAATTATGCTTCACTTCCCAACATTCAGATGAAACTGATCTCTCAGAGGTTGCCAGTGACTACAACTGCCAAATTTAATACTTCACTCCTTGCCCAACCATTCCTATATTCCTGGAATGAACACTGATATTCATTATTCTTAAGATACCACATTCTCTTGGATATTCTATTTATCTGCTTCTTTTACTGCTTTGTTGTAGTCTTTTCTAACTTTTATGTATTCTCTTTTGTTCTTGGTTCTCTTCTCCCTATCCTCCCTCAGTATATCTCTTCACCACTACTGCTTCAACGATTTTGTTGTTCATTTCAGTTGTATTTCTCCCTTCACAACCCCATTTGGGGTTTTCTTGGCAAAGATACTGGAGTGGTTTGCCATTTCCTTCTCCAGTTCATTTTTTACAGATCAGGAAACTGAGGCAAACAGGGTTAAGTGACTTGCCCAAGATCACACAGCTAATAAAAGTCTGAGGCCAGATTCAAACTCAGGTCTTCCTGACACTAGGCACTCTATCCACTGTGTCACCTATACAGATGATTCCCACAGCTACATCTCCGGCTCTTTACAGAACCATAACCCCAAATGTTTAAAGGACATCTTTCTCAACAGCATCTCTTGGAATCAGAATTGGAAGAAGCCTCAGAGGCCACCTAGTCCTTATCTGTATCTCAACAGGAGGCCCACCTACAACACATTAGACAGATGGTCATCCAGCCTTTGTTTGAAAACCTATAGTACAGAAGAGATCTGTTGGGGCAAGTCATTCTACTTTTGGGGAACCTAGTTATGAAGTTTTTTTCTTTATATTAAATCGAAATCTTTGCAAGTAGGTACCCAAACTAACCATGTTTCAAACTAAGTTTATTCCCTTTTCCCAAAACCTGTTGGTCCCTTTTACTTTGCTATCTTTTTCAGCAGTAATGTCAGTCACTCAGTCCCCAATTTGAAACAATGACTGCCCCTTGGACAACTCCTTTTCCCACACTTCTTAGATTCAATTCAATCAGTTACCAAGGCCTCTTTTTTGGTGTAGGAACTCCTGCACCCAGTAAGGAACTTCTACAAATACAAACTAGCTTTATATTTGCTTTGTAGTTTATAGTCTCAGAAAGGTGCCTGGAACACTGAGGCTAAATAGTTTGTGTGTCAGAGGCAGGATATGAATCTAGTTCTTCCTGACTCAGCAGCCACCTTGCTGTACCAAGGCCTTCCTACCTTTCCAGTCTTTGTACACTTCACACCCTGTCATATTCTCTTCAATCCAGTGACACAGGCCTTCTCCCTGTTCCTTAAATAAGAGTACCCCTACCTTCCAATGTGGGGCATTTTCACTGCTGTCCCCTAACCATGAAATGCTTTTCCTTCTCATCTCTGCCTCCTGTTTTCTCTGCCTTCCTTTAAGTCCCAACTAAAACCCAACTTTCTACAGGAAGCCTTTCCCAATCCCTCTTAATTCTAGTGCCCCCCCCCGTGATGATTTCTGATTTATTCTGTATTATAGCTTCTCTGTACATAGTTATCTGAATGTTGACTCCCCCATCCGACTGTATACTCCTTGAGAGCAGGAAAACTCTAATCTTTCTTTGTAACCTCAGTGCTTAGTATACTACCTGGGACATAGTAGGTATAGATTTGGAGAGTGTTAGAGAGTCAGATTTGAAGCCTAGCTCTACCTCATACAACTTGTGTGACTCTGGGCAAATTAGATCATGTTTATGAGCCTCGGTTTCTTCTTATGTAAAAGAGAGAACTGGACTAGATAACATCTAAGGTCCTTTCCAGCTGTAAATACTAGGTCTTGTTTTATACAGATCTGGTCACTTCATTGCTCTGCTCAAAACCCTTCAATGCATTCTTATAAAGTTTTAATCTCCCCCTTCCTCCTCCCCCAATCTGATACAACTTTAGCATTCAAGACCTTCCACAATCTGGTATCATTATAGTTCTTCAATCTTTCAAGGCAGTGGGTTTTCCTTTACACATCTTTAAGTAAAGGATGGATAATCAAATGTTGGGCATATAAGTATGGGGATTCCTTTCATTTATGGTTTGGACTAGATAATTGCTCAGGTCCCTTTTAACTCTCAAATTCTGTGATTCAATACTATTCCCTTCCATATAATCCAGACTGTGGCTAAATCATACTACTTACCATCTCCCAATATACTTGTACTTTCCTACTTCCCTGCCTTTGCTCATTTTGTTCCTGATGCCTAGAGCAGCTCCCTGACCCCTGTCCACTCTGCAACTTAATTCCTACTCATCTTTTACAGACTAACTCAAATGCCACTTTATGGCACCTCTAATCTCCTCAGTCAAAAATTCTATCTTCCCTTACTTAGAATACACAAAGCAATTTTTGTACTTCCATTATGTTAACTAGAGCATCTAGGCTTTAAGGTTTATAAAAACCAGGTCTTGTCTATATTTTGCATATCAGTGCTTAGCATAGTGTATAGCATAATCTGCAGCTGATTAAATGTCTGAATTGGATTTGTTGCTATTTGACAAATATCTATTAAGCGCTACATACAACATACTGTATTACATAGGAGCTATGAGAAATATAATGAACATGAGAGTTCCTCCCTCAAGAAACTTATAATTCTGTAAATGTGCAACAATATTTAAACTCATGCTTTAAGATAGGATTATGAAACACTTAAAGTGAATCTAAAATTTATGCAAATCCCTGGTAAATAAAACATTTGGCCACCAGCCTATAATTTAAATAATAATACCACTAATCCTTAGTTATAAAAACTTAAGGACTTCCCTAAGTCTTAAAATAATGTTTATTAAAATAGCAACTTTATCAAATTCATCTGGAATAAATGTGATGACCATGATTAAGCAGGGAAATGTTATTGTGAACGTTACATTTTGAAATGTTACTTTATATCATAGTACTTTGTACCTGTCAGGCACTAATAGTGTATTTCCCCCCCTAATTCTAATTCTTTGGGTATATATTTAATTACATGCCCCCCCCCCCCACCCCATTCAACTACAAGCCACTTAAGGGCAGAAGCTGTGTCTTATCTTTCAATCTCCCTCGGTGCCTTGCATGGTGATCGTAGTACACTTCAGAAGAACTTAATATTTGCTGAATGGAGATGGCAAGGGAAATGGAAATGTTAGAATGTGTGGGGGGGATGATGCCCTAAAACAAATGAGTCATTTGTACCTTTCATTCTATTTAATATGTCAGGGTCAAGAATTATTTCCTAATGACCTCAAGCTTTCCTGCTTAAACTTCATGTCTCTGAACTAGGTATATGGATGATCAATATTTACCTTCTTTAATCTTTCCTCAAAAAAATTTCCAGATTTCTTCTCCACATTTTCTTTTCTTTTCTCTTTTTGCTTTTTGGAGGGGGAAGGCTGGGCAATTGGGGTTAAGTGACTTGCCCAATGTCACATGGCTAGTAAGTGTTAAGTGTCTGAGGCTGGATTTGAGCTCTGGTCCTCCTGACTCTAGGGTTGGTGTACTATTCACTGTGCCCTCCATATTTTCTTGATACTGAATTTCTTGAAAGTAGATCAGCTGCCATACCAGTTACCTCAGCAGATTCAAAGGGAAATTTTTATTTGCCTAATTAGTTTTTTCTTGAATTTTCAAAATTAAAAAACAAAACACCATTATTCTTTATGGAAAGGAAAAATAATCTATAGATAAGCTATAGTAAAGAGGTGAAATATTATCAAAGGTCACATGTTCAGCTGGTGACATGTATTAAATGAATTGAATTTTCTTATTTACTATCCCATTTCAACATAAGATCAATCTTTAAACTCTCATTCATTGCATACAGTAACAAAGTATAGATATTTTTGAGACCCAAAAGTTGTACACAAACTAAGAGAAAACAATGTCTATCCATGTTCTCTAATCAGAAGGAACACTCAACAGCAGCAGTCACATAAAGTATTTAGAATGGCTATCATCTAACTTTATCAGACAAGCATGTAAATGACTCCTAAAAACACACACAACATTTTTGTTCTAAAACAAATACTTCCTGTTTGAGTTTTATAGTCACAGTCTATTTGGACTCATCATATACAGACACTGCTTATTCATTGTATGTTTTATTACCCTGTAAAAGGTGATAGTACCCTGGGGCTAATCAGGTGAGACACCAGGCTGTGGAATATCTATTCTTGCTTCTAAGAGACAGAAGGTAAAGGCTAAAAACTAGAAATGAATGCTCTGATTCACCCATTCACAACTAATTACTACTTAGTCCAAATCCTTCAGTTGTGATTTTTGTGAGTATGAATACATAAGGAAAGGAAAGGGGCCTTTTTTAAGTAAGGGGGAATGATTTCTTCAGAATCAAGCAAATGTTTTTCCTTCCCTAAACCTGGTGACACTGGAACTGATTTAATTTCCCACCAATGGCCTTTATATGAGGGGATTTGGGAATACAAACACAGATGTTTAAATGGTCAAAGAAACGGAAATACCAAACTCCCACACAAGTTTTTTTAAACATTTCCTCATTCATTTAATGTCACACTAAACCCAATTTTACATTTTCTTTAAACTTCCATTCTATCACCTATATTCTACTGGTCACTGTTAGAAAAAAATACCCCAAACAAACAAAAAACCCTGAGATTTTTCTTAATTTTTTTTTCTCTATCTAGGCTTAAGAATTATATAAGCTTTATATAAAGGCAGTCTGCAAGTCCTTATTCACTCAGTGCAAGGGGATCCTGGTTTTATTTGGATGTATTTTCTTAGAAAAGTGGATTGAATATATTGATAATGACGTTAAGAACTAAGTCTTTATTCTTCACTCTCTTCACTCTCAAGCAGAACAAACCCAATGTGCCCATCCAGTCACAGTTTAATGTTGCCAAAAGGGCACTTAAGTAGATTTCAGAAGATTACAGGAGGGAGAATCCACTATCTCCCCAAGCAATCTAATTTGCCAGTGAGCCATCTCAAAGTAGAATGGACTGCCCTGGGAAATAGTGGGTTCTCCCTCAAATTGTGGGCCTTCAAGCCAAGGCTAGATGACCACTTGTCTAGGATATTATAGAGGGGGTTTCTGTTCAGGAACAAATTGGCTTTTGAGGTCTCTTCCAAGTCATATTGTTGGGTTTTTTTGCTTTCTGGAGGGCAATTGGGGTTAAGTAACTTAAGGTTACATGGCTAGTATTTTTGTGTGGGGTGTTGTCTGAGGCCAGAACTGAACTCGGGTCCTCCTGACTCCGGGGCCAATGCTCTACTCACTGCACCACCTAGCTGCCCCCCCCCCCAAGTCATATTCTTTAATAATATTGGGAGTGCCATAGCTAAAATGATACTGTGGATCCCAACCTAAAATATGCCTTCCCTAATCCAATCAGTTACATTTACTAAATTAACAATGTACTGCTCTCTTAAAAGCTTTCACTCCCCATAACCAATCAGCTGCCAAATTCAATAGTTTGTAACATCTTTTCTATTGTCCCCCTGTTTCCTGATACTATTACTACCATCATGCAGGCTCTCATCATCCCATTCCTGGACTACTGTAATACTCTACCAGTTGGTTTAACTGCCTCAAGTCTCTCCATTCCACCCCGTCATCCATCCATCCATCACACAGCTGAATTGATATTCATAAAGTACAAGTCTGACCATGACCATGCCATGCCACTCCCCCCCTCCCCCCCCCGCCCAGCATTCATTCAGTCCCAGTAGCTCCCTATGGTCTCCAGTATAAAATCTAAAATCCTCTGTTTGGCTTATAAAGCCCTTTAGAACCTGTCAAACCACCCCACATACTTGGTGATCCAGAGCCATTAATATCTTAGTTATTTCCTTGAAGAGGACACTCCATCAGTTACAAGTCTGTCCCTCACACATGGAATTCCCTCCTTCTTCATCTCTGCCTCTTGGCTTCCCTGGCTTCCTACAAGCCTTAGCTAAAGTCCTACCTTCTGTAAGAAGCCTTTCTCAATCTCCCTTAGGGCTAGGGCCTTTCCATAGCTGGTTATCTTTAATTTATCTTATACATATCTTGTTTGTATATAGTTGTTTGAAGTTGTCTCTTCATTAAAATGCAAGCTCCCTGATAGCAGAGACTATCTTTTCCTTTCTTTGTAACCCCAGAGTTTAGCATAATGCCTTGAATACAGCAGGTATTTAATAAATTTTAGTTGATGGACTCCTTTACAAACCTTAGTCTTTATATCATTTTAATGCTAGTAAAGATTATCCTCATTTTTACAAAAGAAAACAAATAAGATAATGAAGTGAAAAAGGTCCAAAAGCACAGTCAATGAATAGTAAAGTAGGAGTAAATTACTTTATGTGCTTCTCTTTTAGGTTAAATTTAAAATAAACACAACTTCTCTGCAACAGGATTTTCAAAAAGGTTTTTCATTGGCAACTAATTTTACAAGGAAGAAAGGACTGTATTTTCTGATCTATAAATCCATTTGACAAAATGAAAAATAACACATTCCATATCTTTTGCTTTTTCCAGAGATTCCCCACTTCCACACAAGTGAGTTCTGATCTTCAGGAAAGCAAGATAAGGGGACCCCCTGACTCATTTCTGGAGTTAGTTAACTTAGTACTAGCCAAAACAAAACCAAAAAAAAAAAATCACATTTGAAAAGTTGTAAGAAGGTGCTCATTTAAACAGAAAAAAGCAAACAAAAAATAATCATGGTTCTTCCTTACCTATAAAATGTTGAGAATCTCTCTATTTGTATTAGGATTTCCTAAAAAGATTTTGGCTTGGGTGAAAGAGGTATATAGCTTGTATTAAGAGTGTGGAAAAATCCATACAAATTATCACTACTACTGGAAAAAACCTCAAAACACTCACTGTATTGATTTCAGTAGTGATATTTGTATACAAAAGACCACACATTCTCAAGACTAAGAAACCAAAATGGGGTCATGATAAACTATATTATCTAAGTTCTATATGTAGCAACTTATTGAAACTCAGAATCTCAGAGTTAGAAGGGCTGCCAAAAGCCCGCTAATCCAAATTATACCTAAGCAAGAATCACTTCTACAAATCATAGCCAACCATTCTTTGTTTGAAGATGTCTAGCGAAGGGAATTAACTGCCTCCTGAAGCTAAACACCTCTGGTTTCCTCCTTGAGTTTCTTGACCATTTTAGTCATCTTCCTTTGGACAACCTCCAATTTATTAAGGTCTTTCCTAAAATTTGAGGACCAAAAATGATGTGGGTCTGAAGAAGGCAGAATATATCAGAACTATCACCTCTCTAATTCTATACTGTGCTTATTAATGAAACCTAAGATTACATCAGTTAATTTGGCTGGGTTATACTATAAACTCATATTGAACTCACAATTTATTTAAAACCGTCAGATAAGTTTCACATAAACTATCTGGTCATGCCTCCTACATATTGTACTTCTAAAGCTGATTCTTTATCACTCAAAGCTAACACATATTTATTCCATCTTTTTAGATTTGCCTCAACATTTTAGCTTCTTGATTATCTTTAAGAATCAAGTGGCTATAGATGTGATTAAGCTTTCTCAGCTGCAACTGGACAGCTTTGTTCTATAGTGAGAGTACCACTAAGGATTTTGAGAAATGCAGAATGCCCAAGCATAGGGACACTCACAGGAGACAGTTTCTGGATAAGGTCATGGGCAACATGGACGAGGTTCTTGTCTTCATGGAGACACTTCTGAAACTTTTTACTCTCTTCGTCTTCAAGGAGATCAAAATCAATAGCAGCATCTAGTAGGGCCTGAATTAGTCCCTTCCATGATTTCAGAGCTGGAACCTGAGGTGCAACTGCGGCACTGATGCCTGTTCCAATCACAAGTACAAGTTCCCGGGGTTTCTTGGATTTTAAACTTGGAAGCAGTTTCCTGTAGAAAAAAGCACATTTGAGAAATTTGTTTTCCTAATGCACTGGTCTGAGAGTGTTACTCCTCTAGGCAAAAACCCTCAGGAGTTTTAGCCCAAAGTATAAAATACAAATTCTTTAGGTACTTCAGGCCCTCCTCACTCTGGCTCCAATTTATCTATTTTAATTGATCTTACACTATTCCCCTTCATGAAACTGGAGCACTAGCTGTTCCCCAATTATAGCCTGTATTCTGCTTAACTCTCAGGATGTGTCAACTGTTTACCCAACACCTTTCACATCTCTGCCTGCTGAAATTCTTGGCCTTCAAGGCCCAGCTCAGGTACCATACTCCCTATGAAGTCTATCCTAACTTGCATTATCCTCAAAGTTAAAGTGATTTCTCCCTCCTCAAATTTTCCTAGGAAATTATGTCTGGCTCTCTCTTTTGCCCTTATCTCATTCTACCTTGCATTCTAGTATTCCTGCCCATGTTGCATGCCCTCATTAGGTTTGTGCTCCTTTAGCATTACAAAGCACTTTATATTTTATCTCATTCGATCATCCTGAAAGTTCCAAGAGGGAACACTATAAGTATTATTATCCTCATTTTATAGATGAGGGAATTAAGGTCCAGTGACATTAAAGGATTTGTTCCTGGTCACAGAGCCACTAAGTGTCAGAAGCTGGCTTTGAATTAGTTTTCTCCTTACTCCAAATTCATTCTCTCCACCATGCCAAGCTATGTCTGACATAACAGTACTTTGATATTAAACACTCAATATCTTAATCTTGATTAATTTTTGTTGGACTGAAAAGACCTCACTCAGATAGAAAAAATGATCTACTAAGAGCATAACTTTCACATAAGCTAAAGATGATCAACACTAATTTCTAGAACATGAACTCCAAAGTACATGAGGCAGACAGAGCTGAATATCAGTAAAGTGTCTGCTAAAAAACATAGCAACAAAGACCCAGCTTTGGGAATTAAAAGTAATCCTGTAGTTGACTCTCTCCTTTATATTATTCATACTTTAGACAAAACAAAAAGGAAAGATCTCAAAATTATAGTTCAGTAGGATAATATATATGTAGATGTAACTTTTAATGAACAAAAAAAGTAACACAAAAGAAAAAAAAAACCCATGACCTAGTTCCTTATTAGACATCAGAGTGATAAAGTCATGGGGATTTTAACCCATATATATTACAAGGATTTCGAAGGAAAAAAAATTTACCCTAGGATAAAGATGAGAACAAATTTGCCTCTAGTATGTTTGTGGAATCCAAAATGGCAGCTGGGAAGGAAGGGGAGTTACTAAGGTTCTGAAGGAACTGAGGACCCACACATCTGCTCAAAGAATATGTGCTGCATAACAATACTTTTTTTCTAGGGAAAGCAGGCAGAATCTGCCTTGAAACATACAATAAACCAATTTACTAAACACAAGCTTAAAAGCTTTTTAGCTGGGCAGATTAGGACCCTAGTTATATTACAATATAGTTTTTACTTGAGGATATCCAAGATTTAAAATTCTCTAAAGGCCAATTTTCCACCTAAATTTTGGTAAAGTCACTTTTATCCAAGAGGTCTTCCCCTACATCTTTGTAAGAAATGAACAGAATTAGAACTCAAACAATGACTACATATATGTTATAGAATTATAGATTTTGAGCAAGAAGGGACTTTAGAGACTAACTGAATCCTCTCTTACAGATGAGAGAAAATAGAGTTTAAGTATCTTACTCATGGTCACACAGCTAATAAATACTAGAAACAGGATTTTCTGACTCCTAGTCTAGCTGTCTACTATCTATTCCACACTGCACAGGGAGAGATGGAAGGATAGTGTGATATGGTTTGATAAATGAATTACAGAGTTAAGGATAATGGAGGCGAAAAACTTGGTATTGAGATTAAGGGTATAATCACTGCTGTATGTGATAGAGTCAAGGGACAACCTGGGAGAAGGTTATGGGAGGAACTTCCATGGGAGAAGGAGAGGAAAAAGACAGAAGGAGTAAGTTGAATAATTATAAGAAAATCTTGTAGATAATATGGGGAGATATGTACTAGTAAAGTCGGTAACTGGTTGAATTTGAAGGTGAGAAATTTTGGAGAAATTAAGGAAAATCTGAAGAACAATACCCAAGCCCAAATATAAGTAAAGATTCTAGGTTATAATAAAGAGAACTATGTTTGAGGACAATTAAAAAAAAGCAATGAAGATTATGGTATAGAACTTTAAGAGGTAAACTCAAGAATGATGAGGATAAAGCATTTGGCAAAGATAAGGCAGCTAAAGGTGCAGTAGATAGAGTGGTGGGCTATAGTCAGGAAGACCAGAATTCAAATCTGGCCTCAGACACTTTCTCCAGCTACACGACCCTAGGCAAGTCACTTTACCCTGTTTGCCTTGGTTTCCACATCTGTAAAATGAGATAGAGAAGGAAATGGCAAAACACTCTAGTATCTTTGCCAAGAAAATCCCAAATGGAATCACAAAGAGTCTGACAGGCCTGAATAAAGACAACAGAGAAGGCAAAGTAAATAAGAAAAGGTAAGTGGAAGAATCAGAGGGTTAAGCCAATTATAACATCAATTGGTGGGTTTTGTTGTTGCAGTTGTGAAGTCAGTCTCATTCCACTCTTCGCAATTAACTCCACTGATAGGTGAGTTGGGGCAAACTGCTGAAACTCCATACCTTGGTAGGAGAGTGCAGTTTTACTCGCATACACTACAATGAGATCAGAGGTTAGTGTAAGGCCAAGGGGAGGTGGATGTGTCCTTGTAAACTGTTGAGATGAAGGAAAGGAATCTGAGTGGATGTCAAGTTATTAAGAAGTGATAAATGAATGTAAATGTTTTAGCTAGGAGCTTACGGTTGAGGGGGCAAATACCTTCAAGAAGATTCAAAAAACAAAATGAAAATCTCAACCGTTATAGGGAATGAAAGAACTTGTGAAATTACAAGTACTGTATTTCTGTTAAATGACTATTATATGTTCTAAACATAGACTGATCTTTCTGGAAGAGAAGGTGAAGGGACTTGATGAATACCTCTCTATATTCTAAGTTGTGAAAGAGAATAAAGGGTTCCTAAAGGAAACAGAAGTAAAACTTTGATGGGAAAAAGGGACCTGAAGTAAAAGAAAGAAGACTTGACTTTTATCAAAGAGTGAAGTGAGTGGAAAGGGTTATACAGAAGAGAAAGTGAATAAAATGGACAGCTGTATAATTAGAAGTTAAAAACAGATTTGAGACTCTTCTTTCAGAAGAAAGGGTTGGATCTTCTGAGAAGAAAGAAGTTGCTTGTCATACCAACAGTGATATAAAAGAGCCAGAGAAGCTATCAGGTGAGAGATGATTCAGTAAGAGTTACAGGTAAAAGAGAAGACCAATAGTAGTTGGTGACTTCCTGTTTAGGGGTACTGAAGCAGGTTATCTGTTAACCTAGTAACAACAGAAATGTCTGTTGTCTTCTTGGGGTACATACCCAAGAGATAACAGAAAAGGTACAGCTAGGTGGCGCGGTGAATAGAGCGCCAGCCCTGGAGTCAGGAGGACCTGGTTTTGGATCCAGCCTCAGACATCTCTCTCTCTCTCTCTCACACACACACACACACACAAAACTAGCCATGTGACCTTGGGTGAGTCATTTAACCCCAGTTGCCCTCCAAAAAGCAAAAAAAAAAATAAATAATAATAAAAAAAAGAGATAACAGAAAAACTCCCAAAATATTCATCTAAACAGATGATAATCCCTCAACTTTTGGCTGACTAATGTTGTCACAAATGATACTTCCAGAATGAATGTAAAAAGTACTGCCAATGATTATAAAGCTTTTGGAAAGAAATCCAAGAACATGGAGCACAAGTTGTGTATTCAAAACTGTTCCATTGAAGAGAAGGGACACAGAAGAGAAAGATTAAATTGGAAAGTGAACAGCTGACTAATAAGGTAGTATCTAAGAATGGGATTTAGACCATGGCTTACAATATAGAACTGGCAGAGATTCCTGGCCAGAGAAGAAATAAACTGGGGTGGCTAGGTGGCGCAGTAAATAGATCACTGGCCCCGGAGTCAGGAGGACCTGAGTTCAAGTCTGGCCTCACACACTTAACACAAAAACTAGCCATGTGACCTTGGGCGAGTCACTTAACCCCAACTGCCCTCCAAAAAGCAAAAAAAAAAGAAAAAGAAAAAATATATAAACCTAACACAGGCTGGTAAGACTGTATTTTACAATTGTCATACAAATCTAGTCAAAAGGGTGTTAAACTAAAAAAGATAGGGAGGGAGAAGATTGCTTATATATATTCCCTAAGTTATATATATATATAAAATAGCTACAAAGGGAAGAAGAATAACAAGACATCTAGAAGTTCATATAAACATGACCCAAGAAGGGAGCTAGTACTTAAACCCATGGTCTCTAGTGTCTGTCCATAAATACCTATTAGGCATGGGAGAAGCTAAGTTCCTAATTCAAGGGGGCAAATTTAACTTCACAGTTATAACTGAAGGGATATAATACATGATGAGACTATGCCTCTCAATGGGTATACCTTATTCAAAAGAAACAAGATAGGTCAAAATAGAGGTGAGGTAGGCATATTAACAAAGTATACTCAGGTGATTGGAAATCTAGGAAATAAACCAGGAAGCACAATACAGAAGTTTTGGAGTGGTTAAAAGGGGAAGAAATAAAAATAATTTTGTCACCAGAATGACAAAATTGTCCTATGTTTTACAGGACACCTGGACAGAAAGAAGAAATGGATAAAGTGATTTGGAAATAAGAGTACAATTCTGGCATGTAGGCATAACATAGTAGTGATGAGGGAGTTCAATTATATTCAGATTATCTACTGTTGCTTTCTCTCTCTGACAAAGTGGTTATGCTGTCCTTCAGAAGGTGGAGGAAGAAATAAGAGGAAACTCTATTTTGGATCTTATTCTCACTAATAAGGATGCTGGGATAGAAAGGAGGGGAATCTTGGTGTGGCAGATGGGGGTAAAAGAAGAGATCACTTCTTCTAGAGTTTGTGACAGAGAAGCGGAAAGCCAGACATAGTCTCACTTATACTCTATATATTGGGAAAACAGATTTTAATGAGGCTCAGAGGAAGGAAGGAAGGTTCCCATGGACTAAAATGCTTTAGCGGAAGTCAGCCCAAGAGAGATGGGGGATGCTTGAAAATTAAATTCTGAAGACAAAAAGGAAAGATTCCAATGCAAAGGAAATAGGGGATTTATCTAAAGATACCACTGGGAACAAATAGAAAACTAACTAACCAACTTGGATTTTAAAAGAAATATATCAAACTAATAAAAATTATTGTATAGAGCTAGAAAAAATACAAAAAATTTAATTCAGAAGAATAAAAAGTCAAGAATATAAAGGAGAATAATGAAAAGAAAAATGCAAAGGAAGGTGGCCTAGCAGTACCAGATCTAAAACTATATTACAAACTGGCAATCATCAAAACTTTTTGGTACTGGCTAAGAAATGAAGTGGTGGATCAGTGGGGCAGATTAGGTACTTAAGACACAGTAGTTAATGACCCTAGTAATCTAGTGTTTGATAAACCCAAAGACGTTAGCTTCTGGGATAAGAACTCACTATTTAACAAAAATTGCTGGGAAAACTGGAAAATAGCATGGCAGAAACTAGGCACAGACCAACATCTCACACTATATCCTAAGATAAGATCAAAATGGGTACATGGGGGTGGCTAGGTGGCGCAGTGAGTAGAGCGCCATCCCTGGAGTCAGGAGGACCTGAGTTCGGATCCAGCCTCAGATACTTCACACACACACACACACACACACACACACACACACACACACACACACAACTAGCCATGTGACTTTGGGCAAGTTACTTAACCCCAACTGCCCTCCAAAAAGCTCCCCCCCCAAAAAGGGTGGGGGGGACACAATTTAGACATAAAGGGGGATACCTTAAGCAAATTAGGAAAGCAAGGAATAGTTTACCTCTCAGATCTATGGAGAAGGGAAGAATTTATGACCAAACAAGAGACAGAGATCATGAAATGTAAAATGGATAATTTGGATTATGTTAAATTGAAAAGGTTTTTGTACAAACAACACCAATGCAACCAAGATTAGAAGGAAAGCCAAGAAAATGGGAAACAATTTTTACAAGTATTTCTTATAAAGGTCTCATTTCTCAAATAAAAAGAAAACTCAGTCAAATTTATAAGAACACAAATCATTCCACAATTGATAAATGGTCAAAGGATATGAAAAGGCAGTTTTCAGATGAAGAAATTAAAGGTACCTACAGTCATATTAAAAAAAATGTTCTAAATCACTATTGATTAGAGAAATGCAAATTAAAAAAACTTTGAGGTACCACTTCATACCTATCAGATCAGCTAATATGACAAAAAAGGAAAATGATCAATGTTGGAGAAGATATGGGAAAATTGGGCCACTAATGCATTGTTGGTGTAGTTGTGGTATAAAAACATAACAGAATACTATTATGCTATAAGAAATGATGAGCAGGCAGATTTCAGAAAAACCTGAAGACTTACATGAATTGATGCTGAACATGAATTGAAGTGAACAAAACTAGGAGAACATTGCACACAGTAACAGTAACACTGTGCAATGATCAACTATGACTAACTTGGCTCTTCTCAGCAACACAATGATCCAACAATTACAAAAGACTCATGGTGGACAATGCTATCCACATTTAGAGAATGAACTATGGAGTCTGAATACACATCAAAGCATACTGTTTTCACCTTTTTTTTGGTGGCTTTTCCTTTTCTTCTGTTACTTCTTTCATAATACAGCCAATGTGGAAATGTTTACATGACTGCACATGTATAACCTATGTCAGATTGTTTGCCATCTTGGGGGAGAAGAGATAGGAAAGGGAGGGAGAAAAAAATTGAAAATAAAAATCTTATAAAAAATGAATGTTGTAAAAAAAAAGAAAGAAATATAAAGAATATGAAAACAATGTTTGGTAACAGGAGACAAGTAGCATAAATGCACGACAGAGTCTAGTAAAAATAGTATCAGAAATGATAAAAATCAGAATAAGTTCAGGTTGGTAAGGGAAGTTAAGGAAAGCAAAAAGGTTTCGATTTGTTTTTTAAAGCTCTATTGGGAGGGAAAGGAGAATCATAGAAGGTATAGGACCTTTGCTTGGGGTGGACAGGTTGGTGATAACTGACAAAAGAGAATCTGTTTTCTCTTCAAAGGAAAATGACCTTTTACACTGGAAATGACAGAACAAAAATGACTAACAGGGAGCTGATACTGGAAGGAATTCCTGAAGTAATACAATCACAGATCTATTTGAGTATTTCTCTTTTAGGATGACTTTTGCACTGGAAATGACAGAACAAAACATTTCTATTAGGGAGCTGATATCTGAAAGTAAGAAGATACCTTACTAGCTACCCTGATGAGTTCAAGTCAGTTGTCCTAGATGAACTACATCCTCCAGTCCTGAAAGAACTGGCAGAGATGATTATTGAGCCACTGTTGGTGATATACAAAAGATCACAGAAATCAGGAGAGGTACAACATAACTGGAAAAGGGAAAACATTGGCCCAGTTTTCCAAAAAGGGAAGAGAGAAGAATACCAACTAAAGTTCACTCACTAAACTTGACTTTGATTCTTGGAAGGTCATTAAAGAGAAGGTTGGTGAAAATTTGGAAGGGAAGTGGTAATAATAAAGGGCCAGTATGGTTTCATAAAGAACAGGTCATGTCAGAGTAACCTCATTTCCTTTTCTGATAGGATTACTAAGCTAGTAAATGAGGGGAATAGTATGAATATAGCTTATTTAAATTTTAATTAAATTAGATTCATAAAATTATGTTGTACTATTCTTGTGGAGAAGATAGAGAAATATGGATTAGACAATAGTACAATCTAATGGATTCAAACTATGGCAAGAGGTATCTAGTACAATATCACAGAGATCTTTGGCTATTTAATATTTTACTAAGGACTTGAGTAAAAGCATAGAAAATATGTTCATCAAATTTGTAGATGGCACAAAACTGGCTGGGATAGCTAAGACAGTGGACGACAGAGTCAGGATCCAAAAGGATAACAGGCTAGCATTGGGCTAAATCTATTAAGATGAAATTCAGTAGGGATAAATGTAAAGCCTTGTTCTTGTATACAAAAAATAAACTCAGGAGCATAAGGCGGAGGAGGAGGAATAGAAAGACAGAAGTTTCAGAAAAGATCTGGGGTTTTGGTGGATAGTAGACTCAATGTGAGTTAACAAAGTGAAGTAGCAGCCAAAAAAGCTAATGAATTCTCAGGCTTCATTACAAAGGGGATAGGGGTTCCTGGAATAGGAAGATGATACTGTACTCTGACTTTGTCAGATCTCATCCTGAGTACTGTGTTTAGTTCTAGGAATCACAATTTAAGGACACTGATAAGCCAGAAGAGTATCCAGAAGAAGGCAATCAGAATGGTGAAGGACAAGTCCATGATATGAGGATCAACTGAAGAATTGGGAATGTTTAGTCTGGAGAAAATAAGATGTGGAGAGCTGTCTTCAAGTATCTGAAGCGGGGGGGGGGGGGGGAGAGGGGAGGCCCTGTCATATGACCAAGGATAAACTTGTTCCATCTGGTCCCAGGGTGGCAGACCATCAGCAATGGATGTAAATTGAAAAGTGGCAAATTTAGATTTAATGTCAGGAAAACCCTCCTAACAATTAGAGCTATCTAAAATTGGAATGGTTTCCCTTAAGAGGCCGTGGATTCTCACTTCTCGGTAGCTTAAGGAAAGGCTACATAACCACCTGTTGAGAATCTTAAGGTGGGGATTACTCTGACATGAATTGTTTAGATGGCAACTGAGGTCCCTCCCGAAGCTCAATTTTGTAACTGTCTGAGTTAAGGTTAATGTATTGGGAAGCCAGGGTATTTGAGGGAACATCAACATGCATACCGAAGTCCTTATGTAAAGAACAAGGATTAGGGGTAGAAAAAGACTGATTCTTGGGGCGGCCAGGTAGCACAGCAAGTAAGAGCACCGGCTCCAGTGTTGAGAAGACCTGGAGATCGAATCCCGGGCTCAGACACTTAGCACCCATCCAGAAACACCTGGCCGTGTAACCTTGAGCAAGTTACTTAACCCCAATTGCTTAGGGGCGGCCAGGTGGCTCAGCGAGTAAGAGCACCGGCTCCAGTGTCGGGATGACCTGGATCAAATCCGGGCTCAGATACTCAGCACCACACCCAGAAATAATAACTGGCCGTGTAACCTTGAGCAAGTTACTTAACCCCACTTGCTTTAAAAAAAAAGAAAAAAGAAAAAAAAAAGAAAAAGACTGATTCTTGAGAAAAGAGGGACAAGCATTGAAGGTCCAGTAGGTATCTGCCACCAAGGTTTATACAGGATAAGGTTTATACAGGATGGCATATTGTGATGAAATGAATCTCAAAGGAGGAGATGTTGCTGAGTTCTCTTCCAAAGTATAAGAGTTAAGTACCTGGAGTACTAATAATTTTTTTTACCCTACAGAAGAAATGCTTGCCTCAACTAGGAAACTGCAACATTTAATACAGTGCTGAGGACACTGTAATTTTAAGAAAAACACTGATTGAATAAACTAGGGAGCTTGCCAAAACAAGCTGGAATTCCCTAGAATTTCTCCAAGATTCTAACAAATGGGGTGCTCTCAAATGGTCTCACAATGGTCTAGTTTTGGGCATATCATCTAGTGTTTGGGGAACAAAAAAGAATTTTCTCTACTTTCCCTGCCTCTGTTTCCTTTCTCCCTGATTTAGTGAAACATCAAGAAAAAAGGCATATTCCTTTTAGTCTTGAGAAGTGTAGTGCTGTGGTAAAAATCAACTACTACTGTCACTACTTCTTTCTCTCCCTTTACCTGATTATGTAAAACAGCACCAAAAAAAAGGGGGGCTCAAATTTTGAGGAACCATCTCTGCTTTGATAGATTTTGACAACATGAACTGGATGAAAAATCAAACATGCCAAGTAGATGTAATATGAACAGGCTGCTCCTCTACATCAGACAACAATAACCATTACCTTTGTTCTCGATGTTCTATTCTCTTCCTTACCTGGGTTTTTTGGTGGGGGGTGCTCCATCACTGAAGAATCCAAAAATATTGTCTATATCAGAGGGCTGGCTCCCTGTGGAAGCCATCCAGTTTCTAAAATAGATTAAACACAGGAACTAAGATATTTAGGATCAGATCAACCCAAAAGTATACCACTGAGAAATCCAGGGATAAACATACACCAGATTTCCTAAGTGTTACTATTTTGAAGGTTTTAGTGGGTCTACCCACAAACTTTTAGGAGATTAGGTCAGATCTTTTTCTGAACCAAAATTACTTCAAGTGTTTCAAATGAAAAAACTCATAAATTACACCACAAATTTATTGAAAGGAACAGACTTCCTTGAAACTAGAATTTTTGAGTCTCATGATGCCAACTGATCTCCA
The DNA here is from genome assembly GCF_028583685.1 of Petaurus breviceps papuanus. Lineage (NCBI taxonomy): Eukaryota > Metazoa > Chordata > Mammalia > Diprotodontia > Petauridae > Petaurus > Petaurus breviceps. Next base: position 39,304,012 of record NW_027187419.1, on the reverse strand, counting down.
TTACTTAAGGACCCAACTAAATTCTGGCAACTGTCCAGGACCCACAAATATTCAACATTTTGCCAAGCTTAAGACTTTTGGATATGCTAAAAACCCCCAATCAGGCCATGTGTCAAATAGTTAAAGAAACCAGTAGGTCAGGAATAGAATGGTCAATATAGGACAACTGGTTACTACTAAGACATTACCCAGTTGCTGGACAGTTAATATAACTATACAAACTCTAGGATAAGTCTCTTAAAAAAAACAAACAAACCAACAACTAAGTATTTAGTCAGTTTCATATGTTCTCCCTTCCTCTGTATTATACTATATAGATGTTGTCAAGCACAGATTGCAGAAACAAATCTGTAATTTATATGCTAAAGTAAGTAGGAAAAATAAGTATGAAAATCACCAAAGAAACAAAATTTATATATATTAAGAGTTTAAGGTTGGTTAAAATAACAATAGCAACCTAGGTAAGTTGCTAACATGTTAGGGATTGATACCTACACAGTAAGAAGTATTTTTGCTGAAATATACAAAATTTAGACAATCTAGGTCATAATACATTAACCCTTTTAATATTTTTGAGGACATTATGTTATCGTTAATCTTTTAAGTAACATTATTTTATGCTTCTTGGTTACTGAAAGCAGTGCCAGTGGAGTAAAAGCTAATTAGGTCCTATCAAACAATTTATTAATCACCTACTATTATATGCCAAGCACTGTGGTCCTGGGGGTACAAGAACAAAGAATGAGACAATTCATACTCACAAGCAGCTTACATTACGAGGGAGAAAACAAATCCATATAAAAACCATATACAGTACAGATAAAAAATGAGAAACAAATTAGTTGGGCATAAGGTAGTTTGGGAAGGAGTATACTCACTAGGAATTGGTGGGGATATGGAAAAGCTTCATAAAAAGATTGTGCTTCAGCTGCAACTTTTTAAAAAAATTAATTACTGTTTTTCTGTTTCTTACATCACCTACCCTGAAATCTCACCTTCCCTGTCTCCCTATACCTCAGTCCTCAGCACTAGGGTAGCTGTTCCTCCAACATGTCACTCAAATCTCCCAAATCCAGAATCTTTTCTGGTTTCTTTCAAATCTCACTTAAAACCCCATCTTTTTGAGGATGTCTTTCCCAATCCCCTTTAATTCTGGTGCCTTCCCTCCAGTGCTGATTTCCTATGCATCCTGCCAAGAGGTTGTCTGTGCAGACCCATGTATCCCTTCCCCTCTCTAAAAGTCATCTCATAAGACAAAGAGTGCTTTTTTTGGGGGGGGGGGGG
>NW_027187419.1:39300479-39302718 GCF_028583685.1 Petaurus breviceps papuanus | reverse complement strand
GTAAAGTGTGCAAGGAACATAGAAAAGGCAATTTGTCTGGACTGCTGAATACAGGAGGGGGATTATGTCTAATGATGTTGAAAAGAGGATGGAATCAGATTGCAAATGGCTTTAAAAGTTAAAATTTTATTTTAAATATGATAATATTTATCCTAGAATCAACAGGAAGCCACTGGAACTCAGTAACTGGGTATAGGAATAACACAGTGAGATTTACGCCTTAGGAAAATTATTTTGGCTGTATATGACAGACTAGAGTGGTGAGAAAATTAAGGCAAGAAAGAACAATTAAAAGGCACTGTTGCAATAATCTAGGTGAAAGGCAGTGAGGACCCAAACTAGGGTGGTACTTATATGACTGAAGAGTTTGGATGTCAAAGGTATGGAGGTAGAAACAGCAAAATAGGATAACAGACATGGGTCATGAACTAGCTGAGAGTGATAGTAGCACCCTCAACAAAAATAAGGTTATCTGGCGGGGGTGGAGTTTCTGCAGGGAAAAATGAATTCATTTTGGGCATATTGCATTTGTAGTATCTCTAAAATGTACAGTTTGAAATGTCCAATATGCAGTGGGTGATGGGGGACTGATGCTCAGGAGAAGCACTAAGGCCAGATTTTGATCTCCCACTTATTTCCTCTCTCTGAAAGTCATCTGCATAGAGATGATAGTTAAACCCATGGGAGCTGAGAAGTCACAACGAAGAGACAGAGCAGAAGAGAAGGCATGGGTTAAAACCTTGGGGGAATACCTATTGTTAGGGAATAGCCAGCCTGAGGATCAGCCATAGATGAGAAAAGAACAAAATAGAGGAGGGTCACAAAAATCCCTGAGAAGAGAGTATACAGGAGAGGTTGGTCAACAGTATCAAATGCAGTAGGGAGGTCAAGAAGGATGAGGTCTGAGAACAGACTTTCATTTCTGGCAATTACGATACTGGAAACTTTAGAAAGAGTAGTTTTGATTCAAGGGTGTGAGAAGTGAGAGGATAGGAAATAAAGACAGCAGGTTTAGACAAGTCTCAAGGAGTCTGGTTGAGGAAAGGAAGAGATCTAAACTCTCACCTTCATAAGAAGTCTTTCCTAATCCTTCTTCTTCTTTTTTTTTTTTTTAAAGAAACCAATGTTTATTTTTCAATCAGCATTTTTCCAATACTATTAGAGCATCTGGGTTAAGACCACTCCGTGGTAGTTCCTACCCACTCAGTGGCCTGAGCAGTAGGAGCCGCAGACCAGTCCTCAGTAGCTGGCTGAGCACTCCAATCGGTGGGGAACTGCTGAATGGGCACAGACGGCACCTGTACTCCCTCAGACCAATCAGCCACCTCTGGTTGAGTAGCAGTGAATTCTGGGGCGGGGGCAGTCCATTCACCCTTAAACTCCTCCTTTGTCACTGCCTTCTCAGGGCAGCCTGCTCTTCCTTTTCAATCTCCTCTGGATCCCTGTAGAAGTAAAGATCAGGCATAACCTCCCAGGGGTGTTCCCGGGAGATGGTACCACGCATCCGCAGGACTTCACGGGCCAGCATCCACCACATCAGACCCACCGAGTGAGCTCCCTTGTTGTTACATGGAACAGCAATGTCCACATAGCGAAGTGGGGAGTCTGCATTGCACAGGGCAATGGTTGGAAGGTTAACATACGATGCTTCAGTCAGAGGCTGGTGATCTGCCGGAGGATCAGTGACCACCAAAAGGCGAGGCTCCCTGAAAGCTGCCTGAATCTGGTTAGTGAAGGTGCCCGGTGTGAAACGTCCAGCAATAGGTATGGCACCAGTGGCAGCAGCAAATTTCAGAACAGCTCGCTGGCCAGTGTTCCTGGATGAGATGACACTAACATCGGCTGGGTTTTCAATAGCAACAATGGCACGAGCCGCCAGCAGAAGTTTTCCCCAAGTTCTCTTCAAATTAATGATGTAGATGCCGTCACTCTTTCTTTTGTAGATATACTGTTCCATCTGGAAGTCCAGATTGGTGCCGCCCAAATGGGTTCCTGCAGCCAGGAACTTGAGGACATCCTCCTCCTTCATCTGCAGGACATCTAAGGCTCCGGACATCGTGAAAGTTTCCCTTTAAAGTTACGACGGAAACCGAGAACAACGCCGTATGGAACTCTGCTCGGGGCAGCGCGGAAAAAACTTTCCTAATCCTTCTTAATTTTAGTGCCTTCCCCCTGATTATCTACAATTTGTCGTGTGTGTGTGTGTGTGTGTGTGTGTGTGTGTGTGTGTGTGTGTGTG
>NW_027187419.1:39162272-39300469 GCF_028583685.1 Petaurus breviceps papuanus | reverse complement strand
GTGTGTGTGTGTGTGTGTGTGTGTGTGTGTGTGTGTGTGTGTGTGTGTGTGTAGTTTACACGTAGTTGTTTGCAGGTTGTCTCCCCATTAGACAGTGGGTTCATTGAAGACAAGAACTGTTTCATCCCTCTTTTGTAACCCCAACACTTATTGCCTAGAACATAGTAAACACTTAAAAATTTGTTGACTTAATTTCAAGGAATTTATATTTTACTGGAGAATACAACATGTGTACAGATAAGTAAATGCAAAATAATTTGAGAAGGGAAAAAAACACTAATAAGTGGAATGTAAGAGTCACAAAGATATTTTTGTTGTTGGTTTTATTTTGGTCTTTTTGGAGGGGGGAAAGCAGGGCAATTGGGCTTAAGTGACTTTTCCAAGGTCACACAGCTACTATGTGTTAAGTGTCTCAGGCTAGATTTGAACTCAGGTCCTCCTGACTCCAGGGCCAGTGTTCTATTCACTGTACCACCTAGGTGCCCCAAGTCACAAAGGTCTTGTTTAGCAGGTGCCACCTGAATTGAGTTTTGAAGCAAATTAGGTATTCTGAGAGACTGAAGTGAGGTGACAGCATGTTAAGGGCACTACAGAAAGGCTATGTGAAGGCCAAGAGACTGAAAATGGTTTGTTGTGTTCAAGAAATATGCTAGTAGTTTTAAGTGGAGTAGATGAAGAGGTAGCAATCTCTATTAGTGGAGAGACTAGTCAAAACAATGAAATGAAAGATGTTCTGAAGTTCAAAGATGTACAGTTTTACCAGGAATTTATTACAATGTTTCTCTAATATTATACTGAAATTCAACAGGAAAACAGAATTCATGAAGTCAGAGAATTTTAAAGCTGGAATGAACCTTAGTCCAACTCATTCATTTTAGAGATAAATAAACTGAGGCCCAGAGAAATCATATGACCCATTAAAATTCACTTTAGATTTATTCCAATAAAATGTTCTGTTGAGTGAGGTAAATAATACAGCAATATTTTTCTCTTCAAAATGCATTATTTACCACATATCAGCACCTTCCCAATAGTTATATCTCCTACTCAATTAACTTTATATAATTTACATCTTAAGTGAGGGTCATAACCTATATTAAAATATGTGCTTTAGAGAAGTATGACGACTGATAATCTGTTAAAAAATAGGATTCTACTGTGAAAAGACACAAAAACTCATTATAATAGAGGGAAAGGAGGGAGGGAGAGGAGCACTGTATGAAATTTACTCTCATTGGTTTGGGTTCAAGGAGGGAATAACATACTTTGTTAAGTATAAAAATCTATTGTGCCCTACAGGGAGTAGGAAAGGGTAAGGGGGGAAAATGGGGGTTGGGGGGGTTAGAAGGGAGGGAAATAGTAGTAAGGGGAAAGGGTAGGTAAAGGGGGGGCACAGGGAGGGAATACTGAGGGAGACAGTGATCAAAAGAAAAACTCTTAAGGAGGGGAAGGGAGAAGGAAGAAATAAAAACATAAACAGGGAAGGGAATAGGATGGAGGGAAAGACACAGATAGTAATCATAACTGTGAATGTGAATGGGATGAACTCTCCCATAAAATGGAGGCAGATAGCAGAATGGATTAAAAACCACAATCCTACAATATGCTGTCTATAAGAAACACATGTAAAACAAGGGGATACACACAGAGTAAAGGTAAAAGGCTGGAGTAGAATATATTGCGCTTCCGCTAACGTAAAAAAAGCAGGGGTAGTGCTCCCTATCAGATAAAGCAGAAGCAAAAATAGATCTAATTAAAAGAGATAAGGAAGGAAACTATATCTTGCTAAAAGGCACCATCAAGAATGAAGCAATATAGGGGTGGCTAGGTGACAGTGAATAGAGCACCGGTCCTGGAGTCAGGAGGACCTGAATTCAAATCCAGCCTCAGACACTTAACTTAAAAACTAACTGTGTGACCTTGGGCAAGTCACTTAACCCCAATTGCTCCTCCCTCCCAAAGAATGATGCAACATCATTACTTCACATATATGCACCAAGTGGTATAACATCCAAATTCCTAGAGGAGAAGGTAAGGGAATTAGAGGAAGAAATAAGATAGCAAAACTATACTAGTGGGGGATCTCAATCTTCCCCTTCTCTGAATTTGATAAATCTAACATCAAAATAAAGAAGAAAGAAGTTAAGGAGGTGAATAGAATTTTAGAGAGGCTGGATGTGATAGATCTCGGGAGGAAACTGAATGGGGATAAAAAGGAATATACCTTTTTCTTGGAGGTGCATGGCACATATGCAAAAATCAACCACTACTAGGGCATAAAAACCTCAAAATTCAGTGCAGAAAGACAGAAATATTAAATGCCTCCTTCTTAGATCATGATGCAATAAAAATCATATGTAATAAAGGGCCATGGAAAGACAGACTAAAAACTAACTGGAAACTAAATAGTTTCATCCTAAAGAATGAGTGGGTCAAACAAGAAATTATAGAAACAATAAGTGACTTCCTTCAAGAGAATGACAACAATGAGACAACATACCAAAACTTGTCAGATGCAGCAAAAGCAGTTTTTTGGGGAAGTTTTATATCCCTGAATGAATACATTAATAAAATAGAGAAAACGGAGGTCAATAAATTGGGCATACAACTCAAAAAGGTAGAAGAACTAATTGAAAATCCCCAATTAAATACTAGATTAGAAATGATGAAAACCAAAGGGGAGGTGAATAAAATTGAAATGAAGAAAACTACTGAATTAATAAATAAAACTAAGAGCTGGTTTTATGAAAGAAAAAACAAAATTGATAGATCTTTAGTTAATATGATAAAAAAAGAAAATCAAATTATGAGCATCAAAAATGAAAAGGATAACTCTACCTCCAATGAAGAGGAAATTAAAACAATAATTAAGAATTATTTTGCCCAATTGTATGCACATAAAATTTGACAATCTTAGTGAAATGGACGAATATTTACGAAAATATAAGTTGCCCAGATTAACTGAAGAGGAAGTAAATTACTTAAATAACCCCATCTCAGAAAAAGAAACTGAACAACCCATCAATGAACTCCCTAGGAAAAAATCTCCAGGTTCAGATGGATTTACTAGCGAATTCTATCAAACATTTAAAGAACAATTGATTCCAATACTTTACAAACTATTTGGGAAAACTGGTGAAGAAAGAGCCCTACCAAATTCTTTTTGTGACACAAATATGATACTGATACCTAAATCAGGAAGAGACAAAATGGAAAAAGAAAATTATAGACCAATTTCCTTCATGAATATAGATGCAAAAATTGTAAATAAAATATTAGCAAAAAGACTACAGCAACTTATCACAAGAATAATACACTTTGATCAGGTAGCATTTACTCCAGGAATGCAAGGATGGTTCAATATTAGGAAAACTATCAGTATAATTGATCATATCAACAAGAAAACTAGCAGAAACCATATAATTATCAGTATAGATGCAGAAAAGGCTTTTGACAAAATATAACACCCATTCCTATTAAAAACACTAAAAAGTATAGGAATAAATGGAGTCTTCCTTAAAATAATAAGTAGCATCTATCTAAAACCATCAGCAAGTATTATATGTAATGGGGATAAGTTAGAAGCATTTCCAATAAGATCAGGGTGAAACAAGGATATCCACTATCACCCCTCTTATTCAATTTGGTACTAGATATAAAATAAACCCCCATAAATCCTTGGAATTCCTATATATTTCTAACAAAATCCAACAGCAAGAGAAAAATCCCATTTAAAGTTACTGTAGACATTATAAAATATTTGGGAATCTACCTGCTAAAACAAACCCAGGGCTTATATGAACACAATTACAAAACACTTTCCACACAAATAAAGTCAGATCTAACTAATTGGAAAAACATCAGTTGCTCATGGCTGGGTTGAGCTAATATGATAAAAATGACAATCTTACCTAAATTAATTACATGTTTAGTGACATACCAATCTACCAAAAATTTATTTTATAGAACTAGAAAAAATAGTAACAAAATTAATTTGGAAGGACAAATGGTCCAGAATATCAAGGGAATTAATGAAAAGAAATGCTAGGGAAGGTGGCCTGGCCATACCAGATTTTAATCTGCATTATAAAAAATAGCAGTCTGGGAAAACTGGAACACAGTATGGCAGAAATTGGGCACAGACCAATATCTAACACCGTACACCAAAATAAAGTCAAAATGGGTGTATGATCTAGGTATAAAGGCTGACAAAAGCAATCTGGGAGAGCAAGGGATAGTTTACCTGTCAGATCTATGGAGAAGGGAAGACTTCATGATGAAACAAGAGTTAGAGAGCATTATAAAATGCAAAATGGGGAGGCCAGGTAGCACAGCAAGTAAGAGCACCGGCTCCAGTGTTGAGAAGACCTGGAGATCGAATCCCGGGCTCAGACACTTAGCACCCACCCAGAAACACCTGGCCGTGTAACCTTGAGCAAGTTACTTAACCCCAATTGCTTAGGGGCGGCCAGGTGGCTCAGCGAGTAAGAGCACTGGCTCCAGTGTCGGGATGACCTGGATCAAATCCGGGCTCAGATACTCAGCACCACACCCAGAAATAATAACTGGCCATGTAACCTTGAGCAAGTTACTTAACCCTGATTGCTTTTAAAAAATAAAATAAAATAAAATGCAAAATGGATAATTTTGGTTACATTAAATTGAAAAGCTTCTGTACAAATAAAACCAATGTTACTAAGATTAAGAGGGAAGTGGAAAATTGGTAAAGAATTTTTACAATCAGTGTCTCTGATAAAGGCCTCATTTCTAAAATATACAGAGAATTGAGTCAAATCTGTAAGAATACAAGTCAGTCCCCAATTAATAAATGGTCAAAGAATATGAACAGGCAGTTTTCAGAGGAAAAAATTAAAGATATCTATAAGCACATAAAAAAATGCTCTAAATCACTACTGATCAGAGAAATGCAAATCAAAAGGTATCACATCTGAGGTAACATATCTCACTGGTCAGACTGGCTAAGATGACAAAACAGGAAAATGATAAATGCTGGAGAGGATGCAGAAAAATTGGAACACTAATGCATTGTTGGTGGAATTGTGAACTGATTCAACCATTCTGGAGAGTAATCTGGAACTATGCCCAAAGGGCTATAAATAAATATATACCCTTTGACACAGCAAAAACACTTATAGGGTTGTATCCCAAAGAGATCATGGAAGTGGAAGGAAGACCTGTATGTACAAAAATATTTATAGCAGCTCTTTTTGTAGTGGCAAGGAATTGGAAATCAAGGGGATGCCCATCAATTGGAGAATGGCTAAACAACTTGTGGTATATGAATATAATGGAATACTATTGTTCTATAAGAAATGAGAAGCAGATAGACTTCATAATAATCTGACTTACACAAACTAATGATGAGTGAGAAGAGCAGAACCAGGAGAAATTTGTACACAATTACAGACACAGCATATGTGTGACAACCAATTTTGATAAATTGGGCTCTTCTCAGCAATGCAAGGTTATAAGGCAACTCCAAAAGACTCAGGATGGAAAGAGATGTCCACATCCAGAGACAGAAATACAGAGTTTGAATGCAGATTGAAACCAACTACCTGCTCTCTTTTTCTTGTTTTGTTTCCTCTTTCCAATGTTCATTCCATCAGTTACCATCTTTCTTTACAACCTGACTAATGTTTAATGTGAAGGTATTTGCAGATCCTATGTTTAATTGCATGCCGCCATGGGGGAGTGGGGGAGAGGGAGGAGGAAGAGGGAGAAAATTTGAAACTCAAGGGATTGTAGAACTAAATCTTGTAAACTAAAAGTAAACAAATTAATAATAAAAAAATAAAAGGCTTGGCAGTCACTGACCTCAATTCTATTAAACAGTTATTAGCATTTTGCTACTTAAAGTATGCTCTTAGTTTCCAGGGAATTTTTAAAAGATTTAGAATCCAGGGTGGCCAGGTGATGCAGTGAGTAAGAGCGCCGCCCCGGCGTTGGGAGACCCGGGATCGGTTCTGGCCTCAGATACTTGGCACCCACACAAAATAACTGGCTGTGTAACCTTGAGTAAGTTACTTAACCCCAATTGATTTAAAAAAAAAAAAAAGATTTAGAATCTTGACAAATGACACACCATTATTCTTTTCTTTTTGTTCTTCTATGTATATCTCTATGGGAATGCCAGGACTGATGTCTTTGGATTACTTCTACATAGTGGTTTGTACTTAGATCACATACAATTGAATGATAAGATCATTTCTTAATGGTGGTCAATCATTTAGAAAGACTGGATGAACTATTTTTTTCTCTTGATGATAATCACTTGCATTTGTCCCTTTCATATTCCATCAATCATCACCATGAATCTACCAACATCCAGACACAGCTTGTACTACTTCCAGTGAAGATATAACCCTATTTTGCTGGAGTCCATTTCTGACAGATGGCCAAGTATTTGAAATCTATTACTGCACTTATGCTGTCTGATTCTTTCTTTTTATTGTGCCATTTGGTTTAAATAAGTTGTTTTTCAATTAACTTTCATTTATTTCAATGTTTCATTTATACTGTTTATCAGAACTATTCCAATGTGGTCATACTACACTTGAACACACACACACACACCCATTCTAGATGTTCAGATGGAACATCTTTACTTTAACTCCCAGAACATTTATACAAACTCAAATATATTCCCTAATGGCAATTAAGATTAAATAATATTTTATTTCTTTCATTGTGTTTCTGCTTTCAGAAAGGAAATAAAGTCATGTTCTTTTTTCTCCTTCCTTCCTTCCTTTCCTGTTAAAGAGTTCACCTTAAAACAATACTCAATTACTCCTGAAGAACCTCAAAGCTAATCGGGAAAATCACATTTAGGATTACACTGAGAGTAACTATTAGCATTCCTATTGCAATAATTGATTCCACCTTTGAGAAATTTGGTTTTTGTGTAACTAAAGTAAAATTTGACAGCATTTCTCTATAACAACAAAATACAAGAAGAAATAATAGAAAGTGAAATCCCATTCCAAATAACTACAAAATGCATAAAATTATCTGAGGATCAACCTCCCAAAGCACACAAAAGACATGTATAGATTCAATTACAAAGTGCTCCTTAAAGAATTAAAGAACCTAAATAGCTGAAGTAATATTAGGTGCTCATAGCTAACTCATGCCAATATAATGAAAATGACACTGCTACCAAAATTAATTTACACTTTTAATGCTGTATCAATCAAATTACCAAGAGGAAACTTCACAGATCTTGATAAGAAAAAACAAGATTCATTTGGAAAAACAAAAGATATAGAATGTTAAGGGAAATGGTAAAAAGAAATAAGGAAAAAGAGAGAAGAGCACCTCCACACATCAAACTATATTATAAAGAAGCAGTTATCAAAACCATTTGCTATTGGTAAAAGAGATAGATTGAGAACAGATCACACAAGGGAGACTGAGAAAAAATGCAACTCAATAACCTATTGTTTGATAAAGTAGAAAACATAAATTACCTAGGGAAAAAGTCCCTATTTAATAAAAACTGCTGGGAAAACTGGATAGCAGTCTGACAGAAATTAGGCATAGACTAACACCTCATACCACATTTCACAATACAATGTAAACAGACACATGACTTCAATATAAAAGATCACACTAATAAAAAATTAAATCATGTACTTCTGGCAGCTATGGGTATGAGATGTATTTTTTTTTTTTTTTTGCTTTTTGGAGGGCAATTGGGGTTAAGTGACTTGCCCAAGGTCACACAGCTAGTTTTGTGTTAAGTGTCTGAGGCCAGATTAGAACTCAGGTCCTCCTGACTCCAGGGCCAGTGCTCTATTCACTGGGCCACCTAGCAGCCCCAAGAGATGTATTCTTAAGTAAACAAGAAACATTACAAGCATTACAAGAAATCAAAGAGATAACTTTGATTACTTAATAGTTTCTGTATAGACAATATTAATGCATCTAGGAAAAGAAAGTAAGTGGATGAATGGGAAAAAAAAACACTTATGTCAAATTTTTCTAGTAAGGATCTGGTATCCAAGATATATAAACAATCAATAGCTAGTTAGATAAGATTAGTAGCCATTTCCAATATATAAATGGTCTAAAGACATAAACAAATAGTTCTCAAAAGATGACCTGCAAAGTGTTCCAACACATTAAAAAAAAAAGGCCCCATATACTCTAAAATATTTATAGCCTCACTTTTTGTGATAGCTAAGAATTAGAAACAAAATAGATGCTCATTGATTGGTGAGTGGCAAAACAAACTGTGATACAAGAATGTAATGGAATACTACTGTGCTATAAGAAATGAAGTGTGTGATGAAGATCCATATAAACTGCTGCAGAGTAAAGTAAGTATAGCTAAGAAAACAATATATGCAATGTAAGTGGAAGGACACACCAAAAAAATTAAAAAGTAAACGTAAAATTAAGGCTCAAGTGGAAATCAAATGAAGGAAGGTGGAATGTCCACAGGAGTTACATGTTGCATGTGTTTTGGGGCTTTTTCAATGTATCAATCAGTTGTGTTGACTTTTTTTCCTCTCTAAAAGTACTATTTGCCATATGGGAATGAGATAGCTCTTCATAATAAATATTATAAATGTTATATATAAATATAATATCAACAAAACCTTGTAAAAATAAAACAAAAGCTGTTACCTATGGTTGTATTTCCAATTACTGCTAAGCCACTGAGAAATCCTTCAAAGGACAATACAAGAAGAAAATTAAGCCAGACACTTGGTAAATCCCAAGAAAAAGAACAGCAATCACATTTACATATTTTCCTTTTTCTTTTTAAAGGTCTCAGATTTTACAAAAGTTCTTGTTTTTGTATTTTAAAATTCATCTACTTCATAGAAATGAAACTCAATATCTGATAGATGAGGAAAAGGGAGAAATCGAGGAGAGTCTTCCAGGAAAAACATGTTAATAAATTCAGGAATGAGACAGGAAAGACTATATGAGTAGATGAAATTCTATTTTACCTACAAGCTGGGGATAATGCAGATTTTAAAACATGTGGTTCCATAGCAGATTCTAGTTTTATAATTCCAAGGCCAACTTTGATAACAGCTTATGTAGATTGTGATTATGTACATACATATACATAAGAGGTGACAAACTCTTGGCATAACCTAAATCAGATTAAAATGTAATTGTGAAATGTTTAACTAAATAAAGCAATGGTAGAACAAAGATAATATTAATTTGTGGCTTTCTAATACAACATGCAGGCCTGCAAAGATACATTCCTACTTGAGTTTCACATCATTGATAGAGATCACACATCTGAAATGGCTTGAACAATGTGGGCTCAGTCCTAAAAATAACAAAATCTGGCTTCTTTCCACTTTGAGTGGGCAAGGACTATGACTAGCCTGTTTTCCTTATTTTTAGCTATATTCCTTTTAACTTATTTATGCTATATCTATATTTTCAACTAAAAAAGTAGTTAACATGCAAAATATGAATTAAAGCACAAGTTGTTTTTTTTTGTTTTGGGAGAGCAGAATAATTCAAATAGTGAAAAAAGTTCACAATGATGGCATTTTCCCAGGAAGGACAAACACCTTGGAAAAGTGCTATACTTCCTGCTTTATAGGGAACATATGGACAAAGAGCAAATTTCCAAAAAAGGGCATACTGAAAATAATTAAAAAGTCGTTTGTTTGACCTGGATAAATTCTATGATAGGAGTTAAGCATCAAGGAAGAGAATGATCACTTTCCAATTTAGAATGAGATTTAAACTGCAATCATATATCACATTCTCGTTTACTTGGGGGGTTTTAGACTTATTTCAACCATTTGACTTTGGCAAATGTATGGGTGGTATAGGATAGGGAGCTATATGCTCTCAGGACTCAGCAAGTTTGTTCATAGTTAGTGAATTGTAGGAAACTCTATTTTAATAAATGATGAATTTGATTTGGTTTTACACATCTGTATGTGTTAAAATGGTCTGTTTCAGCTTTTGCATCCACTCTGCCCCAACCACATTAAGAATTGTTTCTAAATAAAAAGATACCCATATTTTAACTTCTCTGGGTCTTCTGTCTGGGATCAATCTCTGTATTTTCTAGTAGTTAAAAAAGATTGTCCCTAGCTTCATCTTCAAGTTTTTTATTCTTACCAGGGTCCTCACTAATGTTAGATCCCCATGTCATATCCTAGTTCCTAAAAAGATGTTTCAATCCATTCTCTAATAAAGCAAATGCCAGAGAATGATTCCACTGGTTTCTGGTATTGCTTCAGCAAAGACTGAAAAGATCTGATTAAAATGAGGAAAAATAACTTAAGAGACAAAAAGAATATCTGTCCCTATAAATTGCTATAAGAAACCTATAGTCCAAAGTCCTGAGATACTATTCTTCCATTGGTGTAATAATACTATATCTGCCTCCTGTCAGAGATCAGATATAGTTTGTAAATGTGCATTATAAGTTACAAAGACAGACTGAAAAATCATGCTCACAGAGATAACTTGTTTCTAAAAGGAAGTACAAAATACCCAAATTCAAATATGATTTGGGATAGTGTTGGTGATTTTACCTTAAGAAAAGTGATTACGGAGAAGCTAGGTGGCGCAGTGAACAGAACACCAGCCGTGGAATCAGGAGGACCTCAGTTCAAATCTGCCCTCAGACACTTAACACTTACTAGCCCTGTGACCCTGGGCAAGTCAGTTAAGCCCAACTGTCCTGCCTTCCCCCCTCAAAAAAAAAAAAAAAGAGTGATCATTTCCCTCTTTATCACTGCTTCCCCTCTTACATTCCTTCTGATAGGTTATTTCCTAAAAATAAGTTATGTTGCTAAGGAAGCAGACTTTTAACAAAAAACTTTTTATTGATATCTTCTGTCTTTACATAATTTTTTAACCTTGGGTCAGAGCCAAAGAAAAATAATTAAGCAAAAATAGTCAATTTAATAACTGCATCTGACAATGTATACAATATTCTACTCTACTGGTTCCCCCAACTTTCTTCCATGAAGGTGGAATAATGATACTCTTCTCTGGAACTTTCAAGTTTCCCAATACTCAAGAGTTCAACCTCTTTCCAGTAATTTTTTCGTTTACATGGTTGTAAAAACTGTGTATATCGTTTTCTTGGTTATGTTTATTTTGCTTTACATCACTTAATATGAAACTTTCCATATTTCTATGAACTTCTATTTTCAGTCATTAAATCTGATAAACTTAAAAGTGATTACCAACCAATCTGGGAAATAGCAATCTTTGGAGAGAAATATGGGAAGACTTCCTTCTTAAATGTTCCTTGTATAAGCAGAATTTGAAGATGGAAGGGAAGATTTTTTAGCCATAATGAAGGTCAAAATGGTTTGATTTAGCCAGAATATCAAACCCAATTTCAGTCTTCTATTGCTGCCACACTGAATTATCCTTAGGACTAAAGAAGAAACTGGTCTAAATTGCAGAATCAAAAGTAACATGTGTTTAAAATTCACATTGACAAAGACACAAGCCACTTTTTTTACCAACTGAAACTTCTCTCCACAGAGTGTGCATATAAACCAAATTCTCAAATGATTAGAGGCTTAATACCATTAATTTCAAAAGGCAGAATACTAAAATCTTTGAATCTTAGGAAGACACATAACAGGTCAGTTTAACATTTTATCAGTCATAAATAAAAAAAAATATTTGGCAATATTAATTTATGCAGTAGTAATTAAAATTCTTTTTGTAAGTGAATTACCTTTATATCAATGTATAGACTTTTATTACTTAGTTTTAACGCTTAGGGTTTTTTTTTTTTTAGCTTTTAAAGAATGTTACTTTTATTCTGCACTTAAATGCTAATCAGGGAGTATCTATTCACACACATAGAAGGATTTTATATAATACCATGAATTTCTATTTCATAAAACATTGCTATATATAAGGTACACTCACACACACACGTCTATCTATCCTTGCCATTGCCTTCAAATGATTCTATTTGTCTGTGCTTCCTTACAAATTTTTTTATTCTCTCCTTTGCATTAAAAAAAAATGTTAATTTTTCTTCATCATCATTGCTAATCTCCCTCTTCTCACATTTCTCTACGTTAAGTGAGAACAAAA
Source organism: Petaurus breviceps papuanus (assembly GCF_028583685.1). Classification (NCBI taxonomy): domain Eukaryota; kingdom Metazoa; phylum Chordata; class Mammalia; order Diprotodontia; family Petauridae; genus Petaurus; species Petaurus breviceps. The sequence continues at coordinate 39,288,388 of NW_027187419.1, read as the reverse complement.
AAAGGGAAATTAAAAAACACTTTTTAATAAGCATAGTCAAGCAAAATAAATCTATACAGTAGTTATGTCCAAAAATATATGCCTCTGCAGTTTGTGTCCATTATTGCTACTGCTCTGTGAGATGGTGGGTAAAATGCTTCATCATAAGCCCTTTGGAAACATTATTTGGTCAGTGCTTTGATCAGAGTTCTTGTCCTTCAAAGTTGTTTTCTTTATAATATTGTTGTCCCTGTATAATCTGTTTTCTTGGTTCTGTTCCCTACACTCTGTAGGTATGTATCACTTCATGATATCTTTGATATTCCATGATATCCACTATCATGGAATCTTTGAGAATACATCTTTTAGTAATTTCTTCAGGCACAAAAATATTTCACTGCATCTGAATGTAGTTTATTCAGTCATTCTGCAATTATCTAAGAGGCAAAAGCTAAGGCACCCACTATCCCCCCATCCTAGTTTTTCCCCTCCCTCCCTTTTTTTGGAAAGTTTTTATTTAAATCATTAGGTTGTTTTTAAAAAAAAAAACAAAACATCAGAACTTCCTCTGCAAAAGAGCAGGTAGGTAATGTTTTCCCAAATCTCTTTTGTAGCCATACTCATTCTTTGTAATTTTCTAGCATTCATTTCTGATTTTTTGGTGATTGTTATTTCCTTTCACATTCTTGTAGTCAACAACATTCTTGTAGTGTATTGTTTTCTTGACTGATGACTTCATTGTAGTGATTCATGTAACCCTTCCCATGATTCTCTATATTTATCACATTCATCATGCACAGTAATATTTAATTACATACATATATTGCAATAAATGCAATATCTATGGGCATCTATCACAAAAAATGTTGCTATATTTTGGTTTACAAAGGGATTTCTTCTTATCCATTGCCTCCTTGTGGTGTAAGTCTAGTAGCAGAATCCCTGGTCAAAGGATGAGGACAGTTTAATTCCTTTCTTTGCATAATTCCAAACCACTTTCCAAAAAGGTTGTAATAATTTTATCTGGAAGGACAAAAAGTCAAGAAGATCAAGGGAATTAATGAAAACAAATGTGAAAGAAGATGGGCTAACTGTGCCAGATCTCAAACTGTATTATAAAGTGGTAATAATCAAAACTTATCTGGTTAGGGCTAAGAAATAAAGTGGTGGATCGGTGGGGTAGATTAGGTACACAAGACACAATAGGAAATGACCACAGTACTTTAGTGTTTGATAGATCCAAAGACCCTAGCTTTTGGGACAAGAAAGGACTCATTATTTGACAAAAATTGCTGGAAAAACTGGAAAACAGCATGACAGAAACTAGGTATAGTCCAACATCTCACACCATATACCAAGAAGAGGTCAAATGCTTTAGACATAAAGGGTGATACCTTAAGCAAATTAGGAGAGCAAGGAATATTTTACCTGTCAAATTTATGGAGAAAGAAAGAATTTATGACCAAACAAGAGATAGAAAACATCATGAAATGTAAAATGGATAATTTTGATTATGTTAAACTGAAAAGGTTTTGTACAAACAAAATCAATGCAAACCAAGATTAGAAGGAAAGAAGGCTGAGAAAAATTTTATATAGTGTCTCTGATAAAGGCCTCATTTCTCAAATACATAAAGAACTGCATCAAATTTATAATATAAGTCATTTTCAGATGAAGAAATTAAAGCTATCTATAGTCATATGAAAAAAATGCTCCACATCATTATTAATTAGAGAAATGCAAATCAAAACAACTCTGAGGTAACACATCACACATACCAGATTGGCTAAAGTAACAGAAAAGGAAAATGATAAATGCTGGAGAAGACAAGGGAAAACTGGGACATTAATGCATTGTTGGTGGAGTTGTGAATTTATCTAACCATTCTGGAGGATAATTTGGAATTATCTCCAAAGGGCTATAAAAATATGCATACCCTTTGACCCAGCAATACCACTTCTAGGTCTGTATCTCAAAGACATCATACAAATTTGAAAAAGACCCACATGCACAAAAATATTTACAGTAGCTCTTTTTGTAGTGGCAAAAAATTGGAAATTGAGTTGGCGAATGGCTGAACAAGTTGGGTATATAAATATAATGGGAATACCATTGTGTTATAAGAAATGAAGAGTAGGTGGTCTTCAGATAAACCTGGAAAGTCTTATATGAACTGATGCTGAGTGAAGTGAGCAGAACCAGAAGAACATTATACACAGTAACAGCCATACTTTGCAATGATTAATTTTGACAGACTTATCTCTTCTTAGCAATGCAAGTACCTAAGACAACTCCAAAAGATTCACGATGGAAAATGCTATCCACATCCAGGAAAAGAACCATGGAGTCTGAAAGCAGATCAAAGCATATTATCTGCTCTCTCTCTCTTTTTTGTTTCTTCTTTCTCGTGGTTTCTCCCCTTGGTTCTAATTCTTCTTTACAATATGGTTGAACAAGTTGTGACATATGATAGTAATGGAATAATAGGCTGCTTTCAGAAAACTTGTAAAGACTCACATGAACTAATGCAAAGTGAAGTGAGCAGAACCAGCAGAACATTGTACACAGTAATAGCAGTACTGTGTGATGATCAACCATGACTTAATTCTTCTCAGCAATTCAATGATCCAAGACTACTTCAAAGGATTCATGATGAAAAATGTTATCCAAATCCCGAGAAAAAAAACTGATGGAGTCTGAATACAGATCAAGGCATATTCGTTTTCATTTTCTTTATTTTTTCACAGGTTCCCCCCCCTTCCCCTTAGGTCTGTGTCTTCTTTCACAATATGACTAATATGGAAATGTTTTGCATGTCTGCATATGTATAACCTTTATCAAGTTGCTTACCAAAGGGGAGTAGGGTAAGAAAGGAAAATTGGAACTCAAAATTTTTGAAAAAATGAATGTTAAACATTGTCTTTACATGTAATTAGGTAAAAAAAAATATTATTTTATAAAAAAAAAATAAAGAACCCAAAAGGTTGTAATGATTCACAACTCCACCAATAAAACACTTGTGTATTTATCTGGCAATTTTGGCATTCTGCTGGATACATGTTAAAAAATATCAGAGTTGAAGAGAGTGTCTTCCCTATAACAGCAATTTGTTCCTTAACAATTGAACATATAAGCACTTCTACCAGGTTTTGGGTTGCTTATATGGAAAGTCAAAATGTTATATTTAAGGACTGGGTTAACAGTATTATTAATAACAAATTGAGAACACAGCATTGTATGAATATCACAGCTGAAATCCAGACTTCTGGAACATGCCCTAGAAACCTTTTCAACCTAGATCATTTCAGTTCTGAAATTTATACCTGGAATACATTTACACATCCTGTGGCCCTTCCAACTGATTGGATGGCTCTTCTTTGAACCTCTAAGGAGAGTACTCAGGACAACCACCTCTTTATTTCCCACTAGGCTGTACTCTAGATTTCTTTATCATATCCTTATACCACAAACTTCTCCATCCCCTAACCTTACTCTCCTCCATGTACAGCTTTGCCTTTTAGAATGCAAGTTCCTTGAAGACAAGACTAGTTTTTGTTTGTTTGTACTATCTTCCCAGTATGACCTTAAGTAAGTCCACTTAATCTGCTTGCTTACTTCTTCAACTATAAAACGAAGATAATAGTAGTACCTACTTCCCAGGACTGCTGTAAGGATATAAGATATTTTGTAAAATGCTTAGAAAAGTTCATGTAACATAAATACTATTTGTTGTTATCATCATCCCCTCCAAAACTAAATATTTGCATCTTTCATCATCTTTGCCAATTTTCAGGGTGTAAAGTGAAATCTCAGGGTTGTTTTGATTTGTATTTTTTCTTATTACTAGTGACGTGGAGCATTCTTTCATATAATTAACACAATTAAAAGATAATGAATTTTGATGTTATTTTGAGTTCTGTAAAGCAACCCTTTGGCAATATCATTAACATAGCATTAAAACTGTACATGGGGGACGGCTAGGTGGCACAGTGAATAGAGCACTGGCCCTGGAGTCAGGAGGACCTGAGTTCAAATCCGGCCTCAGACACTTGACACAAAAATTAGCTGTGTGACCTTGGGCAAGTCACTTAACCCCAATTGCCCTCCAAAAAGGCAAAAAAAACTTTTTTGGTAGCATTGTTTTTAAAAATTATATTGACACAGCCTAGCCATGAGCATTGAGTATTCCTATAGCTATTTAACTTATTCTTTATTTCATTAAGGAACATATTGTAATTTAACTTATACAAGAATTTTCTGTGCTTTGGTAGAATGATCCCCAGATACTTTATTTCACAGTTATGTGGAATGGGATTTCCCTTTATTATTGCTTTTTGGATTTTATTATTATTATTATTATACATAACCCAGCCTCAGATACTTACAAATATGTGACCCTAGGTGAGTCATTTAAGCTCTTTTTGCCTCAATTTTCTCAATGGTAAAACGGAAAGAATAACAGAATCAAATTAATGTGAGGCTCAAATGAAGTAATACTTGTAAATTGTTTAACAAAATATCTACAACATACTAGATGCCAAATAAATGCTTATTCTTTTCACTTCTTCCATTATACAGAGATGCTGGTGGTATTTGTTGTTGTTGAGGGCTTATTTTGTAGCTGGCAATTTTGATGAAACTTCTCTCAATGAGAATTTCTGTAGATCCCCTAGATCTTCAAAACAAACCACAATTTCATCAGCAAATAGTTTTTCTCCTCTTTGTTTATCTTTATGCCTTTCTTTCTTTCTCTTGCTATCATTTTTATTATTATTTTTTATTATTTCTATTTCATATTATTTCTATTGCTATCATTTCCAGAACTATATAACAGTGGGAAAAGTAGGCATCCTTGTTTTACCCCTGTAGCTAATTGAGAAAGCTTGTTACATCCCCAAAGCATATCATGCTTGTTTTTGGTTTTACATACTTTTTATATTAAAAAATGCTAATATTTTGTAGGGTTTCAATCCTAAATGAGTATTATACTTTAACAAATGTCTTTTATGTATCAACTGAGATAGTTATGTTGTTATGCATATTTGTTTTTAATGTGATTAAAATCTAATATAATCGTTGTCCTAATGTTCAACTATACTTGCTTCTCTGGTATATATCCAATTTAGTGACAGTGAATGATTTCTTTTTTTTTTTTTGGGGGGGGGAAGATAGGGCAATTGAGATTAAGTGACTTGCCCAAGGTTACACAGCTAGTAAGTGTTAAATGTCTGAGTCCAGATTTGAACCTAGGTCCTCCTGACTCCAGGGCTGGTGCTCTATTCACTGCGCTACTTAGCCGCTGCCCCCTGAATGATTTCTTGAATGAATGACTTGCTGAAGTCTAACACGATCTAAATTTTTTTTAATTGATACTTATATCAGTCTATATTTCTATGCTTTATCCAAGTAATCTGGTAAAATTTCTGAAAATAATTTGTGTAGTAATGGTGATATTTGTTCTTTAGCTTTTTTTTTTTTTTTTAAGCAATTGGGGTTAAGTAACTTGCTCAAGGTTACACGGCCAGTTATTTCTGGGTGTGGTACTAAGTTTCAGAGCCCGGATTCAATCCCAGATCATCCCGACTCTGGGGTCAGTGCTCTTACTCACTGCGCCACCTGGCCGCCCCTAAGCAACTAGGGTTAAGTAACTTGCTCAAGGTTACACGGCCAGGTGTTTCTGGGTGGGTGCTAAGTGTCTGAGCCCGGATTCAATCCCAGGTCATCCCGACTCTGGGGCCGGTGCTCTTACTTGCTGTGCTACCTGGCCGCCCTCTATTTCTTTTTCTGAGAATGGATTATTTAAGATCACTATTTAGTCCCATTGGTTTGAGTATTTAATATTTTTTAATGCATTTATTTATTTCATTTGTATCCTCAGTTTTGGTAGCATATAACCATGCACAGTAGATTCCAATTATTCTTTTAATTTCTTTTGGTTTTACTGTGATTTCACATTGATTGTTTCTATTTACTGACATGTCACAGTAGACAGAGAGTTGAGAGTAGACAGAGCAGGGCGTAAGACTTAGAAGACCTGAGTCAGAATACTGCCTCAGTCATTCCCTAGATATGTGACTGAACAAATCACTTAAATTCATTGGACTTCCATTTCATCATATATAAAATATGGATAACAATAGCACCTACCTTAAATGGCTGTTTTAAAGACCAAATGAGCTAACATTTTAAAAATGCTTTCAAACCATTAAAGCACAGAGATAAATGCTAGCTATTATTAATCAGGTAGGTTTATGGATTTTATTAGTTTTTTCAAAGAACCAGCTTTTAATTTTATTTATCATTTTAATAGTTCCTTTAAAGAGTTTCTTTAAAGAGTTTCTAGTTTATCTATATTTTTCCTGTAATTTTAATATTTTTAGGATAGAATTCCTTTCCCTCCCCCCAGGACTACTTTAGCTGTATTCAAGAAATGTTGGCATGTTTCTTCATCATCATCATCTTCTTTCACATAATTAATGTTTCTATGATATATTCTTGGACCCATTCATTACTTAGGAATTCACTGGTAAGTCTCCATTTGTGTCTGAATCTCTCTTGTACAGCCTGAACTAATTACTATTTTTATTGTGTTATGGTTTGTAAAGGATATGTTTACTCTTTCTCCTTTCTGAGATTTATTTACAATATCTTTGCTCTAATGGTCAATCTCTATAAAAGTGTGGTAGTGCTGGAAAAAAAAGGGGGGGATATTTTTAGCAGTCCCATTTAGGAGACATGATAAATTTTTTAGCTGTAGTTTCTCCAATAATTTATTCAATGTTACATTTTCCCTTCTATTTAGATTTATCCAAAACTAAGAGGGGCATTAAAATCTCCTACCATTATTTTATTGATGTCTTTGCCTTCAGATAATTCAGTTAATTTTTCCTTTATGAATTTAGAAGCTAAGGCACTTGAAGTATAATTTTATTACTAATATTGCTTTGCTTTCTATGGTTCCTTTCAGTATAATGCAGTTTCCTTGTTTATCCCCTTTTGTGTTTTGAATGTTCGTCTTTAATTTACATGATGACATCATTGTAACTTCTACTTTTCAGGTTACTCTGTACATGTCTTTTTTAAAAAAATGTGTGTCTTATAAGTAACAGATTATGTGGTCTTGTTTTCTTATTCAGTCTGCCACTATTCTTCATTTTATTGGACTGTTTAATCCATTTCCATTTAAAACTATGAGTTAGGTTGAAATTTTCCTCCATTTGTCTCAAATTATTTAATTAGGATTTTTTCTTCTCACAATTTTGGTTCTGTTACTTTAGCGTGATCTACTTCAACGCAACCCTATTTAAATCGAAGCTTTCTCCCTCACTCTGAAGTACTCCTCTCCCTTGCCCTGCCCCACTTTTCACTCCCTTCTATAGCTTTGGAGTTTTACAAAACTATTAATTCCTTTTTTCTTTCTTCCTAGTTACTTACTACTTATCTAGTGAAGGAGTTAGGTAAAAGCCTCCCTCCACCTTGTTTTATTAGTTTTGTATTTCATTTTCTGTAACTTTATCTGAAAGTTTTCTTTTTCTCTCTGTCTTCATTATTTCTCTTCCCTTTCTGTCTATCCTAGACTTTTATTTTTTGATTCACAGTCCTCATACCTTTTTATTCTTTCTTTATCCTCTGTATTCCTTATAAAATTAAAGCTTTTAAGGGACATATTTTGAGATTTCTCTTCTAAAGGATCTATTTTATTGACTTGTAGATCTTGTCCCTGGCCTCCTTTCATTGTTGCAAGACACAGAGAGGACAGAAGTATTTCCATCATGGCAGATATTTTTTTATGTCCCTTATTGTATAGATCATTATAGCTCTTGGCCTTCCCTATGATATTTTCTTTCCCCTTTTGCCATGAAAAAAATCCTCTCTGGGTATATGCTTTCTTATCCTTCTGGATGTTAGTTGCCCTAATTAGGCACTCTTTCTCCAAGAGGTAGGGTGTTATTCAGCCTCTGACCAATAGTAGCTCAAAAGAAATAAAATGCACAAATTTAGAGAATCCACCTGAAATATTCATATGGACTATTTCTGCCCAATTTGTGGTAGAACATTCTGAGCCTGCATTGGTCTGATCAGTCACAGCTGGTACACTGTAACATGACTCTAGCATAATGATGTCATTTTGGTCCTCTTAGAGAATGAAGGACAACCAATATTTTCTAAGAGGCAGTGGCTTCTCTAGACACCAAATTGCTTAGGATTATACATATTGTAAGGTTCCCATCTCCCATTATAGAATATTTCTCTTTCCCTTGTGGGAGCATTCTTCAGTGAGACACCCTTCCCTCTCCTCCCCATCCCACAATGAACTGAGATTTTCCAGTTTCAATTCCTAACTTTGCTACTTCATAAACGTCCTATAGAATCTGTTCTTCCTGAAAAACCTTAAGAGTTATTTTCCCTTCATCGTTATCTATTGACTTGATTAGGGTACATCATGTATTTTCCTCTAATTTCATCCTCCCTTCCCCCTTTTATGTGTACTCTCATTCTGCAGTTTAGTCCCACAAAAAACCAATGATTTATCTGTGGGAAGGGTGTCTTAAAGTTTAGTTCATGATGTTTCATCCATTTCTTCCACTACCACTTCTATCTGATTTCTGCTTTTACCCTTATCTCCTTGTGTACTTTTAGAAACAAATGTCTTAATAGTACTTCAGTTGTAATTTTCTTGTTTCCCTTCTCTTTCTCCCAGCACTTTATTTTGTTATTTGGTGCATTCCTTGTTTGCCTTTTTTTTTGTTTACTTTTCTTCTAATTCTGTTGCCAGGGGTTTTTGGACTTGTGATCCTCTGGAACACCTATGGTACTTAAGTTGTCTCCATCCAACATAGCTTTGCTTGCATGGAGATTGTGTTTTATTTTAAGGTTACTGCTTTTTGCTCTTCTTCTTCTGGAATGTCCTTTACTTCTGTGTATTTGCATTCTTAAACAGCTATCTTTTTTGTTTTATTGGTGAGATTAGTCACTATGGATTCAAGTTTTTCCTATTCTGTCTATTATTTCTGCTGCACAGGCCATAAATTCAGCTCTCACAAATTTTCAGTCTGTTAATAAGCATCTATTAAGAACCTGTTGTGTACCAGATGCTGTGCTAGGGATACAAAGGAAGACAAAAGCCACCAAACAAACAAACGTGTACAAATAAGTTATATACAGAATAAATAAGAAATAAATAACAGGGAAAGTAGTAGAATTAAGAGGGATTGAGAAAGATTTCCTATAGAAGATAGGATCTTAGTCTGGACTTGAAGGAAGTCAGAAGGTAGAGATTAGGAGGGAGAGCATTCCAGATATGGAGGATAGCTAGTGCTATTTTTTTTTTTAAATCAACCAAGGTCCAGGGATATAAAACATGTAAGATCCAGAAATTAAACATGATGACATATTACTTCTGATGAAAGAAAGTCAATGGCCAAATTGTTAGGGAATCAAAAAGTGGGGGACTTCTGTGTACCAAGACAAAAGAACACTGGAGAAGATTCTGGGTAGATGGAAGAATAAGGTAGAAATAATTAAAAGTTGGAGTAAAGCAACTATCCAGCCTAAAACAACTTAGGGGGACATTATGAAAGATGCCTGACCTCCTAGGGTGGTAGTGTGGCCTGAATGAAGTGCAGATACTACCAAAGCAAAAAACAACAAGCCTTGGGGGGGAAAAGGGGGGTAGTTGTGTTGGGAGGCAGTCTCAGCTTCAGGAACTTTTACCCTACGTACATTGTGGGGGGTCAGATGACTGATCAGGGGAAGACTGCAGGGCTCTCCATTGGTGTTGGACTCGGGGTCCAGATGCACTGACCAGACATGGTCTTAGGCTGTGGCTATGGGTGAGGTGAAATGAGTACTCTTTGGTGAATGTGGTTGCTGGAGTGCTGCTGGCTGTGGTCACTGGAAGAAAAGAAGAGTCACTGGTTTTGGTTGCAGGGCAGAGGGGTGAGCTGAAGCTTGTAGCAAAAGTAGGGAGTACACAAAGAGCATTTGTGGTAACAGTACTGTTGGGAATAATGATCAGGTCAGTGTTGCTGGGGGCCTTGGTTAGGTCTCAGGGGAGGAAAGGGGTACCTGAGGTTAAGTCCCAAAATAGATCTCAGAAAACAATAGCACAAAATACCTGAAACTTGAGACACGTTGGGACCAGAGACAGACTCTAACACAAAGTTAACAGCCAAGAAATAAGCTGCTAAAAAAATGAGCAAACAAAAGAGAAAGAACCTAAACATAAATAGTTACATAGGTAGAGAAAATCTGGGTTCAAACTAAGAAGACTGTGAAGTCAAAACAGCTAACTTCAAAGAAAAAATGTAAAATGGTCACAAATCCAAGAGTTCAGAGAGGCTGAGGAAAAATTATGAAAAAATAAAAAGACTAATATAAGAAAATCATGAAAAGTCAACCAATGGGAAAAAGAGATCCAGCAATTTATGGAAGAAAATGATTCCTTAAAAATTAGAATTAGCCAAAGTGAAATAACTTCATAAGACACCAAAAGACAGTAAAACAAAATCAAAAGAATAAAAAAAAAAACAAACAGAACAAAAACAAAAGAATAAAAAATAGAAGAGAATGTGAAACATCTTATTAGAAAAACAACTGACCTGGAATACAGAATGAGGAAACACAATATAAGAATTGTTGGCTACCTGAAAGTTATGATAAAAAAAAAAAAAGAGTCTAGGGTGGTGCAATGAATAGAGCACCAGCTCTGGAGTCAGGAGGACCTCAGTTCAAAATCTGGCCTCCAACACTTAACACTTACTAGCTACATGACCTTGGGAAAATCACTTAACCCAGATTGCCCTGCCTTCTTCCCTCCAAAAAGCAAAAAAAAAAAAAAAATCTAAACACTATACTTGAAGAAATTATTAAGGAAAACTGTTCTGAAACTTTAGATCATGAAAATAAAACAGAAATGGGAAAAAAAATCTACCAATCACCAACTGAAAGAGATCCCAAGATGATAACTGATTGGAATTTATAACTAATTTTTGAGGCTCCCCGTTCAAGGGAAAAAAAATTACACGCAACTAGAAAGAAATCATTTTAAATACTGCGGAGCTAGAGAGTCAGGGTAACAAGATTTAGCAGCCGATACATTAAAAGACTAAAGGGCATAGAATATGATATTCTGAATAGAAAAGGAGTTAGGTTTGCAACCCCAAATAACATACCCAGTAAAGGTGAGTGTAATCCTGCATGGAAGAAAAAAAAAAGACTATTTAATGAACCAAAGGACTTTGAGATATTGGTGAGGAAAAGACCAGAACTGAACAGAAATTTTGACCTACAAGGATCAAGAGAAATATAAGAAGGCAAACACGGAAAAACCAATTATAAGGGATTTAATAAGATATAAATAAATTAATAAGATATAAATAAATAACTCTTTACTTCTCATGTGAGGAAAATGTTAATTTGTTATTATTTATTACTAATGTAGTTTGAAAGAGCATACATAGTTGGAGTTCGGTTGAACATGATGGAATGATCCTAAAAAATAAAACTGGACAGGAAAAAGTAAAATGGAACAATTATATCATTCAACAAGGCATGAATAGAAGAACTATGACAGTGGAGGGCAGGAGGGGCCAGAAGGCAGGCAGCACGGGAACCTTATCCTCATCAGAACTGGGTTAAAGAGGAACCAAATATACAACTAGAAGGGGATAAAAGTCTACTCAACTTACAGAGAAATAGGAGGGTGAAGGGATAGGATAAGGGAGGCACTCTTAGAAGGGTTTGCAGATCAAGAAATAGGAGGGTAAAGGGAGAGGATAATAGAGGGAATCTCATAAGCATAGGGAGATTAAGGGATAGGAAGGCAAGGAGAAAGGAAAAGGGAAGGATTCTTAGAAGGGATATGGATTAGGGAGGCAGTGGTCAGAAATAAATTAGAAATCTGAGGAGGGATAGGGTAAAAAGAGAGGGAGAGAAGGATGAAAGCCAGAGAAAAAAGGATGGATGGAAGCATATAACTTTGAATGTAACAGAAACAAATAGCAGAATGGATTAAAAACCAGAAACTGACAATATGCTGTTTACAAGAAATACATTTAAATATGGAAAAACTTACACAAACTAATGTTGAGTGAAGTGAGCAGAACCAGGAAACCATTGTACATAGGAACAGTAACATTGTGGGATGATCAGCTAAGACTGACTTAGCTCTTCTCAGTAATACAATGATCAAAGACAATTCCAAAAGACTCTCTGTCTTTCACATGGTTTTTCCCTTTTGTTCTGATTCTTTTTTCACAACATGACTAATGTAAAAATATATTTAATATGATTGTACATGTATAGCCTATATCAGATTGCATGCTGTCTTGGGGGAGGGGAAAAGGAAGGAGGGGTAAAAATTTAGAACTCAAAATCTTATAAAAGTGACAGTCAAAAATGGGAGAAAAAAATTTTTTTTTTTGCTTTTTGGAGGGCAGTTGGGGTTAAGTGACTTGCCCAAGGTCACACAGCTAGGTTTGTGTGTGTGTGTGTGTGTGTGTGTGTGTGTGTGTGTGTGTGTGTATGTATGTATGTGTTAAGTGTCTGAGGTCGCATTTGAACTCAGGTCCTCCTGACTCCAGGGCCAGTGCTGTATTCCCTGAGCCACCTAGCCGCCCCAACAATTAAAAAAAAAAAAGAAACATTTAAAAATGAGAGATATACATAGAGTAAAAATAACAGGCTGGAATACAATTTATTTCCTTCAGCTGATGCAAAAAAAAAGCAGAGTTAGACATGAACTCAGACAAAATAAAGCTAAAATCAATTTAATTAAAAGAGATAAACAGGGAAACTACATTACAATAAAAGGAACTATAGACAATGAAATAATATCAATACTAAAATTATACATATCAAATGCCATAGGATCCAAATTTTTAAAGGAAAATCTAAATGAATTACAGGTGGGAAATAGACAGCAAAACTCTAATAGTGGGGGATTCACTCTCAGAATAAATAAGAAAGGAGATGAATAGAATCTTTTTTAAGATAGATCTGATAGATACCTTGAGAGAATTGAATGGGAATATAAAGGAATAGAACTTTTTCTCAGTGATTCATCATACAAAAATTAACCCCCCAATTTATAGTTAAATGCAGAGAAGCAAAAATATGCAATGCATCCTTTTCAGATCTTAACGCAATAAAAATTTTATTTAATAAGGGACCATAGAAATACAGATTAAAAATTAACTGAAGACAATATTCTAATCTTAAAGGAGTGGGTTAAAGAATGAGTCAAAGAAACAACCATCTTATTAAAGAGAATAATGAGACAACATAGCAAAACCTATGAGATAGAGCAAAAGCAGAAATTAGAGGAAAATTTATATCTCTAAATGCTTACATCAATAAAACAAAGAAAAACCAAACCAATGAATTGGGTATTCAGTTAAAAAAAAATTGGAAAAACAAAAATTAATAATCCCCAATTCAACATCAAATTGGAAATCCTAAAACTTAATGTGAGATTAATAAAACTGAATATAAGAAAACCATTAAATTAATAAATACAACTAGGAGTTAGTTTTATGAAAAAATAGCAATAGATAAACCGCTGGTTAACATGATATAAAAAAGAAGAAAACCAAACCATTAGTATAAAAAATGAAAAGGGTGAATATACCACTAATAAAGATGAAATCAAAGCAATTATTAGGAGTTATTATGCCCAATTATATGCCAATAAATTTAACAATTTAAGTGAAATGGAAGAATACTTAAAAAAATATAAACTAAGGGTGGCTACATGGCACAGTGAATAAAGTACCAGCCTTGGAGTCAGGAAGACCTGAGTTCAAATATGGCCTCAGACACTTAACACTTATTAGCTATGTAACCTTGGGCAAGTCACTTAACCCCAACTGACCTGCCTACTCCCTCAAAAAAAAAAAAAAAAGCAAAAAAAACCCACCTAGATCAGAGATTCCCAAACTTAATCTGGCCTACCACCTCCTCAAAAAAAAAATTACTCAGTACCTGCTGCGTACTATCTTTAGTATCTACCTCTTTAACACTTTAGTGGGTTTTTTTCTAATTGCATCATTTCAAAAAAGACAATTAAGAAAAAATGACATCTTATATTCAGTAATTTATTGTAAATTTGTGGGTCTTTCTTGTGTGTTTATTTGGAAAATAATGTAATCACTATGACTTTAACTCTATTATACAACAGATGAAACAAGTTACAAATGTCCCCTAATTGCATCAGAGGCTACTAACGGCACCCTCATCATTCCAGTGTCCTCTAGGGGACGGTATTGCCCACTATGAGAACCTATGGCCTACATTAACAGAAGGAGAAATAGAATATCTAAATGAACCTATCTTGGAAAAAAGAAATTTGAACAGGCCCTCAACAAGCTTCCTAAGAAAAAAACCCTGGACCAGATGGATTTACAAGTGAATATTACCAAACTTTTGAAGATCAACTAATTTTACTATTACATAAATTATTAAGAATAATAGGTCAAAGGATATGAACAGGCAGTTTTCAGAGGAAGAAATTAAAGATATCTATAAGCATATGAAAAAATACTCTAAATCACTATTGATTACAGAAATGCAAATCAAAACAACTCTGAGGTACCACATTTCACCAGTCAGATTGGCTAAGATGACAAAACAGGAAAATGACAAATGCTGGAGAGGATGTGGACAAATTGGAACACTAATGCATTGCTGGTGGAGTTGTGAACTGATCCAACCATTCTGGAGAGCAATCTGGAATCATGCCCAAAGGGCTATAAATAATTTCATACCCTTTGACCCAATAATACCATTTCTAGGGTTGTATCCCAAAGAGATCATAGAAGTAGGAGGAAAACCCATATGTACATAAATATATGTACAAAAATATTTATTGCAGCTCTTTCTGTGGTGGCAAAGAATCGGAAATTAAGGAGATGCCCATCAATTGGAGAATGGCTAAACAAGTTGTGGTATATGCATGTAATGGAATACTATTGTGCTATAAGAAATGAGGAGCAGATGGACTTCATACTTACCTGGAGAGGCTTATACAAACTGATGCTGAGTGAGAAGAGTAGAACCAGGAGAAATTTGTACACAATTACAGACACAACGTATGTGTGACGACCAACTCTGATAGACTGGACTCTTCTCAGCAATACAGGGTTATAAGTCAACCCCAAAAGACTCATGATGAAGAGAGACGTCTATATTCAGAGAAAGAACTGAGTTTGAATCCAGATTGAAGCAAACTACCTGCTCTTTTTCTTTTTCGGTTTTGTTTCCTCTTTCCATTGTTCATTCCATCCGATACAATCCTTCTTTATAACCTGACTGATGTCTAATGTGAAAGTATTTGCAGATCCTATACTTGATTGTATGCTGCCATGGGGGGAGGGGGGAGGGAGGGAGAGAAAATTCGAAACTCAAGGAATTATGGAACTGAATCTTGTAAACTTAAAGTAAACAAATAAATTAATAAAGACCAAAAAATAATAATAATAGGTGAAAAAGTCCTACCAAACCCTTTTTATAAAACAAATATGGTGTTGATACCTAAACCAGGAACAGCAAAAACTGAAAGAAAATTATAGACCAATTTCACTAATGAATATGGATGCAATCAAAGAAAATACTTACTAGGAAACTATAACAATACATCACAAAGATTATGTCTTGTTATCAAGTGTGATTTATGCCAAGAATGCAGAGGTAGTACAACACAAGGAAAACTATTAAAATATAAACAATGATATCAACAACAAAAGTAAAAAAAAACATGATTTTATCGATATATGAAGAAAAAAGCTTTTGACAAATACAATGCTCATTCCTATTAAAAATTCTTGAAAACATAGGTATAAATGGATTTTTTCCTTAAAAAAATGATAAGAATCTACCTAAAATTATCAGCAACCATTATTTGTAATGGGCATGTTAAAAGCTTTTTCAATAAGATCAGGCTTGAAAATAGTAATGTCCATTATCACCAATATTATTCAATATTGCATTAGAAATACTAGCAATAGGGGCAGCTAGGTAGCGCAGCGAATAGAGCACCGACTCTGGAGTCAGGAGGACCTGAGTTCAAATCTGACCTCACACACTTAACACTTACTAGCCATGTTACCTTGAGCAAGTTACTTAACCCCAACTGACCTCCAAAAAGAAAAAAAAAGAAATGCTAGCAATAGCAATAAGAAAAAGAAGCTGAAAGAATCAGAATGGGCAATGAGGTAACAAAACTATCTTTTTTTTTTATAAGATGATATGATGATATACTTAGAAAACACTTTTTAAACAAAGTCAGATTTAAATAACTAGAGAAATATTAATTATGCCTGAGTGGGCAGAGCCAACATAATAAAAATGTCAATTCTACCTAATCTATTTATTCAATGCCATCTCAATTATGCAAATCAGGCCATCTTTTGTCTCAATTTTTACCTAACTTTTAGTTAATGAATGGGTATGGCCTGAGACAAACTGAGACCTAGGAAAGATCTTAGTTGAAAAAGGTCAATGGCCCAAGGACTGCATCCTAGGCCAACTGCCAATCATCTGGATTTTTGTCTTGCCTTTGGACTCTGAAGGAGAGAGGGGGGCTGATAATTCTGCACAGCTTTGCCTCACTCAAATTCCACTTACATGCAAGTCAACAGAAGAAAAATGAAAAGAATTTATGTTCTAGATAACATATTTATAACATCTCTCTTTGTGGTGGCAAAGAATTGGAAATTGAGGGAAATGGTTAAACAAAATATGGTATATAATTGTGATGGAATACCACTGGGCTGTAAGAAATGATGAGCAGGTTGATTTTGGTAAGACTTGCATGAAATAATGAAGAGTGAAGTAAACAGAACCAAGAGAATGTTGTATATAGTAAGAGCAATATTGTTCAAAGGATAACTGAACAATTAAATTATTCTGAGTATTATACATACTCAAATCAACTACAAAGAACCTAAGAAGGAAGATGCCATCCACGTCGAGAGCTATAAACCTAAGTATGTATAGTATGGTTTTACATATGTCTTTATGAATATATTTGTGTCAAATGGTGGCCTTCTCTAGTGTAGGGTGGGAGGGAGACAGTTTAAAACTTAAAATGCAAAAATAAATAAATAAAAGTTTGAAAAACAGACAAAGAATATTAAACTTCAGAATTCCAAAGTTAGTTTCATTGATAATTTTCAATTTTTTTTACTTTCTTTTTTCTTAAATAAATTCCAAAAAGATTGGGGGAACAGAATGAGAACTAGAGAAAAATATAATCAAATGTATTTTAATATATTAGAAGCAGCAGAAGTGTAAAAAGCCAACCTTGGAGTCAGGAAGACCTGGGTTGATGAAACACCTCTATCACATACTAGCTGTGTAACCCCCAGGAAAGTCACAAACTCTCAGTGCTCTAGGGAACTCTGTATACTATAAGTTATAAAGAAGGTGCCAAGTTGCATTAGTAGAGGGAGTTTTTCAGAAATCTAATACCTACCGTTGTTACATATATGCCCCAAACCAACAAGACAGAATATCATTTTGAAAAGTATTTTTCAGTTAAAAGATATGGTAAAAAGCTCTTAAACAACCATCATAAACTATTTAAAGAACATATGCACAAGAATTTCTCAATCTTTAATCTTGACTTTCAAATGGCAAGATATAAGAAGAATGGATAAATTATCAGGTGATAGTAGACTCCCCAAAACAGTCCTAGTATTAACTTATGTACTATTTATTCAAATTAGATTTAAATTGCCCAAATAACCAAATTTTCTTACCTTTTCTTGAAGAGGCGTCTTTCTTTGCTCCCTTAGGTTCCTCTTTCTCAACTAGAGCAAAACAAACAAACAGTAAGTACAAGCATCTATTTTTCAGTCTTCTTCCTAAGACTGATATTAATAAAATACAGAACAAGTAGTACCTATCCTTGAAGTGAGACTTTCAAATCCTAACTCTGACACTTAGTACTTATGTATCCTTGGCCAAGTCACTTACTCTTTTGGGCTTCAGTTTCCTCATCTGTAAAAGAAGGAAGCTGAAGCAGATTGCCTCTGACGTCCCTTCTAGCTTTAGACCTATGCTCCTATGATTCCAAAACAGAAATAACCAATTCAGAGACTTCTAGTCCTCTGGATACAAAGGCTAGGAATATATTACTAAAAATATGTTACTCTATGAGAAATTTCTTTTCATCGACCCTTCAAAAAGCATAAATTTCATGGTGCACCGCAGCGATTAATTACATAACTAGGATTTACCTTCTCTCCAAACCACTATGTTATACCCTTGGATCTTAGCAATGTTTGCTTAAGATGATGTTCTTTTACATCTCTGACCGAGACATCATGGATGTGACCAGCAGCTGTCTGATGCTGCTAGAACATCTTAAATTGTCATGTAGGGGCGGCTAGGTGGCGCAGTGAATAGAACACCAGCCCTGGAGTCAGGAGGACCTGAGTTCAAATCTGACCTCAGACACTTAACACACACACACACACACACACACACACACACAAACTAGCTGTGTGACCTTGGGCAAGTCACTTAACCCCAACTGCCCCTCCAAAAAAAGCAAAAAAAAATTGTCATGTAAAGGCTTTTGCAATCAATTCTGGACTATCCTTCCAAACTTATTTTGTATCACTCCCCTTTACACTCTCTACTCTGCAGTCAAACTAAGTTGTCTGCTATTCCTTGTACATGACATTCCCTCTCTCATCTGGATACTTTGCACAGGCTACATTTCATTCCTGGAATGCACTCACTTTTCTCTTCTAACTCTTAGGAGTTCCTAGTTGTTTTCAAAGCTCAGCTCACCTCCTATGTTTTCCTTTTTGAGGGTCTCCATTATGGATAACTAGGTGGTGCTGTAAGTAGAGTGCTGGGCCTGAAGTCACAATAGACTTGAGTTCAAATCTCACCTCGGCAGCTTACTAGCTGTGTGACCCTGGGCAAGTCACTTGACTGCTTTAGTTTCCTCATCCACAAAATGAGAAACTATTGTGGTGTCTTTGCCAAGAAAATCCTAAATGGGATCATAAAGAGTTGGAAATGACTAAAAACAAACAAGGGTCTCCCCTACATTTATTTTCTTTAGATTTCATCTATGTTTATGGGTCTATGTGTTGCCTTGCTCAATAAAATGTAAGCTGCTTAAGAGCAAACAAAAACAAGCAAAAGAGACATTATGGAAAGCAGTATCATTGAAACACAATATAACAGAAAAAACATAAGACCAAAAGGACTTAATATAATAGATTCTAGTCCTAGGTCCACCGCTAACTTAATTTTAGCAGGTTACTTTATATCCTCAGGCGTTAGTTTTTCAAGATTTTGGAACTAAATCAACTTCCAGGATCTTTTTTTAAGGTTTTTTTTTTTTTGAGGGAGGAAGGCAAAGGAATTGGGGTTAAGTGACTTTGCAGAAAGTCACACAGCTACTAAGTGTCAAGTGTCTGAGGTTGGATTTGAACTCAGATCCTTCTGATTCCATGGCTGGTGCTCTGTCACTATGCCACCTAGCTAGCTGCCCCTTCCAGGTTCTTTCTAGCTCTAAGACTTTAAAGTCTGACTCACTGAGGTGAAAGCAAAGTTGCCTATTACTTTAGCTAAACCCCACATAAGTTGTTCTCACAGTGACACCAGAATTTCCAGAAAATAAAGCTAAATTTAGATCTTTAGTACTGAGTTTTCTTTTTAGAGTTTTACAATTGTTCCCTAATTTTTCTTAACATTAAACAATTACTTCCTTTCTTCATCTAAAAAAATATTTAATATTATGTACTATCTCTCTCTCCAGAAAGAATTCTACTATTTATATGCCAGTGGAAAGGTGGCAAGCAACTTGTTAAAGGATATCCTACAACAACATTATAAAGACAAACAACACTGAAAAACTTAAGGTCTGGTTAACTGCAATGACTAACCTCAATTCTGGAGAACCTATGATCAAAAATGGTACCCTTCTTCTGACCAAGAAGTGATCAATGTGGTGCAGATTGAGACAATTTTTTGGACATGGTTTAATGCAGGAATGTGCTTATATATGACGTTTTGCTGACTGCATCAAGCTCTAAAATGTGGCAGAGCTTCCTAGAAAGATATGTTTTCACTTAAAGGAGTCTGACTTGTCTATCCCCATGAAACCAAGAAGATGAAGAATGCCTACTGCCCAGATCATACATAATCTACATAATCTAGCCTAGTATCTAATCTAATGTAGTACATAATCTAGTTCCTTCCTACCTTTCCTGTTTTATTACCCCTTACTCCCTAACATGTACTTTTCCATCCAATGACACTGGCCTCCTTGTCCCACGAACAAGGCACTCCATCTCCTTAGCTCTGGGCATTTACTCTGGCTATCTCCCATGCCTAGAATATTCTCTTTCCTCATCTGCGCCTACTGCCTTCTAAGACTTCCTGTAAGACCCAACTAAAATCCTATCTTTCACACAAAGTCTTTCCTACTCCCTCTTAATCATGGGGCCTCCCCTCTTTTAATTATTTCCTATTTGTTCTTTATACAGCTTCTTTGTACATATCTGTTTACTTGTTGTCTTCCCCTTTAGACTGTGAGCTTCTTGAGGAAAGGGGCTGTTGTTATTTGGGGTTTTTTCTTTTTTTTTTTTTTTGTATCCCCAGCGTCTAGCATAGTGCCTGGTAAACAGAAGACATTTGATAAATATTCATTGACTGACTGATACTTGGATGTATATTCTATAGTCCTAAGTATACATCTTTGAAAGGCAGTAATGACGGAGAATAAGCTGGGTCTAGAATTGAACAGGAGAAACAGAAGCACAGTGAATTGCTTTCAAGCAGTTGCCAAGTTCTTTTACTAACCGGCTTCCCCTAAAAGCAAAGGCCCATGTTTTCAATTACTAACATTTTACCAGTGTTGCTAAAGGACAATGAAAGTTCAATACAAATGTCTCTAAAGGACTAAAGATTAAAGATGAGCATCACAGAGACGGGGATTATAGCTTAGAAGGTTAACATGTAACAGTTTTTGGAAAAACTCCTTTCAGCAAGTTTTACAACTACAGTCTCATTTCCAAGGAAGAGAGGAATTGATTCAAATTTATTAGAACCATTCTCCAATTAATACATGATCAAAGCAGATTTGTAAGAAGAAATCCAAATCATCAAATCAGGTAAAAAAGCTAATCACTAACATGTAAATTAAAGCAACTGCGAGATTTTACATCATGCCAATCAGACTGAAAAAGTTGATAAAAATGTAAAGTGACAAATGTTGGAGGGACTGAAGGCAAACAGACACATTAACGCATTGTTATGCATTCTGGAAAGCAATTTGGCCAAAAAGTTACTAATCTGTGCATACACTTTGGCCCTAGCAATATCATTACTAAGCCTATAGCCCAAAGATATCAAAGAAAAAGGAGATGGATCCATATGTACAAATATATTTATAGCAGTAATTTTTGTAGTGTCAAAGAACTGGAAACTAAGGGGATGCCCATCAATTGAGGAATGAATGGCTGACTAAATTATGCTATGTAAATGTAATGGAATACTACTGTGCCAAAAGAAATGGTGAAAGGGACAGCTTCATCACAGCAAACAGAAGTCATCAAGCAGGAGGTGTAGCTAAGATGGTAGAAAAAAAGCCAGGAAATTGCCTGTGCTTTCCCCAGTTTCCCTCAGAAACAATGTTAATTCAAGCCTCTAAAAGAATTGTGGAGTGACAGAACCTATAAAAAGAGGGAGTGAAACAATTTTACAACCCAAGATAACATAGTACTTCAAGAAAGGTCTCTCTGTTAGATAAAAGGGGAGTGCTGTGCTCTTAGTCAAAGCACAGATCAGCAACTGAGGCCCTACAGTCCTGGTTCAGCAGGTCAGTTGTAAGGCCGCCAGCCTGGGAGGTAAACTGCCAGCCCTGGACCCAGCGCACGACAGGCGTAACAAGGCTGGGCCACCCTAGCACAGTATAACACTTGGCTCAGAATGCCAATATACAGGCCTCTGGCCCCCAGGGGAAGAACCCTGGTATAGAGTGCCCTCTATACCCCAGAAGCAGAGCTCAACTTTAAGTCATGAAATAGGTTAGAAAATAAGCAAAAAACAAAAAAGAGCCCTGCCCATAGAAAGCTAGTATGGCAACAGGGGAGATCAAAACACAAACTTAGAAGAGGACCACAATGTAAAAATGCCTACATGCAAAGCCTCAAAGGAGAATATGAACTGGTCTCAAATCTAAAAAGTCCTCTTAGAAGAGCTCAAAAAGGATTTTAATAATCAGAGGTAGAAAAAGTATTGGGAAAAGAAATTAAAATCATGCAAGAGAATCAAGAAAAGAATCAAAAGCTTGGAAAAGGTAGCACAATAATTGACTGAAGAAAAGAACCCCTTAAAAAACCAGAATTGGTCAAACAGAAAAAAAAAATCCAGTAAAGAAAACAATTCCTGGAAGCGGAGCCAAGATGGCAGAAGTAGAAACAGGACTTCTGTGAGGCTCCAGCTTCTACCTCCTCCAATACATGTACAAAATGACTCTAAACAAACTTTAGAGCTACAGAACCCACAAAGTGACAGAGAGAAACAAATCTCTCACTGGCAGGAAGGATCCATCACAGCAAGCTGGGAGCTGAGCGAAGTCCCAACTGATTTAGCCCCAGCGTGGCCCCAACCAGCCGGGATAAGACTTTGCGAGAGTAAATCACCAGCAGCTGTAGTGGTTTCCAGACTTCTCAATCCAAAAATGGCAAAGACAAAGTAAAAGGTCAGTGTGGAACTTTTTTGGGAAAAGGCTGCTGCCCCTGGAGCGAGAAGCAGAGGAGGCATGGCGGCTGCAGCTGCTGCTGCATATTTGCTTCTGGTGCTCTTGGCCTGCAGATTGTAGAGGGACCAAGCGACCATTCAGACAGTAATCAATTTTGCTTTGACCTACTTGGATCCGGATCTCAGTCTTGGGTGGTGGTCCCAGAGTGTGGGACCAGTGAGCCAGAGCATGTGGGGGCTGTAGAGAGGGTGCCCATCTAAGAGCTCCGGCAGCTGCAAAAACCCCAGTGATTTGGGACATAGCTCTCTCCATTCTGGAAGCAGAGGTCTACTATGGCAAAGGGCTCAAAAGTCAAGTAATTGGCTGCTAATATGAAAGCAACGGAAGCACAAGATGATAGAATCCTTTTTGGGGGACAAAAAGGATCAAGGCATGGAGTGGGAGGAAGATAGCAAAGTCAGAACTCCTGCATCAAAAGCCTCCAAGAAAAATATCAATTGGTTACAGGCCATGGAAGAGCTTAAGAAGGATTTTGAAAATCAAGTAAGAGAAGTGGAGGAAAAATTGGGAAGAGAAATGAGAATGATGCAAGAAAATCATGAAAAGGGATTGAACAGCCTGCTAAAGGAGACCCAAAAATTCACTGAAGAAAATAACACCTTAAAAAGCTGAATTTGCCAGATGGAAAAGGAATTTCCAAAACTCACTGAAGAGAATTAACTCCTTCAAAATTAGATGGGAGCAATTGGAAGCTAATGACTATATGAGAAATCAAGATACTATAAAACAGATCCAAACAAATGAAAAAATAGAAGGCAATGTGAAATATCTCATTGGAAAAACCACTGACCTGGAAAATAGATCCAGGAGAGATCATTTAAAAATTACTGGTCTACCTGAAAGCCATGATCAAAAAAAGTCTAGACACCACCTTTCAAGAAATTATCAAGCAAAATTTCCCTGATATTCTAAAACCAGAGGGCAAAATAGAAATTGAAAGAATTCACTGATTGCCTCTTGAAAAAGATCCCCAAAAGAAACTCCTAGGAATATTATAGCCAAATTCCAGAGTTCCCAGGTCAAGGAGAAAATACTGTAAGCAGTCAGGAAGAAACAATTTGAGTATTATAGAAACACAATAAGGGTAACACAAGACCTAGCAGCTTCTACATTAAGGATAGAAGGGCTTGGAATATGATATTCCGGAGTTCAAAGGAGCTAGAACTAAAACCAAGAATCACCTACCCGGCAAAACTGAGTATAATGCTACAGGGAAAAATGTGCTCATTTGCTCATTCAATTAAATAGGGCACTTTCAAGAATTCTTTTTTTTTTTAAAAGCAACTGGGATTAAGTAACTTGCTCAAGGTTACACGGCCAGTTATTTTGTGTGGGTGTTAAGTATCTGAGGCCGGAACCAATCCCAGGTCTCCCAACTCTGGGGCCGGCGCTCTTACTCACTGTGCCACCTGGCCGCCCCAAGAAGAAACCTGAGCTGAACAGAAAATTTGACTTTCAAATACAAGAAGCAAGAGAAGTATGAGAAGGCAAATAGGAAAAATAAATCATAAGTAATTTATTAAAGTTGAACTATTTACATTCCTACATGGAAAAATGATCATTGTAACTCCTAAGACTTTTCTCAGTATAAGGATAGCTAAAGGGAATATATATATATATGTGTGTGTGTGTGTGTGTGTGTGTATAGGAGGATGTATGTATATATAAATATATGTGAGTGTGGGCATTTGTATGTTCATGTATACATAGACAGAGGGCACAGGATGAGGTGAATATGAAGGGATGATATCTAAAAAATAAAATTAAGAGGTGAAAGAGGAATTTATTGGGAGAAGAAGAAAGGGAGTGATAGATTAGGGTAAATTATCTCATATAAAAGAGGCAAAAGAAAACTGTTAAAATGGAGTGGAAGAGAAGGAAGGTGAAAGGGAATGGGACAACCTGATTCTCATCGAATTTGGCCTAAGGAGGGAATAACATACACACTCAATTGGGTATCTTACCCTATAGGAAAATAGGGGGTTAGGGGATAAGAAGGGGAAGAGTAGAAGGGAGGGCAGATTGCGGGAGAGGGTAATTAGAAGCAGACATTTTTGAAAAAGGATAGGGTCAAAAGAGAAAACAGAATAAATGGGGGTGGGATAGGATGGAGGGAAATATAGTTAGTCTTTCACAATATAACTACTATGGAAATCATTTGGGTAACTACATATATACAATCTATATTGAACTGCTTATCTTTCCAGTGGGGGTAGGTGAGGAGGGAAGAAGGGAAAAAAATCTGGAACTCAAAGTTTTAAAAACTAATGTTTAAAAATTGGGTTTTTACATGCAATCGGGAAATAAGATATACAGGTACTGGGGTATGAAAACCCATCTTGTGCTACTGCCCATCTTGAAGGGGGAGGATATAAGAGAGAACAGATTGGGAGAAGGTGTATTCAGTAGATTTGCTGTTTTTGGAGTGGGGATAGGGGAAAGATGGGGAGAGAAAAAATTGTAACTCAAAATCTTGTGGAAATGAATGTTGAAAACTAAAAATAAATTTAAAATTTAGGGAAGAAAAGAAAACAATTGCTTAAAAAGTAGAATTGGCTAAATGGAAAAGGAGATACAAAAGCTAACTGAAGAAAATAATTTCTTAAAAATTAGAATCAGATAAAAGGAAGCTAATGAATCTATGAGACATCAAGAATTAGTCAAACAAAATCAAAAGAATGAAAATGTAAAATACCTCACTGGAAAAACAACTGACCTGGAAAACAGATCCAGGAGATAATTTAAGAATTATTAGACTACCTGAAAGCCATGATAAAAAAAAAAATTAAAAAGAGCCTGGACAGCATCTTTCCAGTGTATCAAGGAAAATTGCCCTGATATACTAGAACCAGGGTGTAAAATGGTAATTGAAGGATCCGTATGTCTTTCTCATTTATATGAATTCTTCATGATCATGATGATAATAGCTAAGATTTATATAGTGTTTACTATGTGCCAGGCACAGTGCTAAGCACTTTATAGATATTAATTTTATCCTTACAACAACCCTGGGAGATAGATGCTATTAATTATCCCCATTTTACAGAGGAGGACTGAGGCAGGCAGTGGTTAAATGACTTGCTCATGAATACCAGTATCTGAGGCTAGATCTAAACATAGGTTTTCCTGGTTCCAGGTCCAGTTCTCTAGCCATTGCTCTTTGCAGCTGCCAATTATTCACAAGAATAACTAACATACAGAGGGTAATCCTGATTAAAACATGACAAGGGACTAAGTAGGTTTTTTTTTGCTTTTTGAAGGAAAGGGAAGGCAGGGCAATTGGAGTTAAGTGACTTGCCCAAGGTCACAAGGCTAATAAGTGTTAAGTGTCTGAGGGTGGATTTGAGTCATGGGACAAAGTTCTCTGTTATTATATCTATTAAATAATCTTTTATGATTTTGTCTTAAGCTTGCAAAAGACCTTGACAGAAAGCCCTTACGGCTTTATTTTGCTCTGCCAAACCAAATATTTTTTTCATAGCCAGCAAAAAAAAATAACCACAATGCAAATTTTATGTTCTTTGTGCCTCTTAAATGGACAGTGTAAAGATATAGTCTACCATAGAATCTTCATTTGCAAAAACCTACCTGCTCAGGGGTGTCTAGATGGCACAGTGAATAGAGCATCGGCCCTGGAGTCAGGAGGACCTGAGTTTGGATCTGACCTCAGACACTTAACAGTTACTAGCCACGTGACCTTGAGCAAATCAGTTAACCACTAAACAGTTACTACCCATGTGACCTTGAGCAAATCAGTTAACCCCAATTGCCCTGCCTTTACCCCTCCAAAAAAACAGACACCCCCCCAAAAGCCAACCCTGTAAAACAAGACAAGGAAAAAGACTAGGAAATTAATTAAGTGACCTGTCCTTGGAAACATAGCTAAGAAATACACGAAGTAGACTCAAAGTCAAGATTTGACTGAAAGTCTAGCTCTATTGTGCTATGTTGCTTCTTGATAGAGATGGCTCATCAATACATATATTTTGTACAGAGGCTGTAGATAAATGGTGACCTGGGCTTGTAACAGAATAAGAGAAGAGAAAGATAGTAGGCTGGACTGCATTTGGGAAATTACAGTAATTTCAATAGCTCCAACCTTCTCACTGAAATAAAAAGCTGTATTTAAACACCAGTATTCTTCTGGTAATTCCATATAGCTATGAATGATGAAATTTGATAATCTCTAAAGAACCCTAAATTCTATACTCAAAGGGCAATGAAGAGAAACACGGTGGGAATAAATGGCCACCACATATAGCTGAGAGACTATTAGCAAAAATCAGTATGATATCAAAATATAAATGGCCAGAAAATCCCTGGGAAGTCACTTAACCTTGTTGAGTCTCAGTTTCTTCATCTGTAAAGTGGAGACAATAATGGGGTTGCTGTGAGGGTAAAATAAGATATTCATAAAGTTCTTGGCAACTTTTAGAAGTGCTATATAAATCTTAGCTGCTAATTATAATTATTACTGTTATTAGTATTATTTCATTCAAGGGATGATAAGGACACGGCTTAAGGTAGTGGGTTGTATGAATGAAGAAGGGGAGAGATTAACATCATTAATATCATAAATGGATTTCACAAGTCTTGACAACTTAATGAATGCTGGTGTTGAAAGAAAAAACAAGGCTAATACTAAAATTACAGTGATTGGAAAATTGGTGGTGTCTTCAATAGCAATAAGTTTGGAAGAGGGACAAGTTTAGGGGAAAAGGGGATGATGTCTACTTTGGATATGCTGAGTCTATAGAACTGATGGGGCATCCAGGACTGGTATTAGAGATACAGATTAGTGTTGTGTATATATAGATTGTGGGATCACCTACATAGAGATGATAATCCACAGGAGCTAAAGAGACCAGAGAGAAGGTATCGAGAGCAAAGTGAACAGGGCCCAAAATAGAGCACTGGAGTACCGCTATGGGTAGGGAGCAGGAGATGATTAATAATCCAACAAGAGACAAAGGAGAAATAACCAGAGAGGCTGGGAAAAAACCCAGCCACTCCAAGAAAGTACCATAAAAGTCAAGGGAGGAAAGATTAAATAGGAAGAAATGGTGGCCAATGATGTAAAAAACTGCAGAGAGGTCAAGAAGGATGAAAACTGAGTAAGGGCCATCACACTTATTAATTTAGAAATCGGTTTTGGAGAGAGGTTTCAAAGTTAGAAACAAAGTCAGAAACCAGATTGCAAGGGATTGTTAAATTAGAAAGATGTAAGTAAGAGGAGACAATAATGATGACGATAACAGCAGCTAGCATTTATATAATACTTTAAGGCTTACAAAGAGCTTCATAAATATTACCTCATTTGAGGGGAAGCTAGGGAGCGCAGTGAATAAAGCACTGGCCCTGGAGTCAGAAAAGTTCAATTTGAGTTCATATGGCCACCATATATAACTAAGAGACTATTAGCAAAAATCAGTATAATATCAAAATATAAATGGCCAGAAAATCCCTGGGAAGTCACTTAACCTCACTGAACTTCAGTTTCTTCATCTGTAAAGTGGAGACAATAATGGGGTTGTCGTGAGGGTAAAATGAGTTCAAATCCCACCTCAGACACTTCACACACACACACACACACACACACACACACACACACACACACACACAACTAGCCTGTGACCTTGGGCAAGTCACTTAACCCCAATTGCCCTACCTTCCCCCCTCCAAAAAAGCAAATATATATGTATGTATGTATGTGTCATTCGATCCTCACAACAAGCCTGTGAAGCAGGTAGTACTATTATTATCATCCCCATTTTATATATGAGGAAACTGAAGCTGAGTGTGGTCAAGTGACTCACTCAGTTCACATATGTAGCAAGCATCTGAGGCAGAATTTGACTTCAGGCCTTACTGATTCCAGGTCCAGCACTCTATCCACTGTACCATCTAGCTGCCTCCTAGAAGTAGCCTCTTCTAGAGTACAGAGAACTCCTTCCAGGACACCAGAAGTGAAAAAAAAAAAAAAGATGTGACATGAACAGCTTGCATAAAGGTTCAAATGAAGGATTTTTTCTCCTTCATAAAAATGTTATTGATGCCTATTGTTTTTATAGCATCTTCCAATATATTTCTTTTTCTCTCTCCTTCCTAGCTAGCCTGGGAGTCTTCCTTAAAACAAAAAAAGCAACAACAACAAAACAGCCGAACAAAACCAACTGACACGTACTGTGTTTGGCAGCATACGCAGTACTCCACAGTCTATCTTAATGGCAGGACGAAGGTATATTTTCTCATCTCTTCTCAGGGGCCAAGTTTGGTCTTTACAATTTACCCTGTGTTATTTCAATTGAGATCATCATACTGTTCTTTCCATTTATGTTGCTGTTATAGTCACTGTATATCATTTTCCTGGTTCTGTTTACTTTACATCAGTTTAGAAGTACTCCCACATTCTCTGAATTCCTCATATCCACTGTTTCTCATGGCACAATAATATTTTGTTACATTCACATACCACAATTTTATTACTCATTCCATTCAAGTGAAGTTTTAGGGTTTTTTTGTAAGGATCTGGGACTCCTGAGTATGTTTGTAGGAAGCCAGGAATATGAAAGAGAGATGAGAGGAATGAGAGGCTGATTGAAAGA
Organism: Petaurus breviceps papuanus; assembly: GCF_028583685.1. Lineage (NCBI taxonomy): Eukaryota > Metazoa > Chordata > Mammalia > Diprotodontia > Petauridae > Petaurus > Petaurus breviceps. The sequence goes on along the minus strand of NW_027187419.1, from coordinate 39,259,015 downwards.
GCAAGCTCCTGAAAAAGATGGAAGAGGTGGGAGATGAAAGACAGAAGTAGAAGGACTAGACTCCATCAGAGACTATAGAACCATATAGAGGAATCAAGATAAGAGTCAATTAAATTAGGGAATGGGAAAGAAAAGGGAACTCATAAGAGGTATTCTATATTTTCTCAGTAAGTTAGGAGTCAAGGTTAGTTCTCTGCAAAGAGGAAGGGGGTGGTATGGGAGTTCTGAAGAAAAGGTTTGGAACAGCTGCTGTGTGGGACAGGATAAGCCAATTAGGAGAGAATAAGAAGACTGTCATACAACAGAAAGTGCTAGTTTGAATCAGATAATTTTTAATTAGTATAAGATTAAGTCTGTAAGTTAACTTTGGTGGAATTGTCATTTTAATTATATTAATTATATTGGGACCACCTAGGCATAGCAGTTGTTTCTGTTTTAGCCAGAAATCCTGAGAGGGTGTTCCCCTCCCAGAAAGAGGCCATTCATTCTCTATCTCATTTCTTACCCAGCCTTAATCACTGAATGGGCATTGCCTCAGTCAAACTGAGACCTGTAAAAGGTTAAAAAAGCTTAAAAAGGCCAGGGTCTCCCACTGTATCCAGAGCCATTTCCAGTCATCCTAATCTATATCTCACCACTGGACCAGATGGCTGGAAAAGTGAAGCTGATAATTTGGCACAGCCCTTCTTCACTTAAATTCAATTCACTTACATGTCATGGTGTTGAGGTTTGGGGAACCATGTTGAGGTTTAGGATTTAGGGGTGCTCAAGATCCCAAAATATCAACACGCTGGGTCCTGACAAATGAATTCGACTCAAGTCTTCTCTCAGCCAAAGTAAAACAAAGTTTATTAAAGATTTGCCATAATGGGTAGACTCTTAAGGAGCCTAAGTTATCTGTGACATTTGTCCAATACAAGCAAGGCCAAAATAATCTGACACAGAATGAGTCTGCGTTTGATTGAATTCTCAGCCCCTTTATGGAGGCAAGATGGATCTTATTTACAGAAAGACTGTGGGAGGATTTTGAGGGGATGGAGATCAGACTCCAGTAATGAGATTAAGGATGAGAAATAGGGAAAGGCTACCAGGAGATGACAGACAATGGAGGGCTAGGCTAGTTCAAGGGTAACAGATTTGGGTATAGATATTGATAGGATCAAGGGTGGGAAGTAACTGGACAATGGACTGCTAGGCTAGGTTAAAAATAACAAAGATTTGGGCCTAGCCATAAGGAGTGGCTTAAGGCCTCAGGCAAATGGCTCATCAAGGAAGATTCAATCAGAGTTCAAGGGGTTTCCCAGAGCCTGTACCCCACAAATGGTATGACCTCCCTGATGTCATGGTCCTTTTCAAAAACAAAGGACAAACATCAACTTCTGTGAGTAGAAATAGGAGCTGCCCCACTGGGGACCCAATTGGAACTGGCCAGTTGGGCAACAGAGCTTTCCTTCCTTTCTTCTTCCCTTCAATCCACATGGGATATCATACCCTTACCTATGGGTACTCAGCCCAAAGGAATGTAAATTTTGATTGCTGAAACCTTTTTTTCTTTAGGATCACACCTTAAACACAAATCACTCTGGCCCTCACAGATTAGCCAGTTTGGTTAATTGGTCCCAGGTCAGGCCCTACTTGGTCATAGTTTGAGCCCAGATTGGCTCAGAGTGAATGTAAATAGAAATTGTTTCTATTTTGGCCAGAAACCCTGAGGGTATTCCCCTCTCAGAGTGATTTTTTTTTTTAAACTAGGTAAAGAGGCCATTCTTTGCCTCATTTCTTACCTAGCCATAATCACTGAATGGGCATTGCCTTAGTCAAACTGAGACCTGTCAAAGACCTTGGCTTAAAAAGGCCAGGGTTTCCATCCAGGTCCATCTCCAGTTATCCTGATTTATATCTTGCCACTGGGACCAGTTGGCTCTGGAGGAGAAAGTAAGGCTGGTGCCTTTGCATAGCTCTCCTTCACTTAAATCCAATTCACTTGCAAGTCATTAGCATCACCTCCCTAATATCATGGTCCTCTTCAAAAACAAAGGACAAATAACAATAACATCTCTCCAGCTAAATTAGTTTTAAAAATTTAGGTAGCATTTTGTAACCAAATCCATACAAATATTAAGTGTACTTTGGTAGACTGACTCCCAAATACATTATGCCTCTGTAGTTATTTTGAATGAGATTTCCACTTCTATTTTTGCCTCCAGGACTCATTATTATGCAGAAATGCTGTTGATTTCTGTGGGTTTATTTTGTAACCTGAAACTCTGCTGAAGCTATTGTGTCAATTAGTTTCCTGATTTTCTAAATATTTCATCACATCATCAGGAAACAGAGTTTTATCTCATCTTTTACCTGTCATCAAGAAACTAGGGTTTTATTTCATTTTTTACCCATCTTTATGCCTATAATTTCTTTTTCTTGTCATTGTTATAGCCGGCCCAGTTTTGTGATTTCCTTCAGGGGTATTTGGCAGCACCTGAGTAGGAGTAGAAAAAGTGGATGGTAGAAGTGACCCAGGGTTGGCGTTTGGCAAGGAATGAGTAGTGAAAAGACAACATAAAGCATTCAGAGGCAGAAGAAAATTTATAGTTTAACTGATTAACTTTGTCCAATAGATGTAGGAAAGTCAGGCCAGAGCATTAGTGACAGAATTACTAGATGATGAGGAAGGACACAGAATAGGTATAAAAAAAAGTGAGGCACAGGGAGATGAAAGAATAGAAATATTCTGGAAGAGAAATCTACATTTAAAAAAGTCTAGTGAATTAAAACTGACCTATTCTTTGCTCAAAAACTGAAGAAAAGTAAAAGGATTAAAGATACCACACAGAAAAATCCCTTTATAATGATGACATAGGGTTAAGCTCAGTGTTTTCCACCCTCTTCATTTTGTTACATAGTCCATAGATGACTGTATACTGTTATTGAAGAGGTGGTTCATCTTCAGAATAACCCAGGCAGAACATTTCAGAGTTATAGAATCATAAAACTGGCACAGGTAGTATCCTGCAATACAACTCCCTTTGAATACTCCCAATACTCGGAAACCTTTGAGGTCCAACTTTATGATTCAATCAATGATTGTGTCTCCCTAACTACTTAAGAGAAAAAACTCAGACCCATTCTCTAAAGCAGGTGTTCTTAACCTTTTATGTCATGAATCCTTTTGTAAGTCTGATGAAGCCTATGTATAACTACCTTCCCAGAATAAGGTTTTTCAATACATGAAATAATTAATAATGAAGATGGCTTGTATTGATGTAGCACTTAAAGGATCACAAAGTATTTTACATATATTATCCTCACAACAACCCTGTGAGGCAGGTGCTGTTATTACCCCCATTTTACAGATGAGGTATCTGAGGCTAAGAAGGGTTAAACGATTTGCCCAGGGTCACCCAACTAGTATATGTTTGAAACAGGATTTGAACTTGGATCCTGATTCCAGATTTTCAATGCTCTATCTACTGCATGTAGAAGCTTCAAAAAAATCTAGCATTTACATAATGATCTTATACTTTAAGTACATTATCTCATTTGGTCCTCACAACAATGTGTTATTACTATCTTTATTTTACGGATGAGGAAACCGAAACAGATTAAATTACTTTCCTAGGGCCACACAGTAATTGTCTGAGGCAGGATTTGAACTCAGGTCTTTCTGACTCCAAGTCTAATCAATCTATCAATTGCACCTAGATGCTTAACAAAGGAAACCAACTATATTAATTATCAAAATTATAATAATTATTAATTACAAAATCACAGTTATAAAAATATTTTTATAAGTCCGAGGATCCCAAGTTAGGAACTGTTGCTCTAAAGATTAAGGAGGAAAAAGAAAGAAGAGGGTGATGAGTTTAAATAACCCCCAAATTAAAAATATTAACCAAAAAAGCATAAGGTTACATAAGCAAACAAAAGTAACTATTTCAGTAAGTACCCATTTACATTATTGTAATTGCAAAATGAAAGGCAGGGTTGGGTAGCAGACAGAGGACAGCCTAAGATTAGGGGGAGGGGGACAGGGATCTTGATTCAAGCCCAGACTCTGATGTTCTCTTACTAGCTGTATGACCTTGGGCAAGTCACTTAGCTACACACACACTAAGGACCCTCTCAAGACTGGAAGTTGCAGATCTGCCTCAGTAGAGGATGCTTCCACATTCACTGCTTCCCTAAACCCCATGGAAATTTCAGGTCTGTCTCTGCTCATAATTATACCTAAAAATATACAGATCATAGAATGAAAGAGCAAAGCTTAGAAAGAACTTCAGACACCATCTATTCCAATCTCTTCAATTTAACAGAGGAGGAAACCAAGGCCTATAAAGGTTAAATGATCTGCCCTATGTCAAAGAGGTAGCAAACATCAAAGCTGGGATTCCCCTGGTTGGGCCCAGTGATTTTTCCACCATATCACAGTTTCCCAATTTCCTTGTAATTTGAAGACTACTTGGGCAGGGTTTAATTGAACAAATATTGTATATAGAGGAAAGGTTTCAAGTTTTACAAACATGTGATTAGTTTCAGAGATAGCTGTGCTGTTTTATATAGGGTGTACTTTAGCTGAACTCCTCTTTTCCTAGAACTCCATATCCTGTGCAACTAGTTAAACCATCTAAGATTCTCTAATGAGTTAATAAGTTTGCTAAGGGTGGAGGAAAATAAGTGTCAAAAATATTATCTCTTGAAGCTGCTTTTTTAAAGTCTTGCTAAAGAAAAATACTGTAGGCCCAGTTTTCAAGGGATAATAAAGGTCTTTTATATTTGGAACTAACAGAAGGTAAGAGGGCACAGACCTCTTTCCTTGTGTATCCAAGCAAATCTAACCTTCAACATTTATTTACATAAGCATAAATGCTTTAAATCACCCTTCATCACTTCCTACATGGACTAATATACAACAACCTCCTAACTCTAACTGAACTTTTCCAGATTCCATTCTCTCCCTTCTCAAATTCTCCACACAATGCCAAAATACTCTCCCCTCAACTGAAGAATCTTCAGGGGCTTCCTATTGTCTCTAGAATAAAATACAAACTCTTAGCTTGGCATTTAAAATCCTTCAGTCTTAATTCCAGCCTACCTTTACCCCACCTCACACATGGCATGTTCCAGCCAAATTGGCCTACTTGTTACTGTTTCCTGAACTTGACTGACTCTCTCTCCCTCCAGATCTCCATGTCAATGCAGTCCCTTAAGCAAAGAATACACTCTTCACCTCCCCCTTAGAAAAGTGGCTACCCAAAATAGAGGCCATAACTTCACCCCAAAAGGTGTTATCCTTCCTGCCCACAGGGTGGGAAGATGGGTAGCATCTTGCTCTACCCATGATGGCCAAACGTGGGGCCTGTTTCCCATATAACTCAACCTACCTACTCTATCCCCTAACAGTTTCTGTCTCCCCTCTTGTGAGCCAGGGATAGTCCCTTCAGGGCAGTTTTAACCTAACCACTACCTAGATAAGCAAAACAGACACTGCACAGATGCTACTGAGAAGAATAAAATGTTCACCATTCTCCAGATCACCTTAGGAGGGCAGATTCTACACTCAGGACAGTGACTCTGAGTAGGAACCTCCCCTTCCCCACTTTTCTTTTTTGGGTGGAACAAAGTGAGCTTCACAGGAGAAGCCAGCATGCAGACTGTGACCTAAATTTTTAGATCACCAGCCCTCTTCCAAGTTTATTTCTTTCAAGGGGCTCGACCATCCTTCCTAGTTACCCATGTTTACAATGCCTCGATTTTTGGGGGGAAAAGGGAAGGCAAAGTAATCAGGGTTAAGTCGCTTGCCCAGGGTCACACAGCTAGTATCAACGATCTGAGGTCACAACTCCAGGGCTGGCTCTCTATTCCCTGCACTACCTAGCTGCTCAAATTCCTCATTTTTACTCACCCATATATATCCAATCAGTTGTCATATCTTTCTTTTTTTTCAAATGATTTATTCACTTCTAGTTTACATCATTCATTTCCACAAGAAACAAATTTTCTCCCTGTTTTTCTCCTACCCACCACTCCAAAATTGCAATCCCATTGGATATCCCCTCCTCCAATCTGCTCTCTCCCTTATCTTCTCCCATACCTCCTCCCACTTTCCAGTAGGGCACAGTGGATCTCTATGCCCTAGTGCCTGTATATCTTATTTCCCAGTTACATGTAATATTAATAATAGTATATATACATATATATTTAAACATTTTATTTTAAAACTTTGAATACCAGATTCATTCCCTTCCTCACTTACTGGGAAGATAAGCAATTCAATATAGGTTGTACATGTGTAGCTATGCAAAACATTTCCATAGTGGATATATTGTCAAAGACTGACTATATTTCCCTCCCTCCTATCCCACCTCCCACTTGTTCTATTCTCTACTTTGATCCTGTCCCTTTTCAAAAGTGGGTGCTTCTAACCTCCCTCCCCTCCAGCCTGCCCTCCCTTCCATCATCCACCCTCTCATCCCCTTCTCCCCTATAGGGTGAGATACCCTATTTAGTGTGTATGTCATTCCCTCCCTAAGCCAAATTCAATGAGAATAAGGTTGACCCATTCCCTTTTACCTTCCTATTCTTCCCCTCCATTGTAACCATTTTCCCTTGCCTCTTCTATATGAGAGTTTACCCCATTCTGTCTCTCCCCATCTCCTCTCATTACATTCCTCTCTCACCTGTTAATTTCACCTTTTAAGTATCATCCCTTTCTATTAAATTCGTCCTATGCCCTCTATCTATGTATACCTGTACACACATACACACACATTCACATATGTATTCATACGCCCATATACCCTCCTATAGACATATATATATACACACATACATTTCTATTCCCTTCAACTATTCTCATACTGAGAAAGTTTCATAAGTTACAATTATTGTTTTTCCACGTAGGGATGTAAATTGTTCAACTTTGATAAGTTCCTTATGATTTCTTTTCCCTGTTTACCTTCTCATGCTTTTTGTATCTAAATGTCAAATTTTCTATTCAACTCTGGTTTTTTCATCAAGAATGCTTGAAAGTCCTCTATTCCACCGAATGACCATATTTTCCCCTGAAACATGATACTCAGTTTTGCTGGGTAGGTGATTCTTGGTTTTATTCCCAGCTCCTTTGACCTCTAGAATATCATATTCCAGGCCCTAAGATCCCTCAGTGTAGAAGCTGCCAGATCCTGTGTTATCCTGATTGGGTTTCCACTATACTGAAGTTGTTTCTTCCTGGCTGCTTGAAATATTTTTTCCTTGATCTGGGAATTCCAGAACCTGGCTATAATATTCCAAGGAGTTTTCTTTTTGGGATCTTTTCAGGAAGTGATTGGTGGATTCTTTCAACCTCTATTTTGCCCTCTGGTTCTCAAACATCAGGGCAATTTTCCTTGAGAATTTCTTGAAGGATGATTTCTAGGTTCTTTTTTTGATCATGGCTTTCAGGTATTCCAATAATTTTTAAATGATCTCTCCTGGATCTATTTTCCAGGTCAGTGGTTTTCCCAATGAGATATTTCACATTGCCTTCTATTTTTCCATTTGTTTGAATCTGTTTAATAGTATCTTGATTTCTCATAAAGTCACTAGTTTCCATTTGCTCCAATCTAATTCTGAAGGAATGATTCTCTTCAGTGAGCTTTTGAGTCATTTTCCATCTGGTAAATTTGGCTTTTTAAGGCATTCTTCTCCTCATTGCCTTTTTGAGCCTCTTTTGCCATTTGAGTTAGTCTGTTTTTTAAGGTGTTATTTTCTTCAGTCAGATTGTTGACTCTCATTTCATAATCTTCTTGCATCGTTCTCATTTCTCTTCCCAATTTTTCCTCCACTTCTCTTATTTGATTTTCAAAATCCCCCTCTATGGCCTGTAACCAGCTCGTGGTTTTCCTTGGAGGCTTTTGGTGCAGGAGTTCTGTCTTCCTCCTCTTCCATGCTTTGATCCTTTCTGTCCCCAAAATAGGAATGTAAAGTTGGATTGCTCTGCTTAGTTTGCTTCCTTTGCCTGCTCATGTTGCCACTCAATTACTTGACTTTTGGGCTTTTTTCCACAGTAGGACTCTGCTACCAGACAGGGGAGCTTTATCCCAAAAGCTGGGGTTTTCTCAGCTGCTGAAGGTATTAGTTGGGTGCCCTCTCTGAAGCATCCACCCACTCTGGCAAGCTGCTCGAACATCCCAGGAACCTAGACGGAAATCCAGCTCCAAGCAGGTTAAAGCAACAGCGATTACCCCTCAGACTGGTTGCTTGGTCCCCCTACACTGTGCAGGCCAGGAGCTGAAGCTGCTGGGCCGTGCACCTCAGCAGCTTCTCCCTCCAGGGGATAAAGGCTGGACCATACTTCCAAACTACTGGATCCCAAAATTCACACTGCATTGTCCTCTTACTTTGTCCTTGGCATCTATGGGCCAATTCTGGAAACCACCACAGCTGCTGGTGATCTGATATCCCTCTAGCAGGTGGCTGGTCAGGCCGCCCTGAGGCTAAAACTTCGGGCTTGCCCAGGGCTGGGGTCAGCTCCTAGAGTACTGCACTGGCCTCCCAGGCTGTCTTCAGCGGGAGGTTAGCTTCTCTGTGTCACTTTGTGGGTTCTGTAGCTCCAAAGTTTATTCAGAGTCCCCTTTTACATGAATTGGGGGAGGAGGAAGCCAGGGCCCTGAAGAAGTCCTGTTTCTACTCCAACATCTTGACTCCGCCCTCGGTTGTCATATCTTGGCTTTTTACATAAACAACATTTTTTATATCAGTCTCCTTTTCTCTATTCACATAACCATCCAATTTCAGGTTCTCATCACTTTTGCCTGGACTGCAGATAGCAGTAGTCTTTTGTTCTCCCTGACTCAATATTGTCCTTCTCCAATCCATCTTCCACCCAGCTGCCAAAATAATTTTTCTAAACTCCCCTACTCAAAATTCCAGTGGCTCCCTATTGATTTTAAGATCAAATATTATTTTATCTTTATCTCATCCGTGGGCTGCTTGTGGCATGCCAAAAGATTTCTTCTACACACAAAGAATGGCTTCCTCTACATTTTTCACAGGCCACCTGAAATCCTTTGGCAGGCTACAAGTTGTACAAGCCTACTCTAGCTTTTAGTGCATTATCTGGTATATAGTAGGAGCTAATTAAATATTTGTTGGATTGGACCAGGTATTTGTGACACACCAAGGAGATCTCTTCAATTCTGGCATGAACTGGGAAATATGGTTATAAACTATTAAATGAAGCTTTTAATTTTTTTCAGTTATATTCTGAAGGTCATGACTTAACATGATAAACTGGTTTAACTTCTCTACCCTGTGCAGGATTTCCTATCTTCCAGCCAGACGCCTTAGGTGTAAAAGGCCTGGGAGTTGATAACATTTTTTCACTATCTGATATTTTAAGATCCTTGCAAGATCCCTGCCATTTCTCCATCCTATGACCTATGCCTACCTAGAACCACAGTTGGGGAATCATGTTTATTTGGGGAAGTGGGGAAGTGGGAAGCCTGTGTGTGACTATCAGGAATATCATAATTTCATGAGGAGGGGGGCGAGAATTTGCTTCACACAGAGCAGAGAACCAGCTGATGTGCGTTTTTCTTTTTGACTGTGGGGTGGAGAAGCAGAAAAATCCACGAAATGAGGTCTTAGGAGAGGCAGGGCTGGAACCCCGGACAGGGCGGAAGGGGCCCTCAGGTATCCTGGAGAGGAAGAACTGGGGACATCCCCCGGACAGTCCCAGCTACAGACAAAGGGGCGGGAAGTTTGGGAGCCCAGGGAAGGGCTCCCGAGGGTATCCCCGAGCGTCCGGGGGTGGGAGGATCTGCACGGCGAGGCTGCGGTTCCCCTGGGGTCCGCGGGCTGGCGCCCTCGCCGTGAGGAGGGGTCCCAGAGGAACGTTGGCGAGGGTCGCCAGGGAGGGAGCGGGGATGGGGAGCTGTTTTTAAGGGGGGCTGTCCTCAACGAGTAGTGCCGAGAAAGCAGCCTCAGAGCATGCGGACCCCGAGCCGCGGAGGACAAGCGATTTTGAGGCGGCCTCTAACGCACTTCCCCTGCCAGTCCCCAAAACCGACTCACCCAAGTAGCCTCAGTCAGCCAGTCAGCCTGCCGCCGCCGTTCTCCAGCTGCTGCTACCGGCCCGCGCAGCCGCACTGAGCTCCGGGCGGCCCCACGTGACAGACCGGCCACCCGGCCGGCTCCACCCACCCACCCTCCTCATTCTTTACCACGTGACCGTCTGGGGCCTCCCCTTAACATCTCCGCACCATCCCCCACATCGCCTATAGTAGCCTTCGTCCCTCCCCCCGGAAGAGCAAAATGGCGGCGTCCGTGAGGAGAGTGCAGACTCTCTCGGCCTGGGATACCGGCCGCATTTGGGGGCGGCACTTCTTCCTCACTGCCAAGTGCTTGTGCTCCGCTACCGCCGCGGCTCGGCCTACAAGTGCTCAGCAGCTAGCAGAGAAGCTGCGAGCCCAGAAGCAAGAACAAAAAGCGAAGGAGAGGGAGGTGAGGACGCCAAGACTACTACTCCCAGGAGGCAATGCGCGCACCTGGCGGGGACCGGGGGAGGTGGGGGGCGGTGACTCCAAGGGTTCCGGGATCCAGGATTGGGCTGCTGTGGAACAACTGCGGGTTCTCAGCAGGTTGGGCTCAGTCGATGCTTCGCCTGGCTCTGGTGCTTTGGCACCTGGCGGTCCCTTCTCCGTTTCTTTTAATTTTTAAAAGCAATCTAATTATAATCTACCCGGAGGCCCTGTCGTGGGCTATAAAGAACTCCAGTCTTGGATTCAGGAAGACCTGGGTTGGAGGCCGGACGTGATCACACGCTGGCTGTGTTACCGTGCGCTGTTCGCGTCATTTCTTGGTACTCTAGGCAACTCTTAAATATTGAGTTACTGAGCTCTCTCCCTTGGTGAAATCCTAAGTCACTACTCCCAAACCACACATGCAGACGTTACAAGAAACAAATGTTTAAAGTGAAAAATTTTAACGAAATCAAATTTCATTTAAAATGAAAATGAAAAATGAAACCGTAATATCCAAACTATGTTTCAGTTTTAAAAACATACTATTGATAACATTTGGACCAGAAAGGAGGAAGTGTATTTATACATTTTGTTTTGACACGACATAATTCCCAAACACCCAAACAAATTCTTCGGTAAAACCTATCCAAGAAAAGGGTTTGATCACCTTTTGTTAACAGGGACTAACTTGGATAGTATGGAGCTAACGTTGCCTCTCGGTCATGATTTTATTTACCTTGGTTTGGTCGGTTGCATATGCTGTTGAGGTGGGTCCTGTCAATCACATCACTCATTTGACAATTTTTGAACTCAGATTTTGCTTCCAGCTTTTTCTTCACTTGGTGTTGCTATGAACATTTTCAACATATGGTTCTTTTCTTATTGTCGTTTACCTTTTGGGGCTATGCTACCAGTAGTGGCATTTCTGGATCAAAGGGTATGCACAGTTTAGTAATTTTCTTGTGTAATTCCAAATTGTTTTCCAAAACTGTCGAGCTAAGTCATAACCCTACCAGCAGTAGGATGCCTCTGTTCCATCAACGTGTTTTCATTCAACCAGTAAACATTTATTAAGTGCCTATTATGTGAGCTTACAATCTAATGGAAGAGGGAACAGGATAAATAGGAAACAATAATTAATAGAGGTGAAGAGGGTCACCATAAAATGATGGGGTGTAGGGTTAGACCCCAAAATACCAACACACCGCATCCTTCCAAATCATTCTACTCAAGTCTTCTCTAAGCCAAAGAAAAACAAAGTTTATTAAAAGTTCGCCATAATGGGTAAACTCTTAAGGAGCTTTGGTGTCTGAGACACTTGTATTGGGCAGGCGGGCCAGAATCATCTGACCCAGAGTAAGTCTATGCTAGAATTCTATGGCATCTACATGGAGATGAGATGGGGTCTTAATACACAGAAAGGTTGTGGGAGGAATCTAGGAGTTGTCTAGGGGAGGAATTTGGGGAGGGTCTTCAGGAGCAGTTAATGAGGTCTGGTAACTTGATTTGGGTATAAATATTTTGATAGGTGGGAAGTAGATGGACCACTAGGGCCTAGCTAGTAACAAAGGTTTAGGGCAGAGCCACAATGAAAGGCTAGTGGCCTCATGCAAATGCCTCATCTAATGGGAAGATTTAGTCATAGTTCAAGGGGGTTCCCAGAGCCTGTACCTCAAAGATTCAAGCAGAGCCAGCATCTCATCAGAGGGAAGGCATTAGAGTGAGATTTTACATCTTCAGTATTTTCACTAGCTTAATGGGTATTCCATTCGATAAAGACAGCTTTCATGTGTACTTCCATCCTTCAGAGGATTTGTAATCCCTGTGTAAGTACTCTTCTTCTAAGCCTTCTTCTGTGTCTTTTGACGTTAGCCTGTTAGCTACTCAGCTGTTATCCCATCACTATCTTTTTACACTAATATATCTCTTTGACCTCATTTTCCTCTGGAAAATGAGAGGGTTAGTCTAGATCAGAGGGGCCAGACATGTGGGCCACAGCACTCCCTAGGGAAGCAGGAACCAGATTAAAATGTAGTTTATACCAGCTGGTTTTCTAAATCAATATGTAACCCACAGGGATCCTTGTATACAATTTAGTGATCCCATTTCTTCCCATAAATCCTCCACAAGGGAACTATTCAAGATGTTGACCCTTCTTCAAAATCTCCCGACAGTAGCCTGTTAGCTACCCATCCTGTTGCCGATATTGCTTTGATAAACCCCAACCATAGGTTATTGCCATCATCTATCTCCTTTGTTCTTATTCGTGTGCTGCTAAATGGAGCTAGAGAAAAGTCATAAAACTATTGTGCCTGGGTCCACTACAAATTTAAATTTCATAATCTCAACTGTCTCTTCACTACAGTGAGGCAATCCTTTTAAACCTCCCTAACCAATTCATTGTTTCACTTAACCAGCAGTGGCTGTTACAAACCTTTTTATCCCTCTTTAAATACAACATAAGCATCCCTCCCCCACCCTCTTAGGGTTATACTTCACCAAAACAATTGACCAGTCATCAAGAACTTCCTCTTTTCTTCTCTTCTTCGTTTCTGACATTTTCTTTTTTTTTGAAGCAATTGGGGTTAAGTTACTTGCTCAGGGTTACACAGCCAGTTATTTCTGGGTGTGGTGCAAGGTATCTGAGCCCGGGATTCGATCCCCAGGTCATCCCAACACTGGAGCTGGTGCTCTTACTCCCTGAGCCACCTGGCCGCCCCCATTTCTGACATTTTCTACTACCTCCTCTTTCACCTTTGTCTCAACGTAGAGATTGCCTTTGTACTTGTCGAGGCAAATCTCTCCACAAGTACCCTTGATCCCATCCCCTCCTGTTTTCTCCAGCAGATTGTCCCCCCTCTGTCATCCCCACATTTTCTTTAATCTTCCATTTTTTCCAACCAATGGGCTCCTCTTCCTCTGCCTGCAGAACACACTCAAGTTTCTTGAATCTTTAAAAAACTCCCATTTAATCTGACTGACCCTGCTAGCTGCTAGTCTTATTTCTAGCCTCTTCTAGGCTAAACTTAAGAAAGTTGTCTGTTTTAAGTGCTTCTTCTTCCTTTCCTCTTACTTCCTCTGTGTTTTGACTTTTAACCTCATTCAACGTAAAGTTTCAGAATTATTAATGGTAATCTTAAAAGAATTTTTTTGACTGGATCTCCCTATCTTGCCTAGATTGAAGGTATAATGGCCACCCAAGGGCCTGATCCCCCCACTGATCAGCACAGAAGCTGTGACCCATTGTTTTCAACCTGAGCCTGTTTGCCCCTTCAGCAGTCTTTGACTCCTTGTTCATAAGAACTTAACTTAATGGTGCAGGACTTAGTGTAGACATCCTATCAGTTTTTGTCCTTCTAAAGTTCACAACTCTGGAACTCAAGTAATCTACCTTCTTTGTAGCCTGGATCATAATCATATACTGGTCACCACACTCCCATACCAGTGATATCTTTTTTTTTCCTTTTTTTTTTTAAAGTTAATTTATATATTTTTAGTTTTCAACACTTCCATAAGTTTTCAATTTTCTCCCCCTCTGTCCCCAAGATGGCATGCAATCTGATATAGTTTCTACATATACATTCCTATTAAACATTCCTATTTTCACATCAGTCTGTTGTATGGAAGAATTATGGTGAATGGGAGAAACCAGGAGAAAGATAAAAAAAAAAGAAGAAAAAGAAAATAGTCCACTTTGCTCTGCATTCAGACTCCATAGTTCTTTCTCTGGATGTGGATGACATTTTCCATCATGAGTCCTTCAGAATTATTTTAGATCCTTCAATTGCTGAGAAGGGATAAGTCTATCACAATCAGTCATCACACCCTGTGGCTGTTACTGTGTACAATGTTCTCTTGGTTCTGCTCACTTCATTCAGCATCAGTTCATACAAGTCTTTCCAGGTTTTTCTGAAATTCACCTGTTCATAATGTCTTATAGCTCAATAGTATTCTATACATCCATATGCCACAACTTGTTTAGCCATTCCCCAATTAATGCGCATCCTCTCAATTTCCAGTTCTTGGTGACCACAAAAAGAGCTGCTATAAATATTTTTGTACATGTGGGCCCTTTTCCTATTTTTATGATCTCTTTGTGGATACAGTCCTAGGAATAGTATTGCTGGGTCAAAGGGTATGCACATTTTTATAGCCCTTTGGGCATAGTTCCAAATTACTCTCCAGAATGGTTGGATCAGTTCACAGCTCCACCAACAATGAATTAGTGTTCCAGCTTTCCCACATCTTCTCCAACATTTATCATTTTCCTGTTTTGTCATGCTAGCCCATCTGATAGGTGTGATGTGGTACTTAACAGTTGTTTTGTTTTTATATCTCTCTAATCAATAGTGGAATATAGATAACTTTAATTTCTTCCTGTGAAAACTGCTTGTCAATATATCTTTTGACCATTTATCAATTGGGGAATGACTTGTATTGTAAATTTGACTCTATTTTCTATATACTTTAAAAATGAGGCCTTATGACATAATCTCATTGGGAAAACCACTGACCTGGAAAATAGATCCAGGAGAGATCATTTAAAAATTATTGGACTACCTGAAAGCCATGATCAAAAAAAGAACCTAGAAATCATCCTTCAAGAAATTCTCAAGGAAAATTGCCCTGATGCTTTAGAACCAGAGGGCAAAATAGAGGTTGAAAGAATCCACCAATCACCTCCTGAAAAGATCCCAAAAAGAAAACTCCTTGGAATATTATATCCAGGTTCCGGAATTCCCAGATCAAGGAGAAAATATTACAAGCAGCCAGGAAGAAACAACTTCAGTATAGTGGAAACCCAATCAGGATAACACAGGATCTGGCAGCTTTTACACTGAGGGATCGAAGGGCCTGGAATATGATATTCTAGAGGTCAAAGGAGCTGGGAATAAAACCAAGAATCACCTACCCAGCAAAACTGAGTATCATGTTTCAGGGGAAAATATGGTCATTCAGTGGAATAGAGGACTTTCAAGCATTCTTGATGAAAAAACCAGAGTTGAATAGAAAATTTGACATTTAGATACAAAAAGCATGAGAAGGTAAACAGGGAAAAGAAATCATAAGGAACTTATCAAAGTTGAACAATTTACATCCCTACGTGGAAAAACAATAATTGTAACTTATGAAACTTTCTCAGTATGAGAATAGTTGAAGGGAATAGAAATGTGTGTGTGTATATATATATGTCTATAGGAGGGTATATGGGCGTATGAATACATATGTGAATGTGTGTGTATGTGTGTACAGGTATACATAGATAGAGGGCATAGGACGAATTTAATAGAAAGGGATGATACTTAAAAGGTGAAATTAACAGGTGAGAGAGGAATGTAATGAGAGGAGATGGGGAGAGACAGAATGGGGTAAACTCTCATATAGAAGAGGCAAGGGAAAATGGTTATAATGGAGGGGAAGAACAGGAAGGCATAAGGAATGGGTCAACCTTATTCTCATTGAATTTGGCTTAGGGAAGGAAAGACATACACACTAAATAGGGTATCTCACCCTATAGGAGAGTAGGGGGGAAGGGGATGAGAGGGGGGATAATGGAAGGTAGGGCAGGCTGGGGGGAGGGAGGTTGGAAGCACCCATTTTTTAAAAGGGACAGGATCAAAGTAGAGAATAGAACAAGTGGGAGGTGGGATAGGAGGGAGGGAAATATAGTCAGTCTTTGACAATATATCCACTATGGAAATGTTTTGCATAGTTACACATGTATAACCTATATTGAATTGCTTATCTTCCCAGTAAGTGAGGAAGGGAATGAATCTGGAATTCAAAGTTTTAAAATAAAATGTTTAAAAACATATATTATTATTAATATTATTTTACATGTAACTGGGAAATAAGATATACAGGCACTAGGGCATAGAGATCCACTGTGCCCTACTGGAAAGTGGGAGGGGGTATGGGAGAAGATAAGGGAGAGAGCAGATTGGAGGAGGGGATATCCAATGGGATTGCAATTTTGGGGTGGTGGGTAGGGGAAAAACAAGGAGAAAATTTGTAACTCAAAATCTTGTGGAAATGAGTGATGTAAACTAGAAGTTAATAAAGCATTTTGATAAAAACAAGTAAACAAACAAATAAATAAAAATGAGGCCTTTAGGAGCGGCTAGGTGACAAAGTGAATAGAGTACTGGCCCTGGAGCCAGGAGGACTTGAGTTCAAATTTTACCTCGGACACTTAACACACACACAACAAAAATGAGCCATGTGACTTTGGGCAAGACACAACCCCAGCTGCCCTACCTTCCCTCCTCCAAAAAGCAAAAAAAAAATGAGGCCTTTATCAGAGACAGTGATTGTAAAAATTCTTTCCCAGTTTTCTGCTTCCCTCCTAATCTTGATTGCATTGACTTTGTACAAAAACTTTTAAATTTAATGTAATCAAAATCCATGATATCTTAATTGCCAACTTTAATTGCCCTTTTATCAATTTTCATACATTTTGACCTTTCTTTGCTTCTAACACTGTTGATAACCCTCTCCCCCAAATATTTTCCTTTTCCTAAGCTTTTTTTTTTCCACAGTGCTCTCTTCTCTTTATATCATCTGACTGCTCTTTCTTAGTCTTTGCTTGTTATTTATCCAGACCATGCCTAACCAAATTAATTAATACCATTAATACATCACTAACCCCTGGTGTTCCCCAAGGGTCTGTCCTAGGCCCTCATCTCTTCTCCCTCTGTATTAGCTCACTTGGTGCTCTCATGAGTTCCCCTGGGTTCAGTTATCATTTTTATACAGATAATTCTCAGATTTATATATCTAGTCTTAGTTATCTCCTGAGCTCTAGTCCCACTTCACTAACTTCCTTTGCATATCTTTATCAGCATGTCCTATAAGCATCTCAAGCTCAGTATGTCCAAAAGTTACTGCAAACTCTCTCCACTTCTTGACTTTGTCATTACAGTTGGAAACACCATCATTCTCCCAGTCACCAGACTCAAATCTCAGTGTCATCCTCAATTCCTCATTCATAGTCATCCCATACGTTCAGTTTGTTGTAAACTCTTGTCATTTCTGCCTTCACATGCCTTGTATATGTATTGCTCTCTCCATTCCCACAGCTCCAACTTGTGCAGGCCTTCATCACCTCACGCCTGAACTATTTCAATAGCCTGTGGGTTGTTTTCCCTGCCTTGAATCTCTTCCCACTCTAATCCTGCCTCCATTCAGCTAACAAAGTAATATTGCTCGAGCACAGGTCTGACATGTCAGCTCCTTACTTAGTAAACTCTGGTAGTTCCATATTTACTTTCAGGGTCAGATGTAAATTGCACTGTTGGGCTTTTAAAGCCCTTCATAGCCTGACCTCTACCTACCTTTCCAGTCTTCTTACATTTTACTTCTATTCATATATTCTGTAATATAGCTATACTGGCCCACTTGCTGCTTCTTATACACAACACTCTATCTCCCATTTCCATGACTTTTCCCTGGTTGGCCCCATGCTTGGTATGTATTCCTGTGGGGATTAAAATTGTCCAACCTACAATAAAAGAGACTGAGGCAGACCTCTGAGCCAATAACACTTTAGTAAAGGGTTCATGGGCCCCTCTAATGAAGTAGACCTCAGATATTCCTCATTATCTGAGATGCCCCTTTTTTTGGGACCTTGTTTTTATAGGATCTGTCACCGAAATATCTAAAAGAGGCACGGTAAAATACAGAATCTCATTGCTTGATAGTCCTTGCTCTTTAGGGCCAAAAATAACATATTAGCAGGGGGGTTACAGGTTGGGTGAAGTATGAGGTATCTCCACTGACTAAGTGGTCATGAGATGGTCGACAAGAGATAATGGTCTGGAGGTACAAAAATCAATTGGGGGAATTTCCAAAACATTAAGGCATCCCTCCCATGCTAGGGTTTGGTGATGGACTTTGAGTAAAACTGGATGGAGTTATCTTTGTCACCATTCTTATGGTTGCACAAGTGAGCCTCATGACTTGGTAAACAAGTAGTGAACATTACATTGAACTTTGAGGCCCATTGTAAGAACCTATCTATCCCTATATGATTTATGTAGAATATTAAACTGATTGGAATAGATTAGGGGTACAAATAAATTATTTATCACATTGCCTTTTACTTCTTGGCTTCCTTGGCCTTCTTTAAGACCCAGTTCTAATTCTGTCTTCTTCAAGAGGCTTTTCCCAATCCCCTCTCTGCTAGTATCTTCTCTGTGAGATTACCTTCCATTTATACTGTATATATCTCCTATGTACATAGTTATTTACATGTTATCTCACCCACTAGTATTCAGACTCCTTAAGGCAGGGACCATATCTTTTTTCCACATCCCTGGTGCTAGTACAGTGCTTTAGCTCTTAGTAAGGACTGAATAAATGATTTTTGATTTACCAATTGATTTAATTTGTGTGGTTTATTAAGCTCAGATGTTACTTCCTATGTGATGCCTACTCTGATTCCTCCCCCCCACCTTAATGTGTGTGTGTATTTATATATGTCTTTCTTACTTTATATTTACTTATAGTGCAACCTTTGTAGAAAAGCAGCCTGCTAACAGGCAAGCAGTTAACCTCAAGAGCCACCATCACAGGGGGTATAAACTCTGTGAAGAATTCTGCCATCCTCACTACTACCAAAACCTCCTGCCACTGACGGGGCAGGAACTTAAACTAGCTGAAGCAGCAAGGTAATCTTGAGGAACAGATAAGAGATGGCATGTTCCAGGCATGTCAGATTACCCCAGGCACCTTTCCTCTGAGACTATGGTGGAGAAAGCCCTAGACTCTGAGCCTGAGAGGTCCAGGAATGGCAGTATCCCTCAAAATACTGGTTCTATTTCTGGCCTGGTCTCCACAGCCATCATAGAAGGGAGAAAAGACATCCCCCAATACTAGCTACCTGCCAGTTGCTATTGACAGGCAGGTAAACCTGAGGCTCCTGGAATTATTGGATATATGTCCCAGTGCCAATTCTTCCCTAAGTCATGGTGCGGACTTTTAAGGCCATTCTGAGTGATACCTTTTTTCTCTTACAGGTGCCTAAAGACCCTGTTCAGAGGAGAGTGCAGGAGCTGAAACGGTTCTCTCAGCAACTACAGAATGTCCACCCTAATGTGTTGTCTAAGGCATTGAAGAGAGGGATCCTACATCAAGACAATAACCTTGTTGTCATTAACAAGCCGTATGGCCTGCCTGTGCATGGTAAAGATCAAAGAAGGAAAATATGAACTGAATTGAATTGTTGATGTACCAACTATATACAAAACCCCGTGCTAGGTATTGTGGGTACAAAAATAGAAAAATGATGCAGTTCATACTCACAAGAAGTTTATATTCTGCTGGGCTAGGGAATGCAGCACGTAACACATAAAAGGATGTTAAAAGGTTGAGAGTGATGAGAATGAGGGAGAGGCCCAAACAGTTTGTTTTGGCAAAATTTGAGTGAGAGAACACTGGCACACTTTCAGGTAGAAGGAACAGAGAAGGCCTCATGGAGGAAATGTCTGTAATTTGTATAGGTGGAAAGGAACTTAGAAAAAAATCAGAGGGGGCAGAACCTAGATAGCAGAGTAGAGGAAACACTTAGCTGAGATCTTCCAACATTCCCCTTGAAACAACTTTAAATAACACCTTAAATCAGATTCTGGAGCGGCAGAGCCAACTAAAGGTCAATGAGACATTTTTCCAACTCAAGGCAATTTAGAAGGTCAGAAAGAGAGATCTGTGACATGGGGTTGGAGGCTGGCCTGAAGGCTATGTGGTAGTGACAGAAGGAACAGCAGCTTCAGGAATTCTCAAGCCAGAAATAATCAGGGTACCTGGCAGTTGGTCAATAAGAGATTACAGGGGACCCCTGTGTTAGCCCTGGACACAAGACTAGACACTGACCTGTACACATTTCTAGGTCATAGTTCAAGGGTGGATAGGAGCACTTTCAGTCAAGAGGGAGTAGGAACCCTGATGAATGGTATCAATGGATTAGGGATCCTAAGGAACAGTATCACTTTTGGTCCCAAGAGAATAGGGGATATGAGGGACAAAATCACTTCTGGACCCAAGGGATCAGGAACCCTGAGGAATAGTGTTATTTCTGGTCCCAAGGGAACGGGGGCCCTGAGGAGCAATATCAGTTGCAATCTCAAGGGATCAGGGGTCCTTGCTGGGTAAGGACCAGGGTGAAGACCAGTGACTATACTTCTCCCCAGATCACACCATCTTTGAAACACCAAAAACTTCCAACACCCCCAAAACTAACTCTGCAAACAGCTGTGTGAAAACCAGAAGCTTGAGACAGTGTCCCTTCCCCTGTGAAGGAAGGTGGCCTAGCAGTACCAGATTTCAAACTATATTATGAAGCAGTAATCATCAAAACAATCTGGTACTGGCTAAGAAATAGAGTGGTGGATCAGTGGAATAGATTAGGTGCACAAGGCATAGTGGTAAATAACCATAGTAATCTAGTGTTTGATAAATTCAGAGACCCCAGGTTTTGGGAAATTGCTGGGAAATCTAGAAAGCAGTTTGACAGAAAGTAGGAATAGACCAACATCTCACACTGTCTACCAAAATAAGGTAAAAATGGATACATTTATTCCTTCCACATCATGGGGAATTAAGAGCACAGTGCCCCCAAAATCTGGAAAATCCTGTAAAATTTTTTGGCCCTCCCTTTTTTCCAGAGAAAGAAGTCTGAATTTTTTCTTTCTTTTTTATGGGGTGTTTACAATACCTTATTGTAAAATTTGGGTTAAATATTTGGTCATGGCTCTGTGTTGTCTGGTGGCCTTCCACAAAACTCCCCAAACTTCCCATTTAATTTCTTATGTCTGCCAGTGATATGTGATGTGCAAGGGATAACTGTACATGACTTAGACATAAAGGGTGATATCATAAGCAAATTAGGGGAGCATGGAAAATTTTACTTGTCAGATCTGTGGAGAAGGGAAGAGTTTATGACCAAACAAAATAGAGAGGATCATGGGAAGTAAAATGAATAATTTTGATTGCACTAAATTAAAAAGCTTTTGCACAAACAGAACTATTGCAGTCAAAATTAGAAGGAAAACAGGGGAAAAAAATTTTTACAGCAAGTTTCTCTCATTTCTTAAATATATGGTATATATTCTCAAATATATAGGAGACAATATTTATAAATCAAAATTTATCAAAACTGAATCAAATTTATAAAAGAGCCATTTTCCAGTTAACAAATGGTCTAAGAATATGAACAGACAGTTGTCAGAAGAAGAAATGAAAGCTATTAATAGTCACATGAAAAAGTGCTCTAAATCACTATTGATTAGAGAAATGCTAATTAAATTATTAGAAAAAATGCCAGTTAAAACAACTTTGAGATACTGATTTGAACCTTTGAGATTGGCTAAATGAAAAATGCTGGAGAGAAGGTGGAAAAATTAGGACACTAATCTACTGTTGGTAGAATTGTAAACTAGTCCAACCATTTTGGAGAACAGTTTGGAACTATGCCCAAAGGACTATAAAATTGTGCATACTTTGTGACCCAACATTACCACTACTAGGTCTGTATGTATGCCAAAGAGATGAAAGAAAAAGGAAAAGAACCCGTTTGTACAAAAATATTTACAGCAGGGTTTTTTTTTTGTTGTTGTGGCAAAGAATTGGAAGTTGAGGGGATGTCCATCAGTTGGGGAATTGCTGAACAGGTTGTAGTATATGATTGAGAGGGAATACTATTGTGCTATAAGAAATGATGAGCAAGATGGTTTCAGAAAAACCTGGGAAGACTTATATAAAGTGATGCAAGAACCAGGAGAACATTGTACAAAGTAACAGCAATATTGTATGATGATCAGTTTTGAATGACTTAGCTCTTCTCAGGAATACAGTGATCCAAAACAATTCCAAAGGATCCATGTTGGAAAATGCAGTCAACTTTTAGAGAAATATTTGATGGATTCTGAATGTAAATTGAAGAATACTTTTTCAAAATTTTCTTTAGTTTTCACTTCTTTTTAAATCTATTTTCTTTTGCAAAATGGCTAACATGGAAACATATTTTGCATAACTTCACATGTATAATTGATATAAAATTGCTTATATTTTCAAGGAACGGGAGGGGAAGAAAGGAGAGAGACAGTTTGAAACTCAAAATTTTTAAAAATGAATGTCAGAAAATTTTTTACATGTAATTGGGACATATTCAATGAAATAAATAAAACCATATTAATAAGAAAGAAATAACCAGAGGCAGCTAGGTGGCGCAGTAGAGAGAACACTGTATCTGGAGTTAGTAAGACCTGTGTGACCTTGGGCAAGACACTTAACTTCTCTTTTTCTTAGTTTCCTCAACTGAAAAATGGGGGAAAAATAACCCATCTACCTCCCAGGGTTGTTGTGAGGATAAAATGAAATATTACTTAGAAAGTGCTTAGCACAGTATCTGGCACATAGTAGATACCATATAAATTCTAGTTATTGTTTTTATTATTATTATACTTCACTCATTTTATAAATAGGGGTATTTGGGTCCAGAGAGATGAACTGATTTGCTATAGGGTACATAATACATTAGCAGTCTGGCAATAGAACCCACATTTCTCGGTACCCTATCTCTTTCTGAAACCTGTCTCATGATTGTGGGCTTTAAGGGTTAGAGAGAAAAATTGAGAATATCCATTACAACTGTATATTAGACAGAGTTGCTTCCCCAATCATCTTTGAGTCAGTTTGTACAATTACAAACAGTGAGTAGTACAAGATGCTCACAATCTAATGGAAGAGGCTGGGATATGTAGGCGTACATACACAAAGACCCGTACAAAAAACATATACATAAGATATGTGGGCAAGCCTCACTTGGTGAGAGGCAGTCAGATACCTTGATCAAGTCACTTTGCATCCATGTACCTTGCTCCTTCAGTGAGGGGGCTAGACCAGAAGACCAGCTCTGAATTCTAGTATTTTTGGGGATTTAATGTAGAGGGTTTGAATAAGTAAATGGATTTATTTATTAAATCAAAAAGCACTAATTAAGCACTTGCTGTATGCTAGGCATTTTGTGAGTTTCTAGGGACATAGAAGAGATGAAAACAGAATAGCCCCTGTCTTCAGGGAGCTTACATTCTTTTATGGGCAAACAGAGTTCTGTATACATAGAGAACTAAATACAAAACATATACAGAATAATTTTGGGGGAAAATCCCTAGCAGCTGGGGGGATCAGGAAAGGGAGATAACACCTGAGTTGAGCTTTGGCTGTAAGCTAGAAACTCTAAGTGGTAGAATTGAGGAGAGTTTTCCAGGAATAGGGATGGAAGCATGGACACCAGAGGCAGAAGACCTTCAGTGAGGAACAGAAAAGAGACCAGTTTGATTGCTGGTAAGGGACAGTAATGTGCAATAATCTCTGAAAGTGGACTGGAGCCAAATAGCAGAGGACTTTAAAAGCTGCTAGGACAGAATGACCTGTTGAAACTTCCTGAGTAGGGGAGCGACAGGGTCACACTTTGGGTGTGAAAATTTGCAGCTCTGTGGAGAATGGATTGAAGAGACTTGAGGAAAGGAGACCAATTAGAAGCAGATTGAAGGCAGGAGGTGATGAAGTCCAGACCTAGGATGGTGGTCATGTGAATGGAGAAAAGGGGATGTGTAAAATATTATGGCTTTTGTGACTCAGCTCCTTGAAAAATCCAGCTGCAATAAGTGCCTCCCCTTCTCTCACTCTCTTCTTAATGCTTTATAATCCAACCTCATTATTCCACTGAAACTGCTCTCTCCAGGGTTACTAATAATCTCCTAATTGACAAATCCAATGTCTTTTTCTCTATTCTCATTCTTCTTGACCTTTCTGTGGCCTTTGACATATTGATCATCCTCTTTCCCTTAAATTTTCTTCTCCCTAGATTTTTGAGATGCTAGTCTCTCATGGTTCTCCTCTCTATTAGAACTTCTCCTTCTCCTTCTCTTTTTTCTGGATGCTCTCAGCCAGTTCACACCCTCTAACCATAAGAGTCACGAAGGGCTCTGTCCTAGACTCTCTTCTCCCTCATTTAGTGATCTCATCAGCTCCCATGGATTTAATTACCATCTCTATGCTGAAGATACTCAAATATACCTATCCTGCTCTAAGCTTTCTGCTGAACTCTAGTCTCACATCTCCAACTACCTTTCAGATATATTAAACTGGAGGTCCAGTCGTCATCTTAAACTCAACATGTCCAAAACTGCACTCTTGGGGGCAGGTAGGTGGTGCAGTGAATAGAGCACTGGCCCTGGAGTCAGGAGGACCTGAGTTCAAATTCGGCCTCAGTCATTTAACACTTACTGGCTGTGTGACCTTGGGCAAGTCATTTAACCCCAATTGCCCTGCCTTCCCCTCTCCAAAAAAGCAAACAAAACAAAAAAAAAAACCTGCACTCATTATCTTTCCTTCTAAACACTCTCCCCTTCCAACTTTCCCTATTATTGTTGAGGGTAACACTATCCTTCCACTTCCCTAGGCTCAAAACCTAGTTGCTATTCTCAATTCCTCACTGCCTCTCATGCCTAGCCCTCCCCCGCCCCCCAGATCCAATCTCGGTTTCCCCTTTACACCATCTCTCAAATACATCCCACTTCTCACCTCTGACGCTGCCACTACCAGGTGCAGGCCCTCATCACCTCATGCTACACTGCCGAAGTAGCCTGTTTGTGGATCTAATTGCTTCAAGTCTTTTCCCATTCCAGTCCATCCTCCATTCAGATACAAAAGTGATTCTCCTATAGGTTTCACCTGTCTTCCCCACCCTCCAACTCAGTGAACTCTAGTGGCTCCGTATCACCTCCAGGATCAAATACAAACTCTGGCATTCAAAGCCCTTTACAACCTAATTCCCCTCTACATTTTCAGTTTTCTTATTCCTCACTCCCTGCCAATGACTTTTTGGTCCATTGACACCGGCCTCCTAGCCATTCCATGAACAAGACACACTGCCTCTCGGGTCCTGGCATTTTCTTTGGTTGTCCTCCACATCTGTAACATTTTCCCTTCTCATCTCTGCCTCCTGGCTTTCTCTGGGTTCCAACTAAAATCACACCTTCTCTAGGAAACCCTTTCTAACCCCTCTTCATCCTAGTGCCTTCCCTCTGTTAATTTTTTTCTGTTTGTCCTACATGTAACTTGTTCTTACATAATTGTTTGCTGCTTATCTTCCCCATCAGATTGTAAGTTCATGAGGGCAGTTCTTAGAACAGTGCCTGGAACAGAGTAGGCACTTGGTAAATGCTTATTGACTAACTGGTATATTGTAGAATTACATTTGATAAGCTGTAGCCGCTGATTGGAGATAAGGGAGAGGGAAGAACGAAAGAAGACTTTGGTGATTGGAACAATGTTAGAACCTTAATAGAGGATTTAGGAAGAGAAGTAGGTTGGGGGGACAGTGGGGGAAGAAATTATTTCTGTTTTGCATATACCGAGTTTGTGGTGCTTCCAGATGAAGTGTTCAAGTTCTGGAGAAAGAGGCTGAGGCTGGAGATAGAAATCTGGGAGTTGTCTGCATAGAGCTGATGGTTGAATACATCAGTAGTGACTGATGAGATTAGTTAAGAGTTAAAGGAGTTAGGTTTGGAGTATTATTGGAGTATTAAAGGTTAGGAAGGAGACTCATTAAAGTTTGGGTGAGCGATGGCAATAGCATACATGAAGGCTTAAAACTAAAGAATAATGTGCAAGCTTTGAATGGAAAGCAAAATGATTTTACATTTTTTGAGCAGGATTTGCAGATCTTCGGGCTCCTTGAATGAACATAGATACTGTCTTTCCCCCCTCCCCTACTCTGAAAATAAGAACCCTGACATAACAGCCATAGGTAGCTTTTGGTAGGGTGAAGAGAATGCTACTTGTTCCTGCTGGGATCCTTTGAAAACCAAGGGAAACAGTCATTTCTCTTTCCCCCTTCCAAGAAAAGGTGTTATTTTCTAGTAGAATCTTTTTTTTAAGGTTCATTCCTCCTTGTTCTGTCCTCTTCATAGGTGGCCCAGGGGTCAAGAGCTGTATCACCGACATCCTGCCTGTTTTGGCTAAGATGTTATATGGCAACAAAGCAGAACCATTGCACCTGTGCCATCGCCTGGACAAGGAGACAACAGGGGTGATGGTGCTGGCACGGGACAAGGAGATGGCTCACCAAGTCCAAGATTTGTTTAAAACTCGGCAGGTGGCAAAGAAGTATTGGTAGGAGCAACATTGGGACAGTTAACTCAGAAAAAGGACTGATTTTTTGTCCATTTACTCAGCAAATGTTTATTGAGCAACTCTGGTGTGCAAGACATTTTAGGCACAAAAAAATATAAAATTTCCTCTCCCCTCAAGGAACTTACAGTCCGTCACTATCATTGCCCAATACTCTGCTCCCCTTTTCTCCTCTCCCCTAAGAACCCTTCCTTATAGAAATTCATCTAAGAAAACAAACTTATGGAGTGAAGGATTCTGCTGCCATAAGCTTTCTAGCTTCCTTTCATAACCATAATATTTCACCACCTGTCTAGCAAGAGAGATCATCAGTCCTTTGGGGTTAAGATTGGCTTTGCATTGATCTGTCTTTTCATGTCTTTTAGTATTGTTTTTCTTTACATTACTGTGGTTATTATGCTTATTATTTTCCTATGTATCACTTTATCCAAGTTTTCCCAAAACTCCCTGAATTCTTCATATTCATTCAAATAAATTTTTATCCTGCAATAATATTCCATTACATTCATGTATCATAGTTTGTTTAGATATTCTTCAAATAGTGGGCACCCAATTTTTCTTCAGTTTTTTTGCTACCACCAAAAGTGCAACTATGAATAGTTTGTAGTCAATGAGTCCCTTCCCTTTATCAAAACAGGATTTTAGGAAATTTATCATGACTGTGGTTTGCATATAGGTCCATATAGGTAGATAGAAGTTCCTAAGATTTATACTCTTAATGAAATACAGTAGATATACTGTTATACATTTATTGCCTTCCTGGGACTTAGTTCTTACCCTTGAACAGGGGTTTTGACCTTTTTGTGTATGTGTGGTGGACCTCTTTGGAAGTTTGGTGAAGCCTATGGTACCCCTTCTCAGAATCATCTTTTTAAATAATTGAAGGAATTTCTAAAGAAGTTAGTGAGAATAAGATATATACTTTTCCCATCCAAGTTCACAGAACCCTTTGAAATCTGTTGGTGAACCCCTTCTTAAGAAGCTCTGCCCTTGAGGGACCGCCCCTTTGGAAAATAAAGATCAGAAAGATGGTGGTTCTTGTCTGCCTGCAGTCCATATTAAGCAATGGATTCCTTGGGCTGAGACAGTGGTGGTGAAAAAGCCCATGCTATTCTTTGAACCCTTTGTTCAGAGGAATACCTAGCTGATAGAAAACTCTTTTTCTGGAAGGAAGCCTAAGCTTACAAAGAAGCTGATGAGAGGAAAGCCTTATTCCCCTACAGTTAGGAGAGGGTACTATGTAGGAACCATCCTTTTTTGTTTTATTTCTGGCAAGGAAGGTGGAACTGGTCCCTCTAATCTTTCTGTCATCGTCTTCCTCATTAAAAAAAAAACCAAAAACATTTATTAAATAGCCAATTGTGACTGGCTTTGTGCTGGGTACCCTAAAGACCATACAGATACAGCAGGTAGACTTACAGTTGTCTTATATAACTCTAGACACTTGTACCATAGGCTTCTCTCCCCCCTCATCTCGGCTAGGGATATGTAATACTTGTGTTCTTTCCTCCCTCCCAGGGCCATCTGTGTGGGGGTCCCTGTTCATTCAGCAGGGGTGATAGATATCCCTATCATTGAGAAGGAGGTGCAAGGCCAGCAGCGACACCATAAGGTAGGTAGGCTTCTTCTGTGCAGAGCTTTCTTTTCAGCCCATTTCCTTGAAGTCAACTCTTGATCTCTCTGGCTTCAGATGACATTGGCACCCAGTTACCGCATGGAGAATGGGAAAACCACGAAGGTCCGTCCAAATAGGCACGCTCATGTTGCTGTGACTCAGTACCGGGTTCTAAGCAGCACTCTGTCCTGTGCCCTCTTAGAGCTGCAGCCCATCACAGGTGAGGTCTTAACATCCCAGGGTGACTTAGCAAATCTAGAATGTTTCCAAATGTCGGTGCAGTTGTGAGCATCTAAAGCTTTTTAGGCCTCTTGTGGCACATTCGGTGCTCTCTCCAGTGCTTGTTGTGAGAGTCTTCACGGGCATGACTTTGTAAGCATTCTGACCAGTCTGTCATTTCTTGGGTGTCCAGCGTGATTCAGGATGATTTAGCAAACATTTCATAAGTATCTCTAATTGCAGGGCATAGGCCTAGGCTTTGGGGGAGGTGCAAAGTAAATGAGACACTGTCCTCAAGGTTTTTACTGTTTAGTAAAAAGATGGGATACATACACCAGTACTTTGAATGAGATGGATTTTCTGGAGATCTGCTATTTTTCGTTTTTCTCAATTATTCAGGGGTGAAGCATCAACTTCGCGTCCACCTAGCCTTTGGATTGGGGTGTCCAGTCCTTGGAGACCATAAATATTCTGAATGGAACAAGTTGGCACCCCAGGTAAGAGGGCCATGACTTCTTCCAATGCATCACAAAAAGGGAGAGATAGTTCTTTGTGCCCAGTGGTTCACAAGCCCAGAATAATTCAGTGAGCAAAGGGTTATCAAGTACCTTTTGGTATTTAATATTGAACTGGACATTTGGAGAGTAGAACAGGCTGTCACAACTGTTGGAGAGTTTATACTCAGAGGAGTTAAATGTTCAGACAGCACATAAGTCTATCAAAAGTCTATGTCATAAAACTCCATAGGCAGAGAACAAGGTGGGGCAGAGCAGGGAAGAGCTTGTGTAGGGTTCATTAGGAGAGCCTTTCTGCTCCATTCATTCTCACTTTTAATTTTGGGTCTCTGAAAGTTAACAGTAACCTGTCTCACCGCTACTGAAGAGCCAAAGAATTCTGCAGGTCTGGTAGAACCCCTTCTTTCTGAAAGCCTCACAGCTAGACTGGTGGCAAATGAAAGTTTGCCAAGGGTTATTATGACTTCTGGATATGAGGACCTTGAGACTATATCTCATCACTTCCCAAGTATAGTTTTGGGGGGAAAGAAGAAGCATAACAATCGCTCTGTCTCCTAGAAGGTTTTTTTTTTTTTTGGAGGGGGGAAGGCAGGGCAATTGGGGTTAAGTGACTTGCCCAAGGTCACACGGCTAGTAAGTGTTAAGTGTCTGAGGCTGGATTTGAACTCAGATCCTCCTGATTCCAGGGCCAGTGCTCTGTTTGGTGACCTAGCCGCCCCATGCCACCTAGCCACCCCTCCTAGAAGGTTTTAAGAGTGGTATCCTCAGAGCAGCTCCAGGCCTTTCCTGCTATTTGAGGATGTGTTTCCTCCATTCTTTCTCATGGTGGGCCTCTCTTTCCCTTTTATAGAAGCTGTCTGTTGGCATCCTGAAGAAACTGGGTTTAGAAAAGACAAAGACCCGCTACCTTCCTCTCCACCTACATGCCCAGCAGCTAATCCTACCTTCCCTGGGCTCTGAGAGTCAGGAACTTAACTTGATTTGCAGGCTCCCCAAGTTCTTTGTGCGTTCTTTATCACGTCTAGAACTGGAAATCCCTGAGAAAGACTGAGATTAGAGTGAGGTACGGAAGTGAGCATGGATGAACTGGATCATATTTCACTGGGTCCATCAGCTTTGCACTCTTGGAGCCAATGTTCTGTGAAGCAAGAGCCTTCAGGAGACAGCTCTCCAGGAGGAGGTCTTCATTGTCCTCTAGCTCCTTTTGACCTGGAGGTCGGAGCTGCTGGCCGGATTGACTTTCCATGGAGCTAGAATTCAGTATCCAAATGTGTAAAGAATGTAAGATATGGTGGGCTGAAGAATCTCAGTTGTTTCACATTCTCTTATGTAAAACAAAGCTTACTTTCTGATAAGGTCCACAGGTTGTGGAAATGAACAGAAGAACCCAGCCAAGCTAGGCAGACTAGTGTAAGTGGGGAGAATTAAATATAGATAATCCCCAAGTTCAGAAATAAGAACCAAGAAGTGTATTCTCCCTACAATAAAATTCTTTTTTAAACTCCATGCTGCTCACCAGGTAAGCTCTTCTGTTTGAATGCTCATTGTGGCTTAACCTGTGTCTGCTGTGCTGGGCAGACAGGTTTCATACCTCTTCTCAAGTGTCCCCCCATGTGCCATCCTCTAGAAGGATCTTCCTCATTCCCACAATAAGGAAGTTGCCCATACCAGATTCCCAGGTTACCTTGATGGCTATTAGGGCATACCGTTTAAGGCCTTAAGTATGAGCATCATGGTCTTTTCTTCTGGCAGCTCCATCTTTGCTGTCCTTCAGGCTTTTGAACCCTAGTTCCTTCTCTTTCTGATCATCTGCACTATTCCAGTACAAGGCCTGTCATCTTACAGCCCTGCCCTCTTTGTCTTTGGTATTTGCTGTATTGTTTTGCATTCCTTCCATGAAGAGGCAGTGAAAGGAAATGCAGTGGCTTCTAAAATGCTCCCCAGAATTTATAACAGAGCTGAGGTTGCTCACTCATCCTGCAAGGTTTGTTTGACTGCATAAACTATTTTGAAAGGTGTCTCTCTTCTTCAAGGGATCAGTCACTCCCCTCTTCTTGTAAACTCCAACTCTTTCCTTAACATTCCTCAAATTATCTGCTACTTTGGGCTTTCCTTCCACACTGAAAGATAGAGGGATTATGGCTTCTTATGAAGGGTAGGAGGGTGGTGGAGAGAGCTGTTTCAGTAGTGATCACAGGCTGTGGGACTCAGGAAAAGGGGGAATATTGACTGTTATGTTAAAGAATTATGAGGAAGAGGGGCGGCCAGGTAGCACAGCAAGTAAGAGCACCGGCTCCAGTGTTGAGAAGACCTGGAGATCGAATCCCGGGCTCAGACACTTAGCACCCACCCAGAAACACCTGGCCGTGTAACCTTGAGCAAGTTACTTAACCCCAATTGCTTAGGGGCGGCCAGGTGGCTCAGCGAGTAAGAGCACCGGCTCCAGTGTCTGGATGACCTGGATCAAATCCGGGCTCAGATACTCAGCACCACACCCAGAAATAACTGGCCGTGTAACCTTGAGCAAGTTACTTAACCCCGATTGCTTAAAAAAAAAAGAATTATGAGGAAGAAAGGGGAAAGGGATGACTTGGGAGTTCTGTGGGGTTCAAGAAGCAGTGGTGGGAATTTTTCAAGTGAGTTAATTGGTGTGAAAGAACTTAACTGTCCAGTGCTAAGGTGGTATTGCTGCTTATGTCAAATCTTCATTATGCCTGTGCAAATCTGTAGTATATGCAGATATTTATATATAATTTTATATAATATGCAGGTATTTCTATTTCTTTTTTTCTTGATTGGATCTGATTTGGAAGCCAGATATCCCCTCTGTGTCTGAAGAAAAAAAACAGCCATCTTGAACTCCTCCAGTAATGGAAAATTCTCTTGGCTTCTATGTTCATTCAGTCCTAGCTTTAGTCAGCTTATTTCTTGTAGCCAAACATACCTCAAATTACTTTTGGCTGAATCAAGGGATGAAGGAGTAGTAGTATAATGGGGGTAAAGGAGCCCCAGTGCTGCTGTTACGTACTCCCTGTGTGCCACTAACACAGCCGTCTTTCTGAGTCCCCTTCTTCACCGTTTCCATGGTGCCCATTGCCATAGTGCATAATCGCTCAGAGTTGTTTGTCTAACATACGGAAGAGGGCTTTAATTTTGCTAATATACTTTAACATTTGCTTAATTCCTGACCATATTTGGGGCATCTTAAGTAAAACCTGCATTCTTCTGATCCTGGGGGCACAGGAATAGGCATCCTATGAGAAAGGGAGAGAGTAGTATTAGACAGCCGAGAAAACAGTTGATGAAATGGAGTCAGGTTGACAGAGCCTGGTAGGGAAGTGAGGGGAGAAAACCCCTAAGTCAGAGAAATAAGTGATTGAAGCACTTGGGAAACTGATAGGCATAGCAGAACAATAGTGAATGTTTACATAGAACTCTGTAGTTAGCAAAGTGTTTTATATACATGATCTCACTTGAGCCTCACAATTCTATAAGTGCTATAAGTATTATCCTCATTTCACAAGAGGGGAAACTGAGGCTCAGAGAGAGATTAAATAATAATAGCTGGCATTTATGTAACACTTTAAGTTTAGCTTTATACATGTTGTCTCCTTTGATCCTCACAACCATCCTGTGAGGTAGGCACTATTATTATTATTTCCATTTTACAGATGAGAAAACTGAAACTAAGGTGAGGGAAAGTGACTTTTTGAGAATCACACAGCTTAGTGTCTAAGGCAGGATTTTAATTCAAGTCTTCCTGACTCTAAGGCCAACTTCGGTCCACTAGGCTAAAGCCTTGGTCACTAGTAAGTAGCAAAAGAGATTTAGATCTGACTCTCCAACTTTTAAATTTGGTCATTTGAAAGAATTGACTTACGCCAGTGCCTCCCCATTGCATGGAGGTGACCGATTTTTGAACAAGGTCTGACAGGGCTTCTCAAGGGGAATGCCTTCAAGTGTAGCCCCTGTGATGGGCTCTAGGCCATTCTTCTAAGAACCTGGACACTAAATCAGGAGAGGCTCATCACCAGGGAATTTGCCACCAGATGTTAATTTTTAAATTTTTTTAGCCCCAGCAATTCACAGGGACTGCTTACTAAGACTTTTGTGGTGGGGTTGAATTCTGCAGTGGATGGAGGGCTCATGCCAATACAATCTTGTATCCTTAAAACATTAAAGTTTAATATCAAATGATGTCAATATAACCCAAACTTAGAGGTCAAGATGAATGTTGGTCTTCACAATGGTCTCCAAAGGAGGTTTATCATTTATTCAGATGGAACTTCTGTTTTGGAATTGCCTTCAGAAACAGATCCTCCCCACACACAAAAAAACAGTTTTTACTTTTACTTTGTCATAGGTGCACCTGGGTGGGTCTCTAGATCCTATGATCCTTTAGGTTGGGAGGAGAAAGAAAACCTCATCAGAGAGAAAGCAGTAGTCTCAGAGAACTTGAGATTTTTCCAGATGGAGCTCTGACCTAAGAGAGTAGAGGCCTGGCCACAGAGGAACTCACTAGCAGCTCCCAAGTTACACTAGAAATTAGTGAGTTCTAGCTAATCTAAATTGGAATTCAGGTCATACTCTCATTCAGTTTGGGATCTTTTGTATAATGGACAGCTCAGTGGCTCTGGGTGGAACTTGCAGAATGATAAAAAATTTTAGGTGAGGACCTCAATCTTACCTGTAAGATGATGTGTGATTTTTCTATCCTTTATTGTTTGCATGTGTCACAGGAAGAGAACAGTGGAATACGACTCAGGAGACATGATTTCTAGTCCTGGCTCTGCCATTAAATTGCTTAGAGACCTAAGGTCAGGTTTTCAACCTCTCTGGCCCTCAGTTTTCTGATTTCTAAGCTGAGTGCATAGACTAGGGTGGTTTTTTTAGTTTCTTTTCAGCTCCTACCTTCCATGATTCTAAATCATTTTATTTGTCAAGAGGCACTAAGATAACTGCATGCTTTCCTACCATGTGCCCTGCCTGTAGGCTACAGTCCTAAGCATCACAGTTTCTATAGCAACAACAGCCGTTCTCTACACAAGTGGTAGGGAAACATAGGAAAACCCACTCTTTTCACTCTTATACATCCAACTGTGAGACAGATTTATAACATGATACATACCCATTCGCACTCATGACACACATACATCCTACATGTCTACACATACCTTAGACATGTATAACCTCATATATGCTGGACCTTCTGCCTGCCCTTTCCCACCTAAAGGTGATTCATAGCTTCCACAGTCTCTTACATCTCAGACACCTCATACCTACCTACAAGAGAAGAAACATAAAAGTTAATGACATTGCCAGTGAATAACACAGATAATTAGTATTCCCCTTCTCCATCATTCCTTCCAAAATAATGGTGCTTTTGGTATTTAGGCATGAATGGTGCCTCCTTTATTAAGCCTACATCAAGGAATCTGTATCAAGCACATATGTTTGTACAATCAAAAACCCATGCATATGGTTGGTGGGCTGCTAGTGAAATCAGCTTTAAGTTTTGGGGCAGCCACCAGGGGGCAGCAGTACTCCGTGCTGTCTCCCCCTGCCATCGCACTAATCAGGAGAGATGTCAAGTATTCTGGAACTCAGACTAGTGTCCTTGGCTCGGCCACTCCTAACCAGACATCCTTGTCTGGGACTTTTCTAGCATTTCCAGCCCCAAAGTCTCTGTCACCTTAACTGTTTCAGGGTAGGGCTAAGGAGGTTTTCATGTTCTCTGAGGAGAAAGGAAGGCAGAAGTCATGGGGGTATATCCAGGCTTGCAGCCTCAGACCATCACAAGAAGCTCCAAAGCCAGAGAGCCCAGCCTGGGAATGGGACTTCTCTGTCTAGGGTAGCATAGATACTACTATGTCTGAGGCAAGATTCAGAGGGTTCCCCATTGGCTTTGTTTAGTGCTTAAAAGACCTTTAATCCACTGCTCCTCCTGGCTAAGAGGTCTTTTCTCCTCTTATGCTCCAGTGCCATTCATCTTGGTCCAGCCAGCTTACCATTTGCTCCCTACCCCTCCAACTCACCCTCTTCCTCCATATATGTAGCAGCAAGCACCCCAAGCATCCACAGGGTTTGCTGCCAATACAGGTTCTTGAATCTGCTTTGATAAAGGAAAGCAACTCAAAATGGGTTAACAAGCTTACTTTAATCAGTCAAACATATATCATTTACCTCATTCAGGGGAAAAAGGTCAGCACCCTGAACTTCAAAGTATACAGGCAGAATTATCAAGACAGAAACAGATCAAGTAGACAGCTTTCTAAACTGTCCAACCATTATATCCATACCAAATCAACATCTGGGTTTCAAAGCTGGGGGAGGCTCTGGACAACCGCTTTCCAGAGTTTCATCTGATCAAATCACAGAACACTTCTCAAAGTGAGCCCCAAAACAAAGCTACACATCAGGGCTTATATAGCCTTCTCCTGGCTCAGAGAATGTAACAACCTTATTGATACTCACTGGCCAATCAAGAAGTATCTACTGAAAAACAAGCCTCCCACCCCAGGCTCCAGGTGCACTTTAGCCTAGGGGCAGGGAAGATCTTACAAATTTACATTCCCATTACAATATACCATGGGACTTTTGGTCTATCTTGAAATATATAGCCTTACCTCTTCTTTTTGGAACCATCTCTGTCTTCTTTAAACTCAACTCAGGACTTACTTTTGAAGTCTTACTATCTGTGTATTCCTGGGCAAGTCAGTTAACCTCTTTTAGGGGTTCTCATGTTTAAAATGAGGCAAGTTGGGTTCTAAAGGTCCTTTCAAGTAATTAATCTATGATACTTTGACTACCAGCTAGGTGGCTCAGTGGATAGAGTATTAGATATGGAGTGAAGAAGACCTGAATTAAAATCTGACCTCAGATACTTAACCAGGTTTGTGACCCTGGGTTGGTCACTTAACCTCTGTTTGCCTCAGTTTCCTCAAGTATAAAATGGGGATGATAATAGCACCTACCTCACAAGATTGTTGTGAGAATCAAATGAGATCAGGTTTGTAACTAGCACACATAGTAGGTACTTAACAAATACTTACTGCTTCTTTATCCCCTTATGATTCTATGATCTTTACGACTCACTGTACCATGCTCCAGTTTTTCCTGTTCTCCTGTCTTCTTGCATAACCTCTTTTGTTTATGGTGCATGTTACTGTTTTCCACAGCAGTCCAATTGCTTAGTATTTATGTGTGCATATATGCTCTGGTTTTAGAAAATCCTGAATCAGGAAATCTAAAGTCATATAATTAAAGGATAATAATTTATATTTTAGAAGAGACTGTCCAGGAGAATATTTAAAATATGATTCAGTATTTAAAACTTTCAATTTATATGACTTTTCTTTTTGGAGGGCAATTGGGGTTAAGTGACTTGTCCCAGGCCACACGGCTAGTTTTTGTTTTAAGTATCTGAGGCCGGATTTGAACTCAGGTCCTCCTGACTCCAGGGCCGGAGCTCTAATCACTTTGCCACCTAGCCGCCCCCAATTTATATGACTTTTCAAGAACATGCCTGTTTTATAAAATGATGCTTATATATATATATATATATGTATATATATATATGTATGTGTGTATGTATGTGTATATATACACATATATATTTGTGTATGTATTTAAATATGCACATAATAGAAAGAGAGAGTCAGTTCTGTGTGGTTGTTGTTGGTTAGTTCTTTGGTTACATATTGTGGAAATTAATTTATATGTGTGCCTTCCAGACTACATCTGGAGTGTTGAGTTTCATCTGGGTGCCGTGTCTTAGGAAGGACTTTGACATCTAAGATCTACTACATGATGTGACTGTACAACCAAGATGGTGAAGCAACTATATAGTTTATGCCTATAGTTTTTATAGTTTTAGGATTTATTTTATAGTTTTAGGATCATTTGAAAGAACTAAGGGTGTTTAGCTTCGGGAAGAGAAGAGGCATGAAAATGATAGCCGCTTTCAGATATTTAAAGGGAAAGGAACCTTAAAACACATTTGCTGAATTTGTCTTTTTTTTGTTGGGGTTTTTTTTGCACTTTTTTTGGAGGGCAGTTGGGGTTAAGTGATTTGCCCAAGGTCACAAGGCTAGTTTTTGTGTTAAGTGTCTGAGGCCACATTTGAATTCAGGTCCTCCTGACTCCAGGGCCAGTGCACTATTCACTGTGTCACCTAGCCTGCCCAACTGAATTTAATTGTCAAAGAAGGATTAGACTTGTTCTGTGAGTGCCCCAAAGGACAAAATTAGGACCAACTGGTAGAAGTTCTAGGGAGGTAGATTTTGACTTAAAGATAAAAAAATTCCCAACAATTAGAGCTCTGTGTGTGTGTGTGTGTATATATGTACACACACACACACACACACACACATATCATTACTGGAGGTGTTCAAGCAGAAATTTGGTGATCACTTGGTAATAATGTATAGGAGATTTATGTTTAAGGTAGAGGGGTTCCTTCTAACTCTTAAATGCTATAATTTTATGTAATATTATCCCTATATCTTCTTTCTTCCCTTCTTGTGCCCTTCTCCTAACCTCTGGGCCCCTCGGTTAGTCTGTTAGTTTATTAAAGACAGAAAATGCTACATCCCTTTCTTCTTCCTATAATATTTAGACCAATGCTCACACATGGATATCCCATCATTGCTGTTGATTTAATTACATTATTCCATTTCTGAGATTGAGGGAGGGAGTGTTTAAAATATTTTTCCTCTTCCTCCTCCATTTGCCTCCCTTTCCCATTTTTAACCCCATAGTCAGGCCCTGCACCAGAGGTTTACAAAGCACGTTCCCCTTACAACAACTCTGTGGGCTATGGAGTACAAATGTTAACTGTTTTACAGATGAAGAAGCTGAGTCTCAGGAGGTTGAGAGGATGGTTCAGGCCAAGGGGAGAGAGAGAAAAGTGTGTGTTGTTATTAAGGGAAAGAAGCCTAAAGAAACAGCATGGTCCTATGGGTCTGTTCCTCATGGTTTCCCAAACCCTAACCTGTCAGAACTCACCCAAGAGAAGAACTTCTTGACCTTTTCCAAGTCATAGACCTCTTTAGGCAGTATGGCGAAGCCCATGCACCCCTTCTCAGAATAACACTTTGTGGTCTGCATTTGTAATTGTAGGAAATGCTTAATTTCACTTAGAGGTTAGTGAAAATAAAGAAGTCACGTTTTTTTCCATCCAAATTTGGTGACCCTCCCAGAAATCTATTCCATGGATCCCCAGTTAAGAATGCTTACCTTAGAAAATCCGTGAGGATGCAAGAGCAGGGCAGACAAGGCCTGCAAACAATAGGGTGGATATAGATATTCCTGCCCTGGGACTTGGTGGGAGTAGAGTTAAAGTTCTGGGGGCTGTAGGAAGAGAGGCTATGCCGAGTCACCTTTCAGCAGTCAGGAAGCTATTACCATCTGTCTATCAACAGTCACTGAGGCCCTTGGAGTGGTAGCCCTTGCTCAATTTAAGGGGTGGAGCGTGGGGAAGGGTCCCCACTTTGATCTGAACAGCAGGGGTCAGGAAAGGAGCAGGACACTGGGGCCAAGGGGAGGGGGTTCTGGAGACAATCTCCTCTTCCATCTCGGGCTCTGATGGGGGGAGACGCCAGTTTGTCTTCCTCACCCCTTTTATCTTCCTGTCTTCTCTGGCCAGTTTTTCCTCAGCCCCAACCTCTGGGCCCCACCAAGTACACCAGCCTTACTCCTTGGCTAGAGGCTCCAACCTACTCCCAGGCTGCTTTCCCCATCACCTTCTCTTTCCAGGGATATCACTGCCCTGAGCCTGGTTCTGACAACAGTTGGAGCTCAAGGGAAAGGGAGGGGAGGTTTGGAGAGCAGAGAGACCGGTGATCCATAGAGGTGGGGGGTGGGAGTAGATGGTGAAGAGAGGGGACTGAGGCCTGAAGATGGTTCTTCCTCATTTTTCAGTTGATTTAGGGGGCTTTATAATGATTATATAATACCATATACAGAGATTTAGTGGTGGGAGAAAACAGAGACCAAGGGAGAAGGCAGAAGGATAGAGAGTAAGGGAAAGTCAGCTTGAGAGCCCCTTGCTATAGGGAGCCCCCTGCTAGATGCCTTCTCTGCTGGCATCCTCAGTGTTCCACATTCTTCCACTTCATACACCGGGGCCTCTCTGCATCCAGGACCCTGAATGGCTGCCAGCTCAGCTCAGCCCAGCCATGAGTCTGGCCTTTTTCCTGTCTAGAGTTACAGAATTTTCCAGAAGAGTTTTCTTAGTTTTCTTCTGGAGTTGTAAACCAGATTTGCCCTGCACGCACCTACTTCCTCCACCTCCTCTCCTCTTCCTCTCATGTGTTCCCTACCCCCCACCCTAGCCCTTACACTGAGATGTCAAGCAAGAGTACAAAAGACGACCAAGACTCTCAGAGGGCCAGTCAGGGCCTCAAAATGAGAAGTGGGGGAGGCTTTCTGGTATGTAGCTCAGATGTCTTGTTTTCCAGGTATCCTGTAGCCCAGTAAAGTACCAGAACGATTTCCCCTGTGCCTCTGTTCCCTTCCTTGGACCCAAGATTGGGTGAGGCCGCTAGGACAAGACACTATGTCTGGGAAAGGTGAAGGAGAGGAAGAGAAAAGGGTGAAAAGTTCTCTTCATTTCACAGATGGGGAAACTAAGGTCAAGGTCTCAGCTTCACCTTAAGGAGCTTCGCAGTGGCCAAGAGGTTAGGGCTGAAGAGCTAAATTAGGGAGTCTCTCATACTTCTGGCACAGAGTTCTGGGAGTAGGGTGGAGATTCCTGTCCCCCAAACCATTGGATTCAGGAGACAATGCAAGCCTCCCATCAAAATGTCCCCTTTGTGCAGGGAGTCTTCTTCAGGGGAGCCAAATATTGATCAGGGACTCAGGTTAGGAGAAGAAATGGATTGAGAAGGAGATAGAAGGTCATGGGTAATTACTGTTCTAACAATCCAGGATTTAGAGCTGGAAGGGACTTTAGAGGCCATTTAATCTAGCCTTCTCATTTTACAAATGGGGAAACTGAGGCTTAAAGGGACATGATTTGGCAAAAATCACACAGCCAATAAATGATAGAGCTAGGATTCAAACCCAGGGCCTCTGGGCAGCTAGGTGGTGCAGATTCAGAAAGATCTGAGTTCAAATAGAGCTTTAGACACTAGATGTATGATCCTGGGCAAATCACTTAACCTCTGCCTCATTTTTCTCAGCTATAAAATGGGGATAATAATAACACCCTGGGTTATTAGGAGGATCAAATAAGATGCAAAATGCCTAGCACAGTGTCTGGCACATAGTGGTTCATAATTGTTTCCTTCCCCCTTTCTTCCAAATCCAGTATTCTTTACGCCTTTCTGCCTTCTTCATCCAGCAGCTTCATGGGGGTGTAAATCCAGTGTGGAAAGTGGACTTCTTTTCTTAGTTTGAGAGTAGCTGACAGGGAGAAATCTTGACTCTGTGTCAGCGCTGCTGCCCACAGGACTAGATCATAGGGCTAAAGAACTCTTGGCCCTGTGTCCATATCCATGTCTCAGGAGGAGGAGGATACTTAGGGAGACCACATTAGCAGCTCCCTCTTTTCCTCCTCCCTCCAAACAAGTCCCGTCACTGCTTGGCATCACTCATCCCAGGGCAATTTAGCTGCCATCAAGGCCTGTTATCTGACTTAGAGGAAGGGGAGTTGAGGGGGAATAAAGAGGTCAGAGTTGGAAGGACAGTTGAGAGGGGATTGGGGGTTATGGGAGGGTCGGGGAGAGAGAAACACAGGTGTCTTTGT
Source organism: Petaurus breviceps papuanus (assembly GCF_028583685.1). Lineage (NCBI taxonomy): Eukaryota > Metazoa > Chordata > Mammalia > Diprotodontia > Petauridae > Petaurus > Petaurus breviceps. The sequence goes on along the minus strand of NW_027187419.1, from coordinate 39,218,221 downwards.
TTCTGAAGGGCAGGCTGAGAGGGAATAGAGGGAAGAGGCAGGTGGAAACTCAGCAGACCATCTCTCTGCCCTGCCTGGTCTGCAGCTTCAGGCAAGCTATCTGCTTAGGCCCAGCCCCTGCCCCATGCTCTCCCCCAAGCAGCTGCAGGCAGCTCAGTGTCTGGAGAACTGAATTAAGTTGTCCTCACCTCTCCCAGCATTAATAAGGCCCCCAGGGCCTGTGACAAGAGCTGTCAGTGCTGTATCGGCTCTAGCAATCTATTGGAGAGGCCAAGCAGCTTAGGACACCTGGGAGAGATGCCAGATAAAAAGAGAGGGGAGCTGGGGGCTCCTCAGGAGAATGAAAGAAGAGCAATTTAAAGTGCAGGAGCTAGGGACAGAGAACTTAGTCTTTATGAGGCAGCTCCTCATGAGAAGCATGACGCCTGAATTCTCTTCTTTTCTATTGATTGATTATGGTCAGTTTTGTCTCCTTCCTGACATCGGGACTGGGAGGACAAGATGGGGCCTTGAAGCCACTTGGGACTAAATAGATGGAAGTAAGTACCAGGGCTTCTGGCCCAGTGCCTCCCTGGTGTTGCCTGCTCATCTGAAACCCTCATCTGGTATAATGCCAACCCAGGCAATATCTGCCAGGAGGTCAGTTTCCCAGTCTAATATGCCAGGGACTACAAAGGAATTCAGTTCAGCTGGTGGGAGTCATTCCCATGGATGGGCTGAACCAGGTGGCTTTCACTAGGGAACTTAGTAGTATTGCAGGGGGAGCTTAGCAGAGAACGTTGGGAGCCCAAACTATTGAAAACATGACCTTCATCCTTCTTTTCCTCATTCTCCACTGCCATCTAGAGATGGTCAAGAGAACAATCCAGCCCTGCAGACCATCCCCAAGTGCTTCTGAGACTTTCTCCATCAAAGATCTCTGCTCCAGGATATTGCCTGACAAAGGCAGTGAGCCTAGGCATGGGCCATTGAACTGACTTCATTGAGCCCAACCCAGCTGACTTCAAAACCATGAAGCCGGGTAATAGCAGAAGCCTGACAGCTGCAGCAGCTGTGTTCAGCCTCTCTCCCCAAAGTGCATATTTATTAGCATTATATGGGCATTATCTCAGCAGTAAAACGGCACATCTGGAACTGTTCTCTGACTCCTTTAATTGCCTCATTATTTTCCCAAAGAGCAGCCCCCTATCACCCCCTTCCCCTCAGGCCCCTAGGGACTGTCCAGAAGTCAGCCTGAAGCCCTTAGCCCTGGTAGTGGATTCAGACACTTGACACTGGGGTGGGGAAGAAAGGCTTTATTTTTCTGGCATTACAATCTCTCAATAGGTGTTCAGAGCAATGAAATGGATCTCTTTTTTTTGCCCCATTAAGCTTCTGGGCCTTAAGAAGGGTCAAAACCCAAAGAGGAAGAAAACAGTTTTCCCTGAATTGGGGTGTGGTGCAGACTTTTCTTGAGGGCCCTCAATCAGCTAATCAATAACTGTTAGATGGACATATAAGAAAGGCAAATTTAGACATGATATTAGGAAACACTTCCTAACAATTAGAGCTGTACAAAAATGGAAGTCTCTCTTGGGTGGTATCAGGTTCTCCCTCATTGAAGGCAGTTGAGTAGGGAGACTAGACACTACTTTGGGGATGCTCTAGAGGGGATTGTGGGTCATGTATGGGTTGAATTAAATGACTTTTGAAGATAATTCCAGTGATTGGAAGGCACAACTCCTCTTTCCAAAAGGAGGTTGAAGATTGGGCTGGAGGCAAGTGTGTGATGAGATGGGAGGCACATAGTCAAATGGGAGGCCCCACTTTAATATTCCTCTTCTTTTGGAAGGGTGGAGATTAGGCAGGAAAGAGCACCGCAGGGGTTGGAAATGAGACCTGAAAGGCAAAAGAAAGAAGTCCTGTTCAGCACCAACTTTCCCTCTTCCCTCAAGGGACAGGCACAGGAGATGGAAGGCCTGAGGTCAAAGGGAAGGTTGCCCCTCTTTGTAGCAGAGGTTTTCTACATCCTACTTGAGAGATGAAGTTGGCAGCAGGAGGTAGAAGTTGCCTTGTGCTGGCACAGTTGTTGCTTTGTGGTAAATGAAAGACAGCCCTTTGCTAAACTAGCAAGAGATGGGAGGCACAAGGCATGAAGTCAGAGCCAGGTTCTCATGCCTGGTCATACCCTTAACATATCTCAGTGATTCTGAACAACTGCAAGTCATCATGCAAATCCCTTTCCTCACTCCACTCCCCACCACCAGTTCCTTATTCCTATCCCCCTCAACCCTTCTACCTCAAAGTTTTAACCAGATACCACCCAGCCCTTCCACTGTGCTCTGTGGAATGCCTGTTCCATAGGCAACAAACTTCTCTTCATTCCAAATCTTTTCCTCTCTCACTCATTCCATGTACTAGCTATTACTGAAATCTGCTTCCCCTTTGATGACGCAGCTTCCTTGGATACCCATTCCACTATTGGCTGCATGTTCACTTATTCCCTTTGACTCACTGGTCAAGGGAGAAAAGTTGGAATACTTCTTGTTTCTCATCACCACTTCCAGATTCTTCCTCTATCTCCATCACTCAGAAACCTCTCCTCCTTTGAGGTTCCTGCTATTCAAACCTACCAACCAATCAAAGCCCTGGTCTGTTGTCTACAGACTTCTACGTCACTCCCCTTCCTTCCTCAGTGAGTTTGGTCCATGACTCAATATTTTTCTCTTTCCCAACTCCTTCCCTGATACTAGAGTACTTCAGCATATGTATTTACTCTCCCTAATCACTCATTCCCTCAACCTACTCACTTTTCATGACCTATTCTTCCACCCCCACCTCAGCCATGCACAGAGATGGTCATATCCTTAATCTTGCCATCACCCACAAATGTACCACCTCTATATTCAAGAATTCCAAATTTTTGTATCCAATCATAACCAATTGGCTTTTCATGTCTCCCTCTGCCTTCTCTTACAAAACCCTGCTTTTCATTTACAGCATTAACTTCAGTCCTTTGACCCCTCAATTCTTTCCCTGGCCATGTACCTTGCATGGGCCACTCTACTCTTTTCCCCACCTTGATCTTTGGTGAACCAATTCAACACTACACTATTCTTCTGTTGAATCTCTATCACCTTTGCCAATCACACATAGTCAAACCTCAGCCCTGGGTCACTTCCACCATTTACCTCCTTGGCTCCTACATCCATGCTGCTAAATGAAAGTGGAGAAAAACATGCAACACTTCTAACTGGGTGTACTACAAATATATTAATAACATGTTGATCAACCTCAGCTGGGCCCTCATTACTGCTAGCATTCCTTTTGTACCTTCCTTGCCTACTCACTACCCCACTCCACAGCTGCGTCCTAAAACCTCTCATGCCTCCCCCTTTCCCCTACTCTCTCAGCTGAGAATCTTGCCTCATATTTTATAGAAAAAAACTGAGGCCATTTACCATAAGTTCCCTCTTTTCCCCTCTTCCCCATCTCCAATCACTCAGATGCTTTCTGCCACTTTCTCCTCCAGCTGTCTTTCAGGCTTCTGAAATAGGATGTCTAGTAAATATCTTGAATTTAATATGTCCAATACAGAGGTTATCATCTTTTCCCCTAAAATCCTTCCCCCTTCCTACTTTCCTATTACTGTAGAGGGCAACACCATCCTCCTAGTCCCTCAGGCTTACAACACCAAGAGTCATCCTGGATTTCTCAAGATCTCTCACCCCCATATCTAATCTGCTGCTGATACCTCCCGATTTCACCTTTGCAATCTCTCATATACACCCACTTCTCTCTTCTGACACTGCCACCCCTCTGGTATAGGCTCTCATTACCTCATGCCAGGATTATTGTTAATAGTCCACTTATGGTTCTGCCTGCCTTAAGTCTCTCTCCATTTCAGTCCATCTTCCATTCAGCCACTAAAGGGATTTTCCTAAAGCACCCTCTCCACCTTCTACCCACCCCCACACATCTCAGTAAACTCCTGTGACTTCCTATTTCCCCCAGGATCAAATGGAAAATGCTCATTTTGACATGCAAAGTCCTTCATAACCTAGCCCCTTTCTGCCTTTACCAGTTCTCTTACAAAATCTTGCTCCCTGACATGTACTCTTCAATCCAGTGTTACTGGCCTCCTGATTTTACAGCCGAGACACTGCATCTCTTAGCTCCAGGAATTTTCTCTGGCTATTCCCCGTGTCTGTATTGTTCTCCCTTCTCATCACCACCTACTGACTTTCCTGGTTTCCTGTAAGTCTCAACTCTAAGCTCATCTTCTACAGGAAGCCTTCCCCAATCCCCCTTAATTCTAGTACCTTTCCTTTGTTAATTATTTAATTTTTATCCGTATGTAGTTTTTTTATATGTATTTGTTTGTTGTCTCTCCCACTGGATTGTGAACTTCTAGTCTTCCACCTCTTTTTGTATTTTCAGCATTTAGCTTAGTGCCTGGTACATCGCAGCCCTTTAATAAATGTTTATTGCTCGATTATTGAGTACTTCTTGTATTTTTAGCACTGTGCTAGATAATTTAGAGTTATTAAGAGTTGCATGAGATAAGGTCCCTGATTAACTTACACACCACTTGAGACAACAAAATAAAACCAGTATACACCAAGCAATTACATTTAAAACTGGTAAACCAAAGATAAGTGGACCAAGAGTTGAGAGACAGAAAAGAAATCCATTTGTGCTAGACTAGTCTGGGAAGGCTCATGAAGAAAGGTAAGATTTGAATTGGGTCTTGATTGAGGAATACAGTTTAGTTTACCAGAGAGAGTGTGTGGGGAAATGAGGAGAAAGGAATACTTGAGCAAAGTCATATGCTCTTGTGGCAGTGTGGATGATTTGAGGATGGAGTAGCAGGGAAACCTGACTGGAACAGGTAATATATGTTGGGGGGAGTGATTTCTAATAATAATAATACCAGTTAACATTTAAAGAATGTTTTGAAGTTTATACAGAATTTTCTGCACAATAATCTTGTCAGGTAGATAGGACATCCCAGTGAGGTTGATCAATGAATTCCCGTTGACATATGTATTTAAACTGCTAATTAAAAAACACACCTTAATTTGCATATTTATACATATCTGCATGCATGGGGCTGGCTTGCTGTTTATCTAATACCAAAATGCCCAGAAATTTGGCAATTCTACTCCTTGCTCCCAAATACTCTTAACTCCTGTTATATTAGGTTGGGCTTGTCCCAGCCTATAAAAACTCCTGGTTGAGGCCTGTGCAATGAATGCCCTTCACCTGCATTGGGGGTTTTAATATATGCAATGTTCTGTACCCTCTATCACTTGGTTATAAATTCATGTGTTGTGGAGGGCTTTTGGCAAGATGGCTGAGTGGGTATGACTAAACTCAGGTCCCTTGCACCAACTCAAAACAACAAGAAAGTCTGTGAATAAAAGAAAATAACAAGAAAAGAGGTATGGGGGAAAAAAACCTTCCTAAGAAAAACCTTGAAGGACAGCTGACAGAAAGATAGAAGAAATAAGTAAGCGAAAAGGAATATCAGGCATTGCAGCACACAACTGAAATCCTTCTGACTGGGGAGGCAGAGGATGCTGGCTCAGGAGTTCTGAGCTGCAGTAGGATAGACCAAACTAAGTTAAACATTAATAAGGTGAGCTTTGGAAGCAGGGGAATTGGAGGTTGGTGCACTAGGTTTCCTAAGGAGGATTGAACTGACCAAGGTTGGAAATACAGTCAAGTCAGAGCTCCAAGTCAAAGTGCCCTTCAGAGTGGTATAGGGTCTAGGAGTGGCCCTGGAAGAAGTTACTTCCAAAGTAACAGAGATAAAAGACCAAGTTTGGAGGATAAACTCAGAGATTATTGATCTCCCCAAAGAATAAGGATAGAGGTTGATTACCCTCCTCCAGGAAATCATACAAGAAAATTGCTTACAAATATTAGAAACAGAAAGAGTACAAACTGATAGAGTCTGCCGAATATTGACAGAGGATCCTGAATTTGACTCATCAAGAAATGTAGCTGCCAAATTATACAGCTCCGGTGTAAAGGTTGTAACCTTGATAGCAGCCAACAGTAATTCACACATCAAAAGCTACCAGTTCAAATCACAAAAGATTGTGAAAAGACAGTGAAAAATGAAAGAAGAGAGTGTATGTGATCACATTGACCTGATTAACAAACAAGGAATTAATAAAGCAGAGAAAAAGAACTGTGGGCCAAATCACTAATGAAAATTGTCAAAAAAAATTATTGAGTAAAATAAATGGCAAAGCAACTACAACTGCATATCAAAAAAATTTATTTGTTATAACCAAATTGGATTTATATTGGGAATTTAAGTAAGGGTCAGTTAACATTTTTATTGTTCAGTTGTTTTTCAGTCGTATCTGATGTGATCTCATTTGAGATTTTCTTGGCAAAGACACTGGAATGGTTTGCCATTTCCTTCTCCAGTTCATTTTACAGATGAGGAAACCAAGGTAAACAGGGTTTAGTGACTTGCATAGGGTCACACAGCTAGTGTCTGAGGCCAGATATCATGTTAATAACAAAAACAACAAAAACCACATGATTCTATCAATACAGGCAGAAAGAGGCTTTAAGAAAATACACTTTCATTTATGTTAAAGTATTAAAAAGCATGGGAATGAAAGGTCCTTAAATATAACCAAAACATTTCCCTAATATGACCAAAGCATTTATTTAAAACAAAAAGCTAGTATTATTATTATTATTATTATTTTTGCTTTTTGGAGGGCAATTAGGGTTAAGTGACTTGCCCAAAGTCACATGCCTAATAAGTGTGTCAAGTGTCTGAGGCCTGATTTGAACTTAGGTCCTCCTGAGAACCGGTGCAGTACTCACTGCTCCACCTACCTGCTCCTAGTATTATTTCTAATGGAGATGCACCAGCAACTTTCCTAGTAACAACAAAAGGAAAACAAAGTTACTCACTATTACCACTGTTATTTTTCTTATTGTTACATTTGTTAGCAGTAAGACAAGAAGAAGAAATGAAGAATATAAACATTGTTAAAGAAGAGAAAAATTATCTCATATATGTAGATGATGATGATGATGATGATGATGGTTAACTTAGAAAACCTTAGAGAATCAACAAAAAATCAATCAGATCAATTCATTGCCTTAGCAAAAAATGCAAAATATCAAGATACAAAATAAATAAATAAAAATCATCAGCATTTCTGCATGTTATGTGTGTATGTGTTATGTATGACAAGTTCCAGGAGGAAGACTTAAAATGAGAAGTGATGTTTAAAACAATAGCAGCAATAAAACAGACTATCTGGGAGTTAACTTACCAAGACATACACAAAGTAAGTACCCAATCACCCCTTTTAATAAAAACAAAAAGCTACTGAAGTATAAGGTTGCATGAACTGCAAGTTTCAATCACTGTTTAAAGTCATTTTGCTTAACTTTTAAGGAGTTTTCCAATGGGTGGTATTCAGTTGTGAATATGTGAGTGGGGTGGGGTTCTTGTCATTCAGTCATGTCCAACTCTTCATGACGCCATTTGGGGTGTTCTTAAGCAAAGATGCTAGAGTAGTTTGCCATTTATTCCTCTAGCTTATTTTACAGATAAGAAAACTAAGGCAAATGGGGTTAAGTGATTTGCCCAGGGTCACACAGCTAGTAAATGTCTGAAGCCAGATTTAAACTCAGGAAGATGAGTCTTCCTGCTTCCAAGTCCAGTGCTCTATCCACTGTGTTACCTAGCTGCCCACTGGGGTGGGGTATGATGGGTCAAATAGTTTATTCTATTAAAAAAAATCAATGCATTTTTTCCAATGATCTTTTACAAAGAACTTTCTGTGAATAAGACTATTGAACTAGGTTCTATAGGAAATACAAAGATGAATAAGACATTGTCCCAGCTTTCTGGATAATATATTCAGTCAAGTTTTCAAACTTTCCTCTTTCTGTTTTGTATTGGATAAATTCAATGGATATAATATCTATTGTTTATCACACACACACACTTGCTGCTGCTCTGCTTATAACCTTCAAATAGTCAATGTCATTTCCCTCATTGTCTTGCCAAGGTCTATTACAGAAGGTTTACTAAGCTAACTAACCAATTATGGTACTATAATAAGAATACAGTATGAACTGTGTTGACAGAGGTGAAAGCCTCTAGGAGGAATACATTTACTTTGTTTCACAGTGGCCCCAGACATCCATTCACCAAGTGATTCACTGGACTAAATGATATCTGTTCTTAAATCCCAGTTTATCCAAAGATGTCTGCACCTCCAGAAGCAAGCTAACTGGAGTCCTGGGGCAGCTGTGCAGGAATCTCAGTTGAGCACTTTCCAAGGGACTACTAGCTAAGACGAGATAACAACCACTTTGTAATGTCAAAGCTTCTTTTCAATGCTGTGTGAAGAACATCAGTTCATGAACAATATCAACATGTAATTAGCAGTATATTTATCTTTTAAAGTCCCTAATGATTTCTTTGGGGATTTAAAGATGTCTGCTCATTTCTTTATTTTAAAAAAAATGTTTTACTGAATTTTTTTTGTATTTCTATTATCTTAATTCCAAACTCTCCTTCACTGAACCCTCCTTTGTGACAAAGAAAAACAAATAAAAACATCTAGTAGTTATCTCATCTGCCCTAGTAGTTCCCTGCCTCTTTGTGTGCTTCCATTTTTCTTATCAAGGACCTTTATGTTTCTTTCCAGTCAAGTCAACTCAGAGTTTGACTTCTTTTTGGTGATTTTTCCATTTACATTGTTTTAGTTATTGTATATGTGTTCTCTTGAGTCTGTTTTATGTCCCTCTGCATCAATTCATGCAAATATTTCTGTTTTTCTGAATTTCCCATTTTACCCCTTACTGCACTTCATTGCATTTGTATACCATATTTTTCAGCCATTCATTAATCAGTGGGTTCCCCCTTTTGTTTGAAGTAATTTGTTACCATGAAATGGAATGTGACTATTTTGGCATATATTGGACCTCTGTTTCTGTCTCTGACTTCCTTAGGGAACATGTTCAATAATGAAACCTTGTGTTGTTTGGAGAATGACACAGGTAGTATCCTCATCAAATATACCAAGGATGTGAAGCTGGTGAGGGATAACTACCGTGTTTTCCCAATAATAAGACACTGTCTTATTAATTTTTTTTGGACAGAAAAACACCAGAGGGCTTATTTTCAGGGGAGGGCTTATTTTAATGAACATTGACAGCAATTTTAATAAACAGGTAAATGTGAACAAAAAAATGTACCTTTATTCAATAAGCAAATCACTGGGGAAGAACAGGATGACGCACTCACTGCTGCAGCTCTGATTGGATGCAGCTCAGAGCGCGGCGTGCGTTTCACGGGGGGGAGGGGGATGGTGCATACAGAGGGTACCGTAATGTAGCGTGTAGCGCAGGGGATCACTTTCACTACAGTAGCAATCTCAATAGGGCTTATTTTCGGGGGAGGGCTTATTTTAGAGGAATCTTACATAGTAAGGGGAGGGCTTATTTTCGGGATAGGTCTTATTATTGGGGAAACACGGTAATATATTAGATTTAAAGAGGTCCTGATACTCAATGTAATTAAGTGAAATAGAATAAGGCAAAATTCAATAGTGATCAATCAATAGACATTTATTAAGTCCCTACAATGTTCCTGGCACTGAGCTAAGAACTGGGGATATAGAAAGAGGCAAAAAACATTCCCTGCCCTCAAGGAGCTTATAGTCTACTGGGTAAGACAAGATGCAAACAAATATATACAAAGCAAGCTATGTACAGCATAAATAAGAAATAATTAACAGAGGGAAAGTGGTAGAATTAAAAGGGATTAGGCAAGACTTCTTATAGAGAATGGGATTTCATCTGAGACTTAAAGGCAGTTAAGGCCCCTGCACCACTGCATTCACAAGTTCCAAGCAATCCTCTTCATGCTAGAGCTGCATATGAGCAATGCAACAGGGTCCTGCACTCAGTGGCAGCAAAGTGTCCCCTGTAATCTCTTTCTGATTGCTTGTCTGACCCCCTTAGCATCTGTGGGCTGAGACCTCCCAAAGCTGCTGCTACCACTGTTGCAGCTGTCTCCAAGACCTGCCCCTGGCATTACTGGGGCAAAGCTTACACTATGCTCTGGGCTGAGCACCACCTGGTTTTCACAGATCTCCCTTGTCAGCCTTCTAAGTTGTCTTAGGATGGAACATTGCCTTACTCCGACCTTTTGTTGACTCTGCTGCTCCAGAATTCAGTTGGAGAAATTATTTGAAAGCTGTTTGGAGGTGGATGTTGGGAGAGTTCAGGTGAGTTACAGCTTCTACCCTGCCATCTTGGTTCTGCTCTTCTCCCCTTTCAAAACTAAAATTCTGTAATACCCACAGTAGTTGGAACACTTCACAGTTCCACCAACAGCATATCAGTGTTCCTGCCCTCTGACAGCCCCTCCAGTATCTATTGTTTAACTATTTTATTATTCATTTTTACCAGTTTGCATGGTATAAAGAAAATTTCAGTTTTTAAAATTTTCATTTCTTATACTATTAGTGGTTTGGAGCAAAGGCGTCAGACATGCTGCCCACAATAATCTTGAGTGCTGCCAGAACCAGATTACAATATAATTGGGAGGGGATGGCTAGGTGGCACAATGAGTGGAGCACTGGCCCTAGAGTTGGAAGGATCTGAGTTCAGATCTGGCCTCAGACACTTAACACAAAACTAGCCATGTGACCGTGGGCAGGTCACTTAACCCCAGTTGCCCTACCTTTCCCCCTCCAAAAAGCAAATATATATATATATATATATATATATATATATATATATATGATTGGGAAATATTGAACAAAATAAATTAAAATATAGATAATGTTAATATGTGGTATTCTAAGTTAATGTGTTCCCACAGGGATACTTACATACAGTTGAGTGGCCCCTATTTCTGTTTGAGTTTGATACCACTGGTTTGGAGCAAGTTTTCACGTGGTTATTTATAGTTTCAAATTCTTTTTTAAAAACTATTCTTTGGCCACTTATTTTTTGGGGAATGGATCATGGTGTTAAATATTTATGCCAACTCCCAATATACAAAGTGTCCCCAAAATCTTAGTGAATAACTTAAATCTTCCCTAAAACTTTTGGGACAATCTATACTTTGCATATCAGACTTTGATGCAAATACCTCTCACACTACTATTTTTCTTCTATCTTCTTTGGTTTTATTTCTGCTCGTTACTTTTGACATCAGAAAACTAAATGAACCAACAAAATGAGACCACTGTCTCTATCTGTTCCCTACCCCCTTACTCCCCCCCTCGTGCCACCCTCCCCCCCACACACACATACACACACTTATGGAACCATAGGATCTGAGAGTTGGTAAGGACCTAGAAGTCTTCTAGTACAACCCAGTGCAACCTGAGGGAGAATCATTTTTACAATGTTCCTAATGCTGAACATCTGGTCTCCTCTTAAAGATCTACAGTGATTAGAAACTCGGATTATCTTTGATTCTTTCTTCTTTTCTCATAATTTATAGCCGATCAATTACCAAGGTCTGCCAATTTCATCTATGCAGTATCTTCTGAATTTGTCCTCTCCTCTTAACTCTTGCTGCCACCATCTGATTACCACCTGCTCCAGTTATTATAGGCACATCCTAATGAATCTTCTTCCCTTTACCATCTCCTTCCAGTTCATACCACTGTCAGGATAATCTTTCTTACGTAAAGATCTAGTTATATCACTCCCCCACTCAAAAATCTTTGTTGACTCCCAATTGCCTATGAATCCCACCTTACCTATGAGTACACTTAAGACTTTTTTTTTTTGCTTTTTGGAGGGGGTCCTCCTGACTCCAGGGCCAGTGCACCACATAGCTGCCCCACACTTCAGACTTTTCTGCCTAGAATTCAAGGCCTTCCATCATCTGATGCCACCTAACCTTACAAGCTTTATCTCATATAACTGTCCTCCACATACATTCTACCCTTTAGCCAAACTATACTAAAAACCATGGCTTATGCTCTCTCATTTCTATGCCTTTGGTCAGACTATCCTTGTGCCTGGACTGTCCTCTCTGCCTGTTGAATTCCTATCCGTTCTTTAAAGCCCAATTCAAATGCTACCTCCACCATTAGACTTTCCTCAGTAAACAACCTTAACCCTTGGACCTCACATAATGCTTTGTTTATAATTTTCTAATAAGTGTGTAGCCTATGGCTTCTACCTCTCTGGACATACACAGACCAGGCTTTAAATCATGGGGGACTTTTAATGGTAATTTATGATTGTTACATTTGTCCCACCCAGTCAGGAACCTGGGGATTTTTAACTTTAACTAGGGCTATATTTTCTGTGGCTTACAATGCTTATTGTTCCAGACAAAACATAGCATTGAAACAGTAAATATTAAATTGGGTTAGAAATTAATACCAAGGTAACTAAAACAGAATCAGTAAGATTCCCAAATGAGTAGAGTGGCTTTCTGCTTGCCCACCAGCCCCCTACAATAGTTTGTAGCTCCTGTTACTCCAAACTCAGGACTCAGTGGGCTCAGTTTCTTTCTACTGCTAGAATATACTTTTGGATAGTCTTGGGACTGAACACTGTGTCTAGGATTACCTGCTTCCTCTCTATATCCCTGGTCTGAAACCTGTCTGGCTCCTGATTACATTATCTTCCTGCAAGTTCTTGAAACATCACCATACTTCATATCTGTTACTTTTCTATCTCACAGTAGGGAAAAAACAAAAAAAACACAAAAACTTCCTCTCTGGTCACTTGACTGAGGGCAAGATCAGAGCAAAACCTCAGTCACCAACAGGAAAAATCTGTCACTGTCTATACATGCCCACTGAGCCTTTCTCCCTCTTTGAAAAAAGAATGTGGGGAGAAAATGCCTATAAATTGTGCTCCAAGTCCCCACAGGCTGCATATGTTATAGACCCTCTGTCCTGTCCTTTACCACCTAAGAGACTGGAAACTCCATGGAGGAACTTTGCCTTATCTAAATTTTCCATCTTTCCCAGTGCTGTGCATCTAGTTGGTACCTAATAGCTGCTAAAGCTTATTATATATTATTTTCCCTCATCCACTCTGTGTTCCAGCCAGACTTGTCTGGCTCATATTTGTGCATTTCCTGCTCTTGTGTCTTAGTGTCTTCATGTGTCTTCATGCCTAGAATGCTCTCTCTCTCTAATGTTCATCTTATCTCCTGAAATTATTTTGTATGTATTTTTATTTAGTTATCTGTGTGTAGTTCCCCTCCCTCCCCAACACAAAGTTAAAGATAAGCTCCTAGAGGATAGGAATCTTGCTTTTGTCTTTGTATCATCAGTGATTAGCATACTGTCTTGCTCATAGTAGGCATAAAAGTTTATTGAGTGAATGGATGTTGAATTAATTAATTATGAAAACACTCATTACCCATTCATTATTATCTAAGGCAGTCCATCTAATTTGATCAGTGACTACTATCATCACCTCCCTCATTCTTGAGTACTTCCTATACTCGCTTCCTGGGGTGAAGACTAGAGATCTACTTTTTTTCCGCCTTCTTGATATGTCTCTTTTTCTCCCCATTTCCCTTTGTATATGTCTGGTCTTATATCCGTGTCTCTGGGTGACCTTCCCTTTTTCTCTTCACTCTCTGTTGATCCCCTATCTCTCCTCTGGGTGGCAGCTCCATCACCATGATCTTGGCCTTCCCTCCTTCTGGAGCCAGGAAAAACTCATCCTGAGTGAATGAGACCTTAGCAGCAATACCCAATACAATCTTAGGCCTGCCAAATCCAGGAGATTCTGAGGGAGCCCCAGAGTGAGGATCAGGGCAGCATTTTCCTTATGCCTAATATGACTTAAAATAATATAATTAATATGAATTAATATGTCCAGGGAAAAAGAGTCACCAACTTACTACCTTTTGTAGAATCATAGAACTTAAAACTGGAAGGTACTTTAAAGACCATCTAGTCCAACCTTATTTTACAATTTATAATTGAGGGAACTGAGACCCAGAGAGGTTATATTACTTGCCCAAGGCCATAACAGAATCTGGATTTGAACCCAGGTTCTCTGACTCCAAATTCTGTATTCTTTGTCCTATACCATGTTAATCTCTGTTTTTTCCCAGTGGACCAAGATGGAGTTGTGGGGAAGTAAGGCAACTTGGGCTTTGGTTGTAGCCCTAAGCTGGGAAATAGGACACCCTAGATTCTTCCTAAATAAGTCATTTCGAGTCACCACAGGTCTATCTGCCCAATGTTTTCCACATTCAGAAAAGTATGTTGGAGCAGCAATAAAGGGAAGCCAAGGGGAGTGTTTAAGACTCCTGCTAATGTCTCTCTAAGAAATACCTAATTCTTTAGGGAATGACCAGATCTGTCCACCCTCTATACCATTTTCACTGTCAGAAAGCATTTACTAAGTGCTTAGTATATGGCAGGTACAGTACTAAGCCCTGGAGATACAAAGAAAGGCAAAAACATGTTCCCTGCCCTCAAGCAATTCACATTTTAATGGAGGAAATTTCACACAAGCAATTATGTACTTGTAAGATAACTGTATAAGTGGAAGGCAGTCTTCCCAGGAAGGCACTAACCATGAAGGGTTAAGGAAGAACCTCTTGCAAAAGGTGGAAAGATGGCCAGTTTAGATAAGGCAAAATGTGGCAGGAATGAGGGAGAGCTTCTTGCACAGGGGACAGCCAGTGAAAACACGCAAGGGATGGGAGATAGAGCATCCTGTTCAAAGAACAAATAGGTCATGGAGCGTGGAGAGGAGGGTAAAGTGTAAGAAAACTGGAAAGGTAGGATGGGGCCGAGGAGCGAAGGTCTTCAAAAACCAGACAGGATTTTACATTTGATCCTGAAGGTAATAGAGAGCTACTGAAGTTTATTGAGTAGTGGGATGACCTACCTGTGTTTTAGGAAGGTCACTTTGTCAGCTGAGTGGAGAATGGAGTGGAGTAGAGAGAGTCTTGAGGCAGAGTGACCAACCAAAAGAATATTGTAAGAGTCTGGGGAGAAGGGCAGGAGAAGGTCTGGTTTTGAAGTCCAGAGAAAGTCAGCAACAGGGTCCAAAGGAGAATGAACATCTAGGCAGGTTGTCCTAGGTATCTCTGCATCGTGAAGGTTCCAGGAAGCAATCACCAATCACCAATGGGAGAAAGGTAGGGGGAGGAGTTGAGCCTTGCAGAGGGAGTAGAAGTATGTTCCAGGTTGAGGAAGCCCCAGGAACTAAAGGAAATTCCAAAATGAGGCAGTAGTAGATGGCTTTGAAGGCCAGAAGAATAGGACTGGGAGGGGAATGAAGTGTAAGTGAGGAGTCAAAGATAACATGGAGGTTTCTAGATTGGGTGATGGAGGGGATGATTGGGAAGAGGAAAGGCTTTGAGGTAGGGGGAATACTGAGTTCTATTTTGGTCATCTTGACTCTGAGATGTCTATGTGGCTAATGCTAAGGGAAGGCAGTATAATATAGTGGAAAAGGAATGGAATTTGGAGGCAGAAAATATGATTTGATTCTGGGATCTGTGACCTTGGGCAAAGTCAATTAGACTCCAGACCTCAGTTTCCAAATCTGTAAAATAATGTGGTGGAATTGATGATCTGAAGTTCCTTAGAACTCTAGATCTTGTAAATGTATTTTGATTTACATCATTCACCACTAGCCACATTCTCTCCCCCTAGGACCAGTGGTTACTAAGAGAGACAATAGAGTGTTATTCATTTTAAAATATTTATTTAAAGAATGTAAATATCCAAATGACTATTATTCCCTTCACAACAATCCCTTCAGGAAGTAATTACAACTAGCCTATTACTATTGCTCAAAACATGTTTCTTACTTCTCTTCTGGAATTACCTTCAGAGATTATGGCTCATTCTTTTGAATATCTGCTGTGGTAACAAATCTTCAGCATTTAAGGGTAGATTTGGAGCTTTGGAGTCATGTCTGCTGATTAAAATAGGTGATCATAAATTGTTTTTTACATGTAACCAAGAAATAAGATATATAAGCAATGGGGCATAGAAATCCATCTTGCCCTATAAGAAAGTAATGGGGGGGGGATTTGAGGGGGGATATAAGAGAACAGATTGGGGGAAGGTTTTCAGTATGCTTGCCATATTGGGGTGGGGGTAGGGGAGAGATGGGAAGAAAATCTATAACTCAAAATCTTTGGGAAATGAATGTTGAAAACTAAAAATAAATTTTAAAAAACAATTAAGTAAAAAATTTGAAAAATTTTAAAAAATAAAATAGGTGATCAAGCTGGAGAATACCACTGACAGGACACAGCAAAACAATGAGCTGTAACTCAATTCAGTGCAACAAATATTTCTTAAACACCATGCATGGAGTATGGGGTTAGGTACCAGGGATGCAAGGATTTTAAAATGTGTGTGAGTGTATCTGTGTGTGTGTGTGTGTGTGTGTATTCCTAACATTCTAGTGAGGGATATAACATATACACAGAGAAATAAATTCAAGGCCTTGTGAGGAAGAAGGGAACACTAGCAACTTATATCAGAAAAGGTTCCTAACGAGGCCTTGAAAGAAGCTAAAAATTCTGAAATGACTATGAATGCTTATAATAAAAACTGTATGAGGTAGTATGGCTTAGTGAATAAAGAGCTGACTTTAGAGCCAGAAAAAACTGAATTCAATTCCCACTTTTGACACATATTAATTGGGCAACTCAAGGCCAGCTACTTCCCAAGGTACTCTAGGCAACTTTCTAAGGCAGAGAAGATGCTGGGTTGTACTGGTAGAGTCAGTTACTTCATCTGGAAGTTCCCTATACAAGTGGCATTGCAAGTCCTGTCCCTATCCCTATGTTATTGTTAAAGTTGTTTTTCAATCACATCTGACTCTTCATGACCCTTTTGGGGTTTTCTTGGCAGAGATACTGGAGTGATTTGCCATTTCCTTTGGCTTATTTTACAGATGAAGAAACTGAGGCAAACAGGGTTAAATGACTTGCCCAGGGTCACACAGCTAGTATCTGAAGTTGGATTTGAACTCTGGTCTTCCTAACAATAGGCCCAACACTCTATCCCTTAGGCCACCTTGCTGCCTATATCCTTATAAAGACTACTAAAATGGACTTTTAAATGACTGTAAAATGATGTTCCTGCTTTTCCTCTATGGTTCCTAAGTCCCTTGGGAAGGCAGTTGTAAAAGAGGAACTCCTGAGCAATGGTGACATCAAGGGGACAAAGGGAGAGTCTCCTAAGGTGACACTTTGGAAGGGGGCTATAGTCCTTTAGATGCGGAAGTGCCACTGAGTTCATGTAAGAAGCACTGCCATCCCTTTGACTCTGGAGGAGGAGCTTTAGCAAAGTGGGTGCGGCTTCTGAAGCCTCCTCTGGCCATTAGTTCACCAAGTGTCTTTGATGAAGCTGGGGTCCAGGGCTGTAGGGAGGAGGGAGAAAGGTGGCAAAGATGTGTGGGGTGTGCTGGTTGGGGGGTGGGGGGAACTGGGTTTAATGAGGTGACTGTCACTTGTAAATGAAACAGAAGGCGGAGCAGCTTTCGTGAACCCTGACCCCTCCTGTCCATCTTGCCTTTCATCGGTTTGCTTTACGAGCAGTCAGTTCATTCAGAAAAGACCCACCACAGCCACAGGGAGAGTGGAACTGAAATTGGGACATATTCCTCTGAGCAGAGGAGAAGGGCATCCAATGGCGCTGGATTTCCATGGCCTAGGGGATAGAGGGACCCCATGTGCACCCTAGGTCTCTTCCTTAGCTAGAAAAAGAAAGAAGGAGGAGGGCAGAGGGCCAAGGGCCAAGGGAGGAAGGGAAATGTGTATGCATGTATGAAAATGGAGTAACTAAATTTACATAATGGAAAGATAGCTGTTGATTTAGGATGTTTGGGGTTCTAAGGACATAAGGCTATGGCAACTTGAAAGATTATCTGCTAAATTGTGACCTGACTCTCCCCAGATCTTGAAACTTTTTATAAATCATCTGTAGTGGTCAGCAATAACCACAAAATACAATGCAGAGGAGCCAAAAAAAAAAAATTCCCCATTCCATTCCATTCTAAGAGAGTCCTGAGGTCATTACTGTACACCAATGGTGTCAAACTCAAATAGAAATGGATTCCTGTGGGCTGCATACTGACTTAGAAACCCACATTTTCACATTATGCTGTATTGTATTTTTATTTATTTTGTTAAATATTTCCTAATTTCATTTTAATTTGGTTCAAGACATATGCAGGAATTGCTTGGCCCTTGGGCTGCCAATTTTAACACCTCTGCTATATACCACAGCTAAAGGAGAGGGGGAGAATTTGAAGAGGGGACAAAGAAGGGATATAGAGAGGATAAGAAGGAAGAAGAAAGGGAAATGCCAAAGAGGCAGGGAAGAGGGAATTTCACAATAAAATATATAAAGAATTGTGTGGAGTGTGATAACCCCATTTGAGTGGATTGGAGTCTGGAGAGACCCAGGATCAAATCCAGCCCCCTAAACTGGCTAGTGGACAAGTAATTTAATCTTTCTGAGCCTTGGTTTCCTTATCTGTAAAATGGGAGTGAGAATGGCTTTACAACCTCCCTCTCAGGGTTGTTACTGAGGGTCAAATGAATTAATTAAGGGAAAGCTTCGTAAACCTCAAAGGAAAGATATAAATTCCCTATTCCCGCCGAGAATACAATGTGAAAATTGGACAAAAGCAAGGCAGGAAAGGAGAGATGTTTGATTAAATTAAAAATTATTTTGTGACCATGAGGGCTCTTAGACATTTGAGAGAGGCTTCAGATTATCTTTCTGCAGAGGTCTTTGGGGAGAGACCAGAATTCCTATCTATTTAGGATGGTTTAAGTTAAATCTGTGCAGAGACAGAGGCATGATCTTTTTATTTATCACCTCACCAGACTCTACAGTCATGTTCTCTTTAGGTGATGAGAAACACAAAGGCACAGGGAAAGCAAATTGACCAGAACAGAGGGCTTCATGTTCTTATTCTGTGCCACTGCTGGGACTCATGCAGGTGACCACCTCTGCTCAGCTGCCTAACCCTGACCAACTCTGAAGGATGCGTATGGGGAGGAAGGAAGAAGATGAGTAGGGGGTAAAGAGTAAGGAAAGCTGCTTAGAGCCCCTACGGGGCTACACGCCGTGGTCACGGTGGCTGCTTTGTGTAAGCTGTGGCTAACCTAACTCCATACAGCTGAGTGAATATTAAATAAACAGAACAGGAGATGGATTCCAGCCCACAACAGCGTGGGTGGAAGCCCTCCCTTACTCTCAGCCCAGTCTTTTCTTTTTTCTTTTCTTTTCTTCGTTTCCTTTCTTTTCTCTTCCTTTTCTCTTTTTTTTCCCTATCTTTTCTTTTCTTTGTCTTGGTGAGATTTTCTGGAAGACCTTGTTTCAGTCTTATAGGGTCACATGCTCATGTGCAGCCTTCTTAAGAAACTTACCCTCAATGCCTCAGGGAGTATGGATGTCTTCTTCCCTCAACAAGTATTGTGTCAGGAGGTAGTGAAATCTCCATCACTGCATGTCTTCAAATGGAATCTGAATGAACACTTGGCAGAGATGTTGTCCAGGGAATTCCTGTTTAAGTATAGGTTGGATTAGATGACCTCTGAGGTCATTTCAAACTCTCTGATTTCTTCTCTCACTCTCATCTGGAAAGAAATGATTCCCTTAGATTTCAGAGAGAATGGTTTCTGGGGCTGTATGTCAAAATGCCAGACTTTCTGCCTTTGCTATTCCTTTTGCTAGACTTCTTCCTGGAGTTTTTGTGCTTCCTTCCTTCCTTTGTCCTTCCTTCCCTCCTTCCTCTCTTCTTTCTTTTTTCCCTTCCTACCTTCCTTCTTTCTTCACTTTCTCCTTCCTTCCTTCTCTCCTTCCTTCCCTTTCTCCCTACCTTCTTTCCTGCCTTCTCTCACTTCCTCCTACCCTCCTCTCCTTCCTCTCTCCCTCCTATTTTCTTCCCTCTTTCCTTCTTTTCCTCCATCTTCCTCTGTTTCTCTCTCCTTGCTTCCTTTTCTCCATCCCTACTTCCTTCCCTCCCTCCTTCTTTCCTTCCTTCCATCTGTCTTTATTAATGCTCTTTAAAAAAATTGTGTCACTTTCCAATATAATCTTTCCTTTGTAACAAAGTTTTAGAATTAAGCAAAACAACACATTTATTACATTTAACAAGGTATGCCTCATCCTTCATCTCTATTCTACCACCTGTCTGGCAAAAGAAAGATGTATACCTCATTCTCAGTCCTCCAAAATCAAGATTGGTCACCACATCAATCAGAGTTCTAAAGAGTTTAAATGTTTTCCTTTATATTATTATGTTCATTGTGCAATTTATTCTTCTGGTTCTGTTTACTTTGCTCTGTATCAGTCAGTTCATACAAATCTTTCCAAGTTTCTCTGAATTCTTCATATTTATTATTTCTTAAGATGCAAAATATTAGATTATATTTCTATCCCACAATCTGACCATTCACTAATGAATTTGATGAAATTTGTTTCTGGTTTTTGCTCTCATAAAAAGTACTGCTATAAGTGTTTTTGTATATTTGAGAGGTACAGGTTAGTGCTTTTTCTAAGATCATTCCATATTGTTTTCCAGAATAATTTAACAAGTACAGAATTCCAGTAGCAGTGTATTTATGTGTTTCCTCCCTTACCCCTCAACATTTGTGACTTTTATAATTCATAAATTTTTTCTAGGCTGATGAGTTTAAGATTAGGACTTGTGTTTCTTTTATTTGGAATATTCTTTCATGCAGTTGTCAGTCATTTTTGTCTCTTCTTTTGGAACCTGACTAGTATTACACTGTTGGTGGAGCTGGAAATTGGTCCAGGGGTGGGGAACCTGCAGCCTCAAGGCTATATATGGCCTTCTAGGTCCTTGGGTCTTTTTGTCCTTTTGACTGAATCCAGTTTTAAAGAACGAATCCTTTTATTAAAGGGGACTTGTTCTGTAAAATTTATTCAAGGGCCACACTTGAAGACCTAGAGGGCCACATGTGACCCTGAGGCTGCAGGTTCCCCACCCATGGACCATTCTGGAAAGCAATTTGGAGTTAATGCTAGGCATTTACCTCAATGAGGTCAAAGATAGAAAAGTCCCATCTACACCAAAATATCCCTAAAAGCCTTTTGTGGTAACAGAACAGGAAACATCATGGAACAACAAAGAACATCAGCTGAAGAATAGCTAAACAAACTGTGGCAAATGAATGTCATGGAATATTACTGTGAAATAAGAAATAGCAATTATGTCTTCATGATTCAGAGAAGCCAAAGAAGAGTGAAATAAGTAGAACCAGAAAAGTCCTGTACACAATGACAAAAGCAAATGCTAGTGGAAAGAACAAAAAAAAAGAAAACAATTTATTATTCTGATGACCAAACTTGGCCTCACAAAAGAAAGGAGGCATTGCCCTTCCCTCCTTTCTTTGCAGAGGAGGGAGACTATGGATGTGGAACATGGCATATGCTGCTTAGACAATTGATTTGTTGATTAATTTTTCAGAACTACTTTTTCCTCTTTTTTCTCCTTTTTACATGGGACAACTTGCTTGGGTTAGGGAGGAGGAGTGAGATGTTTAGAAATAAAGACAATATAAAAACAAAATATATCAATAAAAAATTAAAATATTTAAGAAAGAAAGCACAAACAAAAAATAAAGCTGCTAGTTCCTAGCCTTTGTCCACTTACGTGTTGGGGCAAATCACTCTTGCTCTTTGTATCAATGTCTTATATATTCTGGATTTCAGAAATATTTCTTGTGAAGATTTGATAGTTTGGTTGTTATGGCACTAGATAAGTAAATTAATTTAGATAGTATCATAATCTTTATTATTTTGATGTGTCCCAACCATGAACAATGAGTATCTCTCCAATTGTGTTCCCTTATTACTTTGCAGTTGTGTTCACCTAAGTCATGAGTATATCATGGTAGGTTACCTTCCAGATAACTATATGTGAAACTGATTTTTTTGTACCTAAGTGTAAGGCTTTACAATTATCCCTATTGAATTTCATCTTATTAGATTCAATTTAATGCTCTAGCCTGCCATGATCTTTTTGAATCCTGACTTTGTTATCCGCTTTATTAGCTATCCCTCTGGGCTTTATGTCATCTGAGAATTTGATAAAAATGGGATCTATGCCCTCTAAAAAACTCATTGATAAAAATGTTAAATAGCACAGGGCCAAGCACAGATCCCTGAGGTGTTCCATTAGAGACCTTCTGCCAGGTTGGCTTTGGATTGTTAACTATTCTTTAAGTCCAGCCTTCAAATCAGATACAAATCAACCTAGTTGTATTCTAGTCTAGTTCACATCTTTCCATCTTCTCCACAAGAAAAAAAAATTAAAGAGATACAAGTTATCTTAAGTGCAGAAGATATTATGGTATGTGTAGAAAGCACCAGAGAATTAATAAACACTCTAGCTGAGACAATTCATAGCTTCAGTAACATAGCCAGATAGAAAATAAATCCACAAAAATAATCAGCATTTCTATACATAGCAATAACAATGTGATGCATGTGGAAAAAGTGCTGAAATTGAAGTCACAGTAGCTAAGTTCAAAACCTGGTTTGGCCAGGCCACTTATCACTTGTGTGACTTTAGGGAAAGTCACTTATTTGTCTGGGCCTCAGTTACATGAGCTACAAAATTAGGGTGTTAAGCTAGGTTATTTCTAAGATTTCTTCTAATTCAAAATCCTAATATCCTATGATCTAGATCTTTTAATGAAAACCAGGAGGAAATAATAGAAAGGGAAATTCCATTAAAAATAACTACAAAATGCACAAAGTATTTGGGAGTCAATCTACCATGACACTCAAGATTTTTAGAAGAAAAATTACAAACACATTTTATAAAAATAGAGAAAAATAAATAATTGGAAGAATATATCTTCACTGCTTTCACTGGGGCCATGGCAATATTATAAAATGGTAATAACATTAAAATTCATTTATAGATATAGTGCTATACCAGTCAAACTTCAAAGGAGTCATTTTCTAAAGGTGGGCAAAATAATAACAGAAAAGATTTGGAAATAACATAAGTATAGAATATCAAACTAAATCATGAAAAAAGTAGAAAAGGAAGGAGAATGGAACTTTCTGACCTCAAACTATGTTACAAAGCAGTGATAATTAAAACTATTTGTCACTAGTTGCAAAATACAAAAGTAGATCAAAGGAACAGATTAGGTAAGCAAGATTGAGAATAAATTGAACTCAGTAGCACAATATTTGATAAACCCAAGAGCACAAGTTCCTTGGAAAGGGACTCCCTGTTTATCAAGAACTACTGAGAAAACTGGAAAGAATTGTCAAAAAAATAGGTTTATTCTAACATCTTATACTCCACTAAATTCCAGATGGTTAGGGGACCTAAGCATAAAAAGTAATATAATTTTAAAAGTTGTAGAAAAATGGATAGAAGTCTATTTCCTTTCACAATTATATAACTAGGAAGAAAATTCTTAATCAAATAAAAGATAGAATCACACACACCAAAAATTAGGCCTTCTTGATTACATGAAGTTGGAGCATAAGATCATATATTTTGAGCTAAAAGGACCTCACAGGCCATTTAGTCTAACTCCCTGATTTTGTTCAAAGGAAACTAAAGTCTGAATATTTAAGTTACCTGCCCAAGGTCACACAAGTAATTGCAGAAGCAGTAGTTGTAAAACTTTTGCATAAACAGTCATGGACAAAAGCTTGGACAAAAAGTGAAACTCTCAGGGAGAAATCTCTGCATCAAATATTTCTTTAAAAGGTCTGATATCCAAGACATATGACAAATTAATACAAATATATAAGGCTAAGAACTATTCCCCAAAAGATAAATGGTCAAGGGATATGAATAAAGAGTTCTCAGAAGATATAGAAACTATTAACTATATGACACATTACTCCAAATCATTAATAATCATAGAAACATAACTTAACTCAACTCTTCAGAAAATTAACAAAAGGTGACAAAAGTTGGAAATAGTCAATGTTGGAGTGACTGTGGGAAGATAGGCATATAAATATATTCTTGGTCAAGCTGTGAATTGAGCTAGCCATTCTGGAAAACAATTTGTGAATTATGCAGGAAAAAAAGCAACTGCAATTTTTATACTCTTTGACCCACCTATCCCACTATTGAGTGAGGTCAAAGAGGTCAATGATAGAAAGGCCCTGTATATTTTTTAAAAATTTTCATTTAAAGCAGTACTTTTATGGAAATAAAATGGGTGACATTAATTGGGGAGTGGCTAAGCAAATTGTGGTATGTGAGTGTGATGGAATATTATTATGCATAAGAAATGATGAATATTAGGAATTCAGAGAAACATGGAAAGACTTAGATGAACTGATGCAGAGTGAAATAGAAAGAGCTAGGAAAATAATATATACAATAACTCTAACCAGGTAAGTGGAAAGAACAATAAAATGAAATTGAATGCTATATAATTAAAATGCCCAAGCTTGCCCCTCTTCCCCAGAAGAGATGAGAAAATGCAACTCTCTCCCTTCATTGTGAAGGTGGAGAACTATGTGTGAAAACTGTTGTCCGATGAAATTGATGTATTGATTGATTTTGCTGAGCTGGGTTTTTTTTGTTGTTGTTAAATTTTGGTTACAACGGAAGGTTCACTGAGTAGTGGTGGTAGTGGTACAGAAGGCAGTATGTATTTGGACAGACATACAGTATAACAACAAAGTGAATCAATAAATCTTTTAAAAAGAGAAAGAAGAAGAATATCCTGAAGGCTAGTAGATGATTATGACAAGACTTTTGACCAGGTGACAAAGATGGTTGTCATAAGCCTTACAGGAGAAGAGGTTGGTGAGTTATGGTGGCAAAGGAGAAGTCTGGAAGTGTGAGCAAAGCGCAAAGAATATTTTCCTCCTCCTTCCTGTGGCCCAATGCTTCAGAGTGTATAGAAGAAAGATCAAGAAAGTCTTGGAGACTGTGGCTAGGGAGGTAGGATCTTCTGGGAAGAGCCAGGTTTCTGGTAGTGCAAGATGGAAATAATATGAAGAGATGAGATTTTGGATAAAGGAGAATTTCTTAGCACTTGAATGAATTTTTCAGAGTCTGCAATAGAATGAGAGTACAAAAAAGGAAATGAGTTATGGAGGATTAGGGCAGAGGTAGATAAGCATGAAAATATGAGGAGAAACAAGATGGGGAGCAGATTTTCACCTCAACAGACTCCTTGAATAATGGGCTTAATGGAAACAGAAGCTGGGAACTTGTCCAACATAGCGTGGGGAATGACTAGTTGATAAGGGCAATCTGTCCTCTGGGCTTTATGATCACTGAACATGTGACCAGTGTAGGTCATCACTGTCTCCAATGCAGAGAGGTCCATTATCTCTTATAGTTCTAATACCCTAATCATGAAGGAAGAATAAGGTCAGGAAGTAGATCCCTGGGGCCTGGACTAAACATTCATTTCACAACCGTACTAGAGGCTTATCCCAGGATGATGGGGAATAAAGCACACCTGGAAGATGCCTCATACATGGTACAGGCACTCAGCTCACTATCTTTGAAAACATAGTCTACAATTCCAGATATACCATTGGTGCACTGAGGCTCAGGATCTGTAGAAGCTTAGTATAGAGATGTTCTAGAATTGTCTCCTTTGGGGCATGCTCTCTACTACCCCAGTGGCAATCCAACTTATTCTCCTCTGATTCTGAGGCACAATACCATATTGCTTCATCCTGGAATATCTTGTTGCAGTGGCATATTATATATTATATCCTTTAATAGGCCACATAGTTCAGTGGAAAGGAAGTCAGTAACCTCAGTTTTGCCACTGACTTACCTATATGACCATGAGCAAGTTAATTAACTTCTCTGGGTCTCAGTTCCCTCATATGGAAAATGAGAGACCTCTGAAGCCCTTTCCAATGCTAAATCTATGATCTCATGTTCCTATGATCTAAGAGGGCAATGACTAGGGTTTGCATTTGAAACTACAAAGCACAAATTTGCTTTGGACCTGGACTCCATAATGATACTGACATCATAGAGAAGGATAGCCAAACCCTGATGATTGACGAGGGGATGAGTAGGAATGGGGGTGTTGGCTTGGAGCTCAATCAATCAGTAAACATTTATTAAGCACTTAGTATGTGCCAGACACTGTGCTAAGGGCAGGAGTTCTTGTATAAGAACCACTAGACTGGACAAACACCAGTTCCATTGTGACCTCTATTAGCTTCTCCTTCAAGACTTAAAATCAAAGACTTATAGACCCAATAGAAACCTTAGTGAACATCCAGTACCACCCCATCATTTTTATAGATAAGGAAACTAAGGCTCCCAAAGTGGAATAGATGGAATAGACTTTTCTTTCAACTCCACCATGCTGCCTTGCCACCCTTCAATGGGGCAGTTCTTGTTTCCATGAATGTCAAGGGATAGCCAGGTGTTTTACATGTTCCACCTCTGATAGACACAAATATAGGAGTGCCTGGGACAGGGGCCTGTCTTTACTTTCTCCCTCCCTCCCTTGAGGCCCCAAGAGCTGGGAGTTCATCAACTATCACGAGGCATCTTGTTCATATTTTCTCAGCCGGAGGTCTTGGCAACAGCTCTTCATTTCCTGTGAGGGAATGATCTTTTAATCTCTGAGCTCAAACTCACTTTGGGGCACTGGGGGTTTGGAGGATGAGTTGGGAGAAGCTGTAAAACCCGAATTCACCCCCATTGTGATAGTAGAGCCACATTCCTATCCCCGTCCTCAGCTTCAGATTCTCCATGATACAGCCAAGAATCCTGAACAGACATGAAGACATCTGCCATTTAGAAGAACTGAAATGTCATGGTTCCAAGTCTACCCTCTGAAGCCCCTGTCCAGGCAGCACCAGCCAGGAGTCTGATTCTTCTGATGCATGAATAGGCCTAGATGGGAGTAAATCCTGGCTTGTACTGCAGACAGAGGCGCCTTGCTCAGGCACTGATTTGTGGGGAACATGGTTTCTTGTGTGATCCTGCTCCAGCAAATCCTCAGTACAGGATTTTGTTCCCTGCACACTGGGCACAGAAGAAGCTGGTTTTTTTTAGTCATCTTGATGAGCCCAGCCCCAGCTCCAGCCTGAGCCAGAGGCAGCTAGTACTACCCAGAAAATTTTCCTCTAACAAATGAAAATGACCACCTCACCTGGACTTAGAATTGTAAGATGTCTTAAATACAAGTTAGTCTAAACCTTTATTTTATTAGTAATCTTAACAATTATAAACTTAATAATCATCCACAAAAACAAATATTCAAAAAAGTAAACAATAAAAATGAGACCATATATAAAAACTATAAAATCCAAACTGCTTTCTTTTTTAAAAAAACATGTATATTAATTTAACAAAATAATAGCATGAAGATCTTATTTGCTTCCCTATCCCTGTCTGATCTTTTTTTTTTTCTTTTTGGAGGGGGAAGGCAAGGCAATAGGGGTTAAGTGACTTGCCCAAGGTCACACAGCTAGTAAGTGTTAAGTGTCTGAGGTCAGATCTGAACTCAATTCCTCATGACTCCAGGCCTGGTGCTCTATTCACTGCACCACCTAGCTGTCCCTGATCTTTTTTTCTATGTGTATTTTAGTTATTCCTTTGCTGTTGATCTTGTTATTTATGTAGTTATAGTCGTCAGTGTATACAGGGAAGCTGTATATATTGAACCATCTAGCTGCCCCCCAATAATAACAACAAAAGTTGGCCCAGCGGATAAAGTACAGGGCCTGAAGGCAAGAAGAATCTTCCTTGGCTTCAGAAAGTTACTAGCTGTGTGACCCTGGGCAAGTCATTTGACCCTATTTGTCTCAGTTTCCTCGTCTGTAAAAGGAGCTGGAGAAGGAAATGGCAAACCACTCTAGTATCCTTGCTAAGAAAACCCTAAATGGGTCACAAAGAGTCAGAAATGATTGAAACAACTGAATAGCCACAAAATCAGTGTATCTTGTACTTGGTCCTCATCTTAATGTTGCCTATTTTTAGCACTGGTTCCATTGCCGCTCCACCCTCAACTGTACCTCTAAAGATCATGCCAAGGAGGGACTAAGCTACTCACCATTTAAGACTTTGGACCACAATGTCATCTTCCCAATTAATCCTTTTCTACTTTCCCTTTTTGAGGAGGAGCTCTAACCCCCTCCACTTTTCCATCCCTTCCTCCTAAAACTGTAATAAAATCAGCACTACTTATTGCCTCTGGAAAAATCCTTTCAATGGGCTGCTCTCTAGTTCCAATGTCTATCCTGTTAATTTCCCAGACCAAATCACCTTTCCCTGTCCATCATTCTCCTTCGGGTTTTCTCTTTCAATTGAACAATTCAATTGTTCAATTCAATAGAACGTAAGCTTTTTTAGGACAGAGATTGCTTGCTTTTCTATTTCAATCTCCAGTGCTTAGCATAGAACTTGGCAGATAATAAGTGCTTAATAAATGTTTTTTTTTTTCATTCATTCATGCCTATTCTACATTCTTCACAACTTCATATTCAATAATTTAATTCAATAAACATTTTAAAGTGCCTACTAAGTCCAGGCACTGTGCCAAACACAGTGCAGACATAAATATAAAAAAGAAAGATATTTATACCCTTAAAGAGCTTATAATCTAATGGGGGAAGACAATACATAAAAAGAAGCTAGTAAAGTAGGGAGGCATCTTGTTTGGTGGGGTGAAAACCAGACAGAGCTGCAGATGCAAAGTGGAGTGAGCTAGCAATCCAAGTTCTGCCCTCTATAAGGAAAGGCTTTGGGAGGAGTCTGGTACTCCATCTTCCAGTCCTCCAATTAGAGGGGAGAGGAGCCTGAGGGAGCTGCTATCTAAGGCTTGAGTTAACAGCATGGTGATGAGATTAGAAGTGATAAGCTTATCCTGGGAGGAGCATCTTGTTCCATGGAGTTGAAAACCAGATTGTTTTGTATATATAAAATATATATTTTTTGTATATATAAAATTGATATATAATGATTTTTATATATATAAAAATACATAAATATATATAAATCTTATTTTATATTCTTCATATTTGTAATTTCTTACAACACAATATTATTCAGTTACATTGATTTCATCTCTCCTCACCCTAAAATTTAAATAGATATATAGCCCTTAGCTCAAAGGGCTAATTTTATAGGGACTATCCTCATTGGTGGTGGTTGACTAATCAATGCTTTAAGCCTATGTGAGGGATGAAGTTGGTCAGAACTAAAGAAAAAAGAGGGTTGTTGTTTTTTTTTGTTTGTTTGTTTTCTGGCTTCCAGCTTTGAGAAGAAGACATGTACCGTGTTTCCCCGATAATAAGACACTGTCTTATTATTTTTTTTGGAAAGAAAAACACCAGAGGGCTTATTTTCAGGGGAGGGCTTATGTTGTCCTGCCTCAGCTCTCCTCCGCAGCACTGCTCTCAATGGCGCCAGCAAGCAAATCACTGGGGAAGAACAGGATGACTCGCTCACTGCTGCAGCTCTGATTGGATGCAGCTCAGAGCGCAGTGTGCGTTTGGGGGGGGGAACGGTGCATACAGAGGGTACCGTAATGTAGCGTGTAGTGCAGGGGATCACCTTCACTACAGTAGCAATCTCAATAGGGCTTATTTTCGGGGGAGGGCTTATTTTAGAGGAATCTTACACAGTAAGGGGAGGGCTTATTTTCGGGAAAGGCCTTATTATCAGGGAAACATGGTAGTTCCCATCTCCCTTCAACCGAAAGAAAGAGTGTGACTGTAGTATCTTCCTAGATCATACTCTGTATTATGCCATGTCTGTTACATGTACTATTAATGCCATTAGTTTTACTTGTCTATCTGGGATGCCTTGTTTTAAAGCACTGGCATTTTTGTTTATACTATATAACTAAAGGTATCAGGTTTACCTCAGCTGATCTTTGGAAGGAACTGCAAAGAGTTTTGACCCAGGGGAGAAATGTAACTTGAGCCTCAAAGTCCATTCATATAGGATTCTCTCTTTCCCTCTCTTCACTGGTGAAGACTGATTATTCAGTGGTGAAAGCTTGAGAGGAGAGAGATGCTGGTCTTCTGGTTTCCAGGGAGAGAGACAGACAAACAGACAGAGACACAGAGAGAAAGATGGAGAGAGACAGAGAGTAATGCCATTCCAGACTTTCTTCATGTACCTCAAGGGAAAGAAAGACTCTAAGAAGATGCCAGCATGTAGAAGAGCTGGCACTTTGATTATATCCCCATTCCCAGCTTACTTTTCTTTCTTCAGGTTGAAGGGAGACTGGAACTACATATCTTCTTTCTCAAGATTGGAAGCCAGAAGTCCAGAATCTTTCTTCTTTCCAGCTCTCACTCAACTCCAATTCTCATCTAGGCTCAGAGCATTGATTAATCAGTTTCCATCAGTGAGAATAGTTTTATGCAACTGGCCCTTTGAGCCAGAGGTTACAGATGGATAGATAGGTAGGTAGATAGAATATTTATCAAGTATGCGCTATACTCCAGGTACTGTGGGAAGTCCCAGAGATACAGATAAAAAGCAAGACAGTCACTGCCCTCAAAGAACTTGCATTCTAAATGGGAGAAGAAATTATATAAAGAAGAGCTGGGAAGTCAGGGAGGATACACGACAGGGGCGTAACTGGAGATGTCTATGGAGTGTTAGTGGAGAGCTGAAATGAAACAAATTAAGGTCAAAGCCGTCTTATCAAAACTCAGGGTGGTTTTAGGGTCAAAGTTCAATTTTCTGGTTGAGAGGGAGTGAAGGTAATGGTCTGAGTGGGACATAACTTGGGTAGAGAAGTTGAAGAAGAATTTATTCAATTCTCACCAATTGTACATAATTATCATTTTTATAGATGAGGAAAATAAAGTCTAGCAGATCAGGTAATTTGCTCAAGGTCAGACAGTGTTGATGATAGAACTGAGACTAGTCCAGCCCCTCTCTCTATTAGACCCCACTGCTGTCAGGTGAAATTGTCTCTATTTCTAGGTGATTTTCCCAAGGAGATTGTACTTTATTACCTTCCTATGGTGTCTTTTTCTGGTTTTTCATGAATATTTTACCCAAAATATATCCTCAGGACCAGATGCTGCTTTCTTCCATGTTCATTCTCACAAGATCTTGCTTGTTTAATTTTCTCTTCCCTTTCATCATTGGGCATTGAGCTGAATTACTTGATTATTAATCTGAGTCTTTATGGCTTTATGAACTGGTCAAGGAAGAGCTCATAATACTGTCCAACATAATCCTGGTTCTGCCACTCCTGTTACTATGTAGCCTTAGGCAAGACACCAAATACTTCTAGGCCTCAGTTTTTTGATCTGTAAATAAGAGCTTATTATATTTCTGGAACATAGTAGGCACTTAGCGTTTATTAGATTGAATTGGATTGTAAATTGAGAGTATTGTATTAGATGATCTCTAAATTTCTTTTCAGCTCTAAATCTTCTGATGCTGTCATTTAAGAAACTATTTCTATGGGAAAATGCCTTGGGATTTTCAATTAGACTTTCAAATGAATAAGGCATTCACAAGTTGTTGGGAATTGCCTGTAATGGAGTTACCAGAGTTGAGTAGAAGAAATCTTTTTTCAAAAAATATTTTATTTTGTTTAATAAATAGGAACAGTGAAAGGAACAAGCTCAGAACATCAATAGAACCCTGAATGTGACTTGGGGCCTGCTGAGCACTTCCCCAAACCTGCATGTGCTGAGATGGCTGAAACTGAAGTGCCTCTATAGCTATTAAATTATTTATCTGGGTGGAGATAGTGCTTTGATTGCAGGCTCCCCTCCTGTTAGATTCTGTCCCAAATGAGTAGAAGAGGGTCATGCTTGATCTGGCCTGAGACATGATTCTCATATTCTCATTCTGTCTCTCTCTCTTTATCATTTTCTTTCTCTTCCTTCTCTTATCTCTTTTTCTTTATTTTTCTTTTTCTCTGTTTTCTCTTTCTTCCTTCTATTTCCCTATCTCCTTCCCCTCTCTTTCACTCTTTTTTTTTTTTTTTTGGTCTTTATTAATTTGTTTGTTTACCCTTGAGTTTCAAATTTTCTCCCTCTCTTCCCCCTCCCCTGCCCATGGCAGCATGCAATCAAGTATAGGATCTGCAAATACTTTCACATTAGACATTAGTCAGGCTGTAAAGAAGGACTGTAACTGATGGAATGAACAATGGAAAAGAGGAAACAAAACCAAACAAAAAAAAAGAAAGAGAGCAGGTAGTTTGCTTCGGTCTGCATTCAAACTCGGTTCTTTCTAGTTCTTTCTCTGAATGAGACATCTCTCTCCATCATGAGTCTTTTGGGGTTGACTTATAACCCTGCATTGCTGAGTAGAGTCCAGTCTATCAAAATTGGTCATCACACATATGTTGTGTCTGTGATTGTATACAAATTTCTCCTGGTTCTGCTCTTCTCACTCCGCATCAGTTTGTATAAGTCTCTCTAGGTAAATATGAGGTCTGTCTGCTCCTCATTTCTTATAGCACAATAGTATTTCATTACATTCATATATCACAACTTGTTTAGCCAGTCCCCAATTGATGGGCATCCCTTTAATTTCCAGTTCTTTTCCACCAGAAAAAGAGGTGCAATAAATATTTTTGTATATACGGGTCTTCCTCCCACTTCTATGATCTCTTTGGGATACAACCCTAGAAGTGGTATTGCTGGGTCAAAGGGTATATACTTATTTATAGCCCTTTGGGCATAGTTCCAGATTGCTCTCCAGAATGGTTGTATCAGTTCACAACCCCACCAATAATGCATCAGTGTTCCAATTTTTCCACATCCTCTCCAGCATTTGTCATTTTTTTTGTCACCTTAGCCAATCTGACCTGATGTGATACCTCAGAGTTGTTTTCATTTGCATTTCTCTAATCAATAGTGATTTAGAGCATTTTTTCATATGCTTATAGATATCTTTAATTTCTACCTCTGAAAATTGCCTGTTCATATAGTTTGACCATTTATCAATTGGGAAAGTAGAAGTCTTGATGGAGGAGGTGAGTTTTGATTTGGAAAGTAAGGAACATGTATTGGCAAAGATAATCATATCTGGATGGGCCAGGGTAGTCTTGGAAATAGTGCTTCAGTGTAGGTGCCAATGACTAAATGGAGATAAGGAGTGAGGAAAGCTAGGAGAAAACAAAAGAAAGTACAAAAGAGAATAGGCAGGGCTAAATCTTGCTGAGATTTGGTTTTACTTGAAGAAGTAACTTGCATCATTAAAATAACATTGAATTTAAAATCAGATGACCTGGGTTTGTGTATTGACTTTGTGATTTAGTTCTACCTTGGGAAAATCACGTAACACCTCTGAACCTCAGTTTTCTCATTGCTAAAATGTGGATAGTATTTCTATTATCTCACAAGTCTGATGGGAAGATAAAATAAAATGGCTATAAAAGTACTTTGCAATCATAAAGCCCCATTTAAGCATGCTATTTCTCCAACATTTCCAGTGTTCTCAGTTGATGTATATTTTCTCCCAGAGCACTTCCCCCACATTGTATCTCAACACATTGTCTGAAGTTTTTTGAGAGATTTAGTTTGCATGTTTTTGATTCATTGACATTGAGGTCATCCAGATTCTGTTTAGTCAAAGCATCCCAGGAGTCCACAGTTGAGGGCAGAAGCCATTGGTCTAAGACCTGTCTGGGACATGGAGTCTCACAGGACAGCAGTGATAAAGGGTAGTGGTAGAAAAAAGAGAAGAGGGAGGAAAGTCTGCCTGTGACACACAGCTCAGAGCTCTCAAGACTGAATGGCACAACTCTTGTGCAAAAACCTTAAGCCATCTCTATGAAGTGTTAAAGTGGGTCACCCTGACCCTATATACTGGGGACCCTCCCTGTACAGTTCCAGAGAACCTAGTAGCTAGAATAACTTAAAAAAGGAGTATGTGTTTGGGTGGAGTGGAGACAAATTAGTAAGGAGGTGATGTGGTGTGTGATATGGTGGTATGAAGTAGTGATTGGACATGAACAATCCTCAGGATGACTGACTTGCTGTCTCTATAGTGCCCCACCTTTTGGTTACTGATAGTACCTTTTGTTGTAAGACCAAAGATTTCTTAACTTTGAAAAACCTTTAGCCACCAGTGAATTGATCAATCAGGACATACTTTAGATGAAGTCTTATCATAAAAATAAATATAGTTATGTGAAACAGCTCTCTCATAGTCCCTCTCTCCTCCCCAACTCCCCCCTTTACACTAGGAAACTTTAATATATGTTTTGATATTTCCTAAAGCATCATTAATCTCCCAGTTCCTCAAGTCACTCATTTCCCATGACCTACTCCTTCATCCTACCACAATTGCATTCAAAGATGGTCACATTCTTCATCATGCCCCTGCCCACAAATGCACCACTTTCATATTTATGAACTCTGAAATTTTCTTCTCTGATCACAAAATGTTGTCATTCCATCTCTACTTCTGCCTTGCAACCCCAAAGCCTATTCTCATAGTCAAGATGGGCTTCAATCTCTCCACCCTTCAATTATTTCCCCAGTCCAACATCCCTACACCCCACCTCACTTCCTCATCTTGACCCATTGGTAAACCACTTCAACTCTACACTGTCAGTTTCTCTTGAGTTCCTTGCCCCCTTATTCTATCAAAGATGTGTCCTGCCATGCCTCAGCCTTGGACCATTCCCATCATCTACCACCTTCACTCTTATTCACATATTGCTGAAAGAAGATGGAGAAATTGATGACATCATGATGACTGAGTCCCCTACAAATTTACATTATGTCATCTCAAATGGGCTTTCCACTGTGGCAAGGCAATGTTTTTGCACCCCCTAATTGATTCACTATTCCATTTAATTGATTCACGATTCCATTTTCCATAGCAGTTCTTCCAAACCTTTTCATCCCTCCTCAAACCTCCCGTGGCTTCCCCTCCTCCCCCCCTCTCAAGCTGAGGACATATTTCACATATTTCACAGAAGAAATTAAGGCAGTGGGGTAGTTTAGTGAAAAAAAATGCTAGGCATGGAGTCAGGAAGATCTGATTTCAAATCTAGCCTCAGACACTAGCCTTGTGATCCTGGGCAAGTCATAAATTCTGCCTCAGTTTACTCAATAATAATAGCAGTGAGGTCACAAGGTTGTTGTTAAGATCAAATGAAATAATATTTGTAAAGTACTTAACACAATGCCTGGTACATAGTAAGTACTTCATAAATACTTGCCTTCTTCATTCCTACAAACATGCCCATATCTTCCCATCCTCAAAAAAGTCATTATTTGATCCATATATCCATCTCTGCCAACTATCATCCCATATCGCTTCTCATTTTTGAGGCTAAACTCCCTAAGAAGGCTGTCTACAATAAGTGCTTCTCTATTTCTTTTCCTTTCCTTTTATTATTTTCTTAACTCTGAAGTATGACATCCAATCATTAAACTGTTCTCCCCAAAGTTAACAATGATCTCTTAATTGTCACATGCAATGGTCTTTTTTGAATCCTCATCCTTCTTGACCTCTCTGAAGCCTTAGACACTGTCAATCACCCTCTTCTCTAGGTTTTTGTGATACTGCTTTCTCCGGGTCTTTTCTCCCTGTCTAATTGCTTCTCAGTCTCCTTTGCTGAATCTACATCCAGATCATGCCTGCCCTTCCCTTCTACTCATTATTTCACTTGATCATTCTTCTTAATCTTTGTGCCTTTCCTCTGAAATCATTTCCCATTTACCCTATATATAGCAATTTGCATGGTTCATCAGACCGTGAGCTCCTTTAGAACAAGGGCTGTTTTGTTTTGTGTTTTTTTGCCTTTTTTGTATCCCTAGCATTTAGTGTAGTGCTTGAAATACTGTTGCTGTCCTTGTTGTTTAGTCATTTTCAGTTGTCTGATTCTTTGTGACCCCACTTGGGGTTTTCTTGGCAAAGATACTGGAGTGGTTTGCCATTTTCTTATCTAGATAATTTTACAGATGAGGAAACTGAGGTAAACAGGGCTAAATGATGCCCAGGGTCACACTAATAATAAATGTCCAAGGCCAGATTTGAACTCAGGAATATGAATCTTCCTGACTCCAGGTGTGGGATCCTATTCACTGTACCACCTAGCTGCCCTAAAATATAGTGGGCATTTTATAAATGTTTACTAACTGACTCAAGGATCTTACATCCTAATGAGGAGGGGAATAAACAAGAGCTGGAGAGGGGAGGGGGCATATAAGGTATCCACATAGGGGCAAAGTCTTAAAGTCCACAAAGAAAGAGTGGAGCTGGAAAAGAAGTGAATATAGGTGGTCTTGTACATTCTGAAATGATAGTCCTGAGTAGGAACTCACCAATTGGAAGCGAGGATATAGGGATGGAGGCATCTCCATGGAGAATTTGTTTATATGGAGGTGAAGAAGTAAAGAGAGACTGGCCAGGAATGGCTGGACAGGCAGGAAGATTAGAAAGGAGCAATGTTATAGAAGTCTAGAGAGGAGAAAACATCAAGGAGATTATGATTGATGATATCAAAGGCTGCATAGAGTTAAAGGATGAGAATTGAGAAAAGGCCATTTGATTTGGAAATTAAGAAATCACTGGTGGATTTGGAGAGAAGAGTTTCATATTGAATAGTTGAATGATGAAGTCAGAAGCCGGATTGTAGAGGGCTTGGAATCAAGTGAGAGGAAAGAAAGTACAGGCATCTGGTATACATAGGGAGGAGAGATCTGCTATGATAGCCAGAGGGGATAGTTAGATCAAGTGAGAGTTCTTATGGATGGAGAGCTCTGGAAATTTCTGTAGACAGTAGGGAAACAGACTGTTAGTAGGGAGAGATTGAAGTGAGATAGTAGAGATGATATAAAGGTATTCTCCCAGAGAAGACAGAATGGAATGGGATTACCTGCACATGAAGGCCTTGGCAAGGAGAAGGGCCGCTTCTTCATCTGAGACAGGGGTGAAGGAGATCCTGGAAGAAGACATTGGCATCATATGAGATGAGGAGGGGAAGAAAAAAGAGAACTCTTGGCAATAGACTCTAATTGTTTTAGATAAGTATGAGGCAAGGTCCTTAGGTGAGAGGCTAGGTGGAAGGGGTGCTATGAGAAGCTAGAGGAGGGATACAAAGGTTAGGAACAGCTCCTGTGTTGTAACAGTTAGGGAAGCATAAAAGGATCATCTTGCTGAAATGGAGGCCCACTTGAAGTTAGATAATGTAATTTATAATATAGATAACATAAATTCGTAATTGACCAAGTCAGTACAGTTTCATGATTTTTTCAAACTCCATTCAGTAGTATATGAAGAGGAATGGAGGCAGCAGATGGCTGGAGGAGTGGAGTTTGGCAAGGTAAGATCAGTGATAGGACAAGGGCATGATTTAAGAGATGATAGTATAGAGTTGAACTAATTCACCAAGGGCTCAAGACAGGTAGGGAAAGAGATTGTAGCCAATGTAGGTGTGATGACATGGCCTAGAACTGAGGGATAGAGAAATTGGAGGTCATGCAGAGGATGAAGAACAAGTTTAGGGATCACCAGTCAAAAGGAATGATGAAATGATAAAAGATTATGAACAAATAAAGACTTTTGTAGCTTGTGAACACAGAAGTGGGAAATGGCAATAGCAAGGCTATAATCACATCTGTGTGTAATTGAGGTGGATTGGAAGAGTTGGTCAGAGGATTGGAGTAGATTGAGGAACTGGTAAATTAGGATACTTGATGAAATATCAATACATACATTGAAGTCCCCTACTATGAAGGTAAGAGTTGGATTGGAGAGAAATACTGTGAGCCAGGCACTACACTCATTGAGGAAGGAAGGAATGTGTCTTGGGGATCAGTAGAAAACAGACACCAGAATCTTGATTTGATAATAAATCTATACTAAATTTAACTTCAAGAGAGAAGAATTTACTGAGTGATGGTGGGAGAAGAAGGGCTAGAAGTAATAATGGGTCTCACTAGGAGAGAGGCTTTCCATTATTCATGAGAAGAGAAAATTGTGGTGATTGGCAACTCGACCATTCTGCCAGCTCCATCAATACTGAGGATTACTGAGCCAGATATATATATATATATATATATATATAAGTATGTATATATATACACGTATATGTGCATGTACACATATAACGACTACATACATGTACATGTATACATATAGAGGGTATATGAGATTGCTGGTTAATACAAAGATGGCTTAGCTTGTGAATGGCAAAGATATACATTTGCTCTTAGATCTGACCTCTACCTCACCAAGGGAGACCATAATTTCTGCCTTCGTGGGGAGCAGGAGAAAGGCTATGGATGAGCAGTTACTCCTTTCCTGTCCTATCTCCAAAAGGGGTATTAGATTAAAATTATATCTCTCCACCATACCTCAAAACATTGGTAGTATTAGGAGCACAATTTTCTTAGACAGGATCAATACCATTTTTCCTGATTGCTCTCTAGGGTTGGGTTTACTTAGTTTACTATCACCAATTTGGTTCACTCCCACCAAAGTTAAACAAAATATCATCATAAATACTGCATAAGCTTCTTTATTAAACAGTAATTGAAGTAGGAAAGTGACACAAATTAAAATAAACCAGAAAAAAAACCACCACCATAAAAGTAAAGGAACTCTTCAAATGGAAGTGAGATAAGATATTGGCTCACCAAAGAGAGAGAATAATCTCACCAAAAGGAATCTGCTCTTAGTCTCTAGTTTACAAGCCCTAGAAGTCAAGAGACATATGAGGGGTCAGTGACTCTGGGGGCCCTGATAGCCATTCAAAAGTTTGTCCTTTTCTTTTGTGATGGCTTCCTAAAGTCCTTCAACCCTCTGACATCCCCTCTATGTTATATAGGTATGCATCAGCACTCAGCCAATGAGGGAATGATGATGATGATAACTAGCGGTAGGGCAGCATACTAACAGTGTCTTTCAGGGTACTACCCACTGAATAAGGGGAGGAATTACATAATACACACATGCATATTCATATATACACATGTCAGGTCTAGATGGTGTTTGAATCTTTGTTGCTTATTGAAGGTGGAGGCTTCAGAAGAGAAAGATCCATTTGTGAAGCCGATTAGATGATAGTGTCTAAGAAGAGGATTTGCATTTCTGTACCACCAGTTATGTTACTGGAATGGTGTGAAGAAAGGGGCATTCAAGATGAGTCTGGAAGAAAACCAGGGATTCTAAGGCACAGAGGTGAGGAGGGAGTATTTATAGGCGTGAGAGGTAAATGAAGCATTGAGTGTATGGAACTAGTAGACCAGTATGGCTGTATCTAAAAAAAGATATTGGAATGATGGGCTTTTGGACAGAGATGGAGTATACCAAATGAGGACTGGTAAAAATATATTTGCTTGTGAATCTGATTGAGAAAACTTCAAACTAAAAATGGAGGGAAAGGGGAAAAAAATACCTACATATATCTGCCAATTGAAGAAAGTAGTAAGTTTAATAGAAATAATAATATTAATGATTTTGAAGTTAACATGAAATCCCATTCCCCCAGCATGTACATACTCAGTTGAATGAAGTATGGGTAATGAATGAGATGGACTCAAGATCTTAATGCAAGGCAGTAGATTTGACTTATAGGTATCACTGGGAACTGATTGAATACGACTAATGCCTGAATGTGCTTAGGTATAGAAAGGTATATCTATTCAAAAGTAATAAAATTTATTTTATATAGGAAATAAACATGTTTGAGAGCATTTGGGTTAAAATTAATGGAGAAAGGAATAGAAGCAGTATTATGATGAGTATGTTGCAGACCTTCAATTTGGAAAGAAGAAATAGATAATGACTGAGAAACAGAACACAAACTTAGCACAAAGTTCTGAACTCACTCTCCCAATCAAACATGAAGTAGCAAGTAATGTCCCCAGGGTTCATCTGGTTATATCTTCTATAAATTCAAGATTTCATTCCAATGTGTTTCTCTCAGTATCAATCAACCATTGACCAATTTTGGTATCATCCAAACAATGACTAATGCACCAATATCCTTCTGAGCAGTTAATATATCCTCAATATCATCAATAAGCAATTAACACTAATTAGATCTTAGAAAAGGATGTTTATTAAAAAGATAGCAAGATTAGAAGTATAAACACATTCCCCCCAAACTGGAGGCACACCCAACCCTCAACAAC
Source organism: Petaurus breviceps papuanus (assembly GCF_028583685.1). Lineage (NCBI taxonomy): Eukaryota > Metazoa > Chordata > Mammalia > Diprotodontia > Petauridae > Petaurus > Petaurus breviceps. The sequence continues at coordinate 39,178,166 of NW_027187419.1, read as the reverse complement.
CTCAGTTCTTGGAGAAGTGTGACTAAATAATATTGCATGGAAATATGACCTGAGGGTGTTAGTAGACTGCAAGATCATATGAATCAGTTTCTTGTACTTAAGAATCTTCTGGGAGCCAAGATGGCGGAGTAGAAGCAGGACCTCCCCGCTGCTCCAGCTTCCGCCTTCCCCAATCCATGTAAAAAGGGGACTCTAAACAAACTTTGGAGCTGCAGAACCCACAAAATGACACAGAGAAGCTAATTTCCCCTGGCAGGCCAGCAGGAATCAGCCAGCGCAGTGCTCTAGGAGCCGAGGCTTTAGCCCCAGGGTGGGCCTGACCAGCCGCTGGCTGGAGGGACTCCAGATCAGCAGCAGCTGTGGCTGTTTCCAGATTTATCAACACATAGATGTGAAGGACAAAGTGAGAGGTCAGTGCAGTCTGGACTTTGGGACCTAGTAAGTGGGAGTGCATGGCTTTTGCCCCCAGGGCGAGAAGCCACTGAAACACCGGCACAGCCAGTGGGCTTCAGCTCCTGGCCTGCAGAGTGTAGGGGGACCAAGCACCAGCCTGAGGGGTAATTGCTCTTGCTTTAACCTGCTTGGATCTGGATTGCAGTCTAGGGTGGAGGTCCTGGGGTGTATGTTCAGCTTACAAGAGCATGTGGAGGCTTCAGAGAGGGCACTCATCTAATACCTCCAGCAGCTGAGAAAACCCCAGCATTTGGGATGAAAGCTCCCCTGTCTGGTGGCAGAGTCTTACTGTGGCAAAAAGCCCAGGGGTCAAGTGACTGAGGGGCGACATGACTTTGCCTGGGCAAAGGAAACAAAGCAGACAGAAGATTCCAACGTTAGACTCCTATTTTGGGGACAAAGAGGAGCAAAGCATGGAACAGGAGGAAGACAGTGAAGTCAGAACTCCTGCACCAAAAGCTTCAAAGGAAAATATGAGCTGGTTACAGGCCTTAGAGGACCTTAAGAAGAAGATAAGAGAAGTGGAGGAAAAATTGGGAAGAGAAATGAGAACAATGCAAGAAAATTATGAAATGAGAGTCAACAGCCTGACTGAGGAAAATAACACTTTAAAAAATAGACTAACTCAAATGGCAAAAGAGGCTCAAAAAGGCAATGAGGAAAAGAATGCCTTAAAAAGCCAAATTTGCCAGATGGAAAAAGAATCTCAAAAGCTCAATGAGGAGAATCATTGCTTCAGAATTAGATTGTAGCAAATGGAAGCTAATGACTTTATGAGAAATCAAGATGCTGTTAAACAGATCCAAACAAATGAACGAATAGAAGGCAATGTGAAATATCTCATGGAAAAAACCACTGACCTGGAAAATAGATCCAGGAGAGATAATTTAAAAATTATTGGACTACCTGAAAGCCATGATCAAAGTAAGAACCTAGAAATCATCCTCCAGGAAGTTCTCAAAGAAAATTGCCCTGATGTTTTAGAACCAGAAGGCAAAATAGAGGTTGAAAGAATCCACTGACCACCTCCTGAAAAAGATCCCAAAAAGAAAACTCCTAGGAATATTATAGCCAGGTTCTGGAATTCCCAGATTAAGGAGAGAATATTACAAGCAGCCAGGAATAAACAATTTGAATATTGTGGAAACACAATCAGGATAACCCAGGATCTGGCAGCTTCTACACTGAGGGACCAAAGGGCTTAGAATATAATATTCCAGAGGTCAAAGGAGCTGGGACTAAAACCAAGAGTCACCTACCCCACAAAACTGAGTATCATGTTTCAGGGGAAAATATGGTCATTCAGTGGAATAGAGGACTTTCAAGCATTCTTGCTGAAAAAAAAAACAGAGTTGAACAGAAAATTTGACATTCAGATACAAGAAGCAAGAGAAGCATGAGAAGGTAAACAGGGAAAAGAAATCATAAGGAACTTATCAAAGTTGAACTATTAACATTCCTACATGGAAAAACAATAATTGTAACTTATGAAACTTTTCTCAGTAGTTGAAGGGAATAGAATATGTCTATATATGAGGGTATATGGGCATATGAATACACATGTTGAATGTGTATATATATACTTAGAGGTATACATAGATAGAGGGCACAGGACCAATTTAACAGGAAGGGATGATACTTAAAAGGTGAAATTAAGAAGTGAGAGAGGAATATAATGAGAGGAAATGGGGTGAGACAGAATGGGGTAAACTATCTCATACAGAAGAGGCAAGGGAAAATGGTTATAATGGAGGGGAAGAATAGGAAGGCAAAAGGGAATGGGTCAACCTTATTCCCATTGAATTTGGCTCAGAGAGGGAATGAAATATACACTAAATAGGGTATCTCACCCTCCAGGAGAGTAGGGGGGAAGGGCATGAGAGGGGGGATGATGGAAGGGAGGGCAGACTGGGGGGGAGGGAAGTTGGAAGCACTCACTTTTGAAAAGGGACAGGATCAAAGTAGAGAATAGAACAAGTGGGAGGTGGGATAGGAGGGAGGGAAATATAGTCAGTCTTTTACAATATATCTACTATGTTATTGTTTTGCATTAGCCACACATGTACAACCTATACTGCTTATCTTCCCAGTAAGGGTGGGTGAAAAGGGAGGAAGGGAATGAATCTGGAATTCAAAGTTTTAAAATCAAATATTCAAATATACATATATATATATATATACTATTATTAATACTATTTTACATGTAATTGGGAAATAAGATATACAGGCACTGGGGCATAGAGATCCTCTGGAAAAGTCAAAAGGGGTATGGGAGAAAATATGGGAGAGAGCAGATTGGAGGAGGGGATATCCTGTGGGACTGCTATTTTGGGGCAGTACGTAGGGGAAAAACGGGGAGAAAATCTGTAACTCAAAATCTGGTGGAAATGAATGATGTAAATCAGAAGTTAATAAAGCATTTGAAAAAAAAAAGAATCTTCTATTGCTGTATATCATTTTGTAACCCAATAATACTAGTCTCTTGGCCTGGCATTTAAAGCCTTTTGCAATCTGGTTCTACCCTACCTTTCTAGGCTTATCACACATTACATACTTTGACACACTCTACCTTCTAACCAATCTAGACTACTTACTGTTCTATGAACTCTGAATTCTATCTCTTGCTTTGTGCCTTGCTTTGTGCATTCTTGGAATGCATTTACTCCTCACCTTTGAGGTTCAGCTTATGTGTCATTTCCTATAGGAAGCTTTTCCCTGTTCTTTTTTGATCCTGTCAGTTTTTAACTCTCTCTTCCTCTTCCTTCTCCTTAAATTATCATATATGTATATACATATATATATATATATAATTATCTGTTAACATGTTGTATCTCCTCAGTAGATATTGTCATTTTGTTTTTGTATTCTCAGTACCTAGTGTAATGCCTTTCACATAGTTTGTGGTTGTTGGATTGGGTTGAATCAGAACAGTATGTCATGGAAAATTTTAAAAAAGCTAATGTGAAAACTTTGACTTTATTAATAGAGGTGTCATATCTAGAAGGAGGAAAATAATAGTTCCTATACCTAGGCCAGGTCAAATCACATCCAGAATATGTTCGTGTTGGGGTGCTACCTTTAAAACACATTGACAAACTGGATACATGCAGAGAAAGCTAACCAGGATGGTGAGAAGAATGGAAACCAGGCCATATGAGGATCATTTGTAGCAAGTTGTAATGTTTAACCTAGAGAACAGAAGATTTGTGTGGAGAGGCGATTGACAGTTGTCTGCATGTATTTGAAGGACTGACATAGACAAGAGGGGTTTATTTTGATCTACTCCAGAGGGCAGAAATAGGAGGAATGGATAAAAGTTGCACAGAAGCAGATTTTTAGATTGATATTAGGGAAAACATATCAACAGTTAGAGATGTCCAAAAAGTAAAATGGGCTGTTTCAATCGGTAATGTATTTTCTTATCACTGGTAGCTAGGTGGTACAGTGGAGAGTCAGGAGCACCTAAGTTCAAATGTGGCCTCAGACACTAGCTGTGTGACCCTGAACTTGTGTGATACTTAACTGCTGTTTGCCTCAGTCTCCTCACCTGTAAAAGGGGGTTAATAATAGCATCCCAGGGCTGTTGTAAGGATCAAATCAGATAATAATTGTAAAACACTTAGCACAATGCCTGGCACATAGCAGGGTGCTATACAAACGTTAGCTATCATTACTGTTGTTGCTGTTGTTATTGTCTGAGAACAGAGGCTGGATGAACCTTAGTTGAGTATGTTGCATTGGAGCTCCTGGTCAAGAATGGATTTGATTAGGTGACTTCTGAAGTCCCCTACAACTCTGTTTGTTCATGCTTTGACATTAGTTATGTGACCCTAAGAAAGCCACTTAATATCTGAATCTCAGTTTCTTTATGTCTCACATAGAGATTATGAATGAAGTGCCAGCCTGATATGTTTATTGCAGAGAAAGCCTTTTGTAACCCCAAAGTGCTACACAAATGTGAATCAACAACTCTTGGTGTTCTTTTAAATCAGCTTGGAACTAGTTAAAAATCTTGGTATAGCTGATGGCCCAGAATCATTTGCCTTAACCTACTCCCTCTCCATCTTCCCAGGGGTAGTCCTGCACCTTGAGAGTTTAATTTTCTCTTTTTGTCCCAGGGAGCCAAAAGTTAATGAGTTCTTCAGTCTGGAGCTAGGGATACGAATGCAGTAATATTCCCTGTTCCTAAGGAGTTTACATCATATAGAAGAAGACAACATGTACATATATGGAACCCAGTTCCCACCCAATTAGAGTAGGAGAGGGGCAATCTGCTGTGTGCTGGGTGGAGGAAGATGTGACTCCTGATTGGCAGAGAGAATGCTGAGCTCAGTGCTGTACAGCATTGGACAAAGATCTTAATGACTCAGTTCCAGAGATTCTCTGGAGGGAGGCTGTCATGAGCTGAGCACCAGAACTGAAGATAGGTAAGAGAAGTTAGCACCCCAACATGTCTGAACTTCCAGTAAAACTGTCTTTTCTTTGTCTGGTATGAAATATTATCTCTTTCCCAGATGAAGAACTCATTCACTCCTGCATATTTTTTCCAAGTTTTGCCTAACTTCTTTGATTTCTGTTTGCTTGAATAAACGGATTCTAAAATGATCTTCTATTTTATAGATTTTATAGGGTGTGATAGGTTTCCTCAGTGAATTTAAATATTTCTTATCAATGTCAATTCATCATTTCTCACTTAATCTAAAGTTTTTGATTAGTTATTTGCTTGTTTGGTTCTCATTTCATTAAGGTTTCAGGGCAGGCACCTTATCATTTACTTTAGGTGGGGTAAGGTGACTATTGATTTATTTAATCAACTCAACCATTACATAAAGACAGATGTACAGCATCAATATGAAATAAATATGACAATTTAGGAAGGGGGTTGAGGGAGAAGGAGGACTTCATATAGAAGATAGTGTTTTATAATGCATTGCTGGTGGAGTTGTGAACTGATCCAACCATTCTGGAGAACAATTTGGAACTATGTCCTAAGGGCTATAAAACTATGCATATCCTTTGATCCAGCAATACCACTACTATGTCTATATCCCAAAGAGATAATAAAAAAGTGAAAAGGACTCACATGTACAAAAATATTTATAGTAACTCTTTTTGTGGTAGCAAGGAATTGGAAATTGAGGGGATGCCCATTAATTGGGGAATGGCTGGACAAGTTGTGGCATATGAATATGATGGAATACTATCATTCCATAAGAAATGATGAACAGGAGGATTTCAAAAAAACCTGGAAATACTTAAATGAACTGGTGCTGAGTGAAGAGAGCAGAGCCAAGAGAACATTGTACACAGAAACAGCAATATTGTATGATGACCAACTATGATAGACTGAGTTCTTCTCAGCAATGCAATGATTTAAGACAATTCTAAGGGACTCAGGATGGAAAATGTTGTCCAAATCCAGAGAAAGAGCTATGGAGTCTGAATGCAGATTAAAGCATACAATTTTATCTCTCTTTTTTTCTTTCTCGTGGCTTTTCCCTTTTGTTCTGATTCTTCTTTCACAACATGATTAATGTGGAAATATGTTTAATATGATTGTACATGTGTAAACTATATTGGATTGCATTGCCATCTTGGGGAAGGGGGAGGGAAGAGAGAGAGAAAAAATTTGGAACTCAAAATCTTATAAAAGTAAATGTTGAAAACTATCTTTGCATGTAATTGGAAAAAAATACTATTAAGTGGGGGAAAAATACTATTAAGTGGGGGAAAAAGAAGATAGTGTTTGAATTGAGTCTCAAAAGAAGGAGCAAGGGGTTCTATGGGATAGAGAGAATGCATTTCAAGTATAGGTGATGCCACTGTAAAGGTATGGAGGCAGGAGGACTCCCCTATGTGAGGAACAGCAAAAAAGCCAATTTGGCTATACCACAAAGTACAGAAATGGGACTAATATATATGGAGACTGGAAAGGAAGATGGCAACCAGGTTGTGAAAAGCTCCAAAAGCCAAACAAGAGTTTACAGTCATCCTAGAAGTAATAATTAACTGAGGTCCTGAAGTTTATTGAGTAAGGGAGTGACATATTCATAGCCTGTGCATTTTAGCAGATGGTGGAGGATGGATTAGAGTTGCAATGCCTTGAGTTAGGGAGATCAGTTAGGAAGCCACTGCAAGCATTCTCCATCCATAAGCCCTTGTTCCTGAAAGGACAAGGGATCAGGACAGAATATCTGAATTCTTGTTCTAGCTTATTGAAAGGGTTATCCTTTTATGTCTCAATTTCCTAGCAGAAAAATAGGTTTAAAAGTAAGAAATGGTTAGATAAGGATTATATAATCATAGAAATTTTGAGCTGGAAGGCACCTTAGATACCCTTTAGTCCAACTCATTCATTTTATAAATGAAGCTGAGTCCAAGGGTGGGGAAATGACTTACCTAAGGTCACAGAGATAGTAACTATCAGAGTCAAGATTTGAATCAAGGTCTTCAGCACTCTTTGCACTATGCCACCAGGAATAATGTATCCTATTATTGACAAGGGTGAGCCCTAGGAATAAGGAGAAGATTTAACAATCCAGCAGTCAATTAAATCAGGACAAAGCAGTTGTGAAACTCCCTCCACTTCATGTGTCTCTATCCAAGAAAGGAGAAAGTTTTGAGCTTTTGCTGTTAAACATAAAGCTTAAGTAATCACAAAATAAATACCTACTTGCCATGGAGAACAGAATTTTCTGGCATTAAAAGTATATACATTTGACAAGAGGTAATATTAAAAAGTGTCCCTCACTATACCCTTGCGTCCTATGCCATAGGTGACTGCCTTCTGTGTTAACCTCCATTTCCTTGCTCTGGCTGGCAGGTTTATTTCTCTCACATGAGAAATTTCCAAATTTGAGGGACCATCTGTGGATGATGTGAGAATTGGGCAATTTCCATTCTCATCATTAGCTTGGCAGTGATGGAGAGTGAGTCCAGAAAGAGCCCTTGTGTATCATAAAGGAAATCTAAGCCGTATGTTTCTCATTCATTTACTCTTAAGTCATCAAAATGTTGTTTTTTAAGAGGCTTTTGATGTCCAACACGCCTTCTGCATCTTTATGGGGAGAAAGAGGAAGTCACGTTTTTTGTTTTTTGTTTTTTTTTTTGCTAGCAGTAAACTTCTTGGCTCTGGAAAAAGCTCAAGATGGATTCAGTATTCCGGGCTCAGAAAGTTCTGATGGAAAGATTGGAGCCCTGGCCAACAGGCACTCCAGCCCCAGGGTTGGAGGGGCCCTCTGGAACAGGGATGGTAATACTTACTTCTACAACATTAAGTAATCCTCTCTAGGGAAATTCAATCTCCCTTGTTCCCCACCACTTCTAGGGTCATCTTCTTTCTTGCCTTTTATTAGAGGACCTTAGTGCACAAGAAAGAATACGTAGACCTTAAGGGGCCCGTAGGAAGGTAAATTCTCAAACCATTCTAGACAGATGAAAAACATTTAGCTATCCAGAGAAAGGGATTCTGTTCTGAGTCACCCACTCCACTATCAAACACCCCAAAAGCTTAAAGAAGTTCCTCTCCTCTAAACTGGGTTTTCTTTGTTGTAGTTTCACTCCTTTCTCACATTTTTATGGCGACAGGAAGCAGGAAGTTACCATCTACTAAGAGTCCTTTATGTTTTTATACAACATTCAAGTAATCAACAAATCACTCAATAAACACTTATGGAAAATCTACTGCAGGCAAGAGGAAGGGGATGGTGCAACAGGGGGCAGGGGAGACACGAGCAAAAGCCATGATCCTAAAGCTACAAAGAGGCATAAATCATGCTCCTTGCCTTCAAGGCGTTATAGTCTAGTTGGAGAGATAGGACATTGATATAGATAGGCACGGTACAAATTCTAACTAATCATATGACCTTTAGAAAATCACTCCATCTCACTAAATCTCAATTTCATTATCTATATATAAATGTGGATTGTTGTGATTGTTGTTATGGAAAGATAGATGCCAAAGATTACCTCAGCAAGTTGTCAGATTAGTCACTTTCTGCAAACCTCTTGAATTATTTACCAGCTGTAAGATCATTACATCTAAATCCATAATGAAGACAGAACCACCCACAGGGTATGAATTGACACGAGAGAACATGGTTGGAGGATTCCCTCAGCACCCTTTCCCTACCTGCCTCCACAAACCAGCAAAAAGAACAAAGAAGCTTGAAGGCTCATCATGTCCGGATCCCTATCCCTGTGTAGGGACCTCTGATAATGCCCAAACACTAATGCCATGACATTACCCAAACACATCCATCCCTTCCACTCTGCAAAAAGAGACAGATGCTGATTTTGTCCAGCCATGTGAAGGAAAGGAAAAGAAGGGGACTAACATTCAGCTAAAGGCAGTACTGCCTTTCCCCCCCCCCCCCAGGTTATTCAAAGCAGGAATTCAAGCTGGTGAACTTTATTTCCCCATCCCAAGGAAGCTGAGGCATCCTTTAAGCCCAACCTTCAACCCCAAGGTCTGCTCACCATCAAAGGAAAAGGGGCCAGGAAATGGTAGGGAGTATTAGAAAAAGGCTGTTAACACCAAAAATTTCAAGAGAAAAAAATCTCAGCAAAATCCCATTGCACAAACATATACCAACAAAAGGGGTCTTCAAAACAAAAGAGAAAAGCAATAACTGAAAGAGAATGCAAAGTCCTTTTAAAAAATATCATATGAAGGAAAGTTTTCCAATAGCACTTGATGAAAAATTCCCCAGAGAGCATGGAACAGAACAAGAAATTCCAGAATGGCTCACAAGAACAATAAAATTCTTAAGAGAAAAAATTAGTAATAATTATACCAGAAATTAGAGCTTCCAATGAGAATTAGCAGACTAGAAAAAAATTGAATCCATGATAGAGAATCTCTCTAAATAAGGGAAAGAAAAATGAACAAATTTGGAGCACAAAAATGCTGAAGTGGAGGAAAATGGGACAGAAGAAACGCAAAAGACAACATTAAAAAAACACATGAATTCTATTTAAGTTAAAGTAATAGTCCTCAAAGACACGAAGCATAAAAAAAAAGACAACACACAGATATAACTTAAGGCTCATAGGTCTGCCAGAAGAACATGACAAACTAAAAAAAACTAAATATCACAAGGCAGGAAATAATACTATCCAGGAAAGAAAACTATCCAGAATTTCTATATATAGACAACATAACATGGTTTGAAAGAATGAACAAATTACTACCAGAAAGCCCCTATGCTTCATCATCTAATATAGATACTGGTTAAATTTAAGAATTGCAGTGATGGGGCAGCTAGGTGGCACAGTGAATAGAGCACCAGCCCTGGAGTCAGGAGGACCTGAGTTCAAATCCAGCCTCAGACACTTAACACTTACTAGCTGTGTGACCTTGGGCAAGTCACTTAACCCCAATTGCCCTGCCTTCCACCCTCCAAAAAAAAAAAAGTAAAATAAATAAATAAATATTAAAAAAAAAAGAATTGCAGTGATAAATACATTTTGCAAGTGGTCAGGAGAAACATCATCAAATATAAAGGAAAAGTTGAGTGTTAAATATGGATAACAAAGGAGTTTGGAGGAACAAGAGACACTGTGGGCTGGGGTATTCATGGAGGGATTTAGAGAGACAGTGAAGACTGGTGGGAAACTGAGGAACAAAGAGACAAAGACAGAAGTTACCAGAAGAGTAGAAGGAGAACTCAGTAATCTCATTTCACACAGCCATGCTCTGGGTGTTGGTTTTTGTATGACATCCTATGGTCTCTGACTGGAAACCTGGCTGCTATCTGGATTAATGATCAGTAAATGTTCTCATTTGTGACTATTTTGAGTCCCAGAGATCCCCAGTTTGTCCTGGGAGTTCTCACTAATGCTAGCTTGTTCTCTAGCTGTGCTGAGGGTACTCAGGATGACATTTTCTCATGCTGGGTTGTCAGTAGTCATTCCCCAATCCCAAACTATTCCCCTTTCCTCATGCAAATGAAACTAGCTAATTTTAGCCATTTCCTGATTGCTCCCAGCTGGGTATCATTAGCAGAATTAAAAGTGTTGGAGTCTTGACTGGAATAGAAGTAACTTCTAATACCATCCCCTCCCCCCCACCCCCCAGTTTTCCATCTTCATATTGCTGTTGGGTTTGCCTGCCTCTGAGACATGTACAGGGAATGAAGAGAGTGTACTTTGGGTCTAGCTGAAGCAGTATCGTATGTGTGTGTGTGTGTGTGTGTGTGTGTGTGTGTGTGTGTGTGTGATAAGAGGAAAAAGATTTACAATGCCATACATGTGCTTATGGGTGAGAAGAAGAGGGAACATGTGGTGGAAGGCAGGAGCAGAAGAACTTATACCTGAAGACAGGAATGTTTTATTGTTCCTTTTTTCTCTGTCCCAACAAAGCCATAATGAAAATTCAGCATGAAATAAAGCCCTAACTTGTAGCTGGTAGGTACCCGCTTGCATACAACGATACACAAGGTATCACACATATATTCTCACCTCCTTCCCCCCCCCCCACTCCCATCCTCCCACCACTACATGCATATCCTTTGTTTCTGTCATTTTATTTAAGATGCTTTAAACATGCTGATGGCTGGAGGCAGTGAGATGAACTAGATGACCTCTGAAGAGCTTTTAGCATCCAGGGATTCTCTCATGAGTTCTGATAAAAGACAGAAGGTCAAGGTCTATGCTAAACAACAGCCAAGCGCAGCAAAGCAATAGCAAGGATTCTGAGCTTCTTGAGGCCAGGGTAGACAGAAGGTCTCTATTCACCATGATAGAGGAGCTGGCCATGGGGAAGCATCATCATAGACTGAAGGTGAGGTAGTACTGAGGGTTAGAAAAAACACAGGGTTCTAGACCCAGCCTCGCCATTAACTGGGGATGGCAATTGGACAACTCATCTTACTCCTTTGGGCCCCAGTTTCTTCATCTGTAAAGTGGGAAGTTAGAATCAATGATTTCAAAGGTCTCAAATTCCATGAGATTTCCTGTCTCTGGCAATACTGTTTCTCTGGGTAACTGTGAGTATGTGGTGGAGGGTGGGAGCTCGGATGGGAATGGGATAGATATAGATAAACTATAGCTATCTATCTAGAGACAGAGAGAAAGGGATAAGAAGAGGGAGGGAAAAGAAAAGGAGGGAGGGAGAGACAGGAAGAGAGAGAAATAGAGAGACAGAGAAACAGAGCGAAAGAGAGAGAAAGCAAGAGTCAAAAGAATTCTAGAATGTTATCTGTAGCCTCCTTTTATAGGTAAGGACACCAAATCCCTGTAAGCTGAGGTGACTTGTTTGTGATCACAGTGTGACACACTTCAGACAAGACTTTGAACTCACATTTAGTCCAATGCTTTTCTACCAGATCATCTTACTGTACAAAACAGAAGTTTCAAACTGGAAACAAGGTTTAAAGTGTATTCCATTTTCAATTAGCCAATTGAGTATAGAGACCTAGTACTAGGATGATGATCCCGAGAAAGAGTAGTCAAACAGACATGGGGAGACCTAGCCTTTATGCACCCTAAGATCTTGCTTAATGTTTAAATAGTATATTAAGCCAAAGGGACAATGAATTTCTTGGCTGGGGGAAGTGAAGAAAGAATGTTGGGGGGAGGGGAATTCCCAGCACTTGTTTGGTGGGAATGGAAGAAATGTAGACATAGTTGGATCGAAGATTGAGCTGGAGGGGATTTCAGAGGTTTAATCCAAACTCCTCATTTTATAGATGAGGAAAGGGAAGTTCATAGTTAGACTTTGAAGTTTCTAATGGTGATTTTTCTTGCTCTGGGTTGGATGCTGTGACAATAATAATTAATAATAGTTAGCATTGGGGCAGCTAGGTGGCACAGTGAATAGAGCACTGGCCCTGGAGTCAGAAGGATATGAGTTCAAATCCAGCCTCAGACATTTAACACAAAAACTAGCCATGTGACCTTGGGCAAGTCACTTAACCCCAATTGCCCTACCTTCCCCTCTCCAAAAAGCAAAAAATATATATGTATATATATAATAGCATTTATAAAGTACTTTACAAATATCATCTCATTTTATCTTCACAACAACCCTGGAAGGTAAGTGCTGTTGTTATCCCCATTTTATAGATGAGGAAACTGAGGCAGACAACAGTCAAGTGACTTGCACAGGGTCATACCCCTAGGTAAGTGTCTGAAGTCAGATTTGAACACAAGTCTTCTTGACTACAGGTCCAGCACAGTACACTGTCTAGCAGCCACCTACCTAATGAAATGCAGGGCTGCCTGCCTTCACTCTTAACCTAACCAGCCAAGGGTTCTAGAGAGTATGGACAAGGAAATATACTCCTTCCTTATACCTCCTATCTCCCTCCTCCTTGTCTGTCACTAAAGGAGGTGGTGGCAGGGTGCCCTGCTCTGAGATGGGAAAGGATAGTGGCTCTTAGGAAACCTTCGAGTGTTTTGGCTCTCTATACTCATCTTCATGAGAGCACTTCAGCCCTAGAGGCTCTTATGGGAAGAAGAGCCTCATAAATCTAGAGGCCAGACACTGTTGGAAGCTTCTGGCCCAGCACTGGCCGTCTGGGCTATCTGCCACGGGGACCGTCTCCCAGTCTGTCTCTCTTCATCACAGACGTACTTCACACATTGTTTTTTGGCTCTGGTGGGACAGCTTGTGCTTTGTGTACCCCAAGGCTTTGGACCTGCTTGGGATATCATGGCTGAATATCTCTTCTGGACTTGGCTTGGATGGCACCCCTTGCTCCCCCCACAGGTTTTGAAAGCTATTGTTGGTTCTAAAGTTAGCATAGAGGAAAGACAAAAGAACTCGAGGCCCAATCTTATTTAGGAGAAACCTGGTGATTAATGTGAGTCTAGATGACCACGGGTCCATGCCAAGGGGTAGTGGCCAAGGAGGAAACCTCTTGGGAAATTCAACTGAAACCTAACTGAGGTTTTCTTTTACCAAGTTTGGTTCCTAGGATCTGAGGTCCATCTGTGCTTATAAGCAACACAAGGGGTCTCTTTAGTCACATCCCAGGCTGATAACCTCCCCACTAGCTTCAAGGATTTCTGTCCAACTCTCTTCAAAGTCTCATGGTGATGCCCCTGCTTCCTTATCCTCATTTCCTTTTCCAGACAGCTCTGTCCTCATTTGTGTGGAGGTCATGAGTATGGAGTTGTCAGATGCAGTTAGCACTGGACTGGAAGGAGTCAGGACAATCTGTCAAGAGAGTTTAGGATTCGCAATTAGGAGGGCCAGCTGGGAGCTCCCTAGGCTGGCCTCCATTCCTCTGCTCAGCTCCTATTCCTCCTGGCCTTCTGAAGATGGAGCAGGAGAATAAAGAGACATCACAACTCTCCCTATGACCTTGAAAAGTAGTCTGAGCTGTTTTTCCCTTAGCAACAAAGAGTTTGGTTCTCCAAAGTCCTAGGTCCCACCTTCTGTTTCCTCAGGCCTTGATAGGAAGCAAACTGAGGCCCTTGAGAGAATTGGTTGGCATCATGTTATATAGTTGGTTAGTTACCTCTTAATAAGGTTTGAAAACTGCATTTCTGCAGACCCTCCAAAGAATATGAGTCGTCCCTGTAATAACAGCAACATGGCATTGGGGGAAGAGGCCTGGATTTGGAGTTAAGAGTCAGAGAAACTGGGTTTGAATCCTGCTTCTTCTCTTTACTAACTGTGGGATCTTTGGTACATCTCTTTAGCCTTTTGGGTTCTGGTTTCTTCAGCTACAAAATGAGGGATGTGTGTAAAGAAAACTGCAAAGTCTTTTTAGGTCTGAATTCTGCAGTCCTATGATTGAATAGAAAATAAGCACATGTGTGATAGAGAAGAAAACGTTTTCTGACATAAAATAACGTGGGTTTGTTAAAAGTGATAATAAGTGTCTCTACTTGTACCATCCTGTGTGTAGATATAATTCTGAGTCTTCTGAGAATATAATCCTGGAGCCTTTCAGTCCTATGAAATAATATGCAAATACAAGTATCAAACTCAATAGAAATAGAGGCCACTCAACTCTACATAAGGACCCCATATATGGGCACCATATTGATTTAGAAAACCACACATGTTATAGCCCGTATCAGATTGCTTGCAATCTTGGGGAGGGAGAAAAAAAATTGGAACTCAAAATCTTATTAAAGTGAATATTAAAGACTATCTATACATGTAATTGGAAAAAATGAAATATTAAGTGAAAAAAAAGAAAACCACATGTTTATATACTTTCTTCCTTCCTATCTTCCTTTCTTCTTTCCTTCCTTTCTTTCCTTCCTTCCTTCATAATCAATACATCAACACATTAAAATCAGATAGGAATTACATTTTAATCTGTGTGAACCCACTCAGGAGATGTGATCCATGGAACACATATTTGATACCTCTGCACTAGAAGGTTAGAAATAAATCCAGAAGAATCAGGAAATATGAGTTGTGGTCTTTATTCTTTTTTGTCACTTGGGGGGCAGTCACTTCCTTTCTCCAGGCCTCATTTTCTTCATAGGTACAATGGCAAGAACAGTTCTCTTTACAAATAAAATGGATAATGTTTATCAGTAGATATCTTAAATGGAGTAGCAAAAAAAAAAAAAGCTTTGTCTCTGGGATTCAGGAATAACATAATTTTGTCAATAAAGAATGGGTTGGGGGCAAGAGAAAGGAGGGAAGTACTGCAGGTCCACTGAGACTGTGCAGCTGAGAGTGAGTGAATACTGAGATGGGTAGACAAGTAATCATGAAGCCTTGTGCCAGATCCAGCACTCTGCTCCCTGAAAATTCATTTCCCACTCAGAGGGGTTCAAAAGAAGTTGGAATTAGCCAGCCATGGGTGTTGGAGAAATGTTTCCAGGTATCACAGGTAAACCAGAGGCCCCAGCAAGGTTCCTGGTTCCAAGGACCAAAGCCTGCTTCCTCTCCTTCCTTTCCCTTTTGTGTCCCTCTCTTTCATATCTCCTTGTTTCTTTGAGTGTATAGGTCTATCTCCTCTGTCCCATGTGTCTTTCATTCAGTCTCTGCCCTTCTTTCTCCTTCTGTCCCTATGTGCACCTTTGCTGTTCCTATGGGTTTTTCCATATGTTTCTGCCTCTGTCACTGTCCCGGCATAACTCTCCCTTTCCCCATGAAGGCTCTCTCTGTGGGAACCTCCCCTGTAAGACCCAATTACTGGAACCTCCAGGAATGTTTAATTGAATATTTGCGTTGTAAGCAGAATCCAGAGTCCTTGGCCCTGATTGAAGCTGAGTGAGTGATAAGAGAACAGTGTTAGCTTTTCATTCGGGATCAGGGATCTTTAATTGCTCTGGGAGCACAGATTGGGGCTGAGGGATGATGAGGCTGGTGTATTTGCTTGCTTAAGCGCGCGCTCTCTCTCTCTCTCTCTCTCTCTCTCTCTCTCTCTCCCGATCACCCTCTCTCCCTCCCTCCTTTCTCTTGCCCCCAACCCATTCTTTATTGACCAAATTATGTTTCCCCCTCTCCTCCGCTGACTGGCTCAG